>NC_083639.1:25310117-25992617 GCF_963576545.1 Limanda limanda
TGCTTGAGATCCCGACTCCGGATCCCGCTGGTGTTTCCGTGTCAACTTGTTCTCAGATGTTCGGCACTTTTCATTAACCTTTGGAAAGTTGTGAGCCGAAAGAGGAAAACAACGTGTTAAGTTACTGAGACCGTTTGGTGCCACTGTGATGAAGCCCGGGGATCAACCTGAGCCAACCCTTCCACTGTGCCCTTGGCTGATAGAGAACCCCCCCCCCAGCCGGCTTCCTGTGCCGGACCAGGGCCGACTGCCCAGAATCCCAAATGTCATCGGACGGCTTAAGAGATGACAGCTGCCGCCGCATCTTGAATGTCCACCGCCACATTCCAAGAAGTGTTGAAAGGGACGAAGTGACATTTGGAGCCGGGTCCTCTAAACATCCCCCTTGTTTCCTCTCTCTCTGTGTTTCCACATTCCTGGTTTCCTGTCCCGCTGTGACCACGGATCTGCGGAGGTGACTCGTCTGCTCACCGGGGCCAAACGTCCCGCTGTGCGTTGACATTCATCATTTATTGATGGGCTGTTCTTTAATTGCAGCGGGAGAGTGCTTAGCTTCCCTGCTCTCACGCTGGCCGATCCGCGGGTGGGGGGCCCCCTCCGACTGGGGGCCCACATTTAACAAGCACACTGGGAGCAGCGCTGTTGACTTCTATCTATTGTGACACACAAAAAAATAACCTGCAGGGATCTTTTTTCTCTTGGTTTCACTTTGTTCGCTCCCTTCTTACACTTCCTCCTTTCTCCGGAGCTCAGACTATAGGTGGGGTAGAGGGGGGGGGGGGGGTTAGGGGAGGTAGAGTCACAGAGGGAATGAGAGACCCCTCGACCCGGATAAACAATCATCTGCAGTGAATAAACTACGGAGACATACAGGTCTGGAATCTGTGCTGATAAAATTGAGAATCTTCAAGACAAAAAAATCTATTTTTACATGTGTCTTATACAATTGGAGTTGTGTCAAGATTAGTTTTCTGATTGCTGCTGTGTAAACCTTAAACTAATCCCCCCCCCCCCCCCTATGTCCTTTTGTCCTGCATCCTGGTGCTTTTTCTTGCATTGACAACCACACACACACACACACACACACACACACACACACACACACACTCATCTAATCTGAATCTGGTTGTGGGATTAATCTGCCTCCATATGCAGCGGCAGTTGGACATTTGGTTAATTTTGGCTGAAGCACGACAGAGATTGAATTGTGCCACTGCCCCTTGTGAAACGAATTTGACTGGCAATAGTAATGACAGACTTAAGTTCCCAATGACACATGATGCATGGGAAATAGCAAAACCTCAATGTATAGTTTGCCCAAGTTATGAGCTGCTTGGACTCCCTGTTTTATTTTGAAAATCTCCTTTCTTCCTTCGTCTCATACGTCAATTAGCCTTCAGTGTATTTATGACTGTGATTCCACCTTTAAACTGTCATATTTATATATTTTGTCACTGCCTTCTTCTTTTTTCTACTCTCGTGCACTTTGACTTTTTAGTTTGGTCCATGTCTTCGCATTTAAAATGGAGGAGGCAGGATTTATGACCCGTACTGCTTCCAGCCACCGGGTGGTGCTCAAGACGCTTTGGCTTCACTTTTGGAGAGTGATCAAGTCGTCCATCTTTCTAAACAACAGCATTGAGAAACATGGAGAGGATAAAAAAAATGTTTATAGGGAACAAATGCTCAATGTGGACATTTAAAGCACATTTAATGTCTTCCTATCAAATTAGCTTTACAACTAAAGTCAGTCAGCGGACTCCAACAGCAGAAACCATCTGTAGCACCAACATTAGCTCAGTAGAATATAAACAAAACTCCACAATGTTTTATTCCATCACATTTCTCATGCAGCAAAGTCTCATTTCCCACTTGTGCTTTATCCCGGATGATAACCTGAGGACACGTCAGGAGATGTGGACAGATGCTGTGTCACTAAACCCTCCAGCTCTGTCCCCTCTCTCGTGTTACACTATTAACGCTTCTGCTGCAGAGACGTGGACATCAGTTTGTGCAACAGTCCCCCCCCATTCCTCTTGTGGACACTCAATATAATTGTTTTCCTCAGGCTTTCCGAGCCGCGTCGGAAAAAAAACAAGGAATTTTCAATCTTCCCTCCTCTGGAGCCAAACGTTATTTCTAAAACATGGATACAAACATAGCTCGAAGTTGTGTTGAAACTCGTTTTTCTCGGTCCTGAAGTTTTGTGTCAGACATAAATTGTTCTGTATCTCTCAGGGATTCAAGCCACATGCTCTTCAATAACTTCATTTTAATGTTTTAAATCAAATCGGACGACTACTTGAAAAACATATCTCATAAATGTCTTCATGTCGTATAGGAATGTCAATTAAAAAGGAATATTCATGATTACATTTTAACTCTAAGACAATGCACTTTATTTGACACTATTATTATTTTTCATTATGTAAGTTTTAGCAAATGGAATATATATATTTTGTATCCAGATTAACTAGGGTCATACAGATGCTGTGCACGCAGTGAAGCCACAACTCATTGCTCATAAAACTTCTGTAAATTTAAGCCCTAGTAATTAAACCAGATGCATAAAGTTTACTGTAGCAGAGTCAAATCGCTGTGGCTCTGTTATCAGCTGTGTCCCGAGTGAAAGCAGCGAAAACATTAATGAGGCGTAAACTGTTGGAGGAAAATAAAACCCACATATACTTTCAAAAAGACAGTCAAATGTAATTTTGAATAATCTTTATTTCAAACTGTAGCTTCCAGCCTCGTTTCAGACGAAAACATCATTAACTTTATTTATAATCAGAGTCAAAGGTTTTGATTCTTTTACAGTATTGAGGAAATTAATTGGAGGTGAATGAGACTAAATTAATATCCCATCTCTGACCGATTCATGTTCGTCCCTTTTAATTATTCCTTCCACCTCCAAAACCCTCCCTAACCTTATTTATATAGTTGTGATTAAAAAGTTTCCTCCATGCAACCAGAATAAAAAAATTATTACGACAGATTAGATGCTCACATGCATCCAGTGCTGCCAGTTGCATTTAGATAAGACATTAAAATGATTTAATAACTAATAAAGTAAATTTAAGTATCATTATTTGGCAAAGCACAACATATCTGCTATTTGCTAACACTGCAAATAACATTGAATTGAATTGAATTACAGTATTTTTGTCTGATCAATGAGAAACTAAATAATCTTTTAATTACACAAAGGTTTTTTCACAGTAATACATTTGTAAATTACAATATTAAGCAGCCACCAATCATTGGTACTGTCGTTGAAATATATACAAGCAAAGCCAAATTAATGAGAAGTTGCAGAAGATTACAAATTTACTAACAGACAAAAACAGGTTTGTTTCATACAAACACATCCTCCGGCCTTTTAATATGGACACATTGTTGTCGTGAGTCGTTTGTTATCACTTTCGGGGATTGGACATCTGCATGACAACCCTCAGCAACAGAGTGGCCGTCATTATCTGCCAGTGTCGGGGGTGCTCGTTGCATTTCAATGTGAGCCATCTCCATTTTAAGTAGGCGTGCGTCCATTTTATCTGAAACCACTTTGCAATTCATCAACTGACAGAACAGTTCAGAGGAGACTTGTCATCTTGTTTAACATTTAACTCTAAGATAAAAACGTGTAGCTACAAGTGAAACAGTGAACACTGCCTCTAAATGTCATCTGGGGTTAAAGTCAAGTGTTAACAGGTGATAAACAAAAGCTAAACTGATAAAAAACTTTTGATGGATGAATCTCTTCAGCAGCATCAGTCATGTGAGGTTAAAGTTATGAGAGGAGTGAGATACGTCCTCTTCTGTCGAGGTTATCTCACTAAACTTCCCCTGAGGCAGCAAATATTTAAGAACCTTTCTCCCATCAAGGGCCGTTTCCATTTCTACACCATCCTCTGAGGGTCATAGCAGATTATTGAACCCATATATCACAGCAGCCTCTTTGGTTCGATGGCCGGAGCTGCTTCCTCTTGAAGACGTGAGGAAGCGCTGGTGATTGAGCGGAATTGAGTCTTTGCAATTATCCCGTTTTGAAAAGAAACTGCTCCCAGCTGCAGGTGGTCCCCAAACGGAGAAGAGGACTTCAGTGCAAGTTGCCTCAGGACGTTCGTAGAAGTCGAGTGTAGCATTTACCTCTAATACACCAAATACTGGACTAGGCCTAGGTTCTGGGTTCTGAGGAGTGGGGTGAAAGCATAAACAATAAGCCAGAGACCAGTTAAATTCAAAGCCGGCACTTTATTAAACACACTTAACAAAAAACATAATAAATAAAGTATATATTATAAACATAATAAACCTAATAAACATAAACACACATAATTCAAACAATAAAGGAGGGGTATACATTTTAATGCATATTTTAAGTTCATCTATATTATTACTTTTATAAAATGGGAGATATTAATATGGGTTACACGAGCAGAGGAAGGTTGTTGTACCGACCGGAGCTCTGAGCTTGTTGTTGCTTTTACAGCTCAATGGTTTTGTGTTACTCTACATCACAAGGTGCACAAACTGAAGAGTGTTAACTTTATTAAAGCGTATTGTTACAAACAACTCATCCAGTTTGTTTTCTACTTCAGCAATAAGAGTTTAATCCACTTTTCATCGCCTGATTTATTCTATAAACTGAATTATCATGGTGACTTGTACATTTGAAATGTGTTTACATGGAAGTTTCCTCAGCTCTAAGTGTCTTTCAGCTAATATATGCTGACTGTGATTAAAATCTCCCTTTGTGATGAAAGTGCTGCTCCTCTCCCTGTGGCACAAAGTCAACCTCGCGCCGCAGACTCATCTGACTTCACTGAGCGCCGTGAGCAAGCAGCGGTATTATTAGATTACCTGTGATGAAGTGAGTTAGATTCTGTTGCCAACTGTCTGCTTGTTATGAGGCGCGGATGTGTCTATTTGTAATTTCAATCCCCTGTGTGTGCACTCGTGAAAAACGTCTGTGAACTTATTCATGGGTTGAATCAGAACATCCTCTTCTTGGATTTTTACACATTTAACTCTCCATGACAATGCTGCTTTCTGGGAGATTTCATGGCGCCTCATCTCCCACGGATCTAATTCACCCGCCTCCTGCAACAACCTTGGTCTGATTTCATTTGCCTGTTAGAGCAAATCCCATTTGGTGAAATTCAATACACTTTCTGACTCTGTTGTTTTACGGTCTTGGACTCGCTGCACCTCTGTTTCACTGTCCAAAATGTTGAGGTCATGACAATAAAGGCATGAAAAAAAAAAAGAATCAATGTGAAAGTGATTGTTTTCTAATTTGACACATGATCTGCTAGGGATTCTTCTTAACTCTATACACCAAATCTCCATGCATAGCATTGTGGGAACATCTCGGTGGGACATCCTCTGTTCTTAACCCTCAACAAGAGTCAGGAAAAACCACAAACATTTTTTTTTAATTGGGTTAAAAACTTCAGAAACCTCAGAGAGAGTGTCTGCTTGTAATATATTTTGAGCATTGCTATAAGAGATCCTGTGACCCAAGCATTTCATTGCAAGCGACTGCTTAATGTAATCGTTTTGCATATGACATTAACTCTTGAATCTTGAAACATGTGAGGATCCGTCTCCCAGGACGGACTCACAACGTCGTGTGTAACCAAACACATCAACACAAACCTGTTGGAGGTAAACAAGAGGACCGACTGTTCAACAACGTATTCTTAAAACATTGAGGCTTACAAAAGCAAGGCAAGTTTATTTGTATAACACATTTCAGCAGCAGGGCAAACCAGAGGGATTTTCATAAAATATAAAAGGCTTCAGGACAAATTGTAAAGCAACAAACAATGCAGTTTAAAAGAAAATGAAACAAGAAATAAAAGTGTAAAGGTAACAAAGAACAAGTAATTATATGATTGAACTAGCGGTGCGGGCACCACTAAGCACCCATAATAAAAGGTGGTAGTAAACAGGAACGTCTCATTATTATTTGAAAGAGCTGCAGACCTGTTGCAGTTCTCTGGCTCCGGGTCGGTTCACACCTGTGGAGCATGAAGTCGGTTTGGTTTTGACTCTGAGAGCAGACGACGACCTGGATGGTTCTTAATGAAGAAGTAGATCAGAAATGTAAACTGTTCTTTGCTTTATAAACCAACATTTCTTTGACAGACTAGAAGTTAATGTAAATATATTAAAGCAAAAGGAAAACATCAAATATCTTCCTATAATTTGCCTCAATGTTTCTTCATGTTTAATATGATGGATTAAAGGGACTCTTACCTTTGTTGCATTTTTACACTTTTTTTGGATAAGGTTAAATTGGTATTAATAAGGTAATGACACTCTAAAATGCAAGACAGACCCACCAGGAGTAAAAACAAACAATTATTTCACTCTCATAATATTTAGTGAAAACTTCAACCAATAAAATTCTTCGGACCGAAGGACCTTATTGGCCGACAGACCTGTCTGTTTGCTGCATGGACATGCAGGTTTTCCGTCTGCTTCTTGTGGCGCATTCGGGCCCGCGTCATCAAGGCGCGTTCTCAACTAAATGTATGACAACTAAAAGAATAAAGCAAATAAATGGTGCAAATAACCATTGAACTGAAAAATATATATGTGAATGTAAATGTATATAACTTACCGGTGCTTCTGAATCCGAATCCATTGCTTTGGTAAACAAAAACTCACGTGCGTGCGCGGAGGCAGTAGGTCGTAAGTCTGCTTGTAAATAAAGTTTCTTCAAAAAAACACCGCGGATGGGAACGAGGGGGTGGGGCATTGGAGGAAGGCGGGATGATTTGAATGTGCTGTAATTCTCAAATGCAACAAAGGTAAGAGTCCCTTTAATGTGAAATTAAACTTAATAAATTATCTTTTTTTTTTTGCAGATTCAACTGAAATCATATCATATTTCTCCACACCATAGGAAGTGACATCACAGTGTTGACAGTGTGGATCAGGCACGCCCCCCTGGAAACGTGCAGGAAGGGGGGGTGGCATTAGATAAACCATGGTGGATTCAGAGGCAGACGTTGGACTGGCACGGCTCGACGTCCACCACCGGGCTCCTTCCTGGACTCTGGGATTCTCCCTCCTCCGCCCGGCAGCTGTGACCCCCCCGCTGGAGAGTGTAGCATCGAGCTGGGAGATAGAGAGGGAATAATCCAGGGAGGGTGGGCTTTGTGGGGAGGGTGGGCACCTTACCACAATGTGAGCGATGGTCCGCGGGCTTCTCTCTCTCTCTCTCTCTCTCTCTCTCTCTCCGTTCAAACCGTCTGCCTGATCTGCACAGAGACCTGGGAGTAATGGAGGGATGCGTTGTCGGGGGGGCTCGTCGCCTGTCATGCTTGAATCAAAGCTCCATTTATCCTTTGATGTCACCGACCTCCTTGCCTTTGTCTGTCACTGGAGCCGCTGTGGGGTAGCGTGGCGGACGGAGCCTCCTCCTCCTCCTCCTCCTCCTCCTCCTCCTCCTCCTCCTCCTCCTCCTGCCCCCTGGCTCCTCATCACTCCCGGCTCGCTCGTGTCTCTTCACCTCTCGTGAGCCGCCGCCCCCCCCCCCCCTCCGTCTTTCTCGCTCTCCCGCTCTCTCTCCTCCTGCTTTACTATCTCCCTCTCTCTGCTCTCTCAAAGCAGGCGGGCTGCTGCTCTCTCCAGGCAGCTGGCTACATGATCTCGTGGAGAACAGGTCTCTCACCGCTGCTGCTGCCCGGCCGCCTCACCGGTCCTGAGACGACTTTCCTCTCCACGGCGGCAGGATGCTCCTTCACGAGGATTGATCCCCGCTCGCCCCCTTCCACGTTCCCCTTCCCTCCCCTTGTCCTGATCTCCTGCCCTCTGACCCTCACCCTCTTGTCGTCCACCCCCTCCTTCACCTCGTCACCCTGACCCCCCGAGCCTCTCTCTCCCTCTCCCGATCCGCCCGCCCCCCTTGACCATGTTGCCATGTGTCTGCTGGCTCCAACCCATCCTCGTCTTGTTGTCCTCTGTCTCATGGACCCGGGGGGAGAACTGCCCAGCGACCTGCATGTGCCCGGACCCCCACACCGTGGACTGCAGCGGCCGCGGGTTGACCCGACTTCCCAAACAGATTCCCCTGGACGTACGCAGGCTGCTGCTGGCGGACAACTGGATACCACGCATCCCCTCGGACTTCCTGGTTCTGTACAGCGACCTGGTGTACCTGGACCTCCGGAACAACTCGCTGTCCCTCATAGAACCGGGGACACTCAGCACCTCCTCCAGGCTGGTGTTCCTGGACCTGGGCAGCAACAATCTGACTGAGATCCCCAAGGGCACGTTCGGGGAGTCCCGCAGCCTCATCAAACTCCGACTGGGCAACAACCCGTATCTGAGCATGGTGAGTGAGGATGCTTTCCTGGGCCTCACCTCTCTGAGGGAACTGGAACTGGAGCGTAATGCCCTGTCCACCCTAAAGGTGGGGGCGCTGAGTCAGCTGCCCTCCCTGCGGGCGGTGCGGCTGGAGGGCAACCCCTGGGTGTGCAACTGCAACTTTGCCAGCCTGTTTGCGTGGCTGATGGAGAACAGTCACAAGCTTCCAAATGGTGAGTAGCATCATCCCAGAGGCGTTTTCGTCCCCACGCGTTCGACCCAAATAAAAAAACGTATCTGAGCACAACATACGACAGAATTATGGCAAATCCATTGGCATCACACTTTTCTGGTCTATTTATATTTTCCCTGTAGGAGAGGGAACCCCCTCCGCCCTCCACCCCTTCCCTCCTCCTCCCCTGTTCTAATTTTGGTCTCATTCTCCTTCCACCCCCATAGCTCATCATGTGTGAGACATTGTGCGTAATATGAGACAATAGCTCTCGTTTGAAAGTGGAAATTTGGATATTTTTCTCTCTCTACGTATTTGATTCATTTTGAAAGTCGAAAACGAGGAACTGACTCAAAATGCAGCGTTAACCAATAAATGATGTGAAGCAGCTCACATCAGGAATCTGTGCTCGTTGAGTTTGTTGTTTTTTTTGGTTTCCACATTTTCAGCATAAAAACCCAAGCTTTGACCTCTATCGTGCGTGGTTGTCGAATCGATCAATTTGCGGCTTATATTTATATAATACTTATATAATACTTTGCTGGACAATGTAATTCAACAATATTCTCGAGAATTTCTTGCCTTTTTCCCACTGGAAGTCAAAGCCCCTGATTCCTCTGTGCACGTGAAGCTGTGGGCCCGTACGAGTCTGTCACGGAGAAACAGCCTGGAGGGTCGAGTTAAATAACAGGGCTGAAATTTGAGTGTGTTTCAGTGCACGAGGCAAATCTCTCCGTGTGAGTGCATAGTTGAACCACAACAAAAAGACAAAGGGGGATTGCCATGTCCCCGTGGAATTATCATGTGGGTGAGATCCGGTTACTTGCAGCCTAATTAGCTCACGCAGCATCCAAAGCTGCAGGAGTTAAGATGAAACGCACAGAATTACAATCTTTCAACGTCTGTTAATATCATGTGGTTGAGTAAAAAAATATCTGCCTGACGCCTGAGGGAACCAGAATTGCTTTACCTTTAAGGTCAGGCGTTTGTTTATTACTATAAATGTCCTCTCAAAGGACACAGACAGCCGTTATCTCATAAGTGTGAGCCAACACGTGGGAGCTGAGGAGGCAAAAATAAACAGAACTGACAGCTCGGCCGCACATGACTAGTAACTTGCGCTGTTATCATATTTTACATTGGCTCATTTGGCAGAAGCTTTTATCCAAAGTGACTTACGACTGGGAGACCACACTCGAGCTGCGGTACAGTGGGAGACCTTGACTTAAGAACCACATCTGTTGTCAGGTGAAGAAAAGCAACAGATATATGACTTATTATGTTGAATTAATGTCAGTATTTATAGCTTTGATGTTATTTCGGCTTATTCTGACTCCAGAGGTTTGTGTTGTTCGCCTGGGCGCATGTACAACGTGTATTTTAAAATCCTGATTCGGATTATAAATAAAGTACACAATGTTCAGGGTGTTGAATGAACGGAACAAGTGCTGGAGACATATATTGCTGTGAGTGTTCCAAGGTTGATGCAGGTGAGAAATGTTGATATCTGCAGTGCATAGAAAGAAGAGTTGTTGTTCAAAGCAAAATCTTCCCACTCGATATGTGATTTTTTAGAGACGTGAGAATGATGTGCAATCGGATCTGAAACCAAACATTCATGGTCTCTGGCATCAACCACGTGCAACTGATAAGACGAATCCTCTTTGAATGGATTTCCTTAATTATATTATAGATTTCCTCACAGAATTGCCTGTTTTTCCATTTGCAAAAATAAATTGAAAATCCAATTTAAACTCTAATTGTGATCGGGCTGCAACGAGCTTTAATTCAGCTCCACTTAAAGAAAACTCGCTGACTTTCACAAAAGCCCACAATTAGGCCACGGTGTGCGGCTGCTATTGATACTGCTTCTCCTTTCCCCCTCTGGTCTTCCTTCATCCGCCCTAAAATCACTCAAGTTTGGACCCGTGAGGAGGCAAAGTTGATAAACTAGCAGGAAAAACTCATTCCCCTCAGTTCAAGGCTGCAAATGCATGAATCAAGAGGTCTAAGCGTTGTCAGCTGCACGGCGTAATGAAGTGCGTTAGCAATGCTGGCCAGGCAGACATCAACAACAGGAAGACGCCAAGCCCCTGGTATGGCTGCCAACTGGCCCCAGCCTCTACACACTCTCCAATTGAGTTATAAGGCACATCCCACCTCACATGCAACTCGTATATCCCCATCAGGAGGAGTTTTCTTTATGAACTTTAAGGGATGAGTCCACTAGCTTGGAAAATGCACATATATGTGATTTTGCATTGAATACCTTACGTCGTCTGGAAGGTACTTTTTTAATGCTTAAAATACAAATTTCAGCAGAAGGATTATAAGCATTTTTTTTCTCTTAATAATGCAAATTCTTTAACAGGTCAGAGAGGACAAAGATTAGTTTTGCAGAACTAATAATGTCCCCAGAAACAAGACTTCTGTCTTTCCTTTCCTTGTTTTTCGTAGTACAACACTTTAAATTCAAGGGACACACACTCAATGTCAATAAAAGAGCAGGTAGTTAAGGGTGTGAGACGTTGTGGTTGTGTTTGTGTGTCTGTAATCAACCTGTGTGTGAGTTTTAGAGGAGAACTCTGCTGTCAGGGCCACAGGAAGTTCCACGAATCCTTCAAGTTGCAGCCTACGTTATCAAAATCCACCACACGCCCCTCTGAGCTGCCAGTTGTGACATTTGATGTTTGCTGTGGACATTTCCCTTTTCTCTGAACTTGATGTGAGTGCAGTTGTGTCACTCTGAGTCTCCGCGGATCCCAGAATCTACTGCTGAACAAACACAAACCGGCAGGGGCGGCTTTCCAGTGGGAGACGGATTTACTAACACGCCAAGTTCACACATGCGAGCATCATCAAGCCAAACCTAATTAACGTAATGACTAGGGCTCACTGTCATGGAAAGAAAAAAAAAAATGCAAATGACCTATTCTCTGGATTTCTGCATCAGAAGTGGTTACACAATAACAGATGGGCACTCATTAGTGAATGAGGTCGAACTTGATAAGCTTTTCAATATGTAGCAAGCGAGCGGTGGGTGTTTCAACTTAATATCTCATTCATCATCGAGGAAATCAATTACCGAGACAGAAATGACTCTTTACACTGCAGATGAGTGTGATCCTTCCATCGGTGTGGATGATGCATCCTCATGTCGGGTTCATCATATAACACACTCACAGGAATGTCACTCAGCTGAGGGCAGAGCTCCACCAACAGTTCCCTTGAATTCAAATGAGCCACAGCAGATTGCACTTACAGTTATAATTTCCCTAAATGGGTCTTATGTCTTTCAAGATCATGTCTTGTCCCTCTCTTTGCCCCAGAATGTAATGGCCCATATCCAATCTGCTGATATACAAACCAACAAACAGGGTAAAACCATAACCTCCTTGGGGGTGGTAACTATGGTGAGACACTCGAAGCAGAGGCAGACAAAGCCGAGTAGCACGGTATTTAATCTTCAACAAATAATTTCATGAGTAATTAAAGTCTGAGTCAGAGTGCTCCTTCACCTAAATGTAATAACTCCATAAAAACAGTAATGAAGAATGAATCCATGCAACAGAAGGACAGTGAAAGGCCAGTTTGACTCAATGGGTCCTCGGGTGTCTTCTTAATAGGCTTTAGCAGATGCATGTAAATCAATAGGAAGAGGATGTCATCGTGTTGAAGTCTGAATCATTAAAATTACGTCAGTCAGGTCACGTTGTTGTTTATATAGAAGAAAAAAATGGACTGTTTTGACAGGACATGACAGGAAAATAAGGACGAAGGAAGAAATGCATATAATGAAAATGAGCTGGAAAGTTTTGCTCTTTCCTGCTTTTGATTTGTGACCTATTGATTAAATTTTAACACAAACTGTGTTCAGCAAAGCGTAAAATATGTATAATATAATTTAAAAATTGATAAAACATCTTCAATCATATTGAGGAGAAGTCACCCAGAGAGCTCTGTGGTTCTTTCACCGGTGGCCTGCATACGGCAGCAGCTGCGGCGCCGGAGCTGTAAACCCCAATTCCCTTTCCATTTTTCACATCTTGATTTCCCCTGTGATTTCTGAGTTCACGACGCAGCACACTTTTCTGTTTGCATAACTTTGATTACTGCAGGTCAGCATGATGAGTGGGAGGAAGAAGCTGGAATCCAGGACTTCTTTGTGGATAAGGGAAAAGCAGAGTGCTGGGCTCGTGGCTGTTTATCTCGTCTCCTATATGTGTGCCACAAGATTAGATGGTTTCAAAACCTTATCTGACTCGCACATTGACAGAATACAATCACAGAAATACAATTATTATTTCTGGAGGAACATTTCACTGCTTCTTAGATTGCTGTTTTCTTGTGGTACCAATTATATTTTTGGGGGTTTAGCCACCAATCAGCCTCATGAATGTTTTAATTGGGGGATGAGTGTAAACATGATCCAGTGCTGTCTCCAGTGCTCTTGGGTTAAAGATGAACAAAAGCCATGTATAATTCAGAGTGACACAGTTCTACGGCACACTGGCCGGGGTAATTGGAGCCAGAGCCGCCTACAGGGCATGGCAGGCCGACTCCCCCGAGACACTGAGGCTGGAGCTCATCGTGGCAGCGCCGTCAACACCAGTCTTGACCTGAACAGTTTCTCTACAAAGAACCAGTTCATGTGACGGGGTCCAAAGTCTGAATTTTCCTTCGCAGCCGATCAGGTTGCTCCCAGGAGACCTGTTAGCGCCCGAGCACAATCAGCTCTGAAAATATGATGCCGCTGACCAGCACCCACTTGAACACCCACATGACCTTATTTGCTATCTTTACCACTCATGGGCAAGAGATGAGGAAATGTCTATTCCATTTAACGCAGCCTGGCAGCTTCTTTTAACTTGGCCTAATTTAATGTTTATTTAAAGTCGGGATGTGAGTGAGATGGAGCCGGAGAGAGAGAGAGAGAGAGAGAGAGAGCAAGGTGTGAAAAGGTGGACGGAATTACATCAGCTGCCGCGTGTTCAGAAGTAGAAGGGGGATAATCTGCCAGTGTCAGATATAAAAGGTGAAAAGGCAAAAAGCTTTAGTTTCGCTGGCAGAGTGCAGAACAATGCATGATGGATAATTCCCTCTGTGCCAGCGTGTGGTTAAGTGCGAAGGACAGAGTGCTGAGCGCTGCACATTTAGCTGTTCCATCATTATGAGTTGTCGTCACTATTCCAAACTGCTTTCTCTCTTCGTGGAAAAACAAATGGAGCTCGACTTGACATCTCTTATATTTAGGAATAGGAAGAAATCTGTGTGTGAGCATTGGGGCTTTTGCGGTGAGGCATAATGAACAGAGTGATGTCAGCGAGTCTCCACGCAGAAGGAATCCCCTCCTGAGTGATTCACCCGCGCCCGGCTGTCACTTCGCTGCTTATCATTTAGTGCATTCATTTCACACATTCTCCACTCGGTTCCTCTCCCAACTCCTACTCCTGTCCGTATGAATCTCCCACCGTTTGCTTCGTACTCCGAACCGAACTAAATAATGGTTATTTTTCAGATCTACTGAGTATCGAGCTGCAGTTGCACATTTGTCTCATTTAATAAAGTAGTGTTGAGACAGTTTTTCTGAGTCATTATCAGAGCTGGATTATTTACGGGGAGTGTCTAGACACCAGTGGCCACTTGATGACTGAATGCCAACTCTGCGGGTTTGCAAGACTGTTGTGATATTTGCCTTCGCTACTGGTGCAGAGATCAATCTGGACCGACGCTGAGAGAGGGAGCAATACCGGCAAGGTAGATCAATCACGGCCGGGACAGCAGATAGCCTATCCCCTCGGCTGGCTGTAATCCTGAATGTAATCCATCAACTGTCCGCGCCAGGAATGTAACATATCTGTGTGGGCCGACATACCTGATAGTGTTAGGCCACGATTTGTGTTCAATTATTGCACAAGGGCCTGATCCTCACTGTGATCATATTGGTCTCTGGGGACGAACTCTATCAGTTTACTCATTAGCAAAACTCATATTGATGAACTGTTGGCGTTGGAATTAAAATGGATTCTACATTAATTAGTCACACATTTGGACATTTGTTGAACTCGTAAAAAAAACCTTTTCAAATAATGCAATAGCCTTTTTTTCACATGTGTTCTCTTAGTGCCTGCGTCCATGTCCTCTGCCTCGATGTGCGATAACAGTTGAGTAAAAAGAAACCTAGTTATACATCTTAATGGAGGGATGCTCCTTTCAGGGAAAACCACTCTACTGTGAAAGCACATGTTCAACCTGTTATTTATCAATTTATATAATCCATGGACATCGAACAGAGACATCTGCATCAGTAATACTTTTGATGCTGCTGAAAATTCAGGGTCAGGCATCAGCGAGTATGCGAATGTATACAGAGCCAATATCACTATCATCCAATATCACATCTTTAGGTATATTTGCACAGAGATAAAACTGCAAGTAGCTACAAGCGCTTGTTTGGAGGTAGTAAGCTTTTTAGCATTTTAGCTTGTAAACATTAGCTACTAGCGCTGGTTCAGAGGTATTTAACGTTTAAGCATTTTAGCTTGTAAACATTAGCTCTAGTTAGCATTGTTTGCTACCTTGCTTTGGTTCTTCCAGTGCGGCAGCTCATACTGGGATTCATTCAAGCGAACATTATATTTGCAAAAAGAACTACACGGTAAGAAATAAAAACATCCCTGTGGTGAAGAGCGCTGTGTAGTAATGGTTAGCTACGTAAAATGTCAGACAACCAAATCCATTTTGCAATGTTCTGTGATGCAGAAGTTAGCCTTTTAGCTGATGTTTTGTTTTTCATATGGTTATAAGCAAGTAAAACCAAATACTAGCAAACAAGCTATCTCCTTTTTTTTTTTGCTTAATTGATAGTTTCATAAAAATACTTAATTGCTGTCATTTTAAAGCCAGTTTGTTGGTAGCGTTCTTTGCCAAGTGTCAGATATGTAAAACAAATTAGCATTTTCACAGCCATCAGTTCTGTTAGCTGTTGGGCTATGTCTGTTAGCAGAATTCAGTTTGACACGAAGCGGCTCCCAGTCTGTAAACATGGCAGCGCTTCCACGTCGGCCTCGGGCCTCCTCGGGTTTCTTGCATCTTCGGATCCGAGGCCTTGTGTTCACTGGGAATCTGGGAATCCTCTCTCCGTGGAAGCTGTGCATGTTTAGTCACAGACAATGTGATTCTGAGGAACTATTATAATGGTGGTTGTTCCAGAACATTCTGCCCTGGGCCCAATAGAACAGCGTTTCAGTAATTCCTCTTTTTGTCAGGCAGGGGAATAAGTCTGAGCCTTGGTGTGTCATTTTAGAAAAAAGCTGCAGTATCCCTCAAGGATTTGTAAATCTTTCTTCATATTTATATCAAACTAAATGATAAATATAATATTAATTTCAGACAAGCACAGTTAAACTTTTGATACTTTCTTAACTGTTCTTATTTAGACTAATATAAAATCTTTAAATCTGTAGAAAGAACCAAAATAATTCAACTGACCTTTTTGCTAACTCAGTTCTGCTCATGATAGATGTGATAGTGCTGTAAGTCCTGCAGCGGGATAATTTCATTCTCAGCGGTTATTAATCAAGTACTTAGGACAGGCAGTACCAGACAGAACCGTCTCCAGGGCAAAAGCTGAGTCTCTGAGGCGATGGGTTACTTTACTTTACTACAAGTGCACTGTGAATATAAATGTAATACATTCATCTCAGGCACAAAACAGACAGGAGGGACTCTCCAATATGTTGGATTTTCAGATGTGATCAAACTTGTTGTCTTTAGTAAGTTTTGTGGCATTAAAGGTGAATTCTGTGTGTGACTGCATCCTTCGCAACACCCAATATAGCAACCTTTGAAATAAATAATTGCAAATATTATAAAAATCGTTTTATTGTGAAGGGAAAAAAACAGCTTGTATAATTATACAAAACAAGGTCAAATCAAAACCGTTCATAACGAGCTGTGAGAGACTTTGGAACCGATGCAGTAAACAAAGAACAAAAATAGAAGAAAAAAGGAAAAACAAACAGACGAACGGACAAAAAGCTCTGTTGGGTAAAACCAGGACTTGGAAACAGACCTGATGCTTTTAAAGTGTGAGCCATATGGTGAGTTACACAACACAATTCTCCCGATATCAGATTTCCAAAATCACAACAAATCATAACTTTAACGTCGTTAGCTCATAACCGTCAAACAGACATTAGCCATCTCCAGAAGTCTTGTGCACTTTTTCATGTGTCCTGCAGGTCAGCTTCACTGAGCAATTTCCTCACAAGCGTTTTGGGCAGTGAGTTTGTTTTCATCTGTGATTTCCCCCCCGACATACGGCACGCAGGCCTCATTAATCCTGCCAGGAACCAGTGGGCTCCTCTCTGGCTCCATCAGGATTGTTGGTCCTGGCTCCTCGTCAGTTTGGAGCCGCTTTATTTCTTGATGCTGACTCACTTGATGTGAAGCTGATCCAAAGCTTCTTCAGTTTTCTGTGGAGCTCGTCCAGTTCGTTCTCGGATGCTTGGTTGTGACAAAGCTCGGTAATAGACTGTTTATTCACTGTGAGAGAAGCTTTGGGAGAAAACTTTATGATACACAAGTTGCATACGAGGATTGCAAATCATATTTTCAAACAAAATGACCAAAGCTGGACTTGAACATGACATTTGAACATTTTTTATTTAAAGGATCAGAAGTGACCGAAATCAGTTTATATTTTGTATATCTTTGCAGAATTTTTTTTTGTCATTCAGTATTTCCGCTATTCCTCAATTAACTTGTTTCTGATCATCACAAATCCTTATTTAAATGTTTCCTTTCTTACTTTTTGAATATGATGAAATACATTTATTTTAAAGGTATATCAAATAAACACTCATGACGCATTTGACCCATTTGCATTATAAGGGTAGTGATACAAAATGGATTTCTAATATCTTGTTTTTGCTCTTCATGCAGCATCTTTATAATGCTGATCACTCTTATTTAGTTATATTTAACTTTAAGCGTGAATAAATATATCCCGGACAGGCAGACAGATATTTGATATATAGCTCATGTCCTCAGTGAACTGAATGTTAAGAGAAATCTGAGAATCTGTATCTTGTATTGAGGGATTAGTGTCACTAAGTTTTATCAAGCTCCTTAGGAGTTCAGTTACAAACCTAATTAATACTGTAGCGAGTCAATGACAGGAGCATGGAAACCAATTCCATGCCATCCCTGATTTCCATTGTGTCTTTTTCCATTGACACTAAACACGTTTGAACTGGTTTCACATGAGTATTTTTCGAATTATTTATACAAATACAAATATAGCGTTTTTACATATTAATAAATCAAGTATGTAATGTCCTCATTATTTAATTTTTAGATGTTCAACAGTTCATTTTCTATTTAAATTGTCCAAAAACAACTTGGAACAATTAGGTCTGATATCAAATATCCACAGAAATCATAGATCTTAAGGCTGAAATAAGGTATTTTGATGAATGATTGTATCCAGTCATAAGAAAGGCTGCTCAGTTCTGTTATGGCGAAGCTGTAAATTGTGCTGAATGTTGAGCAAAGACCCAGAATTTATGCACTGCCAGGTTTTTACATTTGCATGTGCAGCATCGGTGGAAAGTAGCCACCCACATTGCGATGCTTTATTTTCCTCCCACCTATAAAGCTCACATTCACATCAATATGTCTAGTTTTTTTTCCTAAAGTACATTGCCAGTATGAAGATGAAATGTAGATGATCATCTAAAGTGTTTTCAGTGTTGGGAGTGTGACGGCCATTGGGACTCAGTATGTTTAATTCACTGGCCTGGAGCAGTGCATGGTTTACCTCTTGTATCCAATGATATTCAAAGTTTAATAAAGTTGTCAGTAAAACCAAATGAACGTGAACAGTGTCTGCTGTAGCTTTGTGGTCTCATGAGAGTTCAAACTGACCTTAATGATCCGCTGCCGTCTCATCGTGAGTCGGAAACAAAGACTCACTGGAGGACCTGTACCCTTGAAATCCAATAACCCGACGTCATTGTCTCTTTTCTATTTAAATGATGTCTTAAGGATAAACTACGTGAGCGTGGTAGACATGAGGAGACCGCGGCACTCGACTGATTTATCACGCTCTCATCTTGAGATGGGGTTTGGTCAAGGTGCCCCTGTCTCCGCGGGTGTCCTCTTACTCTGGCACGGTAAATGTTTGCGATGTATCGGAGTCATATTTTATGAGGACGTGTTGTAGGGGTTGGGTTTTTGTGGCTTATCTTGACTTTATTCCAGTCTCCAAACTCTGATGCAGAAGGAGGTGTTACTGTCGGATATAGTTGATATTAACTGTAGACTCCACATACAGGGTCACTCTGCTCCTCCCTTTCTTATTTTGACTCCATCCTGCAGTCATGGTGTGTGGGGGTGTACTTGTACACACGGTGCATCCTTCCTCTCCCAAGTGAAGCCTTCTGATAATAAACCTTATAATTATTAGATCAGCGCCCTTTCTGAGGCCGAGCACCGCACCGCCCTGTCGAGAGCAGATCTTTTACAACACAACACGCTGTGTAACAACAACACACCTTGAAGTATATGCACTTTGTCTTTCTCCAAAACCTCTGGGCGAGTGTGGGACGTGTGAATTATATAGGACAGAGGAGCTGGGTAAACTAGAAGAGAAGTGGAGTTAAAAAAGCCAGCTGTGATAAGAGAGGGGGGAAACTTTTTGAAAGTGCAGAGGAAGACAGTCCTTGTGTTGCCCTCAAAAGAGACTCAAGTTCAAAGCCAGCGTCGTTTCTCACCCGTGCACAGCTGGACCCTCACGGCATGAAGTGGGTGTGAATGTCAGATCATCAGTTTTTGGAGAGTTACAGAAATGATCAGGCAGAGTTTCACTAATCCAATGTCAGGAAGGTGTGGGCTTTCTGTAGAAAACAGAAACTTCTTCTTCTTATTTACTCACTTTTTCTAAAATGTTTACAAAGTAACATTTATTCAGACATAAACATATCTATATACAAAATATATAAAATATAAAAGATATAAAAAGTGAAATGAAATGAAATGATAAAAGCTCTTCATGTCTTTTCTTTGAAGGACAAACATGGCGACAGTGGAGGTCAGAGCTTGGAATAATGTTCCTCTTAAGAAAAGGTCAAAAGTTGCTATTTTCCTTGTGTTCAGATAAAGCAACACCACATATGCTTGTTGTTTAAGTTCTTCCCATGTTGAAATTTCTCCCTCGTGTCTTGTGATTGATTGTCTCACTTTTACTTTTGGCTACGATTCCTGATGGTACTGCCTTGGTAGCAGCTGTGAATGTTATATTCCTGAATCCGACACACCAATTACCTTTAACTGCACTGATATGATGTAATTTCTAAATGGCCGTGATGTAATTTATTTAGTGTAAAAGTTCAGACACATGATATAATTCACTGCAACGTAGTTTTTTGGTGAATCTGTCTAATCTGGTTTCGTGTTTGCGGTGCAGGGGTGGAAGGAATGGAGTGCTCCCTCCCGATGGACGGCCGGCGCGTCTCGCTGACCCAGCTCTCGCAGGACAGCTTCCGGGAGTGCCAGGCCAACCTGACTCTGACGGACCTGCTCATCATCATCTTCTCGGGCATCTCAGTGTCCGTGGTGGCCATCATGACCAGCTTCTTCCTGGCGTCAACGGTCCACTGCTTCCAGCGCTGGAGCAAAGGCACCAAAGGGGACGAGGAGGAGAGCGAAGAGTGAGGAGGATTTCACTCGTGTTCTTCGCGCCTACCCCCCCCTCCCCCCCACCCCACCCCCCTGTGGGACCCGGCACTTCAAACAATGAGGGGGTGGAACCGCAGAAAGTGCAACATGTGACAAGTATCATGCTGCTTCTGGTGATGAGGATCTCGCCCCTGGGACGGTGGAGAGTTGTTGTCTTTGCACATGGACGAGTCAGAAATATGGAAAACCAAGGACCTTCCCAAGGAATGAGCCAAAAATTAGTGAGGCCCAGCTCCACGGCACAGGTGTGAGAGTGTGTGGTTATACCTTATGGCTACTGGTTCAGTATTATAGGCCTACACAGATTAAGGCTAAATCCTTTATATAGACAGAGTTAAAGATTTTTGAGAAGTGTTGCTGCAGTGCTTGCAGAGCTGTTGCTTTAGTCTTAATAAACCAATAACTTATCTTATCACACGGACGTCCAACAGTAGAGTCTGAATCCTGTAAAGTGACATCAGAGTTTAGAAAATCAGTTTATTGACCCTTTAAGAAAAAGGATGTCACACCGACCAGCAACCTCAGTGTTTAACTGCCTATTACATGATATGCCGGCATATCCTGCCATTCTCAGTGTCTTCTTCTGGACAGATTCACTCACCGATATTCAAAAGTCTTTCCCCCAGCACCGGAGAAGGCAAAAAGCTGTTGAAGGGAAGAGATGTTTGGTAGCTGATTGACCGTAGACAGGTCGAGTCGGTGTCTACACGCAGTATATTCACTATGTAATCCAAAAACGTATGTACAAAAAGAAAACAATGTGCAGTCAAACAAATATATAAATCTAAAGGATTTACTGTCTGTTCCTTAGGTTGATTACAGTGAACTGTGTAGAAAGAAGATCACAAAAAATGTTATATTGGAAGTTATGGCAAATATACGATTTTAAAGTAGAATCTATATGTAGAACTTGTGTCAAACAACGCACTTTAAATGGTGAACCTAATTTTTGGCAAAACCCCCACGTAGACTGGTTTGGTTGTCACCTGCCAAAGATTAGGTTTCAGCGAAGGAGAGATTGGTTGTGAGGTTGGTTGTGGGTGAAGTTTGTATTTAGAGGGTAGGGGACATAGCTCCTGAATAGAAGGCAGCGCTACAGCCAAAATCACACTCTGTACACTCACACTCAGTCAGTCATGTTCTCCAAAGCTTTACATTTCCTCCTCGTCTGCTTGAGACTGAGCCAGCTGTCGAACTCAGCGTCTTTCGTCCTCATTTTACAACACATAGTTAAGCGCTGTATGATTAAAGGTTGGGTACCGTTCACATTTTAATCAATTTGATACCTGGGTTCTGGTATTGGTATCCGACGGCAACGATGATTTGCTCTACTGCAATACCAGAAAATGTTATTTCCAGCCGTCACAGTAATGCACCTACAAGTTGTTTGTGATCTGCTGGTAAAAAAAGAAAAATGCAAACCAAAGTAGAAGCAAACCAACTGTGAAACAAAGATGTATTTTCCAGTCATGATGCATCCAAATGGCAAATTAAGTTTGTGGAGTCAACTTCAACTTCCTTGTCGTTAGCTGCAGCTGCTGCCAGGCGCTCTACTTTCAGGCTTTTAAACACGATGCACTTTTTAGCTTTTAGGTGCATCTTGTGTTGACTGGGTGTCTCATCAGGTTCGATGTGTTGCCATGGTCAGCTTCGTGTTCCTCTATACAAATACTGCAGCTACCGACACTAGAGCCTGATGCACACCTCCTCAGCAATGTAGCATCACTTGATACGCAGACACATTAACACACTGGTATAAATATGTAGGCCACTCGCAGAGGCTCTCCACGGATTCTACTTGCTCTCTCGCCCGGAGGATTTGACTTGCTCTCTTGCAGACGGACTTATCGTGAATCAAGGTTTTAGAAAAGCACGGTACCCAACCGTATGTGTGATCGTGGCTAGCAAGAGATTTGTTTCTTGAGGAGTAAATAATTGTCTATCGTTGTATTTGAGACATAATTAATATGTAGCCGACATCATAGGACTCTTTGGGCTATTTTTGTGGTTTTACTAAAGATCTTCCGATATCTAAAGCTGCTGATGTCATATCCTTGAGAAGTCTCATCACACTGTATCCACATCTGCATTCACAAGAGCGACACTTCACTTCTAAATTAAATAAACACAGTGCCCCTGGATTTTTACAGGTTTCTATTTGTTATTCGCCTGCTGTATATTTAAATCCTCCTTGATTTGAAACGCACATTGCTGAAATCTTTGGATTTTTCTCCCCCCCCACCCCCTAAAGCTAAGGTATGTTGCATTGCTTCTCCATTTGCTTCATGTAACACATGAATAATTCAGCGGAATTGAGATATGAGGCAGAAAGAATATCAAGCCTTCTAAATGCAAAAAGCGGAGAATGGAAGAAAAAGAGCCGTGGACGAATACTCATCGTTCCCGTGTGCTTGACAACAAAAAAAGGAAAATCCAAAATGCTTATGTCCCGTTGGAGCGAGTCCTAACCCTGAGTGTACCGCCCCCCCCCCCCGAGCACATTTTGCAGAGATTACAATAAATAAATGTGGCCTTATTTTTTGTTTTGTTTCCGTTGTTGTTTTCATCATTAGCATCAATAAGAGCACAACGATTTCACGTGTAATAGACGCGACCCTAGGTCACTTTAAAGGATGTGTCACATCACATGTTGGTTCCAGCCTGTAGAGTCACAGTTTGTTTTCATTAATGTGAGTCGTCACACGTTGTGCTGAAAGTGCCACTTCCTTATAAACAGAGTTCAGACTTGTACCGTGTAGATGTTATGTATCTGCAAGTGTTCAAACCATGCGGGACACTTCCAGGACACATTATTAATTAACAAAGGATTAATCATTCATACAAGCCGGCTGACCTTTCTCCAAACCCCCCCCTCCTAGTTACCGTGACTCGGTTCTCCATTTCAATTCTAACATCAGATAAAGTGTGATCTTTTAAAGGAGACGTGTTCTGTTCAGAAAACACATCATCGTCCTCAAACTGTCCATCGCTGCTGCTCCTCTCTTCAGCCTCTGTCTGAAACACTTGGTTTTAGGTCCTGTACCTTTAAGCCCCCCCCCCCCATCCCTGCTCTGATTGGCCAGCTGACCCATCATGTTGGGATTTGTTGTCTTCTGTTCTTGCACGATGGTGCGCGAGTGACTTCAGGAGCTGCTTTTTCTTTAGAGGAGAGAAACTCACTTCACAGCAGAACTTTGGGCTTTTTAACTTTAAAGAACTTTTGCAGCACCACAAGAAAACACAAGGCAACTAATACAACACACTGGAGCAAAGTGAAACTCCCTTTAGAGGGGAATGGCAGAGAATTTCATATTTAAACTCAACCATTTGTCTTTTAGTTTTATTTAATTGCTCAACGTCAGTGGACAGCGGGTTTGGCTTTTAGGAACTCGACTCCCATTGAAATCTGAGAGCAGGAAGTGAGTTTCCTGTTGGTGAAATGACAAAAAGCAGGTTGTTGTGTTCAGAAAACAAACCTTCGACTGCATAATACCTCAAGAGTAGCTGGACGAATTATCTTTATTGTGTTTTTGAGTGTTTTCCCCGTGAACAGAGGAGAAGCTGGCCAGCTGCTATGTGGAGGTTGCAGGCCTGAGTCCAGGAATCAGAGTTTTTATACATATCATTATCATTTCCAACTACTGTGTAGTTACTGTATATTAACAAATTCTTCTGTTCGCTTAGCTGTTAGCTTGACGCATATGTTAGCATGACATTTTCATTTCTCTTACTCATTTTATTAAGCAACAAATATCCGCACATTAGAGCATGCACCTTTGAGTTACCTGCAGTATAAAGCTCAGATTCATGTCTATTTTTCTATTAAACCTTTCACAATAAAGCATTTATTTACTCTGTTATTTTTGTTTCGGCCCGGAAAGCAGAGACACGGGCGACTGCTTTTTCCTACGTCTCGTCCTGACATTGCAAAAAATAAAATAATAATCCATGTTATGTTTCGTCAGATTAATGTCACAATGGCTCGGTTCTAAATTAAGTGGCAGAGGAGTGTGATGTTGTTGCTGCAGCTAAATGCATTTCCAAATGTCAAACAGACACCGTCCAACAGACCATATGTGTAGCTGTATATTGATGTTTGGTACAAAGAATAAATACATTTTTCTGTCCTTTGGTCTACGTTTGTGCAGAATCAGTGTGTGAATACAGACAATGGAGGTTATGTTTTCACCTCTGTCCCTTGGTTTGTTTGTTTGTCTGCAGAATTACACACAAAACTATAGAGGGGTTTTCATGAAACTTGATAGAAGATCCAGAATCTTTTTTGCCTTTCTTAAACATCGCAAAACACTGCTTTCTAACATATTGTTCATTGATTTCCTAGGAAATAATTGATGGATCTTAAAGAAATGACATCTATGAATGTGTGTTATTAGGCGCACCTTGATTCAAATGTTAGGCCTCTGCGATGGTGGTGGACTGATCACTTTTAAATTCATCTGAATTGTAAAATTAAGATTAAGATTAAGATACATTTATTTGTCCCAAACACATGCACAAGCACACTCATGCAAGGAGGGAAATTTAACCTCTGCTTCTAACCCATCTGGTGCAGGACACACAGAGCAGTGGGCAGCCATGTACGGCGCCCGGGGAGCAGATGTTAGGGGAGTAAGGTGCCTTGCTCAGGGGCACTAGACAGGGTAGGGAGAATCCTCTTGGATGTTTGGACAGATCAATCCAGGTTCGTCTTTTTGTTGTTTCTCCGTGGAGTCGAACCAGAGACGAACCAGAGACCTTTTCTGCCCATAGTCCAAGTTTCTGCCACTAGTCCACCGCCTCTAATTTGATTCTGCACCAAATTGCACAAACTCCTAAATATCAGTCCCCTTAATATGCCACTTATTTCTCTGAGAAATGAATGACAAATTAAGAAGCGCCATATCTTGTGATGGAAAAGAAAGTGTAAAAGAAATCCACCAAAATGTGTCCACCTCTTGCCTGACCATGGCTGCATCCTTCTTACAAGTTTTTGTGGTTTTCTGTTCAGTTGTTTTTGTGTAATACGAAGAAAAATATGTCAACATCGATCATGGATGAAGATCAAGCCAGGAAAACATTATTTAAGGTCAACAATCAGCAGTATTCACCTTTCAGTCAGTGCCTCCTGCAGTAAATGAGAAAACAGCAACACAGCGATATCTCTTCTTAACAGACGCATGATAACTGTGAATCTCAGTTTTTTCCCGAGCTGACAGATTCCGTCTCGTCACAGCAGCAGATGACGGAGCCTCATCTGCAAAACACCTCGCAGTGCTTTATTTCTCACGACACCGTTATCACACTGCAGGTATGCAAATGGAGGCACTATTTTTGGAAAAAGGGTGTTTGAGAAATTAGAGATCTTGACAAAAAATAGAATCAGTCACCCTCCCCTTGCATAACAGCTCCCCGGGCTGTTAGAGGACGATTTCCTTCGTTCAGAGCCGGGAGCATTTGGACAATCTCTGCGCCTCGTGATGAGAGGATAAACAAGTCGGACGAAAATGAATAAAAATGCAATTGCAATCTCATTGCAGCCGGGCGTTCTCCTGCTCGTCTTTTTTGCATTGTCAAGCTCCTCGGCTTGCATGAGGCTCTGCATGGAGGAGTTGCTTCTTGGTCTTTTTCTTTTTCCAGCCCTCGTGCCGATGATTCATTTCCCCACACTTTGTCCCAGCATGTGCCTTTGTTAAGTGCTATTATGAGACCTTAAGAGGTGGTTTAACGTGATTGCTCACTTTCCTGAGGAAATCTGAAGTCGGAGAATCGTAGAGATGAAAATATCCCTCGGCCTCGGGGCATTTAACGCCGGCTGGAGACGACGCCGAGTGACGGCAAACGGCAGAGGACAATGAGCGAAGAATAATTTATGGAGATATTTGTGATTCAGAACAGGCTCTGCTGCGACGGACCGGGAATAACATGCAAGACAGACGTGCACATGCTACATCTGTGCACGGCTGAAACGAGTCCTGTGAGGGTGGTGGTGGTCGTGATGAGGGTTCTCCTGCAACCATTTACCTCATTTGGTTGTCATGGCTACACAGCCGGAGGCCCGAGCTCTTGGACGCCGAGGCGGGAACATGGAGCGAGAGAGAGAGAGAGAGAGAGGGAGAGAGAGAGAGGGATGCTGGGAAGCATGGCCCTCAGTGTGGCTGCCTCGCCTCTCTCTCCATGCATCAACTAACTGGACCTGGCATTTAAAAAGAGAAAAAAAACAAAAGTCCACGGCCGTGTGAACCCCGTGAACCAAACTGTGACTTTCACATCCTTCCTCAGTGTTTGAATTGTCCAGAAAAGACAATGTGATGGGTCACATGAGGACATCTTTCATTAATGGCGTCAAATACAGGATCACGTCTGCTTCTGTCGAGCTAAATACGTTAAAATATTACGTATGAGGTCTTGAATACGTTTAGGTAATTCCTGGTTATGTTGATGTTCATTTAAGGCTACAATCACACAAGACTATGGAAACCTACCGTCTCTGTCACCTTATCCTCAATTATGAGGAAGTGTAAGTAATGTTGTGACTCGGATGTTCCTTCATATCTGTGACATAGATCTTAAATTTCGTTCATTAATATCTCAAAGATCATAAATTCAACCTGTGAAACTAGCTGCGTTTTAGCATTAGTCGAAATGTCCCATTGTGTTGTGAGAAAGTTAATAATCAATTCTTAATTCTTATCTCTATTTATATGACAATTTCAGAAAAGACAATGTGATGGGTCACATGAGGACATCCTTCATTAATGGCGTCAAATACAGGATCACGTCAGCTTCTGTCGAGCTAAATATGTAAAAATATTACGTACGAGGTCTTGAATACCTTTCGGTAATTCTTGGTTATGAGGGTTATTTTCTAGTTCACCATGTCTTCAATTATTAGGGAGTGCAGGTCATGTTGTGACTCGGATGTTCCTTCATATCTGTGACATCGATCTTCAATTTTGTTCATTAATATCTCGAAGATCATAAATTCAAGCTGCTGCATCTTAGCATTAGTCAAAATGTCCCATTGTGTCGAGAGAAAGTAAATAATCAATTATTTTAAACTCTATTTATATGAAGATCTCAGAACCAGAAGTAATTGGTATTACCCCAACAAATGCATTTGGCTTAATTTACTGTGAATATTGGTTTAGATAAAACATCGACCATCCAGTAATAACATTTAGATTTAGAAAACAGTCGAATCCATCGTTTGTTTACCTTCGTTTGTCTCTCATTACTGTCGGCTCCTGACCTACAGAGACAGGAAGTGAGCAGGACACAGAGGAGGGTAAGACAAGCCTCCGAGAGGAAGCGTTGAATGAATAATGGCCTGTGCTTTACAGTGGGATCGGGGGTGGGGGGGCAGCCGAGGGCTCAGGTTGCAAAGGAGCCGCACCTGATGCTTCTCTCTGTGTGAACCACAGGGGGGGGGGGCGGTTATGTCTCCTTCTTCCCAGGCACCATCTTCTCTTTCTCTGCTTGTTGTTATAAAACACTTTCAGCACATCAGCACTTCCTGGTCGTCTGTGATCAGAGGGATTTCAAGCTGCACTAATTGGTCGACTCACAAGAGGCCGATTGACGAAAAGGTTCAAATGTGAGACACCCTCTAATCCCCTGGTGATGTCATGTGGGTCTGTTGTTTTTCCAAACTGTGGAAAGCTCCTCTCAGAGCAAGAGGACACGTTATATAACTGTATTACAGGCGGAGAGGAAGTATTTTTTTGATAAATACACTGAATTTGATTCAGAATATTGGGGAAATCCTACATGAAAATGAGTAGAATGTGGTAATTTCTGACTTTGATGCACCACAGCGGTAATATACTTATATTATACTTACAATATTTCATTTGAGCCTGAGATAATTCCAGTAAACTCCACGGAGCGAGAGGAAGATGCACGTTTGCCAACGCCCGGTCACTTTATTGTGGGCAGCACCATGGAAATAGCCTTCAAAGCGAGTGGGGGGGGGTGAGAGGTGAACCGGGGACGCGGCGGCCGTGGGTAGCCACGAACATCAATGCATGCTTCTGGCAAACTGCTCATCCATTGCATCAAAACACAGGCTGGCAGGCTGGCGGAGTCAATTACCCTCAAATTGCTTTTCCTTTATACGCACACACACACACACACACACACGGAGATAAAAAAAATAGGCAACCAATATACGTCTGAAGATGGATGTGGAAATAAGAGTAATAAAATAAGTGATGAAAGCTTCTAAATCTGCCTTGTTCATGAAGAGCGCCGCTCAGGTCATGTGAGTTAATGTACGTCAGAGTCTGATTAGGACAGTGATTTATGTTGCATTAGGGAAAAAGCATTAGTTTCCACTTTCTGTCCCTGGAGTCGGGAGACAGATGCTGCAGGTCAGAGGTCAGCTCGTCCACAGAACGTTTCATTAACCTTAGCAGAGAATATTACTGCTGGTGTGTTTTATTAAATCCCTGTGACTCCAAGTGAGATTTTTGTAACTTACATAGAGAAATATCATTTACGTGCAGCTAGGGTTCCGGTAAATTTCTGGAAACTTTCTGGAAACTTTCCATGGGAAGTTAAGCTCGGGAATGTTGGGAATTTTGAAAAAAAAAAAAAAAAACGCAAATTAAAGGCTGAGCAATAAAAACATCATTCAAAACTCTATTTTAAAGATGTATGGAATGCAGCACACTCTGCACGTTGAGTTTCAACCCTCCACTGTGCATTCTTCCATCACATGCACAGATAACTCCCAGCATGCTTCACTCTACAGCAGGGCTACTGAGGCCTGCTGTAGTGTGCAGGACTAGTCAGGTAAATTCAGATGATATTACTGGGGAAAATATATTAGCATGCTGATTGAGGATTGTTCATCTGTTCATCCAGCCTATTTCCATTCGTTTATCCATCAATTGTAAAATATGTTTACAGACGATTCCAATTGTTTGGCTAACTATTTATATCTCTGGCATTGCATCAGTGTGTTTTTTTACAAACTTTTTTCTCTATGTTAAGAGTTAACATCTGACATCTTCCCTATGTTAAGAATGACACAACAATGAAGAAGCATATAGTCAAGTGCCCAAAGTTTCCTCAGGGCTCAAATCTGCCTATAACAAAAGAAAAAATGTTTATCTTTATGTCTGTATATGACAAGGTAAATACAGTTAGTATAAATTATCCACAATTTCCAGTTTATTCCCGTTAATTCCCGTATATTACGTTAATTCCCTTTATTCCCATGGAAAGTTTCCAACTTTGAATATTCCCGGAATTTTGCAACCCTACCTGCAGCTGATATTTCTCCATCCTGAGAATGTGACCCAGCACCGATCGATGTTTACAGTCTTTCTGCAGCTCGGTAAGAAGCAATCCGATTCCTACACAAGTGTTTCAGCTTAGAACAACAGAAGTGTTTATTATAATCGCCCAGTGGGAGTGAAACACATTTATTAAACACATTTAAGAGGAAGTTGCAGATCTCAGCGTTGCTCATACACTGTCGCACTCCGGGTCCTAATGAGGTCAATACATTCCACATTCATCAGATTCTCAGCAAAGTGACTCATTTGCACAAAGCACCAGTGATATTACATAAACAGTTATTAATTACAGTGAAACGATGGCATCGGGACACACGGTGGAATTCAGTGATGGGGGGGGAAACATCTGGAAGCATCTGGGCGAACTCATTCGTCACGTTCGTGCTCCGGTAATGATCCTGAAGGACGGATGAGCTAAAGCTTGGTTTGAATGTTTTTATGCATTTTGTGTTTAATGCAGTTGGAGCCTGATTATGCAACATTTTATTTAACATTTATAATAATAGTTTTCTCAAGACAAGTACATCATAAATCATATTGAAAGGGTCGTGAGGAGCTGCAGCCAATACCAGCGGAGGAGAATCGGCGGTTCACCCTGGACAGATATAACAAAACCATTCGCTCTCACACCTACACAAACTTAAAATTTGAATTTACAATATCTGCTCTTTCAACTCCTGAGCTACATCAATCCTTCATCAGCTGAAATCTGCAACTCACAGCGAGAGAGAGGGTGGAAAGAAACTTTGATGAACCGTGTACGAATCGCAGAGAGAACATTATATTTCGGTGATGTTCTATAAATAAGTAAAAGCTTCCATACGGCCTACTTTAACTTGAGAGGTGAGTGGAATTGAGGCGGCCTCAAGCAAAGTAAATGGAACAAAAGCAAACTGGGGACAGGTCACATTTGTTCTACTCGGCTCTTCACTCAGTGGAACATCCTCCCTGTTTACTCTTCTCTTCTGGCGGCGTCACAAATGTCAAGGTAAACTCTCGGCTGTGACAGTATCTCAAACACGGCGTCGGCTGCCGGGTCCCGCGCTCCGACGACAGGGCACGTCCACCTTTTTTTAAAACCACTTTACCCTCGTGATGAATTGCTGCTGATGGATGAGAAGATAAAGCCTCGGCCTCATCCTTCAAAGTTTTTCGAGCCGGCCCTGGGAAGCTCATTCACAGCGCTGCCAAGAGGACGGAGGGAAGGTGTCATGTGTAGTCACCTGGAAAAGGTCGGCCGTGTTTGTCCTCCTTTACTACGTCCTTGTGTCTGGAACAATTAATACGAGCGAAGGCGACGGACAGACGAGGAGATAAAACCCAGAGGACTGCGTCTGGTTAGGCCTCTCTGTTAAATCACATCAGAGGTGATTATACACATTGATCTGAATCAATATCCATCATTCTCGACACTAAACAATCGACTTGTAGTTTATACGTCAAACAAGGAGATCACCTGAGTATCCAAAGCATAGACTGTAAATAAAGATGGACGACACATTTTCACTTCCTCCATTTGCTTAAAAAAAGAAGCCAAAATATCCCGGATATCATTTAGAGTCTGCAACAGACAAGATGATAAATATGTGAAAACTGAGAGTTCTGTTCTGTGATGCAGTCAAAAGTTCCAGGACAAAAGGTAAGTATGTCGACCTTGAGTTAAAATGTATTTGTCTTAAAGTATAAATCAACTGTGATTTAAAGTTTTTGGAATTATTTTACGCAGATATTTAGTAATATAACAAATCTAATCCCAATTTTTTTTTACATTTAATGATCAATTTGAAACGTTTTTTGGAGATAAATAATATAATTTAAACATGTTTTTTGGGAAAACATCTTTGCATTACTTGATAACAGTTCTCTACCAATGGGTGAAATAAGAATATAGTGGTTACAAACCATACTACACCGAAATATACATGAGGAAAGAAGATCTTCTTTCTTAAACCATTGTTTTTATGTAACTTTAATCGGTTTCCTTGATTTTATAGAACATGCAAAGACCTGGGATCATCACAATCCACATGTGATCAGAGGTGATTATACACATTGATATGAATCAATATCCATCATCTGTCAAAGTATTCTCGACACTAAACACTCAATTTGTAGTTTATACTTCAAACAAGAAGATCAACTGAGTGTCCAAAGCATAGACTGTAAATAAAGATGGACGACACATTTCCACTTCCTCCCTTTGCTTAAAAAAAGAAGCCAAAATATCCAGGATATCATAAATATGATAAATATGTGAAAACTGAGAGTTCTGTACAGTGATGCAGTCAAAAGTTCCAGAACAAGAAAGAAAGTATGTCGACCTTGGGTTAACATTGATTTGTCAAAGTATAATACTACTGTGATTAAAAGTTTTGGGAATTATTTCAAACACATATTTAGTAATATAACTAAATTCATCACAAATTGTTACATTTAATGATACATTTGAAAAGTTTTTTTTGGATAAATAATATAATTTAAACATGTTTTTTGGGGATTATTTTTGTATTACTTGATTTAAACTCACTACCAATGGGTGAAATAAGAATATAGTGGTATACACACCAGACTTCACCGAAATAAACACAAGGAAAGAAGATCTTCTTTCCTAAACCAATTGTTTTTATGTAACTTTAATCAGTTTCCTTGATTTTATATAGAACATACAAAGACCTGCGATCATCACAATCCACATTACGAGTCTGACAAATAAAAAGTACCACAACACTTGACTTGAGATCAGTGTAATCTCCGGTTCCGACACTGATATATTAAGACCGTGAGGCTTGAGGACGGGCTGTTAAATCCTCGCCGCTCTCGGCTCCGGGTGATGGAGAGCGAGTGCAGAGAAGGATGAGAGGAGGATGAGAGGAGGGCTCCAGATGTGGAGGTTTGTCCCGTCTCAGAGAGAGAGAGAGAGAGAGAGAGAGAGAGAGAGAGAGAGAGAGAGAGCTGGAGCAGAGCAGATGGTGCACTCTGCTGTCACAGGCTGAGATTAGATGATGTGAACGGGGGCCACGGCGCTGATGGAGGATGAGGGAAGTCCACATCTGTTTGGATTATCTGAGCAGGAGGAGGAGGAGGAGAAGGAGGAGGAGGAGGACGTGCATCTCTCACAGGAGACAGGAATACAAATAAAAAAAGAAGCAGGATTTACACCAATACACTCGACCATAAAAGGGGAAAGAGAATTCAACGTTTAAGTCACAGACCGGAGACCAAAGCCCAGGGAGAGCAGGACCGCTGTGACTCGCTCTGACTCACACGCCCAGAGTACAGGGAAGAGGTCAGATGTGAACTCACAGGTTCAAACCCTTTTCCCTCCAACACTCGTGCTAAGAGGATGATCCTCGCTCGGGGCAACAGTTCGGCTAATTGTGAGCAGTTAATATGAGACAGAGCACGCTTGCTCAGCGATCACTGCCAGTTCTCCCACAGCGGGGGGGACGTGATGTCCTGCAGGAGCAGACAGGTTGTCACTTCGCACAAAGGCTGCTGTCGGGGGGGTGTGTGCTAATGAGAATGGAATTGACACCGTGCACAGGTTCTGCTGCCGTGACGCACTTCACTGTCAAATATGTGCAAAGTGACGTGTGATTTATTTAGTCTTTTTGCAAAAGTAGATGATTAGATTGTAGATTTAAATGATTGTTTCAGATATCCTGCTTCTTTTCCATATTAACAAACAGAACTTCAACCAAAAAACTACAAAAACAAGTTCAGCTCGTCCACAGAACGTTTCATTAACCTTAGCAGAGAATATTGCTTGTGTGTTTTATTAAATCCCTGTGACTCCAAGATTATCTATTTTGTTTTTCAAGTGAGATTTTTTTAAGTTTTATTGTGAATTATCATTTACCTGCAGCTGATATTTCTCAATCCTGAGAATGTAATTCAGCACCGATCGATGTTTGAAGTCTTTCTGCAGCTCGGTAAAAAGGATTAGATTGTAGGTTTAAATGATTGTTTCAGATATCGTGCTTCTTTTTCCATATTAACAAACAGAACTTCAACCAAAAACTACAAAATCAAGTAAATGAACAAATTGAAATAAAGGACCAACAAGAGAAAAACACACTGTTTCTGTTTGTTGCCAGTTTCTCTCAAAGTCTTCTAACTTGTCTTTGATAATTAAACAGATTCTCTCCAGGTGAAGCTCTTGGTTCTGATGGTACTTCTTTCTTTATTCCAAAACAAAAGCATGTGTTGTGTCTTGGCAGGAATAAATCAACATGTCTGGATGTATTGTTGTCGTTCTAGTGTGAAGCGTGTTAAGCACCTGAGGTTCAGGATGGAGAGACTGCACTGACCAGAGGGTCGGTGGTTCGAAACTGAATCCTGGAGTTTCCTTGGGCAAGATGCTGAACCTCAAATTGTGCCTGAAGACTGTTGAACAGGCTTGAAAAACAAAAATAAACAATACAAAATATATACAACAGAGAATAAATATAGAAAATAAACAAGTTTAACATCAACAACAGTTGAGAGTTAAAATATTGCACAGTAGATGAAGTAAAACCTCAAACTCAACTAGAACCGAAAGAGTGAAATCGAGAAGAAGTGGGTTTTAAGTAATGATTTAAGGATTTCCAGGGTCTGAGTGAAATGAGTCTGATATGAAGCTGTGAACTGTTCCTCAGCTGCAGCCACAGCAAAGACCTGCTCTCCTCTGATCATGAGCCGAGATCTGGGGACGTCCAGGAGCATCAGGTGGGTCGACCTCAGTGATCTGGGTTTGGATGTCGAAGGTGCAGAAGATTAACCGACTACACTGGTTTTTAAAATTTAAACCTTAAAATCAAGCCGTGAGTTCTGATGTGATCACACTTTATTGTTCCAGTTAGAAGACGGAGAGGATGAATGTGTCTTCTGCTGTAAAACACTTCGAGTGGCCTGAAGCTCTGTATGTAAATCTGGCATATCGTCATATCGTGAAACTCCTGAAGCTCCGTGTCGCTCCTCCATGACTTGTTCCTCCGACAGTTCATCATCCACCGAGCTGGTGATTATGTAGGGCATGCTAGCTCCATCATTTATTCATGTGTTGTGTTCCGTGCATGCTGCCCCTCGGCCTCGCTTTGCCTTTAACTCATCTCTGCTAATTAGAGAGTGGATCTGGAGGCCGCTGTGAGCCCACTGTGTTGTGTTTACAGTCAGGGACCAACCGAGTGTCATTCAGACGCTGGATTTCCAGCTGGAAAACGTTCACTACAGATCGTTTTGAGGAGCGATACTCCATGATGAAGCAGTGCTCCAAAACCAATCGTCACCTGAGAGGATTCTCTAGTGATTCCAACGTGCAGAGAAGCAGAAGGTGAGAGAGAGAGAGAGAGAGAGAGAGAGAGAGAGAGAGAGAGAGAGAGAGAGAGAGAGAGAGAGAGAGAGAGAGACAGAGAATCCAGCCGGTGTGACGCCCAGCTGCTCACTTCACTGATGAAATGCATAAACCTGACAAACACAACAAGCTGTGTGTGGGAGCAGGGACTTCTGTGCAGCTCCATCAAAGGGGAGGAGCCTCTGTCAAAGGTTGTTAAATCTGACGCGACCAGTGACTCGACCGCTGCTGAAATACATCTTCATTAGGATCTGACAAACTGTCAAATATCCATTCACCACCAGCAGGATTACACCAAAACTACCCAGATGATTTACGTGACATTTTGTGAAAGGGTGAAGAACGACCCAAGAAAGAGTCCATAACGTTTAGTGCAAATCCTGATCGATGAATAATCACATCAATCAACCCGCATGTCACTTAAGGTTGAATTTATTCTGGTACAGTTGGTTCAGGATTTCATCATAACTTAAAACTTTTAGTAGATTTTCATTTGCAGAATCTTATTCGACTGTGATAAAATATTCAGATTTAATCTCTTCACCTTCACCAAGGAGGTTGTGGACTCAATCCTGTTTTTTTGTTTGTTAGTTAGTTAGTTTGTTTTTGTGTTTGTTTGTAAGCAATAATAAAATGTTTCGGGAGCTTATTTTGGTGCAGATCAAGGACATGTTTTCATAAATTTGACGATTATTGCATTGAAAATACTTTGCAACAAAACCAAGCAGACAAACAAGCTGCAAATATGCACAAGACAAACTGCACATCCAGTGCTTTGAAGATATCGAAGCAGTCTTGTCAGTGAAAAGAGAGAAACTCAGGTTGGTAACTTGCATAATTTTCTTTTCACGTTGGACTGAGATCCGCCTTCTCCTGCCTCTGATTGGCTCAACCTGATGTTCTTACCCTAACCAATCATTAATCTCTGCCCACCTCGGGTGAGGAAATAATATATGTTTTGTATATTGCTTTTCTTCTGGATGTTATTATATTTAATATACTTGTTAAAAGTGTCCAAAATCACAATTAGTACAAGAACAATCTTCAACATCGATTTGAAAACGTAAAATCCTGCAGATATAAGAACAGTGACTTCAGTTCAGTCACAGGTTCATAACGGTGACATAATTCCTGAATGAATCATCACCTGAGCAGCAGCATTGCACATTAATGTGCCACAATGTGACAGCGAGCTCAGGAGCTAAAGGTCTTCAGGAGCTTTAAAGCGTAATGACGGCTCCTTCATCTTCTTTGTGGTTGTGTCATGAATACGTCATCGGCGAATTAAACTTTCATGTTCAATGTGGCCCATGAATAAATAAACAGGTTGGAGCAGTCAACACGGCGTGAATATATGATCCTACAGTACATAATACCTTACGTAATACTCATATAACATAGGATCAGGCTGATGGACGGTGTATTTGTGTTATTGATAGAAAAGTGCCGTTAAAAAGGTTATAATCATAAATTAATACATGAGCTGTCAGAATATGTTTAAAAACGATGGACATAGCAATTTACTCAATAAATTAGTGTGAAAGTTCAGATACAATATATAATTCATAACGTGATGAATATTTTATTTTGCACATTATTAACAGTAATTTATATCACTAATTGGGGTATTTTATTCTGAAAGGCTCATAGTTTGAATCTGATCTTTCTGTGAGAGTTTTTCTCTGTAATCGTTTCTCTTGAACTCACAATATCAACTTTAATAACTTCTCTGATGTCACTTTATGTTTAATGTGATCATTTGGTTGAATAATCAGAAACATGTTAATTAATCCACTGAGATGAACGCAGTGAGTCAGCTCAGGACTGCCACCTAGTGACTGATCTGGGTCACTGCAGCTGCCCTCTATTTATGCTGAATACTCTAAAGGTCAATTTTAAGGCTCTTTTAAATCCGATAAAGATAAAAGAATTCATGTTTTCAAAAATTCTGAATGTTTTATAATACAGGTTTCAATTTGTTCAACCTGCCTTTTAAAGGGATGGTTGCTCAAATCACATGTTTAAATCCTGTCCCCTATTAAATAGTTTGTTTATCAAACATTTTGTGCTTTGTTTTTATTTGAAAAGGTGACTTAGATGAAAAACGTATGAAATTAAAACTCAAAAAGAGAAAAAGATGCTGTTCACTGACTTTTCAACCTGTAATGTATTGCACATATTTAATTACATTGTATTTATTTAACTATTGTTTTAATTATATTGTATAGTTTTCTTACCACAGTACTTGCTTCTTATTTGGCTTCATCTCCCCCTGTTTTTCTTCGTTATGCCCCATCACCGAAGCAGATTCTGTGCATGTTGGAAGCCTCCATGACAAAGAGTCTGAATCTGATGTAGAAGACGTGTTCGTGGGGCCTGAGCTCGGCTCCGGTGCAGGAGATGTGATTTCTGTGTTTATGTAAGTCAGAGGTTACTGCAGTTCAAGTGTGTGACGTGAGCAGGGAGAGTGAGGCTGCTGCAGCTCTTGCCAGTGACCAGCAGGGGGCAGAGGTGGGTTTTAAAGCCCAGTAAAGTGTCAGTAAAGTTTATTTGTAAGAAACCTGAACAACGTGTATTAACAACTTTCTCAATTCACATTCAGAGACATGTTTGAAATTACCACAAACCCCTTTATTCTTTTTTGAAGGTATTTATTGATATTTATTGCTTTATTTTTGTTATTTGCTATTTTGTAAAGGTGACAAAGAATGATGGAATAGGATCATCAACTTAAATTATCCTAAATATACTTCTTTTATCTATTCTTCTCTGAGCAGGTTTGTTTTCGTCCAATCTTCTCTCACATCAGAACATTAAAACAGTCATTGAGCTGCGGTTGCCAGGTTGAAAGCCATAATCCCCCTTTTCTTTCCTTTCAATGCGCCATCTGAGATTAAAGTATTATCCGTCTCCATCAACACACTTCAGATCAGTGATCCAACCACAACCTTGGGCTGAGTGGGTTTGGAAAGCAAGGTTTTCTTTATTTTCTTGTAATAATCGTAATATTCACAACAACAACTTAAACTAAAAACCTTTAGTCCTTGTTTATTTTAATTTAGGGCCTATGTTTGACTAGTTGAAGCTATCATTATATTTATTTCAGTGTAAAGTCAAGATTTCCCTTTGCACAATTCTCTAATTTACGATTTAAATATTTAGTTAGTTAGTAAGTTTAATGTTTTCTCAAAGACAACACAATAACTACAGGACGGATCATCACTAAGCCTGTAAGATAGGGTGTTTTCCATTCTTCTTGATTTCTCAGAGAATAATTCATGGGTCTTTATGAAAAAAATCAAGCATTTTAAGATACTTACGAGTGTGAAAGTTGGTGCGGATCCAAATATAATCTGGATCCAGTGAATTTAAATGTGGATTCATGAGGGCACTGTTGGACCTTGGTGGAATTATGCACTCTGCGTTCTCCTGCATTTTCTTAATCTAAATTTTTTATTTTTTTGTCCAATACAAAACAAAGCCAAGAATTATTCATCCAAAAATAAAAAGATATTAAATTATATCCTCTGTAAATATTCATGAACTTTTTTAAGTGAGGACCCAGAAGGATAAAAACTGAGCTTTAATAAATTGGAAAGTGGACGATAAAAGAATCTGTGAGAGCACACGGCTCCAGTAAAAGCTTTTTAATCCACACAGCTATAAGGATACATTTTCCTGTTCACTGGTGCAAACAATTGTAAAATCAAATTCATTTTCATACAAAAGCTCAAATATGCTGCGAGTCTTTAAAAAAAAGCAGTGCCGGGTTATTGTTAATGCAGCGGCGCCGTATTCTACATCTCTGTGTCAGCTCAGTGACAAGTACACTGTGGTTCTTTAGCCCTTTGAATAAAAGCCACTTCCTCTCAGATGCACTGTGTTTGACACCAAGTCGTGATGTGGTTCTCAAACGAAATCAGATCAATGAAGAATGTTTTTAACTTCATCAGCCGCTGCAAAGAGTCCAGTCAAGCTAGTGTGAATATTCCCAGAGGGAGTCGCCGAATAAGCACTTGGGAAATAAATAAATCAAAATCACCAATAGATCAGCAGAGAGAGAACTGCTCCCATGACAACCACGATGGATCCAGTGCCTGTTAGCAAATGTGTAACGACACAAATGCACCACATGGGGGTGCAGGGGTATCACTCTTCTTCTGATAAACTCAGAGTGTGAATAATCCTGATGTGTTTCCTGCTGCTGTCACTCAGATGGTTTGGTTTGCTTCTCTGGGAGCTGATGCTAACTCTGAAACAAACGTAGGATTTGCATTCAAATGAATCCTACAGCAAAAAACTGAGTCCGATACACAAACACACTTTCAGGTTCACGCCCACAAACTCCAAGAGGGAAACAAAACTGGTTCTTCCCCTCAGCGTCTTATAAAGATCCAGTTTACCATTTGCATTCCTGCAGCTACAGATGGTGAAATAGATGTTGGACTACTGTGGTGAGGATATTGACTCTATTATGTAAAAATCATGGCAGAAGTCTGGAAGCTCTCGGTCTGTGTGTAGCTCCACTGCTAATGTCTGGTTCTACGCCAGCTGCTCTGGCTCAGCTCCGTGGAGGAGTCAGTCTGTGGAGAGTCAGGAGCGGAGGATTTGAGTTTTTCATTAGAGTTTAACTTTCGACATCGGACTCAGTGTTTCGAGGAACTCCTGGAAATAAAAGAGAAGCGGTGATAAATGTACTTGTAATCTGTCTGATTGTGCTGCTGAAGGTTCAAACCACTTATAGTAAAGGATATATATGGAGAACTGATAGAGCAGCTTTATCCTCTTTCTCTGCAATTATCTTCTGCAACAATGATGCAACGTGTCCGATCCCTATCTTGTTACATAATCACAGGTGAGTTGTCATGTTTTCACAAAACTACACACACACACAATGAGGATTGGTGCACGTATGTAACTCAGTAGAGTCCATGTTTCCACCAAGGCTCGACAGCCCCCTGGAACTCTCTGTAACTGCACCGATTGCTGAACCAGTTGCAGGATCGACCTCTGAACCAGAATGATTTAGTTTCAACAAGATCCATGAATTATTCTCTGAGGAATCAGTGAAAATGGCAAAAAAAACGCTCTTTCTGTATATCTGAAGGAACTGTGCAGATCTGTTCCTTTGTCCTGATCCGTGCTTAAATCGAATGGATTCTTTCTTGGCCCGTGTCCCTTCCTTTCTGTGGAAATCCATTCAATGGGTTTTTGTGTAATCCTGTCGACAAACAAACAAACACACAAGCAAACTAGAGCACAAACCTCCAGCAAGTTCCAAACAGTCCCCTTCACAGAACACATTCAAATCGACTAGTTCTGGATTTGGATTTAGATTTGCACTGAATTGCTCAATCTCACTGATCAGTTCCCTAAACTAAACTTTATTCGGTTCTTGGGTCAAGCCCCGGTCATCCATAGAACTTCATGGAAATGGGTTTATCCTTCTAACAAACAAACAAACAAACAAACAAACAAACAAACAAACAAACAAACAAACAAACAAACAAACAAACGATAAACAAATGGATCGGGGGTGAAAACATAACCTGCAGAGGGTTTTAACATCTTTTAGCATCTTTTAGCTCATTTAGCTTTGATTTGATTCTGGCCTGCGATGACCTCAGTTCCAGCAGCGGGAGAGGAAATGTTTTAATCCAAATCTAAAATACTCTTAAAAACCCAGATTCTCCTTAAGCGCCTAAGAGTCCTATCGTGGTTGAGATCAGCGACAGACTTCCTCTATCTTTCTCCCTTTGATTCAAAAAGTGCAGAAACCTCCACGACGAGGGCACAACAAACTCCTCGTCTCCGACACGTCGGGATGACAGGTGTAAAGAGGAGGAAGCATGTGAAGCCATAAACTTGAAAGGGCTCTTCCTCTTTCTGAGCGGAGCAAGAAGAATTAACTAGGTGACTCTGGGCAGGGAGGGGAGGAGGGGAGGAAAGGAGGATGGGAGGCAGGAAGGGGGGGTGGGATACTTCTCTGGAAAATGTATTGGTCTAGCTGGAAAAACAGGTCCAAAAAAAAAAGAAAAGAGAAAAGCAGGAAAATGAAGGGGTGAGGGGAAGCGGAGCTGTGGCCGGCGGATGAACCCACCGGGGACTTTGCTGGGAGGGGTCATTCCAAGTTCAGGTCTTTCCCTCGCTGACTCTGCGAGAGCCGAGGAGCTGTCCCCGGCTGGAGGGGCCGGCTCTTGACGGCCTCCAGCCCCTGCTGCGAGCCCCCCCGGGGTCCTGTAACACAAACCCCTCTCCGGCAGGAGTTCTGTGGGGGCATGCCCTGGGTAAACGGAGGTCATCCTGGGGAGGGGGGGGCGTGGGGGTGGGGAGGGTGGAGATAGCCACCTTCGCCAATAAATATTTTCCTGACAGTCAGATGAAGGTTTGTTTTCAGAGCTCTCTCTCTCTTCTCCCCGGACGCAGGATCAGCTCTGCAGTGTGAAAACTGAACCTCACAGAGAAAACAATGAAAGTGAAATCAAGCGCCATAAAAGAAACTGAAGGCACTTTATTTTTTCTCCGGGCATTAAAAGGTTCTTTATTTTTTTTTAGAATATTTTATTTTTTTTCAAATATTTTCACAATGCAAGAGAACATACAGAGCATACAGAACACTCTACATTAAACAAAATAATACAAATACACACATAGATGAAATAAAACGAATTAAATAACTAAAGTAAATAATTCCCCCCCACCCAAAGAGAAAACAAAGAACAAAAAAAGATGGTGCATAGGATGACACATCACAGAGAAATAGATCAATGACACAGTAAATAATGTAATTCAGAGCTCCAAATAGTTACAGTCCTATGGTACTGTTGGTGGTGTAACCATGTACTCCAAATAAGGCTGCCAGATTTTCAAAAATAACTTATATTTCTTTCTGAGATTATATGTAATCTTATCAAGAGGAATACTAAAAGGTTCTTTATTGCCCACTCAGCAAACGACAAACACCAGCAGCACCAGGTGGAGCAGGCAGGCGACCAGGAAGGATTTCTGAAAGAGACAAATGAGGGACAATCTATCATTTGACACTCACGGACCCAACAGCGAGTCAGGGGTGGGCCAACTAATCAGGCAGTTTGCACAGGCAGCCCAGCATGGGTCCTTTGAGTGGATAAGTGGTCCCTCCCATAATGTCAAGAGTAAAGTCTGTAGCAGGGGTGAGGGAGAGGTTGGCAGGGAGTTAATGAGATGACTGGTGGGGTGATCAGGGAGACGGGTCTGGAGACCTATGACACGGCACGGCACAAGGCCCTCATTGATAGAGATGGAATACTCTGGAGATTTATGGCGTGTTTGTGTATCGGCGCTCACGTCAGGCGGCGGCGAGGACGCACGGCCGCAGCAACGCTCTGTTTCCACCCCCCCCGAGCTCATTTAGACGACGTTTTAATGGCTCCTCTCATTGTAGAGCTCGCGACTTTAAACCAAACAAACCTGAAGTATTAAGTCATAGGTCAACGTGTGCACGATACTGAAACACACACTGAATCATCAGATTTCCCTCACGCGGGCTACATGAGCGGGTTTCACTGAGGGCTATGTCGAAATTGCCCGTGACTCATTGAGTGGGGGGGGGGTGGGGGGGAACAGTGTAATGTTATCCAGAGCAGATCAAGTCAACATCAGGACTCGTGCTCTTTGCTCGGAGAAGCATAACAATCCATTCACTGCGAGTGAGGAGTTATCCTTATTTACATTTGGGCTGATAATATTTTAATGAAAAGTGCAAATCTTGATTTTACGGCACAGCGTCGTGTTTTATTCAGGTCAGAAAATTTGCAACGTTTCTTCTTTGTACTAGATAAACCTCAGGGGACTTTTTAAACCACTTCTACCACATATATCCTATCTTGCTACATCATGCCTGGAAATGTGTCCTAAACTCAGGAGAGGAAAACTCTGGTGCATCTGCAGATCCACTGAATTTCATATATAAGCTCAGCAGCAACTGGAGAAATCTAACAATTCAATCTTATAATTTAAGTAAAAGTGCATCAATATTTATGATACAATACTTAAGAACAAGTATCTAAAACTTAGCTGAAACCAACTCATTGTGCAGAAAGATCATTGTTTATGTAACTGGATCCTTAATTCAACATGTGGCCAATAGTTTTACCTGCTCGATATATGTTTGGGTCGTTCCATCGGATTTTAAGACCTGCAAACTAATTTTATTTTGCAAAAATTACAATATATCCCACTGAAATCACGAAGTAGGGTTCAATGATTAAAGTATCTAAATATTGTAGATACTCCATCACTGAACGTAATACTAAGCAAGAAAAAAGATGACAAAATAAACCACATTCTTTTTTATCTTTTAGAGGTATTTTATGCTCTTTAAATTCCCAATGTGAATCCATCCTGTTGTCCTGAAAACCACCTCTTCTGTGTCAAGGAATATTTGTGTTATCCACAAAGGGAGCTCATTCCACACGCCTGATAAGGACGTTAAGAGACTCTGTTAGTTAAAGGCATTCTGTCTCCATTGGCAGGTTCTGCAGGACCAGCCGACAGTCTTCTGTCTTGTTGACAACAGTGTGTGATAGAAATAGAGGGAGAAGGGAAAGCAGGAGGGGTTGTGAAAAAACACAGCATGAAGGCCGAGAGACTGAGAGAAGTTGAGAGGAGCGAGCGAGGGAGGGAGGGAGGGAGGGCCGAGCGGAGAGAGAGGTGAAGGAGGGTGCAGGGGGAACCGAGAGGGGAGAGAGAGAGAGAGAGAGAGCTGGGAGTGGGAGGCGGGGGGGTGGATGGCTGTGCGTGAGTAGAGGACCTCCCCGTGAACTGTGTAGTCGCGAGCCGGGTCATTGGGGCGAGGTTGTCAGAGCGTGCCTGAAACAGTACACCCGGGGGTTCAGCCAGAGTTCACACACTCAGCGAGCGAGATCCATGTCCCTCCGCCGGAGCTCGCCAGCCACATGCACAGCAAGACGGGTGTGTATCGTCTCACACACGCGAGCAACAACAACACACAAACACAGGTGCGCTCGGCGAGAACACACGTGGGGATGTTGAAAGTATGATCAATGTCTCTGAGCCCGGACCGATCGAAAATGGGACAATATGGGGGATGGTGCAATTCCCCATAAACATAATGAACTTGTCGGTCAAGTTCCCATTCAGCGAACATGGGGAGAAAGAGTGTGTTGTGTTTACTGAGCCCTGGAAGAACAGCAGTTATCTTGAGGCCTTAATTATGACGGTTTAGAGAAAACTACTGTAAACTGTTTGTCATGAAGGTTTTTTATTAGCTTCAGCTTCAACTGCTTCACGTTTGTGTTCGTCAAACCCCGGAGACGTATTCCAGAAAAGAAATGGGACAATACGATGCTTCCTTCCCCTGATTACACCTCCGCCAAAAAATGATATGTTTTTGTTTGTTAAAGTTACGCAAGAAACGGCCAAAACCATTCCCGTGACTCAAGGAATGGGCAGAAAATGTATCCAAGAAATAACTTTTTGTATTTCACATTTTGTAGACTTCTCCGATAATACTTCATGGATCTTGGTGTAAAAAAAATCCTGCTTATGTAGGGGACTGATATTTACGACTGTGTGTAGTTTTGGTGCAGATCCAGATAAAAGTCTGGATCTGGTGAATTTAAATGTAGGAGAAGTTCACCGAGAGGAGACGCGTGCAGAGCAAACACGTGGGAGGACGAGAGCGGCGGAGAGAGAGTTAGAGAGACGGCTGCTGATGGCGTCCTTGGCCGGCCGGCAGCAGCAGCACTCGGGTTCGAACTCGGTCCAACAGGGAGAGAGAGAGAGATTTCTTCTTTAATTCCAGTCAGTGTGGTTTAAATGGGAGAGGCCACGAAGCCAGAATCCCCTCTGTGTGACTGAGCTCTTTGTGGGAAAGCTGTCTGCTCTACTCCCATTGAGGACTGCTTGGCCCATTGTCAAACCCAGAGCTTGACCTGGTGTTGAACCCAATTGTCAAACTTGCAGTGTAGTGTGGGACCTTGATGGCGGAGGAGGGGGGGCAGCCAGAGTGTGGTTCAGCTGACTGAGGCGAGCGTTTGTCATCTCTGCGTAATGATTTCATCTGCCGGCGCTAATGTAGTAAAAAGCTGTGAAAAGTGGAATTTCCCCGTAATTAATGTGCTGATTTAGGCCTAATGCATATTCTCACATTTCATCCCGCGGTGACCACCCCCGATCTCCCCCCAAGATTCTCACGCTGCGCGGGGAGAACTCCGTCTTGTGTGTCACCCGAGGCTTTGACAGACAGGCCCAGCTGTGGCGGTCAGGCGCCAGAGCGCCACGCCCTCCGAGGCCGAGGCAGACCAGGCCCAGAACCCCCGAAACAATTCACTCTTTGTGGATCTACTGGAAAACCAGCAACTGCATCCAAATGACCGTAAGCTTTAGATACAAGCCAGATGTTGGAATTCCTCGGCTCAGTTCAATCTCAGTCCAGTCTGGCTCATCCGAGCACGGCTCGGCAGCAGAGCGGTGGCAGCAGAGGGGGGGGGGGGGGGGGGTGGATCTTACCGCTGGGTTATATGAAACGCGGCTGAAGACGTGCGTCTCAGCCGTTGTACGATAGAAACCGTCTAATTGAACAATTGTTGCAAAACTGCAGCTTTCTGACTCTGGGCTTTGTGACAATTGGAAACAGGTTGCCATGACGTTTTCATCAGTTTGATGAAACGCTTTACAATGAACCGAACCCAGGCGCGTCTCACGAGGGCAGCTGCGTCGCACATTACTTTATGTTGAATTCCCTCTTTCAACCGAATGAACCCCAGATGCCCTCGTCGAGATGAGTTAGACTCGATGGGACGACTCCTCCGAGCGCTGGAACCTATTCGAGCTGGTTTTGCCACCGGAGCCTGCCGGAGTAAACAGCTGCTTGTCTGTGGGAGTTAGATAACTTCTCGTGCAGCGCTGGGAACGCCAGATCAAAGCCTAAAGGCCGGTGCATGCTTCTGCGTTTTCATGGGCCCGGAAGCGTAAGAGCCCTTCCGGGCCCCTTAAGTACTTACGTATCCCTTCTTACGTGCTTAAGTGCGTCGCCGAATTTTTCTAACTAGACGGCAAAGCTCCGCAAGCCTCACGTAGCCGGCAAGGCTGTGATTGGTCTGCTAACTACATCCTTTCCGGAGTCGCATTTCCGGTTTCATGCCCGGAACCGGTGGAAACCACGGAAGATTTAGAAGAACGAATATAGACAAAATAGAAGAGCACTTGGCAGAAGAGATCCGAAACTATGTCCACTAGTATAACCCGTCACTGACCGGCGGATTTGTCTCTGAGGAGCCGCCGTGGCCGAATAAACAAGCCGACTTCGACAAAAAACATTACTCCGCCTAGTGTTCTGGCAGGGAATTGCTTTGCAACACAATCAACGCTTGGAAAACCATGAACGACAACGAGTCCTGCGTCACAACTGTGTGAAAAGCCGCAGACGCAGTTGCAGAAGCATGCGCCGGCCTTTAGCCGAACCCGAAGGATTTCCATTCTCATTTCCAAAGCAGCCTATCGTGTAATCGGGCTCCTCGGAAGGCTGCGATAACATCTTGCGAGGTCCAGATCTGACGTGCCCACCACAGCGATCTTGCGGGAGCCTCATTTGTCCTCTTGTAGGCTAATTACAGCAGGCTGTGCGACCGCCCCCCCCCACCGCATTCCCCGCCAACCTTTCACCTCCGAGGTGTTGAGCAGGCAATTACTCTCCCTGGCTTCTGTGTGAAGGGTACAAACACAAACCGGCTCATTTCTCCCGTCGACTCTCCTCCACGCACTCGTCTGAAGGTTCAGCGGCGTGTCGTGTGTGGGAGGACGGCCCGGGAGCTCCTGCCTCCCACTTCCTCCCACTTCCTCTCTTCCTCTCGCTTCTCACCTGAGCTGTGTGGGGATGTTTTGGTGAAAGAAGCCTCGGTTGTAAGAGCGTTGGAAATACCTTCGGCTTTCAGAGAGAAACACGGCTGGAGGGAATTTACAGTGCTGCACGATTGTACTGATTTGATTTTCAGTTGGAGGTGTAATTATTCTTCGTTCCTCCGACGCTCTGTGTGATCAAATATGATATATGAAAGCAGCCTGTATAGTTAAAAACATAAAAAACTGTTTAAGAATGGGCCCATAAAGGCAGAACCCGTTTAATACGGCAAAGAATTCAGTGCAAACTATTGTCCTGCGGCGTTAGTAGGGTTGCAAAGGGGAGGAAAGTTTCCAGTAAATTTCTCGGAAACTTTCCATGGGAAGTTTAGCTCGGGTGTGCATGCTTCCATCACATGCACAGATAACTCCCAGCATCCTTCACTCTACAGCAGGGCTACTGAGGCCTGCTGTAGTGTGCAGGACTAGTCAGGTAAGTTTCGATGATATTACTGGGGAAAATATATTAGCATGCTGATTGAGGATTGTTCATCTGTTCATCTAGCCTATTTCCATTCATTTATCCACCAATTGTAAAATAGGTTTACAGACGATTCCAATTGTTTGGCTAACTATTTATATCTCTGGCATTGCATTAGTGTTTTTTTACAAACTTTTTTCTCATCTTATTCTACAGAACAATGCCACGTGCACTATCTCATGTGTGGAGACATTTCACCCCATCCAATGTAGAAGGAAAGGCTGTGTACATTTGCAAATACTGTGCAAAGACCTATGTTAAGAATGACACAACGATGCAGAAGCATATAGTCAAGTGCCCAAAGTTTCCTCAGGGCTCAAATCAGCCTATGACAAAACAAAATGTTTATATTTATGTCTGTATATGACAAGGTAAATACAGTTAGTATAAATTACCCACAACATTTCCAGTATATTCCCATTTATTCCCGTTAATTCCCGTATATTCCTGTTAATTCCCGTTAATTCCCATGGAAAGTTTCCAACCTTGAATATTCCCGGAATTTTGCAACCCTAGTTGTGAGGTTTCCTTCGAGTGCGATTTCTACTCCGAAATATAACCGAGCCACATGCTGACTCGCTGGTTGAGAGAAGTTCTTGTGCGTCTCTCCTGCGCCACATCCTCTCCCCTCAGAACCCACAGCAGCAGCTCTCCAGAGGGATGCTTTCATCCTGACGCACACTGTGTGTTTGGTCTGTTTCCATTTAGCTAAGTTCAGGTGTAGTTCACAGAGGCCGCCAACTCTGGTCACATGACTTTGCATGCAGGCTGTGCATGGGCTTGGGAGCCTTTGTTTGTGTAATACAGCCCCGTGATAGATCGAGAGCTTCTGTGCCAAGAGAACCGAGAGCGAGTGTCTTCACTGTCAGCTGTTTTGAATAAGCCCAGGAAATATGCTTGATATTCCATCTATTTTGGTTCCTGTCAGTTTTATCAGTGTTTCTGCGGTTTTTGTCTCCGGCCCGTTGCCTCACCTTTCTCATATCTGCTCAGTTCTTCCCTGCTGAGGGCGCCGAGAGGACAGTGCCCTCCATCTGACCCACGTCTGATTCACCTTGAGCAAGGCAGGCAGGCTGCAAGGACCGGACGCCGAGCCACAGAGTTCACCCGTGCCGCGACGCCGCTGTGTAACCTGCGAGGAAGCGGCTCTGCAATAAATAAATCTGGCTGAAACGCTCCATCTGGGAACAACATTTTTCCGCCGAGCTCTCCTGACGTGATGCCTGGTGGGCTTTATAAATATCCTGAGCCCATCCGCGCAATGTGAACTGTGTTTCACCTCCCACACCCTTCCCCTCGGAGTGTTTGCCTTCTGCTCGCAGTGAAAAGCAGGCTTTACTTTGCTTTGTTTGTCCCTCAGCGCTTGCCTCCCACTTTCTCCCTGTTAACTGTCAGCGTGCAAAAGCAGAACACTGGGAACCACATGTGAAAGAGAGCTCTCTTGGCTCCACAGTATAGGTGAATGACCCAGAGGGATTTTTATATGGGAGCTCAGGACGACAAAATTGCTCCTTTCAAAACCACCGGTCGGTTCTGTAACTTCCACTTTTTTTTATATAAGAAGAGCACAAAAGAAGCAGCCACAACAAAAAGCAGACCGAGAAAGAAACATTAGCGCAAGTGGGCACATTCACACTTGTCCCTTTCCTTCCCTTCTAGTCCAGGCAAAGTAGCCCATTTTGGAGCCAAAAATAGAAGTAATTGTAAAATAATTTTTTTCAGCATAGATTATTTCTATGAGGTGTCCAGAACAACATACTAAAAGTCCTAAGAAATCGTAGTTGAGGAAATATGTTTAATTCTCATCAATGTGTGCCAATAAGGCCCGGCAACAATACACCCCAAAAAGACTATTTCCTTTACTCCTATCAAAATGAAACTTTACACAATTAAAGTAGCCATGAAACGTAAAATTTTTTGTATTACAAGTTTCTTTGAAAATGAATTTATGTATGTATTTGTAATACATATGAATGGGGTTTGCCTATGCAAATTAGGACATATTCAATAAGTGTGGAGCTCATGTGCTTGTCAAATTCATTAAAAAAAGAAACTTGTAATACAAAAAATGTTACGTTTCATGGTTACTTTCATTGTGTAAAGTTTTATTTTGATTGGAGTAAAGGAAAAAAATAGTCTTTTTGGGGTGTATTGTTGCCGGGCCTTATATGCACACATTGATGAGAATTAAACATATTTCCTCAACTAGGATTTCTTAGGACTTTTAGTATGTTGTTCTGGACACCTCATACAAATGATCTATGCTGAAAAAAATTATTTTACAATTAGTCGGTCGTAAAACGCTACTTTGCCTGGACTATTCCTGGACACGTCCAATTGGCAAGAGGCTCCAGAAATGAACCTTAACGAACAACGTGCGATAGCAGAGACAAAGTTTTCCTCTTACCCAACAGAGATCTGCATAGAGATATCCCACTCTTCCCTGCACGGAGCAGATAGCGCTGGCAGCAGGCGATGAACAGAATTTATGGAGAGTTATGCCCCAACTACCAAGTGTTTGACCTTGTTTTGTAGAACTACACCTCCATCCACCCCATGCATATGGATGAGGCCTCTACCTGTAACGTCTGCATTCTCTAAAACAGCCACCTCTGCCTTCAAGCTGCAAATGCTCAAAGTTATTTTGCGCACGTGGCTATCAGAACTTACTTCTCTATTACATATGGAGAAAATCCGATACAGTTTGACAAACAATCTTAAACAATTCTACAAGATCTGGCAGCCGTTCTTAGACCACCTTGCTCAATTTGATGGAGATTTAGAGCAGCTATGAGACTCACAATTGGCCACTCACCTCTTTTCTTGATGTATTTTGTACACTAGTGATGCATCAATACATTTCATTGTCTTGAGTTGTACGCCCTGTTTGTTAGTTTTGTCTGTTTTTGTTTTTTGTTCTGTTTTTTTACGCCTTCATTTTATTTTCTTTCAACTGACTTTTTTCTTTCTTTCTCTTTTCCTTTCATTTTGGCATAATTTCTTAATTACTCCTAGTATTTGTCTGTTTGTACTTAATTACCTGAAAAAACCTAATAAACATATTGTTAAAAGAAAAAGGTTATTTTGCGTCAAAAATCACATCTGCTGTTTCCTCCTTTTCCCTGCAGAAACCTGATAACAGTGTGGGATACAGGCCGGAGACAGGAACTCTCGTGCGCCACACGTTCGATTCCCGACGTGTCACCTCTGAGCCGAGCGTCTTAGAGAACTCGCTCATTCATGAACTGCAGCTCATTCCCCACATTTATCTCCCGAGCCCTAGTGTGTTTTCGAGGACTGACACCCTCTGTGCTTGCTGCTCCCTCTGACCTTTAACACCACCGTGTATAATAACTCTTGCGGTTTGACAGGTCAACTGAGGCGTCACGGCTGGCTCCTTGCTGTGGGTTAGGGCCAAACCTTTTTATCACGCTAGCCACCCTGTGATGGATGAACCCGGCCACAAACCGGCGAGAGGGCTAACGGTACTGCTGGGAGAAAGCGGATAAGGCGTTGTAACAAATAGCGCCTCGTTGAACTCCAACTCCTCCACCTTCCTGGTTGCCTCTGGCTTCAGGCTCATTGGGCTGTTTGCCTTGGGCAGCATCACCTGGTTCACAAAGCACACAGATTTATGGGCTTTATTACAAGTAATGGTCCTGATTGTACCTGTTTTGAATGTGCAAGAGGATATTTATTAGGAGCTTGAGTGCAAATGTGGGGAATTCTGCAGTTTGACCTATTGTATATATATACATATTTATACCTTTATATATATATATATATATATATATATATATATATATATATATATAAATCTTCAACATCAGTAATGCTAAGCAGCGGTGTACTGGGATCTGTCTTCCAATCACAATCCTTGATCTATAATCTGCAATTCTATTTTAATAGGTCTTCACATACTATTTGAATACAATGCACGTTACATTTCCCACACAACCACCAAAAATGTAAATGCAGAAATAGGAACATTAAGACACACATCATTACAAAAAAAGGACAAAATAAAGAAAACGTCAAGTACTTTCAATGAAGTTAAAGTCCACCTGGCAATTTGAAAATAATCAAAATATACACAACTCTGCTCCTGTCTCTGCCAGCCTCTCTGTTCTTATCTCCTCAGGCTGTTCAGTGGGTTACTCTCACCAACTGCACTTTAGAAACCTGAAAACCAACCAAACCCAACCAAATTATATATATGTTTATCTATGTATGTGCTGTCCTATAAGTGTGTGTGTGTGTGTGTGTATATATATAAGTGATTGACAAAAATGTGATATTTATAAAAGAGAGCACTAAACAAACATTTTGCACAGTTTACACATATAACAAATGAACAATGAGGGACTGTGGAAAGACAGTGTGTTGGAATGCATGTGTCATACGCTGCAGAGCCTGGAAACAGAGAGTCACAGAATCCGAGTACGTGTGTGTGATGTGAATAATGACAGAATTCTGCCCTGGCTGAGGATTTACGTGCATTCAGCATCACTGCACAACAAGCCAAATGGACTCCAGATCCGGGCGCCTCAAATATATTAAATGGATCATTGGACTTTCCGAGCCCCTGCGTTGGGATTACGAATCGTTGGACTGCAAATAGGAAAAACACACTCAGGCCTGCTGCTCTCTGTTGAGGTTTAGACGAGGGAGATTCAGTGGTGATGGGTCATGATGCCTGATCATAATTTAATACACTTCTATGTGGTCAGTGTCAAAGGGGATGATTCAGTCTTTTCAAATGAACCACACGGGTAAGAAAAATAAAAAGCTCGTCCACTTCCTCTGACGCACTTGAGTTTCACAGAACAAAATAAAGCTGAGCACAACGGACACGTCCAGCACAGACACCTGGGAATGGGTCCACAGCTGAGACAGCTCCACCCTCGGATTTCTCCCCAGGAGTCCTGAGCTTCCACCTGCGCTCGGTCAGTCACCCTGGAGCCCGCCACCTTCAGCAGGGAGAGAGAGGGCCTTCCAATCCCCCCTTTGATTTATTCAGTGTTTGGCTAACCTTGCTCTGAACCTGCCCCAGGAGATCTCCGAGCCTTCTGGCCCATCCTCTTCCAGCATGCGTGCACGACATGCCTCCTTGACCTAGTTCCATCCCAACATGCTTCTTCTCCCTCCGCTTTCGCAACGGCCCTCTAAGAGAATGAGAAACAGGCCTCTCGTATAGGAGGCTTGTTGGCTTCGAACTTGTCAATAAGCTCGCCCCCCCCCCACACCCACCCAGTGCGGGGTCACCTACTGATCACAATGTGCGGCCCTATCGTGAGCGCACAGGAGGGCATTTGTGGTTCGCTGGGATTCAAATGAATGTTTATGAGCCTTGTCTGGCAGCCAAAGGGCAGCCGCTCTCCCGGCTTTTACAGCCACTCCTGGGTTTGGCCCGTTGGTTAAGTGTGCTTGCTTTGACTCGGGCTCAGATGTGGGGTGTCTGCGTGTGTGATCTTCAAATCCCTTCTTGCGTTTATTAGTGGAGGTGGAAGAAGAAACTCTGAAAGGCAGTAAGGGAATGTACTGTAAAGCCGTTCTCAGACATGAAATCCAGAGAATCAGCGAGGGACTTTTAACAGCAGTTTGCCTTTCACACATTCTCACATATATCGATTTCTCTTGGATTTCTCCGGACTTTACACTAAGAGGCCAGTTGGATGAAGTCCGCGTTCACACATGCAGCAGGAGCTGTAGAGTCCATTGCATGTCTGAGTGTGTTTCTAAGAGGTTTTGTATAGAGCCAGCACACCTGCTCCAGACAACACAACCCACCTGCCAGGATGATTAACACCATGCCAACAGCATCATGGAAAACTGAGATGAATGTCCCCGGGCAAGTAGCACGAGATGTGAGACACCTGCTTGCTAATTGGTATCAACTATCATAAACATTAGCAAACGTGGCAAAGCAAAACTGACCGAGTGGCTCTGTGAAACAAAACAGAAACAGATCACGCATCTGGCCTCTTGCATTTCTACTCTGGGCATATTTGGACAATCCAATAGGAGAGACTCTGGTGCATGTGCCCCTACATGGATGGATCGGTGGATTGTAGTTTTATCAGCCACGTACTGACCCTCTCTCTGTGTGTCTGTAGTTTCTGCCCCAGTCCATCCAAGCTCAGATCTCTCCATCGCTGGAAAGACTCACTGATGTCAACGTCATTTTGTTCTGACCTTCTCCTCTGTGGCTGTTTCTCCACCTTCTCTCCTTCTTGTCACCGTGATTACATCATGGAGTTCAACACATTAGCATGAGCCAGATTCACCATCTCTCTCTCTCTCCCAGTGCCCCTTGTTTTCCCATTTAACGAGCCAGGGCTGTGTGTGTGTGACACATTATTTTCAACTTAATACTAAGAGGAGAGATATTTGCAGAATTTGAGAAAAAGAGTCACATTTTACTCGTGTGTCTCTTCCGTATGAGCTGGTTTTAAGCATTTAGTAAATTTGCATCTGCGTTTATTCTTATGCTGCACATATACCCACATTAAGGGAACTGGCCTCATGATTAATCTCACAGCCAGGAAGGAAACAGTAATGCCTACAGATAAGACAAATGTGCACTTGGTTGCATTTTTTACTGAACATTGCTCTTTTCCTCTGATCTAAATATACGAGTTACAGTCTCGGGCAGAAGCACCGTAATTTGTCAGCAAACGGGGAGAATTAAATTATTGTGACCTGCTGCAGGTCTGCGGAAAGGAAAGTACTTTATATGTTGATTTGACAAGTCATCACATATCCCATGTATCTGTTTCACGTGTCGTAGTGTTTCTTTTTAAAGTGCTGGAGGATTTCTACTGGAGACGGATGATCGTTTTAACAAATGCAGCAAAGCACGCAGCAGTAACATCGTAGACTGTGGTCGTTCTGAATGATGCATTCATGAAAAAGCCATTCTCCAGCAGCTGAAAGGACAGTTCCTCAGGTCCAGCCAGTGCACTTGGATTTATATCTGCATGTTTTCCTAATTCAAACATGGACAGTGAAGACTATGATGCTCAGTTTATTAAAAATGAGACTGTGGTATTTCCCTTCATCACCACAGTCCCTTCCTTCATCGTGATAGACCTCAGTGTGGTGGGATGAGTTCAGATTCACTCTCTTCCATCTATGATGTGAAAAAGAGCACCAAACCTGTACAGTTGCTTTATTCCACCTCATGATTCAACAGATTACTCATAACTGCAAGGACAGCAGCTTCTCACCAGGGCGCCTTTGTCTGGTTACACACACACACACACACACTGGTCTCTGAGTCACTAAATAACTCATCCGATGTTGTGTAAGTGAGATTGAACGATACACAACAAGAGAACAATACTGCTGAGGTGTCTCTGCTCTATCGAGGATTACACACTCTTGAATAAAATGTCAAGTGGTCCTTGATGTGTAAACCGCAAATACACCACACAAGCAGGACAACAAACTTACTGACACCATTACCTGACTGCATGATATTCCCTTTGGCTACAGACCAGGGTTGAATTAAAGTCTAATCTTTATCTTTTTCTTTTCTTGTTTGTAAATTATATCCTCGGTGAATAGGTAATTATGAGACTGGTATTAATAAATCTCATTTTCTGGAGATAAAGCCCGAGAGCATGATCAGATTCACATGCAACTCAAATGAAATTCAGAGAGCACGTCCTGTACCATCGCCAAGACCCAGCAGTGTCCTTATGAAAGCACATTTCAATTCACCAGATCCAGACTTTTATTTGGATCTGCACCAAATTACACACACTCATAAATATCAGTCCCCTACATAAGCAGGATTTTTTCACCAAGATCCATGAAGTATTATCGGAGAAGTCTACAAAATGTGAAATATGAAAGTTACAAATATTTCTTGGATACATTTTCTGCCTCTTCTTGAGTCACCGCACCAACACGAAATCGTTTGGGCCGTTTCTCGCGTAATTTTAACAAACAAAAACATATCATTTTTTAGTGGAGGTGTAATCAGGTGAAGGAGGCATCATATTGTCCCATTTCTTTTCTGGAATACGTCTCCGGGGTTTGACGAACACAAACGTGAAGCAGTTGAAGCTGAAGCTAATAAAAAAACCTTCATGACAAAACAGTTTACATGTTTTTTTCAGGAGTGTTCTCTAAACCTTCATAATTAAGGCCTCAAGATAACTGCTGTTCTTCCAGGGCTCAGTAAACACAACACACTCTTTCTCCCCATGTTCGCTGAATGGGAACTTGACCAACAAGTTCATTATGTTTATGGAGAATTGCACCATCCCAATGCACCATTAACCGACAGCAGAGAACAAACAGGAATACACATGTCCCCCCCCACACCCCCCCACACCCCCCACCCCACCTCCAACTGTGTGTTTTATGTTTTGACAACATCGTCTGTCACAGTCGGTGATCTCATGCTCGGCATAAATCAAAAGGTGTTATCACGCCGCCATGGGAGTCGAGATCCAGACACAAAACAACGTCTACCTCCCTAGGATTGTGTTATTTTTTTTTCCTCTCTCTATTTTCGTCATGCACAAAGAAACACAGTGTGTCTCTAAAACTCCATTTTTATTACTTTGCTTTGATTCAAAGACACATTTAAAAAAAAAAAGGCAGATAAAAAAAAACAAAAAAAAGTGTAAAAACAGACTAAGAGTGTCACAAAATCTCCCAGAATAACTACTGGTACACACCTAAGCATGGCTTCTGTTCAATGTGAGAATGGAGTTCAGTCCTCCATACTATACAGATATGCACTCACACTTATGCAATGGGACCAGAGGGTATCCTGCAGTTTATCGATTAATTCTACCTGCAGGAGGGAAACCCCTTGTGAACGTCCCCTAAGTATTTTCTCTTCACACTATTATGGGGCCTCCTGCACCACCAGATGTCTTTAGGTCCATATTCCTTTCATTGTGCCCCAGAGACGTCGAGGTCACCCTCACATTCTGTGGAGTCCGGGTTCATGTCCTCCCTTTGAATGTGTTCATGCAGGTATAACTCCCAGAAAACCTGTGGATTTCTTCCAGTGCAACTTGTGGCATGAAGCTGAAAAAGAAAGACAAGAGACAAGGCATTAATTATGGTGATGGATGCAAACTAAAGCTAAAGAAAAGTTAAATGTGAGCTGTTTACCTTTTTAGAAGGACGAGAGCGTGCATGGTCCAGGGCAGGTAGAGGAAGGCCTTGTCAGCTCTGACCGCTTCCACAGTCCTCTGGGCAACCACCTCCGGTTTGAGAGGAGGAAAGAGCTGAGGGAACCTACGGGAGGAAGTAGTCCGTGGTTAGAAATAAAGTGATGATCAGTCAGATTAAATAAAAAATGCATTTTCCAGGGGAATCCACTTCTCGTAACGAGCCCTTTGGTGGAGATTTCACTTGGAATAACGATGTAAACAAAGCCTTCATTGCATTGTGTGCTTTTTATGGCGGCATTGCAAACTAATTATTTACTCAATTAGCACTTTATGAGCAGCGCTATGCTAATGGTGGGTAGCGGTCCTCACTTCTTAGTTCTGCATGGTGCATCTTGGCTGTAAGGAGCCGTTAGAAGATGGGAAACGTAAGCCACTAATGGATGCACGTGGTCAGCCACTAGACTCGGATCAGACGATGATTGATTGGTTCTGAGGAGCCAGAAACACCACAGCATGTCACCACCGGCAGCCGGGACTGTTGACACCAGGCCGGGTGGCTCCATGGATTCATGCTAATCACACCAAAGTCTCAGGCTTTTGCGTTGCTCAGCAGAAATCAACACCAGGCTACACTTTTCCAAGTCTTTCACTTTCCTAGTTCCATCAAGTCTGCTCTCACTGCAGCTCCACATTTACACTTGGTTGACATAGAATCAGACGTGGGCTTCTGCAGTCCCCCCACCCCCCTTCCCCAAGGTTGTAACGTGTTCCAAGAAGCTTATCTGCTCACCACAGTTGTAAATGGTGGTTATCTGAGTAACTGGAGCCTTTTGACAGCTTGAACCAGTCTGGCCATTCTCCCCTGACCCCTCTCATTAACATCAAGGCTTTATGTACTGTAGTCACTGAGACCACACACCCCCTTTGCTTTGTTAGATATGACTAATAACTGAAACCTCCTGAACTGCTGCCTCACGTCTGACTGGATAGTTGCATAAATAAGCAGATGGGCAGGTGCTCCAGAAAAACTGTGTTCCAGGTGTTTCAGAGGCTATTACATAACAATGTGAACGGTAGCATGTGCTTATCCAGTTGTACGAGAACACTCTGTGACATAGATGCCTAACACCGGAGTTCAGCAGCTTGAGAAAGGTCCAAAAGTCAAAGTAGACTTTTCATTAGGGACCTAAACGGCCACTAGGGGGCAGACAGACTGGCCTTCTGGTGTACTACTATCTTCGACTTGTTTTAAACTCACCTAAGTGGAGTTGAGCAAGAATATTTTCAGTTTTGTTACAACCAAGCTACGAGGGTAGGAATCTGCAAAGTGCTGGTCGGTTGCACAAAGCATTCTAATGTCCTTTGGGAGATTCCCTGGTCAGTAGGGTTGATCCTGAAGGGACTATTAGAGTACAACTTATGGCAATTTAAATTGTTATTCAGTCAGAAGCTACGTGATGGACTTAATAACCTGAAGGCCAACATGACGACCCCTAAAATCCTGCATGGGGTATGGGTCCTAAAAACTCAGATCGTAGAAGAGGATACACCTTTACTTCCTACTTCTAGTTGCTTTCTCACCTGACTCTCATTCCTTGGAACATCTCTGTGTTAGTGTGGAAGGGAAGCACCGTGGTGCAGCCCACACCGGGGCAGTCCAGCAGGCCCAGCGTCAGGCTCTCCATGAAGGCCAGCGACGAGGCCTTGGAGGTGCAGTAGTCGATGGCCCCAGGAATGGGCGACTGGGACAGAATGGAGTTGATGCAGACCACATGGCCGTGCTGCAGCTCCAGCATCCGAGGCAGGAAGGCCTTTGTAGTCTGAGACACGAGGGAAGACAAATAAGATGAGAATGAAGGAGTGAATGACGACAAAATGGAAGGAGAACTGGTAATAGAAGGTGAAATGGTTCAGGCAGCGTAACGAGACGAGCAGACACGATAAACAGGCCCACAATGGAACCTCAGGGTAAATTTCCATTTCCATTTAGTTGATAATTGCATTTCTGTCTGCTTACAGAAGAGTCTTTTGATCTCCATTCAAAATAAAAAATGCCATTAAACCTTTCTCATGTTTCACCGGCTGAGAAGCAATTTGGAAATACCCCACTTAACCTGCCACAACAACGCCAGCAGACGGGATTGGCATGCCTGGCGTTGCCTACTGTGTATCCCTGTCGCGCTGTGATCACAATATGAACACGATGAGGCTCATTTGTGTGGAATTCCCCCACATCTGCATGTGAGCTGCGAGGCCTCACTGCTACAAACTGCTCTTAAGACTAAAGTCTCACCCAGAACTGTCCCAAGGTGTTGATGTGTTGGGATTTCAGGAGGGCGTCGTCGTCGCTGTCCATCAGACTCTTGCCGTGGACCACAGCTGCGTTGTTCACTAACATCGTAACATCTCCCACCTGAGATTAGAAAGCACATCAGTTAGAAAGGAGAAAGAGAGAGGGGGGGGGGGGGCACTGGCAATGGTATTATGCGTTTTCTTGTCTGCTTGCATGAGATGATGCAGTTGTTCTGCACCAGAGCTGTCAGGAATATTCCCCGCTCTTATACAGATATTTCAGATGAAGTGTAATCTATACACCAGATGGGAGACAGAGTGGCTCCGAGCCAATACATTACGGAGGAGACAGCCAGGCATCCAGGGGAAAGATTTTATGATGTGTTGCTCTGTGTGTGTGTGTGCGCGGAAAAGACATTTCTCGTATAGGTTCAAGTAGAAGAAATATATCTTTATAAATATGAAACTGCACGGCGTACCTTTTCTCGGACCACCTTGGCCTGCTTGTAGACCTCCTCCCGGTTGGCCACGTCACACAGGAAGTAATGGCACTCGGTTCCTGAGAGAGAGATCTCTTCACTCGTTTCTTTGAGGCACTTTTCCGTCCGGCCCCATAAGATCACCTGGTGAAAGAAAGACATTCGGAAGGGTTAGAGAGTAAAGGGTCCTTTATGCTTCTGCGTTTCGACGGACACGGACAGATAGGACCGCCCTATTTGCCGTGGAACACTCTCTCCGAGCGCTTTGGACAGCTTTTCGTGCACCTCTGATTTTTCTAACTGTCCATGTTTATTTCGGAGACCCCACGGACAGTCTTTGGCTGTGATTGGTCCGCGAACTACATCATTTCCGTACGACGTCTTTTCCGTATTTCACATTTCCAGACCTCAAACTTCCGGTTTTTCTTCCTGTTTTCTTCCGTATATCATAAGACGGCCACGGTAAAATCCAAACACAACTACGATACGAATATGGATAGCAACATTGAATTGCCATGGCTCAGTGTGTGGGAGGCAAGCCGACAGTGGTAAATAAACACGTGGACTTCTTCTTTTCAGAAATGGGGTAGGCTTCTCTAAGCTTGTCTTCCGTTGCACCACCTACTGTTTGGCGGTGAATTGTTTTCAGACGGATTGTCGTCGGAGAAGCAAAAATCAAAAAGACTCCCTGGTATCCGTGCGTCCCTCTCCGCGACACGGATAGGTAGAAGCATACTGGAGCCTTAACATGGAGAATCTTCTGTGAATCAGAGGGAGCTGCTGCTTATGAATGGAACAAACAACAGTCCGTCATCAACAAACATTACATGTGTTTTTGTGCAAATTCTTTTCTGGCAAAAGAAAAAAACTAAAAAAAGTCAAACTCCACAGCATTTGATAGCTGCCTGCGAATCAGAAAAGTAAACAAAGTTCGTTCAGGAATCTGACCGATCAGAAAAACGATCTAATACAAAATAGATTTACTTTTTTTCCTCACTTTATGACTGGACACTGGGATTAACTCCACGTTTTAATCAGTTATAAAAAGTTGACCAAATCATCTTATATATTCTTCCTGCTGTTGAGAAGCAAACCAATTGCTCTTTTCATTCAGAGAACAGAGAGGCCATTTTCACTCCGACAAATAGTTTTCGAGCAAGATTAAAGGCTCAGGGGAAGGGGGGTGGGGGGTTGGGGGGGGCTGCTGTGTGAATGAATTGTCTCTTCATCCACCCGGAGACTAAATGAAGGCTGGTCATTTGAGCAGGGAGCACAGGGGGGGTTTGGACGGAGGGGTGGGAGGGGGGGTAGTGATTGGGCAATTAGATCTGTCAGTCTCTGGGGTCAGAGAAAGGTAATGAAATCAGGGGATGAGCCCTCCTCTCGTCTCTCCAACACAAATTCTCAAAGAGATTACACGGCCTGTTGGGCAGATGAGCGCCGTCACTTCTGGTCAGGGAGTCTGAAAACATAGCGTGTGTGAAGTGCTGAGAACGCCAGTGTGGGATTTGGCCGCTCGCCCGTGACCGAGGTTAATATTTGAGCAAAAAGTCCTCTGGAAAGTGATCTTGTGTATCTGAGAGACAGCGAGCGAGACTGCCGTGTGTGCACGTGTATACACACACACACACACACACACACACACGTGTCTGTCTGTTAGCCCATGAATCATCAGAGTCATTTCCATTGTGTTATACCAGTGTTATGCATAAATCTGCTCAATGGGCAGCATGGATTTTAAATGATCTATTAATCATGACGAGAAAGATAAGGTGCAAATAAAGTATATTTGCATGTACATGTAGAATACTGTGCTGCACATCATCGGCCTTTATGGATGATAAACTTCAATCTGTAGTAGAACTTTTACTCATTAACACTTTCAGCAAGCTTGCAGGATTTTTTTGCATGAGCCACTCTTAAGGGATCCATTGCATATAATGATCTGTGATTTGCTTTTTGCATTGAACTTGCAGATACTGTCCACAAAACAATCTTTCAAAAGGTAATCTGCTGTATTGAGCACTGAAACTGTTATTTAGTCTTAAATTATTGTGTTTGTGTTTGGTTTCATTTATGCATTTCTGTTGTTTGGATTTGTTTCGTGTATATGTTAAACAGTTAACAGTTAATATGTTAAATTTGAACTTCTAATGTGCCACAGCAAAAACAAAGTCGTTCGAGTATCGTTCGAGTGTCGTTACTGTTTTAAAAGTATCGATTTAGCACCGATATCAGAAAAGACCCAAACAATACCCAACCCTACTCTGCTAGCAAACATAAGTGAACCACAGATAGAGGCCTGACACTGTTAAGCTCCAGGGACGTCACAGATTACAGGCCGGGATGTGTTCCTTACTTCTTTATCAGATCCGGAACAGTACTTCCTCTGTAGACGGCCCTTGTTTGACTTGCTGGTGATTTTTTCTTTTTTGTTTGCTTCATTTGCAAGCCCATTTAAGTAATCAACGAAGGCAGACAGGTCTTGATAAAATAACCGAAAGCTTTTAATAGGATTTGAAGCCTTACAAACAAAGCTGACAGCTCTCATTAAAAGGCGGCACTCACACTGTGCTCTCTCCCGTTACAATGTTATTTAATTCATTAGGTTTATCACCCGTCGCAACACACAGGACCCTCAGAGCAAACAAGCTCCGGCCAAATTGCTATGTGGATGGAAACGGTAAGAAAACAGGGTTTTAATTGACCTTGCACAAGCCTCCTTCACTCTCAGCGATAAATCTGTGGTTGTTCTAATGTGAGGATTTCAATATTTTAACTATAGGTTGTGTCTGACAGAATTCTAAACAAAGAAAGATAGAAACATTTCAAACTATATTTGTACTCTTAACAATAAAGATAGGAGCAGTTTAAGCCAGATGAAGGCCTTCATACAGATTATTAGCAATAACCTTTTTGATTCTCAGAATGTTCAATCTTGAAACTAGCTAGAAATGTGTGTGCGTCACATTGTTGTTGCCTTGTTTTGGTTTAGTTGCTCCGAATGTCTGTACAAACAGAACGTACAGCCGATATAGCAGGAACATAATATCTTTTCTCCAACAACCACTGTTTGGCCCTCATGGCCTCAGCTGTGTCAAGGCCTTGGGAGTGTCTCCTGTTCACTTCCGTATCCAAATGCCAGGAGGATGGCATTTGGATCCGAGGAGGGAGGAACGAAGATCTACTCTTATAAAATGGACAGGCGCCGGATGTTTGTGGCGCTCTGATACAACTAGTGTGTTGGAATCCCATTGCATTGCTGATCCATAACCTGTTCATTGCTTCCTAAACAAATACTAGATTGAACAAACCGAGTTCGGCCCATCTTCTCTTAAAGGATAAACTAACACGCCTGACACTAACTATAGGGATCCCAGACAAGACTTGAGGTCAACACGTGCTGCGAGTAGAAGATCCCCACTCGACAAAGTCCTGCTGCAAAGCTTGAAACAACCGAGAGAGAGAGAGAGGAAGAGTGCAGATGCCGCTCGATAACCGAGATGTGCTGCACGTCTCCGTGACCCCGGGAGCTGCAGCTGAATTACAGTGATACACTGATACTCTATCTCTGGAGGTCTGGATGTATGGGTGGGTAGGAGGTAGGAGCCCTCCTCTTCACACCCATTGTCCGGGGCCAGCGGAGAGGCAGCACACACAGGGGGCAGCAGGAGTTCAGGAGGCAGTCGCCTGCCGCTGTCTAATTACTGCAGAGACAGCAAGGTCAGTTGCAGGGCAATACCCAGCTGGGAGTGGTGTGCTTCCCGCCTCCAGCACAACACACACACACACACACACACAGTCTCACGCATGCACACACAAACCTGTTGTCAGTGTCTGGTTCGTCTAAAGCGATCTCTTTACGCAATGTTAACAGCCACATAAAAACCGGGGCTTTATTCAAACTTGCTGTTGTTTGCACTGAAAGAAAAAATAGTCGGAAGAAACAAGCTTTGAAGAAACATGTTTAAAGTCTAAAGTTGCAAACTGTTTCCAGAGCCCTGAACTTGGATGTCTGAAAATGCTTTGGTTCAGGTTTATTGTTTTCAGAGCTTCCTTCTGCAACAGTCCCCCCCCCCAAAGAAGCCCTGCCCACCCTCCTTGTGTCCCCAGCTCTCCAATCTCACCGAGTTCTTCCTTTTAAATCAAAGCCACAGTAAGTCTTCCTAACACCGTGAAAACACCAAAGCCCGAGCAGAGGGGAAAAAGGAAATTCCGGCTGCCAATCACAAAGCGGCTCGAAACCGGGGGGGTGAGCACGAGTTCACGGAGGTTATTCATAATTGCCGTCCCCATTTCCTTTTAGCATCTCTCCAGGCAGGGAGTAATTGTCATACACGTTACCACAGGTGTTGTTTTCAAAGCCTTCACACCTTGATAATACCCAACAATGGGGCGCTGAAAAGCCCGGTGACATCCTTTGTTGTGCAGCTGCAGAGTAAAGCTTTTAAAACCCACCAGGTTTCTTCTTGCTCGCTCCCCGAGGAGATGGCATTGAAAGACAGGGGCAGGCAGTTAGTGTTTCATTGAGCTTTTAGCAATGTTTTCAAGCTGCTAAAATTGCGCCTTAAGAGAGAGAGAGAGCATCCAAGCTGTGGAGTGCATGTCCCGCCCGAACAGATAATTACCACCGGCAGCCTTTCAGCCTTTTCAGCTTGGCGGCTCAGTGGCTTCCTAGCGGGCGGAATTACTAACATTTTCTTCCATGTGTAATGAAGATTCCCGTCTGAGGGTGATCAAAAACTACGGTATTAACATGTTAGCACTGAAGGGACACCGATGGCTCATCAGGCACTCGGCTGTGTGATGTTCACCCACCGGGTCGGTTAGAGTAACGGTGGCTGGAGAGGATGATGGGAACGGAGGTGAGGCTGATCTGCAGGGATGAGGAGCTGTGGGAGCATCTCAGGCCCAAGTGATGGCTCCTAGTTAGGGGGTGAAGGGTGGTCAGGGTGGGGGGTGGGGGGTGGAGGGTGGAAGGGTGGAGGGGTTCTCTGAAGGACTGGACACATTACTTTTAAACTTCTGCAAAGAATATGGATTTGAAACTGAAGAATTTTGCAAGCATGGCATGGATTGATTGCTCTAGTTTCTGGATCCACCGACGTTTAAAATCCACAGATCAGGATTTTAAACTGGATTCGACGGAATATTAAAAACATGAGCTTCTGATGACGTCAGTTTCACAGAGTAAAAGTGACTACTCATCATATTTCTGACCTCACCGGCTTGTGCCGTGTGTTCCTTTTCGGGATAAGATCTTCTACCTTTGTATTACACTCGCTCGAGATAATGTAATCTGTCTCCTCCGTAACTCTTTTGTGTTGGGTTCACTTTGTTTTGCACAAACTCAAGCAACTGAAAAAGGATTATGCAACATTGTGTTGTGTTGTTAAGTTGCCAGATTTGACAGAACAGTGCAAAGACTTAAAGTATGGCAATAAACTATCAGAGAAGTTATTATGAGAATGAGCTTTGAAGCAGTTTCAGTGCACACACACACATACACACACACACACAAACACACACACACACACACACTCAAAACACATGCACATCCACAATCAATGGGTTTATCATATGATAATATTATGCACGTTTTATCCAATTCAGTCACACCACACTCACTCCAGACCTCAGCAGAATGAATGTGAGTCAATCGTGCGTAATCACATTCATCAGCCATAAGAACTATCCAGACCTGTCCTCTGGTTGACCTGCGCTGTTGTGCAATACTTAAACACACCAACACACACACACACACACACACACACACACACACACACACACACACACATACATCTGAGGGCTGTGTCTCCAGTCTCACTGAACACAAACCAGTTGCATGTCTTGATCAGAGCATTTCTTTTTTAAAAACACATGGAACAAGCCAATGGGGGGTCAGGTGGGTTGCCAAGGTTACCTGAGGCTGCAGGACTATACATCTGCTTGTGACACAAACTGAACCGTGCCGTGCCAAAAGAGAGTCGTCGCAACAAGTGGTCCGACTCCGAAGTGGTCTGAACTCACCTTCCTGGCTCCCTGCTTGGCGAACTCTTTGGCCAGATGACGTCCGATGCCGCGGCCCCCCCCGGTGATCAACACCACCTCCTTGCCCAGGTCCTTCTTCTTACTGCTCGGCCACAGAAAGGACAAACTCGCCTTCACCAGATAGTAGAACATCTGCACCGGGAACAGCAGCATGCGACAGGCGCTCTGCAGATCCATGTCCGAGTCTGGGGCAAGTTTTACGCAGCAAGTTTTACGCGCAGTCTATAGCCTGGACTCACTTCACCAACACGGACCCGAGAGCTGCTGCTGCAAGTTTGTTGTCCGCATGCACACACACAATAAAGAAAAATATATCATCTGCAGCCTGAGGACGTGTTGCAGGAGTAATCCACCGGAGAGGAGGAGGTGGGAGCGCAGACCCGTGGCACCAGCAGCAGCAGCGAGGAGCTCTTCTGACATGTCCTGGTCCGCAGGCAGGCATCAGGAGGTGCTGGGGAGGTGTGAGTGATCGCTCATCTCGCCTGTGGCTGGCTGTCATCTACTGGTGGAGACGTGCAGCAGCTTCCCAGTGCACACCAGGATCCTGTGACGTCGTGTGGTGACCGCAGCGCTGCCTTATATCACCGCCTCTGCTCCGGCACTGAGAACCTGAAGGGGAGGTGTGCACGGACCATTCATCCTGATTGACGGGATAAGTGGGGAGGAATACTTTGCTCCAGTGCCCACCCTCCCCTTCCCTCCCCCTATTTGTCCACAGCGGTGGTCCCCAATCGGTGGTCCTGGGCCCCCCCCACTGGGTGCCCCAATGCATAATTTCATCAACTGGAATTGAACCTGGGGTCATAATCACCCCTCACAGTTATAAACCTCAATAAAAAAGACAAAAAGTATTCTGATATTATAAGAGCATCAGATGCTGCATGGTGTTTGTACAACTCATCCTCAGTCCAGCCCCTTAATTAATGAAGTAATTAAGATAGATAGATAGATAGATAGATAGATAGATAGATAGATAGATAGATAGATAGATAGATAGATAGATAGATAGATAGATAGATAGATAGATAGATAGATAGATAGATAGATAGATAGATAGATAGATAGATAGATAGATAGATAGATAGATAGATAGATAGATAGATAGATAGATAGATAGATAGTCATATGGTGTTTTTACAACTCATCCTCAGTCCAGCCCCTTAATTAATGAAGTAAAACAAACAAGTAAACAAACAAACAATCACAGCGAATTACTGAGCAAACACAAGTGAGAAAAGACAAATGAAATCAAAACACCCATCTGATTTACTATAGACAGATAGATAGATAGATAGATAGATAGATAGATAGATAGATAGATAGATAGATAGATAGATAGATAGAGAGAGAGGGATAGATAGAAATATAGATAGATAGATAGATAGATAGATAGATAGATAGATAGATAGATAGATAGATAGATAGATAGATAGATAGATAGATAGATAGATAGATAGATAGATAGATAGATAGATAGATAGATAGATAGATAGATAGATAGATAGATAGATAGATAGATAGATAGATAGATAGATAGATAGATAGATAGATAGATAGATAGAGAGAGAGAGAGAGTGAGAGAGAGATATATATAGATAGATAGTCATATGGTGTTTGTACAACTCATCCTCAGTCCAGCCCCTTAATTAATGAAGTAATTAAGATAGATAGATATATAGATAGATAGATAGATAGATAGATAGATAGATAGATAGATAGATAGATAGATAGATAGATAGATAGATAGATAGATAGATAGATAGATAGATAGATAGATAGATAGATAGATAGATAGATAGATAGATAGATAGATAGATAGATAGATAGATAGATAGATAGATAGATAGTCATATGGTGTTTTTACAACTCATCCTCAGTCCAGCCCCTTAATTAATGAAGTAAAACAAACAAGTAAACAAACAAACAATCACAGCGAATTACTGAGCAAACACAAGTGAGAAAAGACAAATGAAATCAAAACACCCATCTGATTTACTATAGACAGATAGATAGATAGATAGATAGATAGATAGATAGATAGATAGATAGATAGATAGATAGATAGATAGATAGAGAGAGAGGGATAGATAGATAGATAGATAGATAGATAGATAGATAGATAGATAGATAGATAGATAGATAGATAGATAGATAGATAGATAGATAGATAGATAGATAGATAGATAGATAGATAGATAGATAGATAGATAGATAGATAGATAGATAGATAGATAGATAGATAGATAGATAGATAGATAGATAGATAGATAGATAGATAGATAGATAGATAGATAGATAGATAGATAGATAGATAGATAGATAGATAGATAGATAGATAGATAGATAGATAGATAGAGAGAGAGAGAGAGTGAGAGAGAGATATATATAGATAGATAGCTATAGATAGATAGAGAAGTAGAGAGTTTCCTTTTCTGCTTTTTCCCCCCAGTGACTCCAGTTCGATGTCCCACACATGTCAGAGGCTCACGTCTCTTGCATGATATGAAGCAAAAATCACTTTTGCATGATGTTCCCAAGATGTAAAAGAAGTACGAAAACGTAAATGGATATTTGCTGTATTATTTATGGCGTCATAACGGCTGTGCAGAATATGTGTATAGCGGAGAGACTGCCAAAACAAACAAGAAGGAGAAATTAGCACATTCACCTGGGTGTAATGTTTTCATAGCTGCAGATCGGCGCCAGAGCTGAAAACATGGTCTACTACAGGTTGATGGTTTGATGCCAGCTCCTCCTGCCTGTGTGTCCTTGGGCAAGATACTGAGCCCTGAAGAGGGTGAACGAGTGAATGTAACTTTGAGTGGTTGATAAAACTGGGAAATGGCTTTATAAGCATAGTTAATTTATCATAGATAGATAGAGACTTAGTTTCAAAATAAAAGAAACTGGGAAAACGTTTAAAGTCATGACCTTTCCGAAGAGAATCTGGTCTCAATCCTCATAATGACAACCACAGCTGCTGATTGAGCCCCTCTGCTCTCTTTTCTGTCCATATTACATTTTCTGCCATTGAAAAGCCTGAAAGAAATTTGCAGCCTCATGATTCAGTCCTCACTGAATCAGGCAAGCTCACATAGTAAACACACAGTAAACACCACCTTCAGGTTTAGCACGGTAGATTCGTTCTAATCCTGCTCATTGAGAATGTCCTTGCTGATTTGTTGACGTGTGCCTTCGGCTGTTTGAACCTGATTCCTCGTGGTGACAGTGTTTCTGCGGCAGGGCCACATCTCTCTGTGCAGTTTTTTGGGAACTAGGTCACAGAAGCTTGTCAGGGTGACACACTGAAAACTGCCTGAATGCCTCCCAAACGTGTCCTGTGTGAATTCATGGGCCTCAGACAAGATTCCAGTCTGTGATTTCTGGCCCTGGCGCTGTGATTTCTACTCGCTATTGCTGAATGCTGAGCTTTTTTTCCGGCAAATGGGGGAAGAGTTTAAAGAGCAGCCTCACAATGGGGGCTTTGTGCTGCAGCTCGGCCGCTGAGGGTCGGCAGAGAGAGAGAGGCTCCCGGAGACTGCTAACAACTCCAGGACAACATGACTCCAAACGCTGTCTTCATGAAGGCACATTTCTGGGATTTACAAATTGTAAATCCAAAGTCAAGTTGGACTGGGAGCTCTTAAACCTGTGCATTTCCAGCTCTAAAAATAATAAAGAAATAAGTTGTTATATTTGCAAAATAATCTGACAAAAGATTAAAGTTAGGATTAGCAGAGAGCTGCAAATGGCTTCAGGTTGCAATGCAAATTGAAACAAATGTAAATAAGTACATATGAGAGGGCAGTGTTTATTTATGCTCATGCTATCACTGCCATCTACAGATCGGCAATGAAAGTTCAGATGAGGCTGTCCTTGGTCAGCCTTCACTAAAATCTCACTACATTTGCTTTTCATTAGACACACAACGACTGGGAGTGTGACTCTGTGCCTCGAGCAGCTGTAAGCACGACACATTTCCTCCATAAAACCACAACATCCCTCAAATATTTGTAAAAACTATTGCTCGGGCAACGAATGAGTAATTAAACAGCCATCCCATTAACATAAAATGTTTTGTGCACTATTTAGCTTGGTTTCTTAGGGAAACATGTAATTCATTTAATTTCGTGTCCATAAAATACATTGCAGGATATAATTACTCCTTTTATTCCCGGGCAACAGGCAGCCAAACATGTCATTAAGTGAAACCAAGGTCAGAATGTGTTGCATGCAGATGTGGGAGGGGTAGGAAGGCTGAAAGCAGGTAGATAAAACATTGGCCCGTAATGATTCACCTTGAGCCGAGCTGAGCGGCAGCACCATGGACATCGGCTCTGCAATTTTGATAATTGGCTTCGCTGCTCTAGCTGCAGCCTTCCTCCTTCTGGTAATTGGACTTGTGTTCTCGGAGCTGACGAATTCAGACATTCCTCGTGGGGTTGCAAATAGGTGGAAGCTGCACGCGGTTCATGGCTTGTTTGTTGGCATAGCAATTGTGGTGAGTAACTACAGCGTCTGCGGAATCATTAGTGCTTATTAGTTCATGTTTTCTGCATGTTTCGGGATCTGTTACAAGTAAGTTCTTTTTTCCCCATTACTACTTTAACTTGTTCCTGAGTGTAATAGAAAAGAGCTTCTGCCAGGGCAATATTTTTAAAACTCAAGTGGAATGTTTTAGGCTCTTGTCAGCCGTCCTTTCTTTGTCCTTCAGCATCTGATAAAGCTCAGATCAGAGAATTCTTAGATAAGAAATCAAGCCGAACAAAGGTGCGAGAAAAGCAAGGTCGTGTGTTCTCCGTCTTTGATGTTGTCATGGTAAATATCGTTTCTCAGAGAGAATAACTTTTGCTTTGACTTTAAGAACAGACTTTTCTTTCTACTTTTTTGACTCGTCTGCGACTCGTGGTAATTCTGCTGATTCCTCTCAGGGCCGGATCCTGCATCGTCTGGGCGTTTGCAATCAGGTCGGCTACATCCGATGGTTCACGGCCTGGTTTCTGACTCGCTTGAAACCGGTTCCTGCGGGTTTGCGAGTGAAGGACCTGAAGTTTTCTGAGGTTCCGGTGCGAGTCTACGAACCGACTGCTGTTCAAGACGGCTTGAGAAGAGGCCTTGTGTATTTCCATGGAGGAGGATGGGTCCTGGGCAGTATAGGTAAACAATGTACACATCACTTCAAGTCAAATCAAATAAATACTCACAGTGGAAAGTTATATGACCATATTGTTGTCTTGTTCTTCCATTAAATACAAATACAAATCCATTTGGATCCTTTAATAGTTTAAAAAATGGAAATGAGTTGTGTATGTTGTCCATAATTTGTATATAATATGAATCCTGCATCATCTTCTTCGCCTCGTTGTACAAACACTTGAACAAACATCAGTGTGATGAGAACTTCCTCTTCTCCGATGGTTTAACTAACATTCTCTTTGACTTCTGAATTAAGTCCACATCCCATTCCACTGACATGGAGGAGTCAGGTTTTGATTTTCCTATACTGCAGTCAGCCACCAGGGGGCGATTTAGAAGATTGTCTTCACTTGTGTGGTCAACTGTCATGTCGTCCATTTTTAAATACAGTCTCAACCTATAATTTATGTTAGTTTTTCCTGTTATATACTTTATTTAACTGTATTGTGTCCAGTTGGTGCCCACGTTTTACTACTTTATATTAAATTTCTTTGGGTAATTTGAATCGTTAAAAGTTTGTCACATTCTTTACAATATATTTGAATGTTAAGTGTACAGTCACTAGACCAGAAATATATTATATATAATAATATATAATATAATAGGTTTGATTTTCCTGTGTGCAGAGGGCCACCAGGGGGCGATTTAGAAGATTGGCTTCACTTGTGTGGTCAACTGTCATCTTTAAATTCAGTCTAAACCTACATGTTTGTTTGTTTTCCTATATTTCCTATATTTTAATGTGATGTTTCCAGTTGCTGCTCAAGTTTTACTTCTTTATATTAAATATCTTTGGGCAATTTGATCGTTAACAGATCTTCACATTCTTTACAATAATTGAAAGTTAAGTGTGAACATGCACAGTCACCTAACCAGACATATAACATTTTCATTTGAAAGTGATTAATAGAAATCTTTCAATAAATACTTGAATAAACTACAGAATTTATTTAGGGTTCATTCCTTCCCATTCCTGAATATAAGTTAATATTATCAAATCATACACATTTCTTAAATATGCTGCCTGAATAGAGAAAAGAGGATTAGTGTCAACAGAGAGAAGAATAGAAAATGTTCTGTCTGAGGTATTTCTGCTAAGACGATCCAACCTGGTTCCAAGCTGGTATTAACTGTGATGTGCTTCTGCTCCTGAACAGATTCTGTTGATGAAGTCTGTCGGCACATCGCCATGAAGTCCAACACCACAGTCGTCTCTGTTGGGTACGTGAACATTTCCACGCTGCTTAGAAACTCTGTTATTTCTCCACCAAATCGCCAGAATTCAACATATTGTTGCTCTCACCCCCTTTAGGTACCGATTAGCCCCTGAGCACCGGTACCCGGCCCAGCTGGACGACTGCGAGGCGGCAACGTGTCACTTCCTGTCTGTTTCCGAGGCCGAGTTCGGCGTGGACTCTCGCAGAGTGGCAGTCGGGGGGGACAGCACTGGGGCTAACCTGGCAGCGGCCCTGTGCCAAAGGCTGGCGAGGAGAGAGGACGGACATCTGCCGTCCCCCTGCGCCCAGGTCCTCCTCTACCCGGCGCTGCAGATGGCCGACTTCAACCTGCCCTCGTACCAGCAGAATCACGCCGTGCCCATATTGTTCCGTGCCCGGATGGCGTTCTACTTCCTGCAGTACCTCAGCGGAGACATGTCCGTGTGCCAGGATGTGCTGGAGGGCATCCACGTCCCCACTGAGGTGAGGCCGCGCTACAAGGAGTGGCTCTCCCCGTCCAACCTCCCCCCCGAGTGCCTCGCCCGGGGCTTCAGCGAGAAGCCGACCCCGGAATACGACGGGCAGGTGTACCACGCCATCAGAGCCGGTCTGGAGCCCGAGGTCTCACCTCTGCTGGCGGACGAGGCCGACATTGAGAAATCGCCGCCCACCTTCCTCCTCACCTGTGAGTTTGACGTCCTGAGGGATGATGGGATTCTTTACAGGAAGCGGCTGCTGGACCTGAAGAAAGACGTCACCTGGCAACACCTCACCGACGGTTTCCACGGCGTGATTAACTTCTTCAACCAGGGCTGGTTCAGCTTCCCCTCCGCTCGGCTGGCGGTGGACGGCGTCGTTAGCTACGTGAAAACACTGTGAAGCTCATCGATAGGATCGTGATTGTACTTTATCTACTTTCTCTTTTGTTTTACACTTTAATAAACAAAAAAATTGCCTCCGGTGGCAGAGTGTTCTTCTTTATTAGAACTATACTGTTCACAGAAGACAATCCCTACCCACCCGTCCCCTTTCCACAAAAAACAATAAACAAAACCCTTTTTATTCTAAGAGTGAAAAGTTGCCCGAGGACACAAAGTCTGGAGACGATTCCTGGCACCGTTTTAACAATATATAGAGGATTCTGCTAAAAGCTAAATGTCATGCCCTGGCCTTAAGGAGTGTATTTTTCTTTTGAACACAGATGTGAGCCGTCTCCTATTTGCTTTCAGGATACTCCGCTCGCCTTCAGTGTTTGCTGTATCCATGGCAACAGAGCTCCTCTCGTTCTCCTCCGCTGCCTCTTCCATTAAGGCGGTCAGGTGAATGCACCTACATGTTTTCTGTTTGACCAGCTAACCGTGTTCTAACCGGGCTGCAGATTTAACCTGGTTTTGGGCCGTGTTTGACATCAGGGAAACTATGAAGCAGAGAGAGAGGCTGGAGGAGAAATGGGCCCAAACTGGATGGAGAATAGAGCAGAAGTATGGAAACAAGGTGCTGGTAGGAAACTGGGCAGAAGACAGACTCCAGGTAGGACATTGGTACTTTAGTTTGTAGTTTATTCTCAGGGCTATATGTATGAAGAGCAGCTTGTTTGAGTCAAGTATGGTGGGTCATTTAAAAACAACTGCAGTTGACCCAAGTGTTGTACAATACAAAGAAACACGCTGCGAAACACAAAGAAAAGAATACAATAACATAAAAAAATGCAATGATGTGGATAAAAACATCTTCAGGACGAGTCTTTAGTTTATATTTTATAATCCAAGCTTTGGGAAAACCAGCAGCAACATGATCAGAGAGACCAGTTAGTGGAAAGGGGCCAGAGAAGCTCAGCTATGTTTTCAGGGGTGAGAGTGATAATAATGCTAGATGCTTTCATTAAACACACACACACACACAAAGACACACACACATGGACACACACACACACATGGACACACACACCCGTACTGTACATCTAACACAAAAGACGTACGTGTTGATTTGTCGAGTGTCAGTGAGATTCAATCACACGAGGTCACAGGAGACACAGGACGGATTCTAATGGCCACTTGTGATGGGATCTCTGGGGATGGATGTTAGCACCCGGTGTGTACGGGTGCCCGTCGTCTGCCAAATGTTTTGTAGCACCTCAGTAAATAGTCAAATCTATAGCAAGGTGATTAGGAAGCCTCGGTTCAGCCACATCAGCACAGCCTCTTAGTGGCAGCGGCCGGAGCCGGAGACTAATTGCACCAGCGGCAGGTTTTCGGCCATGGGCTGCCGGGTCAGGATCAGGCAGGAGAAATGACCTGAGAAATACTGTACAACAGCGCGGATCGATAGTGAAGTGTGAGCTTTGCTGATCCCGGCGCCAGGCTCATTGCTCAAGTCCCTCCCCCTCCTCCTCATCTCCTCTTTGGGATATCTGTTCATTCTGTTCGACACAGTTCACTCGGGAGCCAAAGACGGCCGAGAGCACCAATCGCGCAGACTACCGGCCCCACTGGGACTCCAGGCCAGACGCTTCCCAGAGAGGATGTGCCCTGCTGAGAGCTGAGGTCAGCCTTTAACTGCTCATTCATGGCATTAACACCAATTGAATGCCTGTCGCGAGCCTGCAAGTCAGGGCTTTCTCCGCCCAGATTGTGGCCACTTCTGCATAATATCGAGCGCCAAGATAAAGGCCTGTGATAAAACGGCATGAAAGCAAGATTCTGCTCGGACTCAGCGGTCGTGAAAAATGTGTGAAATCATCAGTTCTGTTGGGCACTTGAATTAGAGCAATTTGCCGCTGTCACACGGCGAGCCCCTTGAAGATTATCGGAAAAGAATAGGGCCGTGTCCTCTCTATCTTAATCCAGCAAAGGCCGATGCACATTGTCTTCCAGGAGCTTCCATCCAAGCAGCTGTTTGGCCTTCGCCTTCCAGCATCCTCTCATCACTTGGTCACACAGTATGAAGACAGCTACAGGAGGGAGAGCAACAACACTTTGCCCTCTCTGCAACCCTGGAGTCCAGGAGGCTCCACGAGGTCAGATCGGCCGATTCCTGGTAAGACGACAGGTTAAAGTGCAGTGGTGGAGGAAGTACTGAAGTTTAGTACTTAAGTAAAAGTACAAGTACCCAGGGATTTATATACTTAAATAAAAGTAAAACTACTACATCAACAATCCTACTTTAGTAAAAGTAAAAAGTACTTACTTTTAAATTTACTTTAAGTATTAAAAGTATAAGTACTCACGCAATGGGTTGTCTCTCAATGTCTAGGCTGTGCCATTTTGATAAAGAATGCAGATATAGCTACTGGTAAGACTCATGCCTCTACAGATGTCACTACTAGTAATACTTATAAGCAACAACATTTGTTTATTGGAAAGGTTGGTGTACTTATTGTGCTTACCCTCTGTGATACTGTTCACACTCTATCTTACAATTCTCCGGATGACAAGTTATCTACCAGGGATTATCTGCAAAGTTATTACCATTAAGCAAAACCATGGGGACATTAACTTAGCATAGCAAGAACTCCGCTTACCTTGATGTGCTTCTTTCAATTTTAAGGGCAAATTTTTGAAGGCTAGCAACTCCTTTTTTTGAGGGAGACAGGAAACGCATTGAAACCTCCACGACTCATTCTTGGGGCCTTTGAACTCGAACATGTCTTTTAAATAGGGCCTTTTAAATCCTTCAGGCATTATTCAGCATGTTTAATTTTGTATGGATAAGCAGTTTGTCTCATGAACAATTAAATGTGTGTGGCCTCGGATGCCTCTTATTGTTGAAAATCACTCACCAGTGTAATTAATGGCCGCACTAACCTGGCTGTTTCCCTTTCTCCCCGTTTCCCTTCCAGACCCCCCCACCGACTCTGGCTGTCCGCGGTCTGCGAGGCGTCGTTTGGAAAAGCAGCCGTCGCCCCTCCCGTCAGTGACTGTGTACAGGTCAGCCTACCAGAGTCACCCACTTAGCGCCTTCTGCCAGAGCCGCTTTGCCAGGGCCTCCCGTGCGCTCTCCAGCCATCTCCACGCGACCAATCACAACAACAAGGACCTGGATCTGAGGCGTCGCTCGCTGCTGCAAGTCCCCGATCATCGTTGAGTCAACGTCAGCAGAAACCAGGCCGAGAGATGGATGTTTGAACTACCTCACGTGCTGCTTGTTAATTTATAAGTATCGTATATTCTGGGTTAGGGTTAGGGTTAGGGTTAGGGTTAGGGTTAGGGTTAGGGTTAGAGAGAGGTGTCGATGATGGTGAAGTTTGAAGGAAGGATTCCGCGGACCAGAACTTGCTTGTATAGTTTAAATTTTCATTACAAAGAAGTTCACAGATCAGGACAGGCATCTAGATACCCGGAGACACTCTCACCTCCTTATCTACCTATTTATCTTGTGTTTCTGTTTTTATTCTTTCTACCTCAATATTTTTAATTTTATTGTATTGCATTGTATTTTATTGTATTCAAATATACCGGCTGCTATGACGACTTAATTTCCCTTCGGGGATGAATAAAGTAATCTATCTATCTATCTATCTATCTATCTATCTATCTATCTATCTATCTATCTATCTATCTATCTATCTATCTATCTATCTATCTATCTATCTATCTATCTATCTATCTATCTATCTATCTATCTATCTATCTATCTATCTATCTATCTATCTATCTATCTATCTATCTATCTATCTATCTATCTATCTATCTATCTATCTATCTATCTATCTATCTATCTATCTATCTATCTATCTATCTATCTATCTATCTATCTATCTATCTATCTATCTATCTATCTATCTATCTATCTATCTATCTATCTATCTATCTATCTATCTATCTATCTATCTATCTATCTATCTATCTATCTATCTATCTATCTATCTATCTATCTATCTATCTATCTATCTATCTATCTATCTATCTATCTATCTATCTATCTATCTATCTATCTATCTATCTATCTATCTATCTATCTATCTATCTATCTATCTATCTATCTATCTATCTATCTATCTATCTATCTATCTATCTATCTATCTATCTATCTATCTATCTATCTATCTATCTATCTATCTATCTATCTAAGCCTGAGTTTGCAGGAGTCGAGCCCACATTATATAGAGAGGTTGTGACCCAAGGCAAAAGCCAAACACCTTGGTTCAGCAGGACATGACTGCATGTGTCTAAACATATATAGTGTAAATGAAATGGTGTATTCATAAAGACATGCCTCGCGCTTAAGGACAAAGACCCATGTTATATACTCATCCATTAACAGGTCAGTGATCATTTCCCTAGGGGAAAGAAATAATCGAGAAATACATATCATGAGGGCCGCATGCTTAAACATGTGATTCTGGTTTCTATCTAAGTTTAAGGGATCGATTAGCAAAATACACTACAGCAGCTCGAAGCGGAGCTGCTTTGTGGTTCCTCAGCTGCTTAAAACAAAGACCATAATAGAGTGGACCATTTGGGAAATTAAGGTATTTAAAAAATTTAACATGATTCTCGTTGCTTCTGTAGATTCACTGTGTTTTGTGTGGCGAGTACGTTTACTGTTTACACACATGAGAGTGTGTCTGCGTGCAGAAGACTGAGCAGAAGGGAGCGGGCTGTGAATTAGTATGTTCAACCTTCCAGAGGATAATTACATGCAAATTCTTTCTCTCTCCGCACACTTAATATCTGAAACCTAGGAAGGCCTGTCGAGCATTTCCCTGGATACTCGGTGGAGAAAACAGAAAGGAACAGAAAGGCGGATTAAAAAAAGGGATAAAACAAGTGTTGATGCCAGAGCTGACCCGAGCAATCGAGGCACAGCCGAAGCCCTGAAGCTTCCAAGGCAGCGTCTGAGGGGACGTGTCTAACTCCCATTCCATTAGGTGTTTAATTACAGGGAATCAAAGTGTTTAATTAGGAAGAATCAAAGACGCTTATGTTTGATGGTCAACCATCTGCGTCTGCCTCCCTGTGTTCCCGCCCGCCTGCTGCCTTCCAGTGCAGCTGAAGCCCCTTCGCCTCACCCACTAGTCAGAGAGTCACTCCACTGTACTGCTGAGGCCTGCACCGTCACATGACACCGCTGTGTTTCCCTCCCGGGCCACATGATGGCGCTACAGCAGCACGTCACTCTCTCAAACCTGTCAGTGTGTCTCCAGGTTGCAAATGTTATAAAAAAACGACAAAGGAGTCAGTATTTTTCATTGTTAATGTAATTTCTCAACACTTCAAGAATACAAAATATACATTTGGCTTTAATATTCTTTATATTACTATGCAGTGAACAGCAAATTCATATATTTCCCCAAAACAAAGGCATTTAGTTTCATACAGTGAACAAATGAATAGGCTCAGTCAAGATTAGAACAAATACACTTTCTCCTTCAAGGACAGTGATGAAAAGTCTTTTAAAACTCTTGTAGAAAACCACGTATTTATATTGTGTGGCACACCATTAACATCCTGTCATGTTTAAAGAGCAACTGTAGATAATTGCATTGGATCCAAGCCACTGTGTAAGTTATATTTGTGCCCTACATGCTGCACAGTGATAGATTAGGACTACAATGCCCAATCTCTGTAATGTGTTAGAGTTGAGTGAACTCATTTACTGTGAGACTCACTTATGAATTATCTCTGCAGAGGAGAGAGAGAGGGAGAGAGAGAGAGAGAGAGAGGTTAAGCATCTGGACTGATATGAAACTAACTTAATGGAAGGAAGGAGTGGCAAATCAAATAAGCAAACAGTTTACATGGCAGCACAGCCTGCGTAAATTTAAACAAATAGCAGTTTGACGACCGTAATGTGTGTAATACTTCACACGTACTGTCAAGAGGCCAAGGCATAAGAAACACACACATTCATTTGTGCAATGCCCAATTCAAATAGACGACAATTTGAGAAGCAAAACCTTTGTTAACACCTGAGGCAAATGAGAACAGTGGTCACGATAACATTTGAAGTCAAACCCCCCCCCTTCCCCCCCCCCCCCTCAGTCAACAAGAAAGTTGATGTAAAGCCTCTGCAGGGATACTCCATCACCACCTAATCTTATCATCAACAGAAAACTGAATTCCTGCTACACACTGGTCTGCCGAGGCTTCTTATCAGGCAGCGAGAGGACAAAGGGGAAGAGTATGCCCTTGGCTGCAGAGAGGACACTCAAATCCTCATCTGTGAAACCAGGAGAGATCTCATCAGCCTCGAACTTCATGGTGAACTGGCGGCTGACACAATAAATCAAGTCATCCACGGTGACGCACTGGAAGACGGGGCAGTGCAGCAGCCGTCTGGAGCAGCACTCGTACCACAGCCGAGCCACAGTGTGGTAGCGGTACACACTGACGCCCAGCATGGGGTTAACATCAAACCGATACAGGAATCTCCCCACGGCCACCATATCCGCGGTTCTGTCTCGGCTGCCGACCGACACACTCGGCCTCCAGGTGTTTGTTTTGGGGCTGTAGCGCAGCAGCATATATCTCAGAGTCCCCCCGGAAACAAACAGCTCTCCGTTGCTCACGGTGACGTGATGTGCCACAGCAAATGTGTCATTAGGCAGTGGAGCCACGAATGTCCATCTGTCCGATCGCGGGTCGTAGCGCTCCACCGAGGAGAGGCACTCCCCTCCTATGGCGTAGACGTAGCCCTCCAGAGCTGCCAGTTTGCAACGAGGTCTGGCCTCATTCATGGGACTGATCTCCTTCCAAATGGACGTCAAAGGATTGAAGCAAAACACTCGCTTTGAGGGTGTCCTGTCTCTGTCTGCGCCTTGGCAGCCCACCGCCACAAATAAGTAGTTATCCATTGTGCACATGGCGCAGGCATTAGAGACGACTTCCTGTGGGATCAGGCCGAGGGTTTGCCAGGAGTCTTTGTTGTCATCGTAATAGTAGAGTGCACTGGACGTCTTCCTCGGCTCGGTCTCCGCTCTCCGCTCCCCTGGGTCCCTCGACCAGTCTTGAGGGTCCATATCTGCCACCATGATGAATCTTCTCCCCCGTTTTCTTTGCTTCTGGATTTGTTCCCGCTCACCGGCCATTAGTCGCCCATAAATGTCGGGGTCTCTGAGCACCTGGAAGTAGTTGTCTGACATGACCCCCAGGGCGGCCTTCTGCATAGGGGTCCGGCCGTGTTTTTTGGCCAGGTACAGCGTCTCCAAACAGTTCCCCAGATCAAGTGTGCTCTTCAAGCTTTCGAAATCTGTGTCACTGAGGCTTTTTGCTGGGAGGGGTAAAAGTGGAGCTCCTGTTACAGTCTCCAGATCAGCCTCCTTCCTCACACCAGGGCCTCTGCTGTCTGGAGAGGAACCGATCATGGCGGGACCAGAGATGAGCTCCTTGCTTGTCGAGGCCAGAGAGTGAATCACTGGAGTTGAAGCGGTTGAAGTTACAAAGGGGACGGAGAGCTCACACTGCTCTGCTGCATACAGATAGCTCTCACTGCGTGGGAGTGGAGGCCTTGCAGGGTGCCGGAGCTGACGGCCTCCTGGTGAGGAGAGCTCCTCAGCAGGGCTTTGTGGGAAAACCAGGTCCCGCATAACGATGGGGCTCAGAGAGGAAGGAGAATCTGTCAGACTGCTCCCACGGCTTCCAAACTCCACTGGCTGCGGCTCAGAGCTCCTCTCAGTGTTGGAGTCCGTAACAAAGTGAGAGGAAGACTCCACGTAGTAATCATAGATCTTTCCGCGCACAACCTGCTCTCCTGTTCCTTCCAGCATCACGTTAGCATCCTCCACTTTGATCTTTGCCTTGGAGAGGAAGCTGGAATAGCCCCCCTGGCGCTCCACGTCTTGCCTCAACTCCCGGCCCACACCCACACCGCCCTGCAGCTTCTGCAAAAAGCATGGGGAACGGCGCCCTGTTGCACTGGGCATCCCGCTCTCTGCTGGATCAGGAATGTTCAAAGCAGATCCGAATGAAATATTACTGGTGGCAGGCGTTGTTGGCTTGTGATTAGCGATTGCCTCTGCTTTCCTGCTGACCTCGTGGTCATTACACGACGTACGAGATGCAGCTCCCGTCGTCTCGTGGTGTGTGCAGCTCTCTGCTGCCGTTTCCTCTGGGCTGGGAGATGTCAGGTGATCAGTGGCCGAGTCTGTGGGCGAGCTTCGACATCGCAGCGTCGTCTTGCACTTTTGGCAGGTGCCTTTCTGTGCCCCCTTGCTGTCTTTGGAGTAGAGCTGAATCTTCTGAACATCCCTGGAGCTGTAGAACCTGAAGGCCCAGGAAACAAGCAGCACGGCAGCCACGGAGAAACCCAGCTTCAACAGCAGCTGCATGTCGATCTGGAGAGATCCCAAGAGCTCTGCGATGGGCATAGCTGTAGCAGGGAGGATGGTGTCGATCGGTTGACTGATCCTTTTCAAAGTTGTTGTCGATGCATCTCATCCGAAAGGAGCACGCTGTGTGGTTCTCATTGTGAGGGCTGCTGTGATCTGATGACTCCTCCCGTGTAAGATGATACCTGCATGGCTACTATTTGCATCCCTGGCTCTGAAGGGGCGGGGCGCTTGTCACGCACCGCCTGCTCAAAAACACAGACGCAGAATATGGAAATACCCAAAAGATCAATATTTGTTTATGAAAAGTTGCTGACTCGCGTCCAGCTTTTCCCACAACCATCCGACAACACCTTGTAGGAACGCTGCACTTATAGGACGTCTCTGTTGCTCGGTGTAAACAAAACGGGTTCCGGGGGGGGTCATAAAATTTGTCGGCAAAATTTTAAGTAAAATTGTTGTGACAGATCCTGCTCCCTTAACTCGCCCAAACACACGGCCGGAGGCGCAGGAGGAAAAACATTGGTTTGAACAAGGGGTGTGGCTGGATGATGGGCGACATTTATCAAATACTTTATAAACAGGATACATCTGTTTGCACAAGCGTGGCTCGGATCAAAGGTCCTTTTCTGTGCCAGTGCAGACGCCTGAATTGCTCTCACTTAAAAGGAGCTGAGGATGGCTCCCGGACAACTAAATGGCCCTCGGTATTTTAAACACACACACACACACACACAGCACTGTAAATAATACAAAAAACAGTCTGAAGGATGCCAGATGGAAAGAGCATCTACAGGCAAAACACTGTTGACACTGTTATTCATTTCCATCGCGCTTCGCCGAGATGCCGACACACATCTCCGACACATGGGAGCCGTGTCATCTCAGTCACCGCTGTCAGGCTGTCATTTGTGTGGCTGATAACACACCGAGCGGATCCTGTGGTCAACAGCAGAGCGGTGTTGGTTTTAACAACACTGTGCGTGGGCATCTTTTGAGTTGCACCACGCGGAGAGAGGCTTACAGAGGGCGTGTCAGGTGTCCTCGCTGACACAGGCGCTGTGTAGTCATCTGGTAACCGAGCCCGCAGACGACATAAAGGAAACCGGATTCTGCAAGCGCGGTTGACTCGTGAATAATTCACAGATGGGCCACAGAGGCAGCTTCTTCTTCTTCTTATCCTCGCGATTGCGCCCCGGCTCATGTGAACGATTCAGAACAGCACGGGGAAAGGAAATCATGATTTTCAACCGTGTGCTTTATTGTGTAGAGGCCCTTACTTTCTCTTATTTTTTTGCTCGTGCCATCCGTGATGTTTGCAGCGTGGAGCTGAACAAGAAGAAAAAGCACAAGCGACACTTTCTTTTGACAGATTTCCATCTTTCAGTAACAACCGTGGAGAAGGCTGAGGAAACATGAAGTCAGTTAAACAGAATAAATACAATTTTATAGTTTGAGGCCGTCATCTGTCTTGTGTCATTCATTTTGTTGCCAATTATGATACAAAATATATATAAATGTTCACATAAACAAACAAAAACCTATGATGTACTTCTTCCAGTGTTATTTTGACTAAGCAGAGAATTTTTTTTTAATTCTCTGATGCATTCATAAACAGACGTGTTGTTCCTCTCTTGAATGCGAAGTGAGTGATAAAAGCCAAAAAAAAACAAACAAAGCACAGAAGAGCCTCTTGAATCATAATTAAAATGCAAGCTGAGTTTCTTTACAGTAGCTGGACAAGAATTCTTGCCCTTTGCTTGCCTGACTGGAAAAATAAAAAAATAAAAATACAGTTCAGTGTGTGTGACTGTTAATGTTTGTGCTGTGCAGCTCTCATCTCTGGAATACAGGAATATGGATTGTACTTTGGCAAGGTGAGTCGATATCCCAAACGAATAGGTCTGTCCTTTCTGTTCGCTTAAGCTTTGAAAATCTCTGCTCTTACCTCCCACCTGGTTTAAACCTTAATCCCTTAATACATGTTGTGTCCTCAGAATAGCTCCAATTGAAATTCTTGTAAAGTCCCAAAAAATGCAGGATTACTTTGCATCAAGCTACTCTTCACTGTGTGTGTGTGTGTGTGTGAGTCTGAGCTGCAGATGGTAAAACGAATGAATCTCCTTCAACAGCCTCGTCAGGGTCACAACAATCAGAAATATATGGAATCAAGTCATTTGGGGATTTTTGCTTGTTTAGCAAAGTTTAAGAACTGATTGTCTTTCAAATTCCAGGTGGGAACAATTTCAGAGACTTAATCATGAGAGTATTTGGACTATATTGAATAAATCATTTTGAAGTTTGGAGAATAATGTTATATGAGAATAAAGAAAGTCATAATGTTACGAAAAAAAAGTAATTCAATAAGTAAACAGTAATAATATTAGGACAGTAAAATAATAATCAAATGAGACAGAAGTCGTGATATTACGAGAATGAAGTTGTAAATTAACATGTAAAGGTCATAATATTGAAAAAAAAAGTTGTGATTTAACTAGAAAAAAGTCAACTAACGAGAATAAAGATAGAATTTAATGAAATTTTTTTTATAATATTGAAGGAATAAAGAAAAATAAAGTGTTTTAGGAGATAAGCAGCAAGGAGAACCGGTTTTCGCCGCAGTTAAACTCTTCTGGATCCAAACTTTTTAGCCAAAACACTTTCCTCTTGTTTTACTACAACTTTATTCTCTTTGTCTGTTTCTCCCCCCCCCCCCCCTTAAGTGTCCCTAACACGTTCCAGTACAATCCCTGCACCCAACATTAAACTGCAGGAAGATGCAGATCTACGACTGAACATGTCAAACACAGCGTTTGAAGTAAAGTCAAGGCGTGTGAGTTTCGTCATCTCTCCATTTTAATACAGGTGAAATGAAACAAATGCAACAACCCTGTTTACACACGCTGCCTCGGGGGAGCTCGTCTCTGGGATGGCTGCTAAAAATGATCCGACTACTGTAAATGTGTGGGTAAGAGTTACGTATTGTACACAATGTAGGTCACTCAAGATAGTATGTCACAAGTAAATAACTGGATTACAGGCCAGTGACAATGAGTTGCAGTGCTGTCGATAGCAACACACCAAAAGGAGAAAGAATCCTCAAACATCACATGCACCACAACCCCAAAACAGCAGACATATGTTGGATCTTTTTTTTTTTTTATAATTCTTTTTTTTTTTTTTAACTCTGGCCCTTGGAGACCTGCCATATAGATATAAAAAAAGCCCAAATGAGAAACAGAAAGTGTGTTAAGGTTTCTGTCCTTTCAGCCAAGAATCATCGTTGAAAACAGTGTTGAATGACGCAACAAACAAAGGTGGAGGAGTGAGGTGGAGAACTCCGAACTATCTCAGCAACCATTCCTCACCGTAACCCATATAACCTCTGTAATTATTTTCAATATTTACACGGATGTACACAAAATACACTCAAAAAAGGAGAATTTCTTCACTAGTTTTCTCAAAGCAGATAAATCCTCTTGTACATTCCGAGCCATCAGGGAAAAAAAGGGGAATACCTGTATTTTCATAAAAAAACAACGTTCTCTGGGAGCATCTGTGTTTGTTCCCCTGTGGTTTGTCAGCGTGTCGCTAATCAGGTTCATCCCAGGACATGGAACCGACAGGTGGTTGGAGGAGATGGTGGCGCAGCCGGAGCCAGTCTCCACTTTTCCAGTCAAACACCAATAATGACATTTGGACCCATCGAAAAAATAAAATCCAAATTCTTTTTTCTTTCTCGGTTTCAAACCAAACGGATTTTATTGATCAACAGGCAGACGTGGGACAAGAAACGAAAAGAAGGTGTAACTGGGCAGGGCTATATAGGAGGTGGCTATTGTAATGTTCATCACGTTTTTTGTTCTTTTGATATCATTTATCTTGGTTACATTTTCTTACAAAAACAGTGGGGCGCCATCCTGTGGCGGCGCTGTTTCCTGATCGACTGACGCATGGAGGGTCTGTAGATGACTGGAGAAGGCTTGCAGGATTGTGGGAAGTGTGTGTGTGTGTGTGTGTGTGCATGTGTGTGTGGATATATGAATATGTTGTGTAAGAAGGGGGGCGCATGTGTGTGTGTGTGTGCGCGAGTGTCTTGCATGAGCGGTTTCACGTCAGTTCCACTGTCACTGTGAGGACAAGAGCCATCCACGTTAGTCCGAGCACGTCCTGTCGGCCGGCTCCATCTGCAAAACACCAGAGAAGCAGTCGATCAAACGGACACATTCCCTCCGTCTCCTATTCATCACACCAGCAACATCCCATTTACAAACAAACAAACAAACCTTGTGTTACATTATTCCCATTTTTCATGCATTGTAACCCTGTTCAAATTGAGTGTGAAGTCACCTGGTATATTTTTAATGGTTGTAAATGTGTGTTTACTCCATTCACTGCATCTTTAATATTGTCTCCGTGGCCAAATAGTGTTTTATAATAAAGTATGACAATATTTTGTAGCGTATAAATTCATTTGTGATGTATTGTTAAGTAAGTGCTTTAACGTTTTTTCACAAATCGGACACCAAGGGACGGAAAATGTCTCGACCCAGTTTTCTGGACATTTTACGGAGCAGGAGATTGTTTTGTTTTTCCGACTCGTTCACAACAGCAGGAATTCCGATATCTTCTACTTTTATGATTCCTCTTTCATTTGTTTTCCTCCAGTTTCATGTCTTAGAAAAGTCAGTCACATTTTCCCGCTTCTGTGTCTCTAGCTGAAACTTTCCGGATATTTTACCCCGGGAGAGAAGTTCAGGAAAATGTCCACGGCAACTGACTTCCCGGACGATGTCATAAGGCAGCTCATGTGACAGATGTTAACTGTGTGTTTGAATGTGTGTATTGGCTCCGTGTCATATTTTCATTGCACCTGTAACTTGAAGTCACTGTTCAACAAATTGCTCCTCAGGGACAATAAAGATTTCTTCACTCGGCAGCTGCTTCCTGGATCAAACGTCAGGTGACTTGATGGCAGCCGTGCATTGAGAGGAGAATTAAACTGTTCTGATGTATATGACATATTAATGCATTAATGTAAAGTCTGCTCGGAGGGGTTCTTTGAAGTGCACCATAATGATATACAGTACAGTGCTGCCACTACACCAGCAACCCAAAAAAAGTCCCCACATAGCCTTTGGTGCAGTTTAGTCAAACACAAAGAAATTCACTCTTTCCCAATATTTGAAGAATCTCCAGATAAAAAAAAAAGGAAAACTGGAGCAGAGAGGAGTGAAGCTTCCTGTTTTTTTTATATCTATTTTATTTTCTGTTTTGAACTTGTTGTTTTCAGGCCCACAGCAGGGACCCCGGATTACAGAGGAGGGATCAGCAGGGACCGGCTGCTTTATGCTGCCTCTGTTTTCTCTTGCTCCCTCATGGACACGTTAGAGAAGAGAGAGAGAGGACTGTGGGAGTGGAGCCATGTGACCGACTGGGGCGGGGCTGTGATGGCATAACCGACTGTTTGTCTGGTTGGCGGCTCCGGGCAGCAATCACAAGACGAGCCCCGGGCACATGTTGGTGCGGCCGGACTCATTTGGAGTCAATATTTGATCGGAGCGAGGTTAGACACACGATGAGCGAGTGAACGCATGAGAAAAATGGGTTGTGTTGGATCACACGGAAAAAAAATAATCACACGTTTTTTGAAGGATTGTTTGAACGATCAAGGTTTCTTGTGCTGTAAATCTCCCCGGAACAACATGATCAGATATTAGATTTTTTTTTTTTTTTTTTACTCCTCCAAGGAGCTGATGTTTTCGTCTGTGTGTGTTTTGTTTGTTTAGGAGGACGATGCAAAAAAAACAAATCAATCTATTTCCATGAATGTTTGTCAAAGGGGGGCGGGGCATGACCCAAATAAGAAGATCATTTGTTTCTTCAAGGCGTCTGCGGCTCAGGACGTGAACCAGGTCTTCCAACGAGCATGTGTCGTGTTGTACAAGATTTCTCATGAAGTGTAAACAGAGGTTTATTACAGATTAAAGCTTTTATACCCTCTGATAAGCAATATCCTTGCCAGTGCTGACGTGGACGTGTGCATGTGACACTAGATGGTGATGCACTGTACATAAATGTGAAGTATTCTCTTACATGGTTTGCAGTTTTCGCTTCTATGGAATTGGATATATCAGTGTTTTATATCATGACAAAGGTAAAATTGCATAACCACTAAGCTAATTTTTGATATCTGAAATGTAAAATTGTATGATCATTATTTGTATGTATTTTAACTTTTGATATTTGTAATGTAACGTATGTTTTAAATGTTTGATATCTGTATGTATGTCTTAAATGTGGACCCCGCTAAAAGTAGCTCTGTCTTAGGGTAGAGCGAATGGGGATCCTTCTAAATAAACAAATAATCAAATGTTTACTTTCCTGGAAGTCCTTACTTGAAGTGTATGTGGAGGGCTCTTATTGTGTGTGTGTGTCTGTGTGTGTGTGTGTGTGTGTGGTTCAATTCCTATTTCCCCCATTTCACGTGCTGTAGTGTCCTTGTGAAAGACATTTAACCCCAAATTGGCCCTTGATGGCTGTTCCGGCAAAAAAATCTTTATAAGAACATTTCACTTTCTTTATCATTATGAGTTATGGCATCTTGCAACAATTTCCCTGATTTTGCAGCAAATATTAAATGGATCTTGATGTCGAGGGGACAGATATCCACGAGTGTGTGCAAGTCGGTGCAGATCCTAATAACAAACCCCGGATTTAAATGTGGTTTCATCAGGAAGCATTTGGGCCTTTCTAGTTTTATTTAATCTGTTATTATCAGTTTTACAACATGAAATAACGAGTGTTTCTTTCTCAATAAGTACTTCATTTCAATCTGTAATGGGCTCATCCGACCATAAGATCATCATCTGAGGTCCTCTTCCAGTCCACAATCAGAGATGCAAGTCGCCCGGCCATCTGTTTGCCTGTTTTTTGGCTCCGACCTCAATGCATTTCTGCCAACTTGATCTTTTTTTAGACGACTGGGACTGATTTCTGTGGCAACATGCTCTTTTTATTTATTTTTTTTAATATAAAGGCCGACTCTACCTCAGGTGTGCTGGACTTAAAACGCCGGCTGAATAAACACAACACTTTGTTTTTTTTAAATCCAGTTTTTCATTGTGCTTGGACACGTCTGGCTGATCTGACCTCCACTGGAGACGAGGATTTCAATTAGACTTTTCATGGCGCTGTGGGATAAAAGATGACAGATGTACGAGTCTGCCAAAAAGAATAAAAAATGCAGATTGCTTCATTTCTGGCTCTTATGCTATTGTTGTTTTTCACTCAACGAACGCAGTCCATCCGTTGAGACTTTGTTAGATGTAATGAATTTGGCCTTGTGATTGCATTTCCCCACAATAAGACGACAACACTCAAAACTTTTTGACACTTCCACCCGCCGAGGCTGACAGCCGCGATATTATGAGGTTAAACGGAAACAAGTAGCATTTTTCTCCTCAGTTTCACTCATCTCTTAAATTCACCTCATTGCCGAACAGTGCACCTTGACCATTTGTCTGCGAGATCGAAACCTGACAGAGAGTGATGGATGTGGCTCCTCACAGGAAGCGTGGCTCTTCTCCCGCCGCTGTCTTTCCCGTTCGCACCCGGATGAGAAGCCTGGATATTCAGCCATTAAGCGAATGGGCTTGTGTTTGGTGGCGACCTGTTGGGGGCCGTGTTGTACAGAGATCTGAGTCGCACGCACGCCGTGTGTCTGTGTATCAACGCTGACCCGATTCTGTCCTCGCTGGGACACACCTGCTCCTGCGCTTACCATAGCATTTGCATATTTCAGTTTTGCATCCCCATGATACGACGGAGGAGAGATGGGGACGATAGAGGAAGGGAGGGATGAAAGGTGGGTGAGGTAAAGACCGAGAGGAAAGAGGGACGAAATTATTGGACATTTTTTGAAGACGGAAACGCGTCAAACCACACGACTGTTGAATTCTCGTGTGACTGGGGCAGTTCAGCTTAATGACAGCTCCGCTCACCATCTGCCGGGGAAGCTGTTCCCACTCTGCGCTGGGACAAACATGGGCGTCACACATATGCACTGGGGATTATATACCATCCAATTATACCATTCAACTACATTTTCCAGCTCATCAACAGCAGCTCACTGCAGAGCCGTGCCACAGTGCATGTGTTTTATTGATTGAAGTCATATTTCCCAATAAGTGCACATTGTAATGATATATTTTTATAGAATCACGGAGGATTATTTAGCTAAAAATGTGTATTTCTTGTGAATTGATCTATTTACACTGAACACTCAAGAGTCTCTTTCTATATGGTCACGTTCTGATTTCAGGGTTGATGAGTTCAGGAGCCAATTTAACGAGCTTCCAAACCACAATTGAACCTTTTTTCCACTTTAGAATAATCTACCCTGATCATAAAGCTTAAGTGTCTGAGCACCTGCATCACAACCAGGGGTTCTGAGCTGCAGCTGAAGAGGAAAAGCAGGAAATATAAATGGGATGGAAGGCACAAAATAAACGAAAAAAGAGGGAGAAACGGATGAAATGAGAAGAGGTGTCGGCACCGGGAGATGGAAAGAGAGTCGGAGCGGCGGAGAGAGGAAAGGCAGATGGAGAGATTGAGGTGGAAAGAGAGATGGAGTGGCAGGGAAGAGGGAGAGATGGAGAGGTTGTTGTCGCGGGTGCGAGGCTTCTCTATAGGTGTTTATTTTACCTGCGCTTCGTCTTGCAGGCGGGTCGAGATAGTATATTGTTTACTTTAGACAGGGTGTAGTTCAGCTCCGACACAAACAGACTCTGTCATTAAGTCATGTATTGTTATTGTGCCTTATAAGACCAGTTATAAGCCAATGTTCAACAGGTCTCTATTGTAAATGTTTATATTTCTTTATGAGTGATAATGTTTGAAGTAAAGAGACACCATAATATGAAGAGGAAAAGTAGGAAATATAAATGGGATGGAAGGCACAAAATAAACGAAAAGAGGGGGAAACAGATGAAATGAGAAGAGGTGTCGGCACCGGGAGATGGAAAGAGAGTCGGAGCGGCGGAGAGAGGAAAGGCAGATGGAGAGATTGAGGTGGAAAGAGAGATGGAGTGGCAGGGAAGAGGGAGAGATGGAGAGGTTGTTGTCGCGGGCGCGAGGCTTCTCTATAGGTGTTTATTTTACCTGCGCTTCGTCTTGCAGGCGGGTCGAGATAGTATATTGTTTACTTTAGACAGGGTGTAGTTCAGCTCCGACACAAACAGACTCTGTCATTAAGTCATGTATTGTTATTGTGCCTTATAAGACCAGTTATAAGCCAATGTTCAACAGGTCTCTATTGTAAATGTTTATATTTCTTTATGAGTGATAATGTTTGAAGTAAAGAGACACCATAATATGAAGAGGAAAAGTAGGAAATATAAATGGGATGGAAGGCACAAAATAAACGAAAAGAGGGAGAAACGGATGAAATGAGAAGAGGTGTCGGCACCGGGAGATGCAAAGAGAGTCGGAGCGGCGGAGAGAGGAAAGGCAGACGGAGATATTGAGGTGGAAAGAGAGAGTGAGTGGCAGAGAAGAGGGAGAGATGGAGAGGTTGTTGTCGCGGTGGCCAGGCTTCTCCCGACAGTCCCTCATCTTTGCATATGATAATCTGAGGCGCCGCAAATGAGCCTCCGCCGCACATACCAAACATCGATAATCTCACCCTCAACCCAAAGTGACAGGCTGCGTTAGTCACCGGGAGAAACTCGACTCTCGTGCTCCTCAACGTCGGAGAAGATGAATCGTGACTGAGACGCCGTGGCGCCGACTATCTGGGGCAAAGCGTTCAGGACAGAATGAGAAACATCCACCTGTCAATACCTTGAAACGTTAAAAACCACAGCCTCCCGGAGGAACCCGCCTCAGTGATCAGTGCCAGATTTATGCACATTTCTTTCCTTCTTTCTTTCCCCCGGCTGAACAGACTGCGGTGTCACATTTTGTTGTCGTGTTACATGCGGCGTCTGCGGGAAATATGATGATCTGGCGATACAGCGGGAGTCGTGAGATGAATCGCGATGAGAACACAAAGCTGGATATACTCACTGTTCTGGTTCTGTGTGTTTTTCATCATGCTCGGATTTTCTGCAGGAGACAAAGAGAAAAAGAGAGAGAGAGAGAGAGAGAGAGATCATCAGTCAGTCGTGGCTGTTACTGAGGAAGTGAATGAATCAGTGGATGAAGGAGACGACTTCATCCATAGTAGTAGGATTTCTTTTGAGAATGACTACACCCTGCTACGTGTACACCAGGCATCCAAACCCCTCGGGAGTGTCTGAGCCGCTAAAAGAGGGAAGTGGACCCGTGTTTAGTTTGAAAACTCCAGGTCTACGTTTAATCTGGAACGGCAGAAATTGAGATGTCAATTGTTGAATCGGTGCTTTTCGGTCCCTACGTAGTCTTCGATGATTTGTCCGGGTCCCATCACATCTGGTGTGTTGCTGACCCTGCAGGAGATGAGCCATGATTCTCTTTAAACCTGCACACGCATCCCCAGTGTACATGACTGGTCACGTGATCTGCATTTTTAGGTGTGTCAGCATCTGCCACACACCCTCCTCCAACCAGTGAACATTTGACCATTTGACCATTTGCACTAGACTGTAACTTTTTTTTACTACTACTACTGGAGAGGCGGTGGACTAGTGGCAGAAAACTTGGACTACTGGCAGAGAAGGGGTCTCTGGTTCGACTCCACGGTTCGTCTCCTCGGAGTTTCGGCGGAAACTTGCCTGGATGGTGTAACGAACCTGGACCTGTCCAAAGTTCAAAAAGACTCTTCTCCCTACCCTGTCTAGTGCCCCTGAGCAAGGCACCTTACTCCCCCAACATCTGCTCCCCGGGCGCCGTACCTGGCAGCCCACTGCTCTGCTCTGCAGTGTGTCCTGCACCAGATGGGTGAAATGCAGAGGACTAATTTCCCCAATGCATGAGTGTGTCTTTGCATGTTTGTGCATGTGTGTGGGATTAATAAAAGTGTATCTTCTTCTTCTTCTTTCTATCCTGCCTATAGTGTATTCATATTTGTATATATTTTAGGGCTGGGCAAGTTAACTCGTTTTAATCGAGTTAACTCAAGTGATGAGTTAACTCGATTGTTTATCCGCCAATTATTTTCTTTTTTCCTGTTCTGCAGCAGTCAGCAACAGACTTTCACAAAATAAAAGCCTGACTTTCACAATAAAACAATAAATAATCAAACCTGAGTTAATGCGAGATAAAATAATTAATCGAGTTAACTCATCACTTGAGTTAACTCGATTGAAACGAGTTAACTTGCCCAGCCCTAATATATTTATATATTTATCCTGCTAATAGTGTATTTATCATTCTTATATCATTCAATTCCTCTTAATACTGTAATATTCCATACATATTTCTGACTGTACAGATCTTATTTATTTACATATTCCACTTTCATATGCACAATACTCTCCACTTTCAATGCCTTTTTTGCACTTCTGGTTAGATGCTAAACTGCATTTCGTTGTATAAGTACTTGTACTGTGCAATGGCAATAAAGTTGAATTTAATCTAATCTAATCTAATCAACAGGGATTAAAACACATACGGACCCAAAGCACTTGCGTCATTTTAGTTTGAAAAGGCCGTTTGAAGAGAGAGAGAGAGAGATCTCTGACAGAGGTGGAGGCTTCTAATGAAGCTGAACTCCTGAACTCTGGAGTTTCCTGAACCACTTGCGACATGTCTCGTCCCCAGTGAGGGAGACTGGGCCTGGTAATGGCGTTGGGAACACGGAGCGCCGCACCTGTGCAGCCAGCAGCCACTCTAAAGCAGCAGCAGCGAGAGCAGGAAGCTACAGCAGCACCCAGACAGAGAAATCGACTCCACCTTTAATAAGTTGTGCTGACGTCTCCCCGGCCACAACACACCCTGACAATGTGTTTCCATTCCGGCAGCTCTCACAGGGATGAAGTAATTGCAAAGCGAGAAGCAGGAGAGCTTGAAGAGACTTAGCAACACCCCTAAATTCCACTGCCTGCTATTTTGGGATGTTAGTCTTGACATGTGAGGAGGACGTGGAAGCTTCATGTACGTGAAACTTTTTTTTTTCGTCTCGCTGGTCCGTCTCCGGTCTCATGGCAACCATTACCATAGCAGCTCATCGGAGAACGCCAGAGAAATGAGCGTGTGTGCACTTTGAATATGCACACTTGTGTTAGCTTGCCCCTGGAAATTTGCATAAGCACACATATCGGTGTGTGTTTCTGCATGTGTGTGCACTTTGGGTATCTGCTTGTTGTGTGTGAGTGTGTGTCTTTTTTGGTGCTGACTCACTCCTCAGTAATCTCAGAGGGTGTTATCATCGAGGGTGGCTAAAGACGTACATCATCAGGACTGCTCATCGTCCCTGTGTCTCCACACCAGTCATTATACTCTATTATTCCTGATGATGTGTATCGAACACTCTGCCAGGCAAGCAGAGTCCTGGAATGCTTCTGCCTCTCCGCCCCCCCCCGGCAGAGAGGGACGAGTCTCATCTCAAGGCCACGCGGGACAGTACCAAGGTCACTTAATCACCATTTACTCCCCCCGAGCGTGAGTGGAAGCAATCCACCAGGAGAGAGGCAGACAGATGGGCCGCACCAGGCACGTAGACACCTGAGGGGGGGGGGGGGGGGGCATCAGGGTGTTAAACAGACATTAGTGCTCTTCCTAGCAAAACGCCTCCCAAGGTAACGCCTCCCTAAAGTGGCACTTTCCCCTTATAGTGCGTTTCTTATTAGACCCGCCCAGTAATTTGTACATTTGGGACATACTTTATTAAATCCTACCCGCAGAACTGTGTCAGGCAGGAGGACAAAAATAACGATGGATACAATATTCTATGTGTCGTGGTCGATCAAGTGTGAAAATTGCGTTGACGTGATTGATGTTAAAACGGCACCGAAGTGCATACACACCCCATTTCACTCGCTTCTCTCACGTGACTTGACTTCTGGGAGGTGCAGGAGTCAAAGGGCCGGACTGTGCCAGATTGAAATCTCTCTACGGTTACATCATCCGGACTTTCACACGTTCTTCACTCAGTTACGTGAATGTTTCATGACGCTCGAACGTGACAGAGCCGTCGTGGAGAGAGCTGCACGGGATTTTGGATCTGTTACGCAAGAGCGATCGGAAGCACAGCTGAGGGACGATGGCAGAAAACAATGGCACGAAGGGAGACATGCATTACGGATTGAAAAAATATTATGTGGAAGTTAAAACATTAATCTATAGGGATTACTATGCAGGGCCTTTCAAATTTTTGTAAAATCCCCTGAGAGCCAAATTATTGTATGAATATGTCACACTAACATCTTTAATGTGAAGGCTGTAGAAGCTTCTCATTGCCGAGGGGCCTGATGTCAGATGGAAGTGATGGTGATGCTACTCCCAAGTAGGGGGTGATCTCACGCACATTAATGGTATCAAATATTGTCCTTTCTGATGGCTTATCTTTATCCAAATGCATTTGTCCTTTATCACTGTGAGTGATTAAACAACAAAATTATAATTTGTCCAGTTCTCAACCATATATTTGTTGTATTTATGAATTTTTGTCCACCAGAGAAAACTGTTTGGTCGCACACAGCCTCGAGGCCGGAGGTTTACCACCTCTGCCTTAATCAATGTGAGTGCAAAGGGAGGCTCCCTTCTGCTAATCACTGTCCTCTAATCATCTTAATGCATACATAATAATAATAAGTTAATAATAATGACCAAAAGAGACTCGAGGGCTTCGATTAACTCGTCAAGTTGCCATCACATTTACAAGTGCGGCTCTGATGAGTGGCCTCCGAAGCCAACAGACATTTAGCTACAGTGTCATGGAACTCATTTGATTAAAATCAGCCTCCGGTCGGTTTGTCCGAGCGAGCCCAGAACAGCAGATCCTGTTGCATCATGGGTAAACAGATCCGCAGACACAACAGAGCCTGAGAGCCACCCAGCTCCCGCATCAACACCAGGAACGTGAACAACCTCCAGGTTCCGATCCACCACGTTTCCTCGGGTTGGCCTCTGAACAAAGTGTTGCTCTAACACCGTCAAACACAACGGCCCTTTGATTCCACCGGAGCCTGTGAGAGCAGGGTTGGCAGTCGGTGTTTGGGGGGGGGGAGAGAGAGAATAGTTCTCCTCTCTGAGTGCAGCCTTAAAAGGAATGTGTTGTTGAGCCAATTAGGGACACGATCTCTTATTAATCACACACTTAGCTGCATTAATGATTCATACCTAAAGAAGCAGTCACACAAATCTCCCAAGGATTCCTTCAAAGATACTGTAGATACATGGATCTGAATTTTGTAGAATAAAATAATTTTCTGTGACATTTAACTGCGTAATTATGTAAGTGTTCCAGATCCTTCTCGTGCGGCCGAGTCGTACGGACGCAGAATGTTTCATATTCATAATCCTCTTAAATAATGGATCAAACTTAAACGGGATTTCTGTTTAACCCGCCAGTCTGATGGCCGTGTGTGGGGGGGGGGGGGGGGGGGGGGGGGGGGGCAGGCGCACACATGCATACGTACCAAAGACTATGAGGCGAGTGTGCGTGTCCGTGGAGCCCAGAGGATTCTGGGCCGTGCAGCGGTACATGGAGCCGTTGAGCTCGGCCGGCACTCGCTCCAGAATCAGCTCCCTCCCCTCGCGCTCGGTGCTGCCGTCCAGCAGGCGCCCCCCCACCCGCGTCCAGGTGAGCAGCGGCTCCGGGAACACCTCGTTCTGTCAACACCCGGTGGTGGTGGTGGTGGAGGTGGGGTGGAGAGGAAGAAATAAAAGGGAGGAGAGAAAAGGGGACAGAGAAGAGGAGATAAAGAGGAACAAGTGTAAGACTGAGCCGAGATATTAAGCTCAAAGGAAACATGAATAATACAAACTCCAATTTTCCCCCTAATGCAACGACAAGTTAACAACATGCATTAATAATCAACACTTCACTTTACAAGTTTCTCCCCTCACACTTTTGAGCCGTCCAGAGAACAACCCCCACCCAGACACACACACACAGACACACACATATTTCCAATTTAAAGATGTAACCCTCCATGACGCAGTATTTCATTCATATCAGTGGGTGGACTTGTCATAGATAATAAGAGGACACACAAAAAGATGACAAATCTCTTGTACGATTCCACCGAGGAGCTGCTTCTTCTTCTTCTTCTTCTTCACACAACAATGTCTCCTTGAAACACACACTGCACCACACACACACACACGAGGGCAGACACACAATATATCTTCTCTGGAATCCATTTTGTAGACTTTTGGAATAAAAAAGAAAACCCAGAGCAGAAATTGGTTTCCAGCGCTCTCCTGTCAAAAGGAAAGCGGATGACATTGGGACGGCAGAGCTACTCGACATATGACACGACGGAGGGATTTATCTGTTCCTAAAGAAATGAGCAATTTAAGATTTGGTGGTCTTACCTCATCTTTTCTGACATTCAAAGAAAATGGAGTCAGAGAAATGGTAAATGGACATGTTTTATATAATGGTCTGTATTTATACAGCACTTTTATAGTCCTGATGACCACTCAGAGAATTTTATAGTTTTACATTCACCCATTCACACACACACACATTTATAGAGTGCATCTAAGAGAAGGTGCAGTTTGGGTTACCAAGGTAAAATCAGGCAAAATAACAAAAGTTTGGGGAATCGAATCAGTGCCAAACTAGAAATAATGCACCGTGGTTTTATGCCTCCACCGACCAGTGTAGTTTTCTAGACTCATATGAGGTCATGTGACCTTTAACCTTTAACCACTGAAATCCAATAAATTAAAATTTGACTGGTAGTGATAACTGGGCCAAATTTAAAGGCATTCCCAAATGTTCAAGAGGTCAAAAACATGGTTAGTGAGGCCACTGTGTCCTTGACCTTTGACCTTTGACAACCCACATCTACTGAGTTGGTCTGTGAGACCGAGTGAACATTTGTGTTTATTAACATTATGCGTTCACAAGGTAAAAGGTTTTTATGAGTCAGAGTAATGGTTTTTATGAGTCAGATTAATGGTAAAAGGACGTGTTTTATATAATGCTCTGTATTTATACAGCACTTTTATAGTCCTGATGACCACTCACATAATTTTATAGTTTTAAAGTTTTGGTTATCAAGGTAAAATCAGGCAAAATAACAAAAGTTTGGGGAATCGACTCATATGAGGTCATGTGACCTTAACCTTTAACCACTGAAATCCAATAAATTCAAATTTGACTGGTAGTGATAACTGGTCAAAATTTAAAGGCATAACCAAATGTTCAAGAGGTCAAAAACATGGTTAGTGAGGCCGCTTTGTCCTTGACCTTTGACCCTTGACAACCCACATCTACTGAGTTGGTCTGTGAGACATAGTGAACATTTGTGCAAAAATTTTAAATATTTGTCTCAAGGCGTTTTTTAACAAAATGCGTTCACTAGGTAAAAGGGTTTTATGAGGTCAACACCTTATTTAAATAAGTTCACCTGGAGTCCAAGTGAACGTTTGTGACAATATCGAAGGGATATCTTGTTCATAAGAATAACAACTTTAACTAACACGTGTCCAACAAAGTGAAACATGCATAAAGACAGAGTTGTGTACGGATATATCACCACAGACAGTTCACTCTTCCTCTGTGGTTTCTGAGGCACATGGGACCACTTAGTATCAGATGTCAACATCCCTCACCACTGACTCAAATCTGTGTCTCTTGGAATCCGTCCCTGGAGCGAGCGACGCTGGTTCACTTGTTTGGCATCTGCCCACATTCAGATGACATCATCCTCTCACCCAGACACTCGCTTCAGATAAACTGTAAACATGCTCACCACCAAAGAGCCCTCTACAGTCTGAAGTCACCTACTTAAACAACTTAATGGTTTGTTTTTGCGATGAAGTTAATGTTAATGTTCATATAAGACTTCTCCGATCTCTGTGTTCAAATCGTTTCTGAGGTTTAATTAGTTTGAGACGGAAAAGATTGCGTAGATAAAATAAAATATATATAAACACCACAAGGATGTAAGTGAGACGTTCCTGCCAAATTAAAACTATGATCCTTGTGCCGCAGAAACCATTGTTGTCCTATCTAATACACACGTCACACACAAAGCAAGAACAACAACAAGAAAAGGCAATTCCACAGAAAAAAAACCACACTGTCGGGTGATTATCTATAAAGAATTTCTCAAACACCGAACCAGAGGCGAAACTGGCTTCTTGCGAGAGGCCAAATTATTGATCTTGATGCACAATCATATCTTCTCGTGAAACCCTGGAGCCCGGGGGTCCAGTGAAGGGAATTTACTTTCTGATGAATCCGATGCCGGCGCTGCCAAAGGCTCCGAAAGGCTGTTCGCCACTCGTGACTGTTTATTATCACCAGTTTTAACACTGTTCAATGAAAGAAAAAAAGGGAATATCATGGTCTTGGAGAAGATATGAACACGTGCAGATGTCTGTGCGGTCAGTGAGAAGCACAAAAACATAAAAGCTAACCCTGCAGGAAGGTGAAATAAAAATAAATCAACGTATGATAGAGATTCCTGAGGCACTAGGGACAAAGGCGATTTGTGCCGTTAGCCTTTAGCACGTGGCTACGTCGGGATGAGTCGTCTCCTCTTCACCTGACTCCAGCTGCCTGGCTTCAACGTGTCACTCCCGTCAGAGCGTTCTGGATCATCCACTGGGGACTCACACCAGGGACTTTGGTTTTTATTTCTTTATCAGGAGACGACTGAAACTAAAAGTCTAAGAGCGGGAACATGACAGTGACGAGCAGAGCTTGGAGAATGAGTAACTTGGACGTCAAGCAATTCAGGGATACGTTGATTTCTTTGACTTTTGATATAGAGTTTCATTGCCTGAGGCTTTATGGCATAAACCGCCTGGAAATATTGCAGTATTATTTCACGGCCTACATGCGTTATTCAAAATGTTGCAGAGGGAATACACACTTTTTTGACCAGACAATCTGCACGCTCTTTAAATGCATCAAACCCAACAGTGTGGTCTAACTTAACAGGCTTAACAATATGCACCAACAAAAGGCCCATATTTCATTTTCCTAACGCCCCATGCACTTACCCCAGGCGATCCTACCTGGAATCCTTGGACGGTGATGCGCACCGTGTCCCCCACCTTTGCCCGAGTGGGGGACATCAAGAGTTTCGGGCCCTTAGGAGCGGCTGCAGTGAGAAAAAACAGAGAAAAAGGAGACAAAGGGACAAAGGTCATCGTACTGAGCATGGAGACCGAATCCTGCCGGACACCTGTTTTGTCACAGAGGGAGAGAGACAAATACAATTTCCTGTCAATTAAGGTCACGGGGCAAGAGGCGAGGGACCCGGCGGGCTCTTTCATCCGCAGGACTGCGCTGGATTCATTCCTCCTCGGAGAGACGGGGGAACTAAATTGGGTAGGTAGTCATTACAGGAGGAGAATGAGAGTGTATCGGGTGGAGTGTGGCGCAGGCGAGATAAGGGGACACACTCCGGGAGCTAATTCCCTCGTCTCGGTTCGGACAGCCTCCTCCTCCCGATGGCTTCCATGTGGACCCTCTAAAACAATGGGGTGCAAGGGGCCGGCGATTGTCCCGTGTATGTAGTGTCAAGATAAAATGGGTGATTTGCATAAGGTGGGATAAAAGGTAGGTCATTTCATTATGGCTAAACAGCCCACTTCACTGCATGAGGCCAATGGAAGCAGGTTCTGAACCATTTGAGATGATGAACAAATCCTCCGTCGATATAAGTGCTTCACACGCTGTGCGGTTCCATATGTTGGGACAAATGCACTGAGCAGCAAACGCAATGATTTCTCAAAAGCTGCAGGCGTCCGATCAATAACCCCCCCCCCACCGTGGACGTCCACCCCAGGAATCCTTCAATTAAGTTATAAATAAATCACACCACCAACCGGGCGCTTGTTTTCATTGATGAGTTAAACTAAAGGATAAATAAAATAACAAAAGACAAATGACCTCAATTTTCCGCCATTAATCTGGCAACAAACTCTCAGGCGTGGCTAATGAAGCGCGGCCTTTTACTCGGCAGCGATTGACTACGAGCCTTCATCAGACTAATGGATCAGGACTCACGCAGTCATATCTGTAAATAGGATTGAGCGTGTGGCGTCGCCCGTGCTCCGCGCTTCACGTCGAGGGATCTGGTTATGAAACAGAAACAAACGCGCTGGAGTCGCAGGGAAGTGGTTGGAGGGAAATCATCAGTTCATTACGTTTTAAACTAGAACACTAAAGCAATGGGAGAATCAGCTGTTTGTCTCTGGACATTTTTTTACTGTTTTCTCACATTTTAATATCGATAATCAGCAACGATTTTTAAACGGTTTGGTCTGTTATAAACGTCAGAGATGTAGTTATGACACTGCATAAATTATAACATTTTTTAGAAAATAACATAACTATTCATTAGTTATGTTTATAACAAACCAAACCGTTTAACCCCTTGTAGACGAATGTCGCGAAATCGCCTCAAACCCCATTCCGGTCTTTTTATCCCATTAATGCCTGATGGTGCAAATACTACACATAACATGAAGGTATTGGAAGTACTCTGCCGCCATCTAGTGGTCGGAGTGGACAATACATACTAGCCCCTTGGTACTGTGCAGCAAAGTTATTTTGAGATATTAAGCTGTATTTGAAATACTGTGATGATGGAACAGCAATGATTTTACAGAAACATATGTTGTTATTCAATTTCAAGCAAAAGCAGCATCAATATAATAATCTACATACCAGATAAATTACGGTTATGCCCCATTATGCCTAATGTCGCCTCATACCTACATTTTATATCTATTGTATATGCTATATTGAAATTAACAGTCTCCACTTATTTAAGCATTCACTTATTTAAGGTTGAAAATTGAGCAAGTTATGGTTATTTACCACTATCGACACAACGTTATGGGAGGGCGAGCCGCCTGTAGCAAGATGGCCGCCATGTGTGGACGTTCGACTCCGTTGGCCAAGACATCTAGCCTTATATATATATATCTATGGGGAGAACAGGCAGATATTCAAATTTTTGGAAAGATTTCCCCATCACCAGGCGGCTTGTTATTCTCTCTCAACACATTTGTTTTTTCCCCGGAAAAAAATCTATGCAAACTGGTGCAAAGTCCAAAAAGAATTCAGTAACTTTTTTTTCCAAAGATGAGAGAGAAACATCCCGAGCTGGCAGACGTCATGTGATCCGTTTGACATGGATGGATGACTCATGTCCACGATGGATGGCTTCTCACAGGCTAGCTCTGGCACATCAGTGTGAAGCCCCTCTCCACCACCCACCCACACACACACACACTGACAGAATGGTATTTTTAAATCCTGGTGCCGCGGCGTCACACTGAGCTTCACGAGGCATATGGCCGGTGGAAGATGATGGCCGATTTTTTCTGGGATTTGCTCCAACGTGACAGTTGGTGTCCTACGTCAGCACCTTTGATTAGTGCAGCCTGCAGTGTGATTGACAGAGCACAGCCCCCCTTCCTCTGAGGGTGAGGGGGGCGCTCATCACCCGCGAGACCAAACTTCTGCAGCTTTGTGGAGGATGAACTTTCGGGGAGGTAGAGGTGGAAGGAGGCAGGTGTGTTTTAAACCTAAGCCCCAAACACCAACAGGTCGGCCCAGCTGCACCAGCTGACTCAAGGAGATGAAGGGAACCTGTCGCATTATCTGGGTGACTGGTTCGGTTTAGAGAGAGAAGCTGGGCCGGCACGCAGCTGCATTTAAAAAAAGCCTAAGTGACTGCAGGGGGGAGCGGCTGCATCGTGGAGAGGTCAGTGAGTCCTGAGTCTTTCACAAACTCAAATTACCCACAGGAGGAGGTGAAGGATAAGACTTTTAAACTCCTCTGAACTGCAATAACTCCACCAAACCAGCACCCTGGCATATTTGAATATTTGCACTAATGCAGAAATTGCACTATTGTTTTTTTTATTTTTCTCTTCATCTGTAAAGATATATATTTAGATATATATATATTTTATCTTCTATATTAAATTTTTGATATTCTATTTTTTTTTTTTTGAACAATGTTTTTTATTAATTTCCAATAAGAACCTACAAAACACATTGACACATACCACACAAGTTGCACAATAAAATGCAGGCGAACTTCACTGCATACACATACATACAAAAAAAATAAAATAATAAAAAAATAAATAAAGATAAACATGCACACAAACATACATACCTACTTAAAATAATAACAATAATAAATAAAATAAAATAAAAATGTCAAACTCGATATCCCTACAGATAGACATAATCTACCGTTGCCTGAGAAAGTCTTGATATTCTATTTTATACTATTTCTATTTTTTGGTTGTAATTACTTGAGCATTGCTTAAAGAGAGCCTGTGACTCAAGTATTTCATTACCAGCGACTGCTTCATGTTATCTTTTTTTTTCTGATTTGCATTTGACAATAAAAATCTTTCAAATCTTGAATCCTGAATCTTGAATCTTGAATCTTGAGGGAGATGAGACAGATTTGTGAATGTGGAACCGAACAGACACAAACCACATACGACAAACACACGACAAACCTTTAGTCACACACACAAACACACAGGCAATAACATACAGGAAACCATATTGTATATTTGCCCACACACACACACACACAAACACAATCCGCCAAAAATACACCCACACACACAAATCACAGCCGCCTTCCTTAAACTGAGCATCTGCTCTTTTATTATCAACAGTCTGGCAAAGCAATGACTGGGAAATATGAGGACGCCCGGATCTGTGTGCGGCTGAACGCTGCATGAAATGAGAAGAACACCACTCGTCTAATAACGCTGCATAATAATAAACACCTCCGTGCGTCTAAGACCGAAGCAGAGAACTGCTTTTAATTATTGAGCTGCAGCGTGTTCATGAATCCAGGAGCGCAGGATATAGACCTCAGAGAAGTGCTGTTTTTTTTTGCCGCCAGCTTCAGGTTCATTTGTACAGCGAGCACGGAGCCCCCCCACTTATGAATATTCATGAAGTGTAATACAACATTGGTCGATTGTCAGACTGTCGCTCTGTCTCATGTGGCAATATTAAATCTCTGAAAGATTTATTACTTATGGGTACAGCGAGGACCTCCTTTTCATTTCCTGACCAAACACACCTGAGAGAGCCAGGAGAGAGAGATAGATAGAGAGTGTGTGTGTGTGTGTGTGTGTGTGTGTGTGTGTGTGTGTGTGTGTGTGTGTGTGTGTGTGCACGGTGAGACGGAGCCAACGCAATTATACACTTAGAGCCGCGTGATATAAATGTGCTCGGATGAAATCCACGCGTGCTTCTTCTCCTTTTTCTCTCTTCCTCTCTTTTCCATGATGTCTGCTGATGCTCCCTGGATTAAAGACACGGCGCCGGAGAGAGAGAGAGAGAGAGAGAGAGAGAGAGACAGAGAGAGAGAGAGAGAGAGAGAGAGAGGCGCTTGTCAAAATATTAGCACCTTTGACAATTAGCAGCCGTTTCACAGGACGCGTCCCCCCCCCCCCTCAGGGTGTGACAGCGTCAACATGTGAACGAGGAGAGGAGCCGTTCGACTCCTTACTGCAACACTTTGTCTGGAGGAGACAGCTCGTGTGTCATTCTACCTCCGACTGATGCTGCTGCCCCCCCGCCTCGCACGTGAGACTCTGGCTGGCGCGGTGACAGTTATTACATTTTTAAAAAAAAAAAACAATTTTCTGCTATGAGCTTCTTTTCCCCATTTGCGAAAAGAAAAAAACAATCTATACCAAATGAAAGCGTTGTTGTGTTTGAATAAAGGACCAAATGCATCGTCTCATCTCCTCGGGTTATGATTGAATTATTGAAAGCATAAGCCGCCGTACGGAAAATCTTTATTCATCTCATCGTCGACAAATCGAATGTGCAGATCAGAGCAAACAATAAACTGATTCTACAAACGACTGAAACCGCATTTAAATTCTCGAGATCGGGGATTTTTATTTGGATCTGTACCAAGCAGCTCGTTAATATCGGTTCACAAACTTACGTCACAATGGTAAAGGAGGTGAAATAAAAATCCTGAATCGGCCCCCTGATCCAGATCAAAGATTAAGATTAAAATTAAGATTAAGATACATTTATTTGTCCCAAACACATGCACAGACATACACATGCACACTCATGCAAGGAGGGATTTTTAACCTCTGCTTTTAACCCATCTGGTCCAGGACACACAGAGCAGTGGGCAGCCATGTACGGCGCCCGGGGAGCAGATGTTGGGGGAGTAAGGTGCCTTGCTCAGGGGCACTAGACAGGGTAGGGAGAATCCTCTTGGATTTTTGGACAGATCAATCCAGGTTCGTCTTTTTGTTGTTTCTCCGTGGAGTCCAACCAGAGACGAACCAGAGACCTTTTCTGCAATACGGCAATTTAAGATGCTGTATTACTTTATATCTTCCGTCTTTGAATTTAGATTCTGAGGTTTATTATTTGCTGTATGCGATTTTAAACGGCGTAATTGTTTTGCATCCTTGTTTTTATTTGTCCTCTTTGTGAAACACTCTGTGACGGCAGTTTTGAAAGGTGCTAAAAAAAATAATGTTACCTCTATTATTATATATTTTCATACAGTTTTGCTCCCATGCTTGCAATACTTGTTTAGTAATGTACAGCTGAAAACAATCCCTGACAAATTCACTTTTTATCTTGTTTATTTGAGTCAAATTAGCTGCAGAAAGCAGACAATTAAAAATACTTAGTCCATAGAAATGAAACTGTCTATTTGTGTATATTTTAACGGGTTTATGTCGTTACTCTGGACTTGAGGCTGCATATTGTTGAGTTTCGCTCTTTTCCTCGGATTTGCTGACAAAGAGAAACACAGAAACTGACGACCGCTTTGTCCTTTGAGTTATCCTGCTGAGATCTTCATCTGACTAACGCCTCCTCCTCTCAGTCTGAAGTGAAGAGGGGTTGATTGAAGAGGAACATCATAAAGGAGGGGCCCATCCTCACTAATTGAGACCCTGTAGATTCAGCCTATTTACCCAGATACAGAATGCATATGAGCATTGGAAGGAAATCGTCTTGGCAAATTGCAAAAGCACAAGAATTTAAATTCAAACAAAATACAAAACTTTCCTCTTTTTTCCCCAAGCTCTGATCTGCAAATGCAGCATCAGGAGAAAGCTGGACTAATGATGAAGATTCCCTGCTACTTCCAGTGATTGAAGTTCCCATAATGCAAATGTATAGATTTCTACAACCACAAGTTCCTGTGCTGCAAATACAGAGAGCGAGCTTTACTGTGTAGAATCGATTTACATCATTAAAATTAATTGTAATTAAAGCTAATTACCTTAACCACAGAGTTTTAAGTATTCACCCGTGTTCGTGGGTTTGTTTGTGAGCATGATTATGAAAAATTCTTCATAGGATGAAACATGAGCCAAGAAAGAACCCGTTACATTTCGAAGATGACGGAGACAAAGGGGCAGATCCAGGAAATATTCTTTCACTCTCTTTAACATCGGAAGATATTTTAACCAATTTCCCAGGAAATAATTAATGGACCTTGTTTCAAAAAAAGGAAAATCTGACAAATTTTGGGGGATGATTTCTATGAGTGTGTGTAAATACAAAATATGGATCTTAGCCGAGACGAAAAACATGATTTCTATGAGTGTGTGTAAATACAAAATATGGATCTTAGCCGAGAAGTGTTTTTCGTACGGTTACCGGGCTACAAACCATTTCCTCCACTGTGAGAAATATACATCTGCAAATACCACCAGTGTCTGGCTGAAATAACGTAATGATGTTTTGGCTATTAAATAAGATTTTGGAGCAGATCTGCATAAATGGGCGGATCCAGGAATTTTCTTTCTCTTTCTGCAATCAGGCGAGATGCGTTGGCAGATTTGATTTCTGTTTGTGGAGTCGTGACACATGAGAACGGACTCAGGTTCAGGCAGGAAGAGGCTTCCATGCTCTTTGTGTTTGTTAACACCTACTTGACATTTTATAAACCAGTTAAAGACTAAAGACAGATTCCATACCTCGGCTGCAGCTGACCACAGTGAGTAAGAGGGACACTTCTAATTAAACCGAAGGTGGTAATGTGCGATAAAACGCTGACAGAGACACACAAAGCAGCAAGCAAACATACAGCTGCCACAACCCCCCCGCCTTTCAATCACCCGCTCGCATCTCGTGGACGATAACGTCTCTGTTTATTGTGGCAGGATTACGTGGCTCGTCTCCACGGCGACCAGGCCGATTTATTACCTCGGAAGCCGTCTTTGAGTTTGGATAAAAAGAGAATTAAACTAATCAGACAGGGTGTTTGTGTCTTCTGGATCACACACACACGCACTAAAAGGTAAAGTTTGAGTCTACGTCACTGCTGTTCTCTGCTTGGATACTTTGCTGATTAACAAATAAGAAACCTCGCAGTGTTTCTCTCCTTGAAACGAAAGGTAAAGTCATTTATTCTCCTCCTTAAAGAGACTTAAAGTGCCAGGACTGAAGAGCTTAGAGGCTCATTGAGGTTTGAAGGAGGAGACCGACGTTTCCCGAGATCGTCTCTCCTCCGATATCCCGTCGGTCAGCGTGTCTGGATTCTCATTTGACTTCTCTAATTCAGGTTGACTCCTTCAATAACGCCGCTGAGTTAAATCAATCTGGGGACAGACAGCTCCATGAATTGCCCTGTCACTCACTCAAGAGTTTTTTTGCATTTGCCACTAAACTCGCAATCTGCTGCCGACGTAACACAATTAAGTGGCGTCAAATGAAAATCAGTGTTGTTCTGAGTACAAAGGAGACATAAGGAGACCCAGAGGGTTTGCAAAGGGAAACAGGGAGATGAGGAAAGAACAGAGTGCATCTCGGTGCGTCTAGGTAGGATAGAGGACAGATGATGGAGATACCACGGGGAAGCAGTGAGTCCGTGTGGAAGCTACTGTCGTATATTCACTAGAGTCAATGATTAAATATAATGACAGGCTGATATTTATGATGCTTATCTTCGTGACTCTCAGACATTCCCGGAGAGTCCTTCAGTTGTTTATTCAAGTAGGTCTCTCCCTCTTTGGAAGGACCTTTGACCTAGGGAATGACCTCTGACCAGCAAATGGATGGGGGTAAAGGGAAGATCCTTGACCATTGTGTTTTCATCTTCATGTACAAAACACCTCCTTATTAGGCAGAAGGCCCTAGGTGGGATGACATGTTACCCGAAGTCGTGGGCGTAACTAACCTCTCTATATAATGTGTGTGAGACCACGGCTGGTCAGATCTCACTATTTGGCCTTAGGTGATTTCTCCGAGTTCTAGAGCTCGTCCTGACCTGTGAAACTTCTGTGTAATAAACATTATTATACTTGTAAGTACCGAGTCCGCGTTCCTTTCCTTCATCATCGACTTCTACAACAAACATCGACATCTCGGCTGACCAGAATATACATCACCACTCACCCAGGGTGACCTCTGTCTGCATGCCACTAAACTCGCAATCTGCTGCCGACGTAACACAATTTAGTGGCGTCAAATGAAAATAAGTGTTGTTCTGAGTATGTTTGCAAGGGAGACATAAGACTGTCGACTATAGTGGATCTCATCCTGATGCTGGATCATGATCTTGTTGGCTGCTGATCAGAGACTATGATGCAGCAGGACTACCTGACATGTAGTATTGAAGTTATCCTTCAAAATGTTTACCCTCATCAATGCTGCTAAAAACTTATACCGATGTTTTCCTACACTTGACATCTATTGCACTTCTGTCCGTCCTGGGAGAGGGATCCCTCACATGTGTCTCTCAGAGGTTTCTACGTACGTTTACCTGTTAAAAGGGTTTTTAGAGTTTTTCCTTACTCTTGCTGAGGGTTAAGGACAGAGGATGTCACACCATGTTAAAGCCCTATGAGACGAATTGTGATTTGTGAATATGGGCTATACAAACAAAATCTGATTGATTGATTGATTGATAAGGAGACCCAGTGGGTTTGCAAAGGGAAACAGGGAGATGAGAAAGAACAGAGTGCATCTCGGTGCTTCTAGGTAGGAACAGAGGACAGATGATAGAGATACCACGGGAAAGCAGTGAGTCCGTGTGGAAGCTACTCACCCAGGGTGACCTCTGTCTGCATGGGCATGGACAGCGCCGGGTGCTTGACCTCGCAGCTGAACAGGGCGTCGTTGTCCAGCTGAGGGTTGAGGGTCCAGGTGAGCCGGGCCTGCACCACCACCGAGCCGTCGCTCTGCGGGATGTGCGTGTGGCTGAAGTAGTAGAGCGGGTCGGTGCTGTGAACCCAGCGCGGGAACTCCCGGCTCACCACCGTCTCCGGGATGACCTCGGTGGCCGGGCTGGGCTCGGAGGCCTGCTGGCCCTGGGTGTGCACCCGCTGGGGGATCTCCGTGTAGAGGCGGGCCGCTCGCCCCTCCGGGTCCAGGAGGGAGAGGGAGCGCTGCAGCTTGGTGTCGTCCAGGTCCCTGCTGATGAGGGGCCGGGCGCCTCGCACCCCCGCCGAGCCGCCGCCCTGCTCGCTGGAGGAGGGCAGCGTGTAGGAGATGACCTCGATCAGCTCGCCGTCCCGCTTGAAGTAGACCTGGGAGAGAACAAGGAGCAGTTTAGAGCAAGAGACGGAGAGGAGGACAAGAGGGAAAGCTACGTTTTACAAGACTTTGTAAGGCTGCTTCCAGACATGGACTGAACCATCTCCTGAAATCACACAGAGGGAATGTGGGTGAGATTCTCCGGAGGTTTTCCTGCTTCCTCATGAGAACTCAAGTGAGTGGGCGTGTCGATGACATGAGACCCAATATTCTGGACAATTTCTCATCTCAAAAAATGGCTTAAATTTGCCGTGGTAGAATCTGGGACTGCAGAAAACAAAGACACACAAACTGGCACAATACATCCGACAGCGACTATTTTCTTTCTTTTGTTCTTTCTTTCTTTCTTTCTTTCTTTCTTTCTTTCTTTCTTTCTTTCTTTCTTTCTTTCTTTCTTTCTTTCTTTCTTTCTTTCTTTCGTTCGTTCGTTCGTTCGTTCGTTCGTTAGTTAGTTAGTTAGTTTGTTCTTTCTTTCTTTCTTTCTTTCTTTCTTTCTTTCTTTCTTTCTTTCTTTCTTTCTTTCTTTCTTTCTTTCTTTCTTTCTTTCTTTCTTTCTTTCTTTCTTTCTTTCTTTCTTTCTCAAACTCTTGAGCACGTCTCCATGGCTACAAAAGACTCCAACGTGTTCACCAGTCAGTCGCCAACTTCTAAACGTTTTAGCAGGTTAGTGAACAGAGGGTTTTAACAGGGCGTCTCATTTGAAAACAGACACCTGTTTCCATTCTGGAACCACCACTACAGAAAAGTGCTGAAAACTGCAGACCATAGAAATATTGATCAGCGCAGCTTCAGAGGATGATTTCAGAATCGGCTCGTCTGCTGTGTCAGTCCTGCAGCAGCCTGAGCTTCCCCAGAATATTACAGAAATGTCTTCATCATTTCACGAGTCTATCAACAATCTCTCACTACGACGGATTCCACCGCTTCCCTTTCAGCACATGACCTGCAGATATTAGCGTTGGAAAATAAGGTTTGTATCATCGGAGCCTGCAGTGTTGATATTTTAGAAACAAACATGGCTTCTCTTCTTTCTTTTTGCAGTTTTTCATTGTTGCAGATAAAGGGAAGGGGGAAACTAAACCCACATTTCTTTCAGAGCAACCATTGGACATTGGAATTCAATTTGCCAAAGATCAGAGAGTCATTATTGTAAACACAGCGTTTCCCTGTGTTGTGTGAGGTGGTTGCAGCTCGCTTTGATACCGTGCCACCTCTAGGGCCTGGGCCTCCAGTGGGTAAACAGCACTAATGAGTAGAAACAAATCAGGATAAGGCCGGGCCCCCGAGGAGTAACTCCAAATGATATTTTTATATTTGCAATCTGGATGGATTCTTTAATCCGTGGACCACAATACATATTTACAACGTCGAGCTCCTCGCGGGGGGAATGAAAATAATTCACCTTTAAAATGAAGAGACGTGTTCTTTCCTCAATTCGACAAACAAATGAAATGATCAGCTCATCTACGAAAAGAGGGATTTACTCTTTTTTAAACGCACAGATTCATTCGTTTGATTCAATTCCAACTTTATTCTAACAACTTTTTATTTTTAACCGGCTGATGGATGGGAGCTGTCTGTCTGTGCCGGGGCCTCGGCGTTGCTGCGGCTATGTTTTTGCCGCGACAGATGCAACATCATTATATTACAAGCTGCGTTGTGCTGCCGGGTTGTATCGCAGTATTTATAGCCGACTCTAAAAAGCGTCTAATGCTGCCATCAGAGCCGGCTGCTGCTGCACGGGGGCTGGGCACCTTGCTCAAAGGCATCCGGGGTTGTTGTCGGTAAACGTGGCTTAAAAATAAATGGAGAAAATAAAAATAAATGATAAAGTCTTAAACGACTCCTGAAGAACCCGGCGCTGCTCTACCTGTGAGGCTCCCACTGCTCTGTGGCCCCATCTACCTGCAGTGCACTTCCAGTACAGACGCTTTACACGATGCTGGGTGCACAACAGTATTTTCCCTTTTGTATTGCAATAGATTTTCATTAAATTGAATCAGCTTCCGTGTTTCATTAGGGAATAACCGGAATTAGTACCTGAAGTTTTTTATTTTTTTCCACTGTGCCCATCAAGGCTGATAATGAACGCCCCTGGTAGGAAGATTCCAAGGCCTCACACTGGCACAGTCTGTTGTTAAAAGATGACTAATGACTGTGCCTACAAGTACAACCTTAGAATGTAATTAGTGGACTTACTGGACCGCACACACACGCACACACACACACACACACACACACACACACACACACACACACACACACACACACACACACACACACACACACACACACACACACACACACACACACAATCATATGCGACACTGTTATAAAATACAAACCAAAGGGTAAGTGCAGCCAAGTTTCACCCCACCGAGTGCAAGCGGAGGTGCTTCCACTCTAATTGACTTGAATGCTCGGATAGAGTTGAGGAGTGATGCTTCACTCGGATATTAATTGCAAGGCTCGTGTTCAGTGTGTCGGGAAAACAGCATTTTTTTCCTGTTAAGAGCATCTCAGTAGTGAGGTAATTTCTCTCTCTGAGTATCAGAACAGTAACAGATTTGTTAATTGCTGGTTTTTGTTGTTTTTCCAAGATCATTTTGTTAGTTGACGAGGCGCTCGATGGACCAACTAGTGACCACTCATCATCAGAAATGTCCCCTCAGATCCTCTGGTTCTTCTCCTTCAGCTGATCCACAAAACAGAACCCAATCACATGGTGACGCTAGAACAATTATTTGATATTTTTAAAATGTAAATTTAAAACTAACCTATTAAGTCTGGCTTTTAAGAAGCATTATATAATTTGACAGTTTATTATGTTATCATTATTATTCATCTTATTCTATTTTGCTACACTTGTCGTGTTGATAATTGTCTGTGTTGATTCTATTTTCTAGCAGAATTGTCTTTTCTATTATTGATTGCTTTACTATGCAACAGTGTCTGAATTTCAATTTACTTCCTTTTAATATAATCTAACATCCTCAATAACTTATAAATCACTTTGAACCGAATCTGAACATTTGGAAATTTGTTATATGAATTAAGTTTGATTGATTTATTGATTTCCAATTAGCTGTGGGCGGTCGCGTCAGGTTTTTTTCGTACAAACTTGTCCCGTTATTCTGCAATCAAACTCCCACATGTCCCCGTGTCCATGGTAACAGAGCTTCTCGTTTCTCATTCATCTTGACATCTATGGTTTCTACCTGTCAACGTTTAGAACTAACAGTCCTCTAACCGTGTGACTCAATACAAATAGTCCATAGAGCAATTATTACAAATGAAGAACAGGGTTCATTCTATTGAGTTTCACCACAAAAGAGCTTTAAATACCCGGGACTTTGATCTGCATCTGCCAGCCTCTAAAATCCAATAATGCACCGAGAAGTAGAAACATCAACGTCAGATCCACAATGACCCCGTTGAATCTAAACCTCTCAACAACTTGCCGAGTTGTATCTTTTCATGTATCGGCGTGCATTAATTATCGCAGCAGGTGGAGGGACGGCGGCGCGGCTTGGAACGATCCGTGCACCTGCTCCGAAGTGTTTGTTGGACAAAATGGCGCCGTGGCACAAAAACACCTGCGTCGGTATAATCAGGGAATTAATTCCGTGAGCCCACACAACTGATTTGTTTCTATAAATATCAACAGACGAGTTAATTCACGGGCGTAAAGAAAATATTGATTAAACCTGCGTGTGCTGAGTCAGATGTGAAACCTTTTATTCAGTTGTTGGCTCCGGGCAGAACATCAAGCCTCAGTTTACCCGTTCATAGAGATCAAATCCTGACTCAATAGGATTCTCACGCCATCTGTCTGCTTGAGCTATAGGAAAAGGAATCAATGAAGGTTCCATCAAAGCCTGAGTGAATGGGAAGACTGATACGTTGCTGAGGGCGAGTGAGTGAAGTTGGATTTCAGCGTCTTTATGCTGCAGCTCTGCTCCTTTTTTCATTTCCCCCCTTTCACCACTAAGAACAGATCACTTAAAGTGATGGAAATACTGGAGACACGGACACAAACAGACAAGTGTAGAAATTAGAGTATTCAAGGGGTTGAGCGATCTGCTTCAGTCGCTGTTGAATCTGATTTTTCTGAGCACTGGCCCTCGGTGGCTCATCAGAAGTGTGTGGGGCTGATGCAGCAGGTGTGTTCTGTCCTGATGACCAATCAGAGCTCTTCACAGGACAGTTTTGACTCTCACCCACTCAGGACACCTCAGCAGGTGGGGAGCTGGGGATCGAACCACCGGCCCTCTGTTTAGACTTTTCATGTCTTGGTATTTTTATTTGTGGTTTTCCAAAAAGCTTTGACTGGTTTCTATCAAACCTTCATTTATGTTGTGTGAAATAAAGTAAACTGAACATAACTTACTTGATATAAATTGTATAAGTTGAGCATATTTGCTTTACTGTTAATATCCCTGAAATACGCGCTTGTATAATATCAGTTATTTTTATTGATATTGATATTGATCTACACATCTGCCTGATCGATCTTTGGTGCTAGTCTGACTCTCCCTATTGTAACATTTAACTGGACAGAGACACCTCTAATAGTTTGTATATAACGGATATTAAGCCTGAACCTGTAATGATGTGAATATGAATATTTTGTATTTTTCTATGGATATTTATTATGATATCTACTATGATATGTGCATATTCTTTATTGCTGATCAACATCACGTGATTTGGTAAAAATGGATTGTGGGTATTTGAGGTGGCAACTCTGTTTCTCTATCAGAAGTCGGAGCTCGAAACGAAATCGGCAGATAAATCCTTTAGCCTCAGGTTTGTGGATTTCCTCTTTTTCTAACATTTTATGTTTTGTCCATCCAGCTCGCATCAAAAGATTCTTACTTGCTTGTTCCAGATTTTTGAATGTCCAATTAATGCCCAATTAAAAGATCCAAACGATTCCATTCCTGTGGAATGTAGTTTTCAAAAGTTATAAAAGATGCTTTGAAATGATTTATGTGGCATTTGCGAATGTTCTGGACAGTTTAGAGCAGCTTGACACAAAGAGAGAGAAAGAGAGAGAGAGAGAAAAAGAGAGAGTGAGAGAGAGAGAGAGAGAGTCCATGCTGTGCGCACAAACAAAATGAGCCCCTCAATCCACAATTCATCTTCAAATCTGAGCACAAACACGGCGACATCTGTCGTCGCTCTGAACTCGCTCTGTATTCCTCCGAGCTACCTAATAATTTGCTAAAAATCCAATCCAACACATTTCCTTGTTTGACAGGCGGAGATAACAGAAAAAGACATCACTTCTTTCATTCTGATTAAATGACGGAGCGAAGACTGATTAATTTTTCCAAAAGTGATTACAAAGCTGCCAAGACTAACGCTGAGGACGTCTCTCAGTGTGAGACATGTCTCCAGTAAACGGCTGCGTCTCACAAAGTGACACGAACACTTGGCTTCTGCTCGACTTGCCTTTCATCCGTTTATCCGAGTATCGACAAAAGAAGATTTTTCCCGATGCTCCACAATAAACTGAAACGCGTATGGAGCAGCAGACTGACCCACAACACTGGTCCACCTCCATCACGGCCAGGAACGCAATCTGGAAATATTCAAATATATTCCCTCAGGATTAAAAGTGTATTTGTAGTTTTTTGGAGGATGCATGAGAAGTTGCGAAATAGCGATATTGTCTTCAATCAACAAATTGGCCTGTTAGTTTCTCCAGGCTTGGAAAGTGCTGCTCGCTCTCATGTAAAAAGGGGATTGTTGAGCGTCTCTGGCACGGCTGTCACATTGTTCTCTTACAGACTCAGTAGCTGCAGCGAGTAAAGTGATTATCAATCACGCCTCTGTAATAAATCCCAAAATACTCCATTGTCCAATGTGTGCAGACAATGGAACCAGCACTTACTTGCCGCTGTAATGAAAGAAGAGAGATGTGATTCTGAGCGGTGGCCCTCGTGCACGATGCCATGGCAGCGGTGACATTAAGCTGCGATGGCGTGTGATGGGAGTTCTGCGTGTTTGCCGGTGAATAGACGGTGATGGAAGCACCTGCACTTTTCAGACTGCCAAGCCCCCCCCCCGACAACCTCGAACTCAAAACCCTGGCTTTGAAAAACGTAACAGTCGCGCAACGGCCCATACACACACCTATATATATGTGCAGCTGCAATTAATCACAGCGGTGTCAAAGGGACAAGGTGGTAATTTTCACGGTGACAGAGTGATTTCAATGAAAGAGAAGGAGCGAGAGAAGGAGCGAGGGCAGAGAGAGGAGAGAGAGAGAGAGGCAGCCTGAACTATGACTTAATCAGCTTTCCTTCGTATTATTAACTGTCATTATCTTGCCTCTTTTCAATCAGTGCTTGCTTGTACTCTGAGGATGTTCTAATGAGTGGCACTGGGAAGCTATTACCGATATGTCAGCGGCGTGCTGGAGTGGCGTCAGATGCAGACACGTCTCCAAACAGAATACCAGACACTCTTCTTCCACACATGCAGTCCATTGAACATCCAGATCACTCCAAAGTGCACGAGTGGAGTTTGGCATGTTGGGTTTCTCCAAAAAGTTAGTGAGAGAGTAAAGCTTCTGACAAATCTGATGTCAAGACACAGATTTTGTGAGATTATGTCATAAAAGTAAACTTAACACAACATGATCATGACTGTGGTGAATCTGCTGTATGTGACAATTAGAGCAAAGGATGAAAGATAAACTTCCATATTTCTCTTCCTCATGACCAAGTCAGCATTAAGTTTTATCATGAAACGAATACCAGGATGAAAAATGAGAATTTAAAGAATGTTTCAAAATCATAAATCACAAACACTTCAAACCAGAGTGGTCTGCTTCACACAGGACGTAACCATCAACAGGGTGACGTTGATACCGTTTGTTTGTTTGTTTGTTAGCAGGATTGTGCATAAACTAGGTTAAACTTAATTCAATTAATCATTATTTTGTATTATTACAGCCTGTTCGTTACACAAAACAAACAGAAAAGCAAACCTACTCATGCAGCCACGTTGGCTCTGCTCACTGTGCATATATTTATTTTTGATTCATGCTGATGTGACATTTAAGGATAAAAGGAACACGATGAACCAGAAGAGGGAACAGTTCTAAAACCGTTGTTGGCTTTAGTACAAGCAGACATGCAGCAGCAGCAGAAGAGTTGGATGAACTTCAACACTTTCAAACGTCTACACTGGGCAGGGATGAATTGTCAGACATTACACTGGATGCTGGAAGGATGCAAAGGGATGTTGCATAGCAACAGGGAACATTTTGTCTTTGTTGGGAGCCAAAGCAAATTGATCTAAACAAACACAAAGCTCACGTCTCTGTTTAGTGTAAAAAAGACACGTCGCATTAAATGTTGTGTGAAAAGCTCTCGTGTTTCCTTTGCTCATGGAGGTGAAGTTTACTCTGTAGTGATCTGAGACAACAAGGCTCCAACACAACGGTGCCACAACCCTGATGATGTTCACGAGGTACAAAGCCCGAGGTCTGACTCAGAGTCCAGAGCTCAGGTCCTCAGGACAAACCAGAGTCTGACACACAGATGCAGATTTTACTCTCTCACTTCTCTCCCCCCGACTACACAACCTTTTTGATGTCGGCTCATTATTTTTCATTCCCAACACATATTTTTGGATATTAAAATGCAACAGGTAAAAATAGAGAATTTAGAAATATATATGCGAAAATGTGACGGTAAAAATATAATTTACAGCAGAAAGATTGTGTTGCCTCGGCGGCTGTTTTGTTTTAATTACTTGAAAGGATTCGAGCTGATCTGCAAGCAGCATAATGAGCGGCTCTCATCTTTCCTACCTATTTTCTCTCTCTTCCCTTTCTATTAACTGAAGATGAGAATCTGCATCGTTGTGTATTTTCTAGAATCAGGAAACAAAGCAAACTTTGTTTTAATGTCTGTGCAGATGCAGCGTGAGGAAACGCTAACTTGACCAAATCCTTAAATAGTCATCCGTGTTTTATCTGTTCAGCTTTTCCTTCGAGGGTGGCGGGGGGGCTGAAGCCCAGCTGACACTCGGCCAGACGAGGTTACACCCTGGTTTCTACTTCATCCCAGCGCTGACACATGGAGACGAAACCATCCACACTCACGTTGACACCTAAGGGCAATTTAGAGTCTCCAATTAGCATCAATCTGCATGTGTCTGGTGTGTGGGTGGGAGACGGAGCACCCAGAGGAAACCCACACACAAACATCAACCTTCTCTGAGTCAGTGTGAGCTGTCGATCAGGACGTTTCACCCCCGATAAACTTTTAACATTTACACTTGAATATAATTCAGTGTGATAAGAACAACCACACCGATAGAAACCGTCTTTAAACAATTACTTGACGTGTATTTTGAATTTAAATTTTTGGTAATTGTCTTTGACACTCACACGGAGGAGGCTGGATTAATGACTTGTACTGCAGGCAGCCACCAGGGGGCGATCAAGATGATTTGGCTTCACTTTTGGGGTCTATCATGTTTTTTTGTTTATTTATAAAGACTATATGGTACAGATATAATAATAAACTTTGATTTGATTTGATATTGTACGGCATTGTTTACAACATTGACCAACTGACAAATGCAGGTTCAATAAATATTTATAACTATTGATTTATTGTTTCAACGTTTCCTGATTTCCATAAAGGACTCATGACCCAAAACACAAAGATATTCCTTACAGGACAAAAAACACGGCAGATAAATCCATGTTCACGCATCACATGATCGACAAATGTTTATACTCAGTTAATCTCGGAGCTGATTTATTTCACAAACATAACATACGTCCGTGTGATAAGAACAACCACACCGATAGAAACCTTCTTTAAACAATTACTTGACGTGTATTTTGAATTTAAATTTTTGGTCATTGTCTTTGACACTCACACGGAGGAGGCTGGATTAATGACCTGTACTGCAGTCAGCCACCAGGGGGCGATCAAGATGATTTGGCTTCACTTTTGGGGTCTATCATGTTTTTTGGTTTAGTTCTACAGCATTGTTTACAACATTGACCAACTGACAAATGCAGGTTTAATAAATATTTATAACTATTGATTTATTGTCAGTTTCAACGTTTCCTGATTTCCATAATGGACTCATGACCCAAAACACAAAGATATTTCTTACAGGACAAAATACACGGCAGATAAATCCATGTTCACGCGTCACATGATCGACAAATGTTTATACTCAGTTAATCTCGGAGCTGATTTATTTCACAAACATAACATACGTCCGTGAGATGAGAACAACCACACCGATAGAAACCTTCTTTAAACAATTACTTGACGTGTATTTTGAATTTAAATTTTTGGTCATTGTCTTTGACACTCACATGGAGGAGGCTGGATTAATGACCTGTACTGCAGTCAGCCACCAGGGGGCGATCAAGATGATTTGGCTTCACTTTTGGGGTCTATCATGTTTTTTGTTTTTATATACAGACAATGTGGTACAGCGTTGTTTACAGTATTGACCAACTGATAAATGCAGGTTTAATAAATATTTATCGCTATTGATTTATTGTTTCAACGTTTCCTGATTTCCATAAAGGACTCATGACCCAAAACACAAAGATATTTCTTACAGGACAAAATACACGGCAGATAAATCCATGTTCACGCGTCACATGATCGACAAATGTTTATACTCAGTTAATCTCGGAGCTGATTTATTTCACAAAAATAACATACGTCCGTGAGATGAGAACAACCACACCGATAGAAACCTTCTTTAAACAATTACTTGACGTGTATTTTGAATTTAAATTTTTGGTCATTGTCTTTGACACTCACACGGAGGAGGCTGGATTAATGACTTGTACTGCAGTCAGCCACCAGGGGGCGATCAAGATGATTTGGCTTCACTTTTGGGGTCTATCATGTTTTTTTGTTTATTTATAAAGACTATATGGTACAGATATAAAAATAAACTTTGATTTGATTTGATTTGATATTGTACGCCATTGCTTACAACATTGACCAACTGACAAATGCAGGTTTAATAAATATTTATAACTATTGATTTAGTGTTTCAACGTTTCCTGATTTCCATAAAGGACTCATGACCCAAAACACAAAGATATTCCTTACAGGACAAAATACACGGCAGATAAATCCATGTTCACGCGTCACATGATCGACAAATGTTTATATTCAGTTAATCTCGGAGCTGATTTATTTCACAAACATGACATACGTCCGTGTGATAAGAACAACCACACCGATAGAAACCGTCTTTAAACAATTACTTGACGTGTATTTTGAATTTTAATTTTTGGTCATTGTCTTTGACACTCACACGGAGGAGGCTGGATTAATGACTTGTACTGCAGTCAGCCACCAGGGGGCAATCAAGATGATTCGGCTTCACTTTTGGGGTCTATCATGTTTTTTTGGTTTTATATACAGACAATGTGGTACAGCGTTGTTTACAACATTGACCAACTGATAAATGCAGGTTCAATAAATATTTATAACTATTGATTTATTGTTTCAACGTTTCCTGATTTCCATAAAGGACTCATGACCCAAAACACAAAGATATTCCATCCATGTACATGCGTCACATGATCGACAAATGTTTATATTCAGTTAATCTCGGAGCTGATTTATTTCACAAAGATAAAACTAAGGTGCAAAATATATACCATAAATCAAAGTTCAGTGTTTTGAAATGCCAGAGAATGTTTAGCAGCAGTTAAACGCTGGCTGGATGAATCAGGCCAGTTTCTCTTCGAGTACAGCAGTTGCGATGATGTGACATTGAAAATAGAGCTGACAACAGCTCATTCTGCAGCGAGCCTCGGGGCAGCGGCGCCGACAAAGACTAAATGAGTTTCATCAAGGAGGAGAGGCGGCCGTTTGAAGTTTGCAGTCACATAACTGGAGCAGCAGCGTTCAGGCAAATACTTACAAACAGGACAATAATGAGGTTTTGTTTTTTTTTTGCAGCGTGACCACAGACAACAGCGGAAAGAGAACAAATGGTCACAGTTAGAGTTATATAAACCTAATCATATATTGTTAACGATTGACAGAGATGTCACAGAGTTTTTATTTCTCTATCATACAACTGTCCTTTTTATTTATTTTTGCATTTATTAGCTATTTTACAACATCCGCCCCCTGGTAGGTCATCGCTTGTGAAGTCCTTTGACAACATTTAATTACAGTTTGCTACCAAGTGAATCTGCTGTGATGTAACAGAGAAACTTAGGACAACCTTTCACTGAGGATAAACCAAACAAAAACATGAGAACAAGCTTTACCTCTCAAAGGACTTATTTTCAATGTCAATTAGAAATTCATATTTCCTGCTACATGGAATCAGATCTCAAAGGAGATTAAAGAGACTTTTGCAGGACTGAGGGAGTCTGGTGGGTCTGGTCTTCTGAAGTCCATCCATGAAACCTGTCAGAGTTTGTGTATCGAGGTTTGAATTAGTCCAACAATGTAACACAACTTTTGACAGGCCATGGTTGACTCCCCACTGATGCGAAGTTACTTTAGAGTTGTTTTCATTCTCTCTTTCTCGAGATTGGCAGAGTTTGCTTCATTCCTTGCATCATGTGAGTGTAAACACTGTGTGTGTGCCTATAGGATACAGAGCAAGTCTAACAAGCAACGCTGGAATGAGTCTTCATCCAAGCACGAGGTGGGAGAAGCTTCGAGCTCGAGTCCTCAGATGTTTTTCTAGCTCCCACAACGACTCACAATCATGATTTTAGCAAATACTTTAAAAGCTTTTACCACAACGAACATTAAACAACCCCTTGCACTGTTTTTTCTACTTGAGTAAACCTCTTCACAGGACTGTGTTCACACTGGACTTGACCCTCTCGGATGAACACATTATTGACAGGCGTTGAGATCCCATCGCAAGACATTTTCTGTCCCAGTCCAGGCGCTGCTTACAATGAAGGAGGTCCTCGGGGCGATGCAAAGATCCCGAAGGCTGAACTGTGGACTAAAGTGGCCTCTGATCAAGATGGTGGATCATGATCCTGCTGGCTGTTGACCAGAGACTATGATTGCAGCAGGACTGCTTGACATACCGTATTGAAGTTATCCTTTAAAATGTTTACCCTCATTAATGCTGCTAAAAAACTTTAATCTTGATGATGTTTTCCTACACTTGACATCTACTGCACTTCTGTCCGTCCTGGGAGACGGATCCCTCACATGTGGCTCTCTCTGAGGTTTCTACATATTTTTACCTGTTAAAAGGGTTTTTAGTAGTTTTTCCTTACTCTTGTTGAGGGTGAAGGACAGAGGATGTCACACCATGTTAAAGCCCTATGAGACAAATTGTGATCTGTGAATATGGGCTATACAAATACAATGTGATTGATTGATTGAACCGAAATGAGTCGGTCTGGGCTCAAGAGGATTTCCTTGATCGGTTTCACCAGCTTGTTCCGCCCTCACTGGGGCCTTTAGCATCAGAGCTGCAGCTGGACATAATCAGAAGGAGTTGATAACCCTTGTTTTTATTATATATATATGTACCGACGACCTAAATCACCTCGGTTCGTCACTGAAGTGCAATGAATCCTGGGATAGTTTGGCCTGAGATTGATCCACCTGCTGTTTTCCAGGGATTAGAGAACTGGAGAAGCCTTTGAAATGGTCCTGCTTGTCAGCTCCTGAATCCAGACACACCTATTATCTGTAGTTTTTACCCAAAGTTTTAGAGTGTGATGGGAACGATGGGGGGAGGGCGAGGGTCTATTTTCTACTTCAAACCTCTCTCCCTCCAGTGTCCTTGCTCACACAACACCTGCCTTCATCTCAGCTACACACCTGGAACGTTTTCGAGACGGCACGGCTGTGATGCTATTAGGGCCGGTGAAAAAAAAATGTCACCACAGACAGACACCACCTGCCCTGCTGCTACGGGAGACGTCTCCGGGAACACACTTTGTCACAATGACACACACACACACACACACACACGCACAAGCCCTCTGTCACAGCTGGTATTCATCAACAATGTGACTCGGCCAGTGACACAGAGACAGCCCGGGTCCTCTCCGACCGGCTGAAACCTCTCAGATCTCTTTTCCTCCATTAAGCCTTGAGGGGGGGTGAAAGAAAGGATGTGGCAGTTCTGAGCTTTAATGGCTTAAGGCTCCCTGTGAAATCACAACGGGGCGGGGGGGAGAGAGAGAGAAGCTCACTCCGCACCCCATCAACCAGGAAGTACTTGGGAGACGGAAATCATATTCACCTTGTCTTCACCTCTCACTGGGCTCATAATTGCATGAGATAGGCGTGCTCAGGGTCTGGAGTCCATTACTGCCCCCCCCCATGGGCAATGATTAATGAGCCGGCGGGAACAAACAGCCAGAGACCTGCTCTCAAACAGCGTTGGTAAGCTCATATGCCACAACACGGAGAAACACACGCCTCGGAAAGCTGCAAGACCTTGCTTTTCTTACAGGTTCAGAAAAAAGGTGCATGTGGTTTGTGTGCCTGTGTGTGTGTGTGTGTATGTGTGTGTGTGTACTTGTCCCTGCATGACTGGATGTGGTTCTGCAAGACAGTGTGAAGCGACAATAATGTGTGTGTGCGATCATTCCTCTCATGTCGCGGTGATTAGATGAATCGCTCTGAATGTGACCATCAATAACACTAATGTCTCTGTTTCCTAAATCTGAATCCACCTTTTTAATGACTTCATCGCACGACTAAATTAGTGCTGCTAATCAATCACAAGTCAATCTGCAAGGAAGGGAAAGAGCCACACTGGTGACAGCTTCTTTAAAGGACTGCAGGGATATACTGGGTGTGTGTGTGTGTGTGTGTGTGTGTGTGTGTGTGTGTGTGTGTGTGTGTGTGTGTGTGGCATGTTGTGAGCGGAATCCATGTGCATATGCTAATGATGATGTATAGATTAAGGATCGAGCCGTTGTCTCGGTCATTTAGAAATTATCTTAAAGCGACACAAGGTCGTTTTTATACCTTGAAATAACAAAATTCCTTTTTGATGTTACACAAAGAGAGTGAATCTTTGCATTGCTTTAGAAGAGGACCTTGGCAGGGAAATGAAAAAACATGTGAGTGCCGATAAATCTACAAAACCCTGAGAAAAGAACATGTTAACAACGTCCACTTCAGGTTCTTCCCCTAACAACAGTGGACGATTAGCATTGTGTGTCTTCAGTGCAGCGACTCACCGATGGGGCCGGCTTCCCCCCCTTCGCAGTGCAGACCAGGGTGAAGTTCTGGGCTTGGTATCGACTGAAGGGGGCCGGAGAATTCTCTGCCACCACTGAGATGTTGTTCGGAGGCGCTGCGGAGGAGAGGAGGAGAAGAAGAAAGCGTTCGTCAAACAATATCCCAACAGACACACAAAATGCAAAACCCTCTTCCACCTGCTCTGTGCATTCCAGGGTTTACTCTGTGACGGCGTGTCATCTCTGGGTTAATCATATAGGCGCAGCGCCGGTGGTGACAGCGACAGCAGGAGCGTGCCGGGCTCAGATGTTTAAAATAAAACCGACTCAAACAAATCCTCAGACCGGCTTCATCCTATCCACCTATCCATTTTTTATAAGAACGCAAGGAAACCCGCTGAGAGAATCTCCACTTAAAATGGAAACTGAACGGTCGGGACGGGATGTTCAAACTCCCCACGGCTCTCGTGAGTCAGATGAAGCAAATAAGGTAGAAAAAGCCTCATACATATCATGTCACCAGCCCTGTGTGCCAAGCTCTCCAGGGATCCCGGCACATATGTCACGGCAGTGTAAAGAGAAAACATGTGATCGGGGCTTCACAGCGTTATAGAGGAGCGGAGGAAGAGGAAGAGGAGGAGGAGGAGGAGGAGGAGGAGGAGGTAAGGAATGGAAAATCTCCAACATCCACACAGAAGAACCGTCTGTTCAACATGCAGCACTCTGCTCCTCGTACGCCGGCTTAAATATGAATGTGAACACTTCACAGACCACGATGATACCGGCTCCGGGACGCATCAACCTGCAGATTCCAACAGACGCCACAGAGGAAGCAGAGGTATCTCCAGCTGCACATAAGGAGCAGTTGAATTTTGTTGAGCGTCAAAATTCAACTGGTCCAGAAAAGCAGATAAAAAAAAAGCAGATAAATATCTATCCCCGACTTGGAAAGACTGCAGTGACTCCTCCTACTTTCATTTGTTGTTATTTGTTGAGATTTCAACTACCAACTCCAAGTATTCAACTCTTGAAAACAATGGAGAACAACCAGGCCTTCTTGACTAACAGAAACTTTCTTTTTCCAACATTTTCCAAATTATTAAGTGAACAAAGGTTGGATCTCACATAGTAACTACTGGGATGCCTTCTGTAAAAAGATGCATTGTGGTTTCTGTCTTTTGTTTGTGATGCATAAGGAAAAACACATTACATTACATTACATTTCATTTAGCTGACGCTTTTATCCAAAGCGACTTACAATAAGTGCATTCAACCCTGAGGGTACAAACCAAGAACAACAAGAATCAAGACAGTAAAATTTCTTCGAAATAAAGCAAAACTACAAAGTGCTATAAGTAAGTGCCATTTTAGTGCTACCAAAGTGTTAGTTTCAAAAGTGGTTAGTTTTTTTTTTTTTTTTTTTTTATTCAAGGTACAGTCGGAAGAGGTGTGTTTTTAGTTTTCGGCGAAAGATGTGTACACTTTCAGATGTCCGGATGTCGAGTGGGAGCTCATTCCACCATTTAGGAGCTAGGACAGCAAACAGTCGTGATTTTGATGAGTGTTTAGCTCGCAGTGAAGGAGCAACGAGTCGTTTAGCTGAAGCAGAGCGGAGTGAACGTGCTGGTGTGTAGTGTTTTGACCATGTCCTGGATGTAAACTGGACCTGATCTGTTTACAGCATGGTATGCGAGTACTAGTGTTTTGAACCGGATGCGGGCAGCCACTGGTAGCCAGTGTAGGGAGCGGAGGAGCGGAGTAGTGCGAGTGAATTTAGGTTGGTTAAAAACCAGTCGAGCTGCTGCATTCTGGATGAGCTGCAAAGGTCGGATGGCAGTAGCAGGTAACACTGCACTGTTTTTCCTTAGAAAAACCTCCATCAGCTGAGGAGGTTGTCTGGCATATTATTTCCCTCCAGGTTTGACAGGTGAATGTTGTCAGAGTATTTAAACTGACATTTCCACCTCAGCTCTAACCCCTTGTAGACGAATGTCGCAAATTCGCCTCAAACCCCATTCCGGTCTGTTTATCCCACTAATGCCTGATGGTGCAAATACTACACATACCATGAAGGTATTGGTAGTACTCCGCCGCCATGTAGTGGTCGGAGTGGAAAATACACACTAGCCCCTTGGTACTGTGCAGCAAAGTTATTTTGAGGTATTAAGCTGTATTTGAAATACTGTGATGATGGAACAGCAATGTATTTACAGAAACATATGTTGTTATTCAATTTCAAGCAAAAGCAGCATCAATATAATAATCTACATACCAGAGACTGGAAAATTAGTTAAATTACGTTTATGCCCCATTATGCCTAATGTCGCTAATTTGCCTCATACCTAAATTTTATATCTATTGTATATGCTGTATTAAAATGAACAATGTCCACTTAATTTAGCATCTGTATGACAGCCAAAAACACAAATAATATTTTTTTTATATAATTGAAAATTAATTCAGGCACAAAGGGGCTAAACGGAGGAAGAGGCCTTTATTTTTTTTAAAAGGAATAAAGTCACAATTTCAGGACCAGTGAGCCGCTCTAAGACCAGAGGGGTCACGCAGGGTGCACTGGCTTCTTCACGTGTCACTTTTATGTGTAAATCCATCAAGCGGTTTTAAACAGACATGTCACAGCAATTAATTGATTAAAGGCAGGAGGAGGAGGAGGGGTGGGGTGGTAGGGGGATTTAGCTCCTGGCCTGGGCGCCTCCGTGTTTCCACACCTCTTAATTGCTTATTGATGGGATTCATATGGTTGTAAATTAACCTTAGAACACCCCATTAGCTCAGTGACAAGCTCGTCTCAACCTGGCAAGTGATTGGCTGTCAGAGGTGTCTGCTCCTGACCAATCAGGCTCAAGTGCTCAACACGGGAGCCGTGTGTCAAGTGAAGTGGCTCAGAGTGTGAAGACACTAATATGCAGGGAATAAAATCAGAGCAGTAAAAAAAAAAACAGTTCCATTGATTGCTTTATTCCATGAAGCAGAGGAATTGTGTCTGGCAGTAAACACAGAACATCTCTAATATCTTGCAAAGTGGCTCTGTGCAGATATTCTGAGCAGTTGTACAAATATGATTCAATTTCCCCAAATTAGCAGCGGTAGATGAAAACTCTCTTAAACACCAAAACCCAAACCTCGTTCAATTCAAACACAGATAATCTCAGGGAAATCCCGTCGCGAGATTAAAAAATAACGACTGTCAAATTGCACGTTCCCGCTCGACTGGTCGGTATCGATAACCTCCCGAACGAGCGCTTCTCTAAAGCTGTCGATGCTCTGTTAGGTTTGGATCAAATCGCTAACACAGCCATGGAAACACTGGGATAAATTATTCCTCACTCCAGTCGAGTTAGTTCAGGGGGAAGCCGCCTATCGATCCTGATTCTCCATTGTTTTCTGCCCTGTGGGGCGGTGTCGGGGGGGCGGGCGCCTAATGGGAGTCACAGCAAAAAAACATGGATAAACCTCTGCAAAAAATATTGAACATGATTGGAACCAGGACCTACAGACGCAAAGCTGCAAACACAACAACCCCGTGCAGGATTAAGATGGTTGTCTGCGCTGATGGAGTTTAAGCTTTTCATACCTCGGTTAATTGCAGCTCTGTCTTCGCCCACTTGAAAAAAGGTTGAGATTTTTTTTGTGTTGTACAGGATGAGTGTGTTAAACTGGGGGCATCTGCATCTTGGTGCAAACTGAGGCCTGCATACCAATCATTTTTAAAAAACAGCATATAAATTACTAAAGTCTCCCAACGACGATGTTGATGTATGTCGACGCTGATTTAGAGCTCGTGCAAAACAGGAAGAGAGAAACTGCTGGATTTAATGAATTGATGGACAGAATGTGGAAGTCTTAGGGAAGAAGATCGAAAGAAACTAGTAACACTAAAAGATTTGTTACCAAATTAATTACCAAGAATAAAATGTATTGATTTCTAGGTTGTATTAGAAGAATATCTCAGTTGCACTGAACTCTACGCCCACTTGTAAAAAGTTTGTTCTGCAGGATGAGTGTGTTAAACCAGGCATCTGCATCTCGGTGCAAACTGAGACTTGCATAACAATCATTTTCAAAAAACAGCATATAAATCATTAAATTCTCCCCTCTATGATGTTGAATATTGATTATTGATTTAGTACAAAACAGGAAGAGAGAAACTCCTGAACTGAAGTGTAGTCACTGCATCGTTTGATGGACAGAATGTGGAAGTCTTAGGGAAGAAGATTGAAAGAAACTAGTAACACTAAAAGATTTGTTACCAACTTCATTAGTAAGAATAAAATGTAGTTATTTGCAGTTGGTATTAGAATAATCTCAATGAATTGTGCCTCATCAATTAAAGTGATTTTTTAAGTTGGTCCATCAATTCTTCTTTTCTTTGTCTCCACCAACCGGACACGTTTGATGAAACTATTAACACTAAACGATTTGTTACCAACTTAATTACCAAGAATAAAATGTATTGAATTGCAGTTTGTATTAGAAGAATATCTTAGATATAAGTTGCACTGAACTCTTCGCCCACTTGTAAAAAGTTTGTTCTGCAGGATGAGTGTGTTAAACCAGGCATCTGCATCTCGGTGCAAACTGAGACTTGCATAACAATCATTTTCAAAAAACAGCATATAAATCATTAAATTCTCCCCTCTATGATGTTGAATATTGATTATTGATTTAGTACAAAACAGGAAGAGAGAAACTCCTGAACTGAAATGTAGTCACTGCATCGTTTGATGGACAGAATGTGGAAGAAGATCGAAAGAAACTAGTAACACTAAAAGATTTGTTAACAGCTTAATTAGTAAGAATAAAATGTATTGATTTGCAGTTTGTATTAGAATAATCTCAATGAATTGTGCCTCATCAATTAAAGGGATTTTTTAAGTTGGTCCATCAACTCTTCTTTTCTTTGTCTCCACCAAAACAGGAAGAGAGAAACTCCTGAACTGAAATGTAGTCACTGTATCGTTTGATGGACAGAATGTGGAAGAAGATCGAAAGAAACTAGTAACACTAAAAGATTTGTTACCAAATTAATTACCAAGAATAAAATGTATTGATTTGCAGTTTGTATTCGAATAATCTCTTAGATATAAGTTGCACTGAACTCAATGAATTGTGCCTCATCAATTAAAGTCATTTTTTAAGTCGGTCCATCAATTTGTCTTTTCTTTGTCTCCACACTCCCCCCCCGCCTCCGCTTGAGTTATAGCGCCGAATAATGACCACAAATCTGTTTTTGCAGAACGTTATGATGTCACAGTGAAGTTGACCGCGTTTTGATGTGAAATGTCATCACTTCATCATTTTTATCCAATCAGACATTTGTGTTAAACTGCTAAAGAGCCGATGAATTCTGGAGTTATGGCTGAAAAGTGTTTTAAGGAGGGACCACGGTGACCTCGACCTTTGACCAGCGAGTTCTAAATCAGTTTGAGACAAAGTGAAAGTTAGTGAACAAGTCAAAGATGGGACTTGGGCGTTTATACGAATAAACTGAAAAAATGTGTATCATGGAACTAGGGAAGGGCGGAAATAACGTGGAAAAAACTCGTCGTAAATTACAAATACAAGATTATTAAGACATAAATCTGCAGGAAAAGCAATAAAAACAAATGTTTGTTATGCCGTTGGTGACCATAAGGACATACTCGGGATTATCAGAATCAGAATCAGAAGGTATTATACCCACAGAATCAGGTATAATCAAACGTTTTGATGTAAATGAACACAGACAAGGTGGAAAATGTAGGTTTGATGATTTGGCCGAGCGGCGGAGGAAAGAGCCGAGCGGTGGAAGGACGGCTGAGCTGTGAGCGGGGGGGTTGAGTGACTGGCCGACACGCTGGGGAGGGATCTGAGGAGCAGACTGACGGCACAGGGGGTTGAGTGGAGCAGGGGGGGGGGGGGGGGGGGGGGCGGACCGATGCTTCGTGTGGCAGCCGGAGAAGACAGAGCGCCGGGAGAAGAAACCAGGCAAACGTGAGGAAATGAAAAGTCACTGAGGGGAAATGACAAACAAGCCGCCATGTAACCGGAATCTCTTTTTTTTCAAGGCCGTTTTTTACTTCCTTACCAACACAACAACAAGTGATGAAGAAGTGCGTCTTCTTCAGTTTCCTGTCTGGACCCTCACGAGTTCATGTTTTCTTCCAAAGGTTATTAGAATAAAGATTTATCGAGTTACACAACCTCTCTGGCACTTTGCTGCTTTTCACCTTAATAATAATAATAATAATAAAACATTTTATTTGGAGGCGCCTTTTAGAACACCCAAGGTCACCTTACATTAAAATAATACAAGATAAAAGATAAAAGCATAAAAGATAGAAACAACATTAAAACAGAACTTCAAAAGTAAAAACAAGTGAAGTGCACAGGGTCCAGTTATAGAGAGTATGCCAGTTTGAACAGGTGAGTTTTGAGTTGGGACTTGAATGATGTGATGGAGTCTGATTGTCTTATGTGTGGGGGGAGGGACTTCCAGAGCCTGGGTGCCGAGCAGCTGAAGGCTCGGGCACCCACGGTACTGAGGCGTGACGTGGGGATGGTTAGGAGTCCAGAAGAGGATGAGCGGAGGGTGCGGGAGGGTGTGTAGTCCTGAAGGAGGTCGTAAAGGTAAGTGGGGGCTAGGTTGTGGAGAGCTTTGTAGGTGAGGAGAAGGTTTTTGTAGTTGATGCGGTGTTTTACAGGGAGCCAGTGAAGTTGGATGAGTACAGGTGTGATGTGATCCGATGATTTGGTGCAGGTGATGATCCGGGCGGCCGAGTTCTGAACGATTTGGAGTCTGTTGATGAGTTTGGTGGGGAGTCCAGTGAGGAGGGCATTGCAGTAAACATTAAAACATTTTAATCTAAAGATCCTGGAACACCTTTGCCTCGCTGAGCCAAACACCCACTGTATGAACTGCTGGCTGGATTCCATCACATGATTGAAAGCAGGACAGTGTAAATGGGTGATAATGGGGGAGCCATATTGTCCCACGAGCCGCCCAGTACTTCCTCCCATTGTTCGGAGCGCACTCGCACACGGGCGCAGCTAAAAGCAGCATTTACCTCCTTTTGTCCGCGGTGGTGCTGCTGTGTTGGACCCATCAATAACCATCTCTCCCTCCGCCTCTCGTACGCCGCCTCCTCTTTTGTTGCATAACCCCAAGCATCGTTACCCTGCTATCGTTCCACAGCGGCAATAATTAAATAAATAAATGAAACCCACCCCTTGTGAATGTGCAGAACAGGAGCATGTTGAACGCTCCCGGGAGACGGCGCTCCCTGGCCTTGTAATTAAGGGATTTAGAGCTCGGGAGACAGCTGGACTCACAAGAAACACTCCCAGCTTCCCCCTTGTGCTAAGCACCCTGGCCTCCGGTCCACGTCTCTGAGGGTTTGTTTATACTGCAGTGGGGGGGTGCCTGTATGGGGAGGATGGCAAAGAAAAGGCACCAAGGTCGTCCTCGGCCTGTACTCCCAACGACAGTTATTCAGCGATAAGTATTTGATGAGGCCGCTCGTGACAGCTGGCATCCCGAAGTCATCGTTCTGAATTTAGAGAGGTTTCAGATTCTGTAAATTCTTAACACAGTGAAGGGTTATTTTCTAAGTTGTAGTTAAATCTTGTGCTTTACAAGAAGTGAACTTAATGATCCCGGTGCAGTGGCTGTTCTGAACCTGCCCGTTCGGTTCTGTCGCTGGTTGGGGAGCGTGCCAATGTTCCCACAGCCCTATGTTCCCACATTTCTAATATTCATTACAAAATTAGGCCCTATGTTCCTACAGTTCCCACATTTCTACCCCTGCCTGGTAGTTAAGGGTTCACCATTTCGTAGCTGGCGATTTGAAGGAGCTAGCTAGCTTCCAAACTGTCTTGAGCTCAACACCGCTAACCCTAACCCTAATCCTAATCCTAATCCTAAACCTAAACCTAAACCTAAACCTAAACCTAACCCTAATTTTCAGACAAATCTAGAAATGTGGGAACATAGGGCTGACCCTGCTGGTTGCAGCTTTTCTCCTCGAGTCACCAGCAGGGATTGAACCCCGGAGAGAAAAGAGCTGCTTCTTTACAAAGAGCTGCTGTTTATTAAAGTGTAATAATGGTTTCTAGTCTTGATGGCCACTCAGAGCAGACACACACACACACACACACATATTCATAGAGTGCATCTATTTGCAGCACATTTTCTATGACACACAGCCATCAGGCCCAAGGACACCTGGTCATACAGAACTGGTAACATCGAACTGCCGACCTTCCGGTTAGAGGACGACCCGCTCTCCGCCTGAGTCACAGCCCCCCCCAATGCTGAAGGTCTCTGGATTAATCTGGGCTAAGCTCCAGTCCCACTGTGGGACCTCAACAGAACCAGTGGGTACGGCAAAACGTGCTGACGCAACAAAATATAGTTTCACTGTACAGCCGTCAACTTAATTTGTTGATCATTCATTTCCAAGTGACCTGACTCCTCGACAGGTGAACGCTGGCGGAACCCGAGCAGCAGATTATCTTTGTCCCAAAACGAAACCCGGGAGTCGATTTGAAGAGCGATCACAACGGGAACATTAATGTAGTCGTTCAGCCACAGTGTTCCATTTCAGACAGATCGCTACTGCGGCTGCTTTTCCTTTGTTTACTGCACATTAGCTTTTATGCATGACTTGTGCTCGAGTCACCAACTCTTTCCATGTGGATGCATGAGATTTAGTCACGAAAGAACATTGGTTGTGAAGGCTCCGCTGCAGAGATGTGCTTTTCTTTTTTAACAAAGCTAATTTTTCCCTTCACTTGGTTTCATTTTCGCAATTAAAAAATGCACGATTTCATTGAACGCCTCTGAGGCAGGTAGAGTAAATTCACTGAAAGCCATTTCGTCCTGTATTCTGGACACATGACGAAAAGTCTGAAAGGAAAGAGCGACTTGTGATGGGACGGTGTCATCAATATGCAAAACAATTCCATGTCAGACTTTGGAGAGGTCCTTTGGAGTTGAAATTGGAAATTATAATGCACAGACAAAAAGAGGCAGAAGTGGACCCCGAAGAACTTGTAAAAAATATGTTCCTTCCTCTTTGGGGCCAATTGAAAAAAGGAGAATCAGAGTCTCTGAAACACAGATATGTAACAAAAGGCCGAGAGAGAGAATACAGAGGGAGAGAAGAGGCTGGGGAACACGATGTGTAAAGGTGAGGTGAGGGAACTTACAAGATTCTGTCTCATGCATCTCTTGGTAGAATCTGTTTTATTATCTCTAGGCTTCATCCATTTAAATTTGAAAACACTTTTCTGACATTTACAACTGGCATCCACAATAAGTCGTTGTTTCTGAGCCGCTAAAACCGAGACTTTTGGAAACGCTGCTGAACCTAATTAGTCTGAAATCTCCCTAATTGGGTCTAATGAGTCAACATTCAATTACCACTAGTGAATTACAAGTGTTGCTCAATCCCTGGTTGTACTTGTTGCCATTGCTGTTCCTCTGTGTGCTGGTTAGCGCCGTCGCCTCACACCAGGAAGGTTCCCGGTTTTAAATTCCTTCTTTCCAAGTAACATCTGCATGTTCTCCATGTGTGTGACGTAGTCCGGCTTCATCCCAGAGACTCTAAACTCACTGGGAATATGAGCTCCAGCCCCTCTGCGACCCTCCAGGGAGAAGTGGGACAGAAAATGGTTCTGCTCCTCTTCTGTAATATATTCTGCAACTTTGCGACCAACTACAACTACTGTGTGTGTGAGAGAGAGTGAATGCTGATAATGTATTTCATATATGCGCTTTATGGGTGTAAGTTTATTGATGTGCAGTATCTAGACGTATTTTCTATCTTGTGTATTTTCTACGTTTTCTTGTAAAGCACGTTGAATCTGTATGAAATGTGTCGTACACGTTGAAATTGTAAACCTGAGACTGCAGAGTTGACAGTTCCTGTTCACTCCAGTATGCACGTGCACATGAACTGTCACACGATGGATGCTATCAGGTACGTGAGCGTGAGGTTATTTCTGACACGGAGAAAACACGTCGGGAACAGCAGCTGCTACAGGCTGTGTTCCTACAAATTGCTCAACTTATTCAGTTGTCTACGACTCTGTTCCAATGCCAACAAGACTAATTAAATTGTGTTTATTGCAACATTTAATTAATTTTTCAAGATAGTAAAAAAAAAATATTTTTCAAGAATTAAACACTTGAGAGTGAAGCTGCACATTAACTCAGCTGCTCCAGGATTAAACGTGCAACTGGTCCCGCACACAGAGTCACGAGTCGGGGAAACGGAGATGCTCGAGACAGATTGCTGCAGGATTCAACAACTGGAAATTCTAAGTGTGACTTTTATCGACTCTTTCACCTAACACCTCATCCCAGTGGAGTCTGGAATGGGAGTTGATTGGTCCGCTCCCGAGCCAGTCCTGTGATCAGCGTATGATTCTGGCTTCCCGGAAAAAAAAAAAAAAATCAAAACCAATATTCCCACTGCCAGCTCTTGGCAATGCACACAACATTTGCCCCACAGCTACTTTATCTCCGCTCAAAGGAGAACGATTGTTCCCGGGAGAGAGAATGTGCATTCATGTCTGTGTAAAGACAAACCGGCTCCTTTCACATGTGTGTGTGTGTGTCTGTTTGTGTGTGTGTGTGTGTTTGTGTGTAGTTACTTCTTTTGAGTGGTGGGGAGGACATGCAGCGGGAGTCCAAAAGTCTGAGACCACTTTACATTCCCCGGGAATTAGTTAAGCCGAGTGAAACGCAGCCCGATGCCAACGTGCTTGTATCTTGTGTTTCTCTGACAAGTCACCCAGTCGGATGGGCTGTGATTGTGGAAGTGGGGAAGATAGAAGGCCGCCTGGAAAAAACAATCAAAGCTAAGTCCTCTCGAGCGGGGGGGGGAGAGAGAGTCGTGTTGAAATGAGCACTGGCAACATTCCCTAATACCTAAGTCTGCTCCTTTTGAACGCCCGTATTCCCCAGGACCAGCAGCGCCACCAGATAAAAGACACTGAAATGCTTTTTTTAATCACTTTTCTATTGTGCGTTCGGAAAATTAGCATTTTACACCCCACCCGTTTAATTTGCACGGGTTATTGCTGCTGTGTCAGCTCGTATCGCGTCCCCACCCGCCCGCCAGAGCCAACCAGAGAGAGAGAGAGACGGAGAGGGAGAGAGACTCTGGTGGCTGTCAGGAAGAGGAAGAGGATGACACACAGAGACAAAAGCTTGTGTCACACTGAACAAGTTCCCAAGTTTTGAAGCCCATTAATCATAGCGGCGTCGTTGAAACTGCAGCGAGCACAGACCTGTGAGCTCCGTGCGTTTCAGAGAGGGGAGACATTTAGTTTGAGTGTCGGGGGGGGTGAGGAACGTGTGTTTTCGTTTATGCGTCGCGGAGCATTGGGCGGTTTTGTCACGAGTGGCAGCCCAGCACCAAAAAAAAATACAGTTCCCTGAAAAATAAATAAAGAAAATTACGGCAATTTAGCAGCTTATAGACACAATTGTGCTCTTTTGTTGTTGTCTTCCTCCGTCGCTCTGTTGCCATATGACAGGAAATTATGGGATGTAATGGCTCTATATGGTTTTCCCCAGCCTCTCACCGCTCTGTGGGTAAACTGGGCTCGGACGTGCTGCTTCTAATGAGGACAAGGGGGACGGCAGAGAGGATCCTGCCAGCACAGTTTGACGGCAAAAAAGGCGAAGCTCTTTTTTTTTTTTTGTCTCCCAAATAGCCGGCGCTGGCAGATGGGACTTACCCTGAACCCGGCCCAGCATCAATTAAGCTGTGACTGGCACCCTCATCCCTAAAGTCCATTTTTTTAGCTCGAGGGCAAAGGTTGAGGTTTGGCAATCTGTTACAATTTGGCCCCTTTTACCTCCAGCCCCCCCCCCCCCCCCACGCACACACTTTTGGCACCAGCGTAATTCACAAGACACTGACATGGATGCACCTTTAAGGTCCCCGGGGGGTCTCGGGCGTGCCGGACACATTTCGTGATCTTCGTGGCTTGTGAGGTTCGGTAGGTTTTTCCTTTTTCGTTTCTTTTCTTTTTTATGACACCTAATTTACAGACCGAAGGGGTAAAATGAGGCCGTAGAGTTATATGAGACCAGAGAGAGAGACACTTGAGGTGGAGACAGATCCATCATTCAATTTACAGTTTGGGCCTCAATACGAACAATCCCTAAAGAACTCTTTTGTGAAAATTTACATCACGTGCTGGTAGCCTGGTGGCGAAGAGATCCACAAATGTCAATAAAGCATACAGAGCATTCAGGGGCCGGGAGGAGAATTTATATTTAAAGCTGACTTATGCAAGGGTCGCTGATGGGCCAATCTTAGCTAAATAAATACATTATCTCTAAGAAGCTCTATAAATACAAATAGATACAGTTGCGACCGAGACAAACGCATCGAGGGTTCGTCTTTCTTTACATATTCAAACTGTTCCTGGACACTTAGTGGAATCTTAGCTAAATAAACACATCATTTGTAAGTAGCTCTATAAATACAAATAGATAAATACTTTCTATGTTTGGCATCACAGTGTGAAATATGTGTTACTGATGGCATATTGTTATATCCTCGACCTTAACCTTAACCCTGTTTTTCACACAGGCTTGTTGGAAATTCTGTGTTGATGTTCACTTTAAACTAATGGACTGGTAAGAGGAAGAATAAATAATAAACAGGTTAATTATTCATGGCTCTTTATGAGTGAGTAATAACATTAATGTTGTATCCTGACCGCACAAAGTGGCATTGATTTATTTCACTTTTGTGTTGTTCGTCCACTTGTAAGTGTAGGATGTGTGATTGTTGTATTTTTTGTTGTACTTTTTGCAAAACAGAAATATTCAGGCTTGAATTACAGCTAATCACCCAAAATTTTAAATCAACATTTACTCACTGGATGGTTCAGTGTTTATACTCAAAATATATTTTTTCTGCACTTGCTTCTAAATTGTTTCTTAATTTTAACATAAGAACGTGTCTGTAGATGCGATGACTTCCCTGAGCTTCCGTCTGTGCTTGTGCAGTGAAATGCTGCAGCACACTTGTTAAAACAGAGCTCAAAAAGTAGCTCGGCAGCAGCTTTTGAATTCGTATGTTCTTATTCCGTCTCGCAGAACACAGACGCTGCCAAATGCTTTGTTCCAAACATAAAAGAGAAGCACGGTGGTCATGTTAAACCAGGGTTTTGGATGGGGCTTAAATCAGACTCCAGACTTCCGTGGTTATGCCAAACAGTATTCTATTATGAATCCCTCACTTCAGTCCTGTGTGTTATTGTTCCCCTGGTTCAGCAGCCAACACTTTAACAAACTCAAACATGCTCCATCTGGGCCGGAGCGCTCGTTCCCAACTCCTTTTGGCTGTAGAACTCACGGCACACATGGAATCGCACCTATAAAGAGACATATGTATATAATTTTCATATTTTTTCTTCATTTTGTAACCTACACCTTTACAGTTGAAGCCTGTATTGGTCGTAAATCCTGCCTCCCCCATGTTAGTGGATGGGCCAATCTCTCAAAATTAATCAAATTGCATTTTTCTCAAAGACGATTTCCATCATTTTAGGTTGTTTTATTTCATACTCATGTCCAAGTGTAGATATTCTCCTGTAACTTTGATTCTAATTTAGTTGCTTTAATTTAATTAAAGTTTTAGAAAGTCTGTACGTAGTGCTTGTATGTGCTGTGACTATAACTAACTAAGTAATATACTTTAAGGTTTGCTACGGCAGAGTTTCAGGCTGTGTTTGTAGAAGCAGGATATTTAATTGGACGTCTGGATGGTGGGAGAGAGTGGAAGCGAGTCGTCCAGCTTATATTTCAATGTGTGATTATGATGTGTGTTGCATATTTATTGTCATCGTTTTTTAGATTTTTTTGTAATCCTGTAAAGTAAGTTTGAGCCACTTTACAAATAGAACATGAAATGGTTATTTATAGTAGCTACATGGTTTGAAACCAGTCTGTACAAACTCAATCCTTCACCTTTCATGAATTGATCGATGATACATTCGGACACTGCCATTTAAACCCTGACAAATCCACTCACTACATTGTGTCAGTCCTTATTAACTCTCCCACTGTCTCTGTGCTGACCACAGGTAGAAAAACCGATGAAAGGCTTCAAACCGGGGTCAGTGATTGTTTAACACCAAGTTCCCGAACTGGAAGACATTTAATGAAGAAAGAAAACGAAGAGTGTCTGGAAAGCGTGTTCTCCTTAAGGACCTGGATGGGAGGATACGTATGAACTTCACACATCAGGGAGATAAAAAGGTTCAGTCAGGTGTGAATCATGTCCCTTGTGTTGCACTTGATTGATGGGCTCATTCTGCTCTGAGACGAATGGGAACACGCTGTTAAGCTAATGGCATGTTTCAACAGTGTCCATTTAAGTGTGCAGAGCGTTAAGGCTGTTAATGTGGCCGCACTTTTCATTTCACAATTATATACACAGGTTTTATAATGATGTGAGCTGTGGGCTGTCATTATAACCTCCTGGTTCTAGTGTATTGTGTTTAGCTGCTCTTAAGGATCGTGTGTTGAGCTGAATCAAGATCACGACTCTCTGCATGTTTTTTTCCTCTGCAGTAAGACGAGCGATGTTTAAACTGCAGTTAAATTGCAGAATTATTCCTTGTTAGACTTTGCAGAGCTTTGCAAAAAATGTGTTTTTCGTTAAAACCTGCTGCCTGTCATGTTTTATAATACTCTACCATGAAATATGTTATTTTGACGAATTAAAATTTAATTAAAAAACTTTTCGGAGAGCATTTTGAATCAAAAACAAGTTTTTCCTATTTTTCCCCCCCCTGTTGTTTCGCCCTGTGAGTGTTGGGCTCCTACATGAAAACCAATTTCCTGCCAAGAACAGTTTTGGTCATTTCACTCGAGATATTTCTGTGTTTCTGTCTTATCTTGTGTTTCTCTCACTGGTTTGAAATCGACAGGACTCTGCTGCTGCTGCTGCTGCTCCAAAAAAGAAGATTCCACACACATACTGTATTTACTGATAAATATTAAGTGACTTTAGATGTGAGGTTGTTTCCTCATGTTGTCAGACCAGTCGGCTAAATGTGATGAAACACGTCCACACAGAGTTTTTGAGAGTTGAATTCTTAATGAACAGCACAGATGGGGGGGATGTGTGGATCTGAGATTTTTCTGTTCTGAGAAACTGTCATTGTTCTTGACTTGACTATGAGCCCAAAGAAAAATGAATAAAAAAAATTCACGAGGGCTTTTACTGCTTCAAATAACAATGAACTATTCCTTTGTCAGAACACAAAGCACGTCCTGTTATAATATAACTAGCACTCCAGGTGCACTTTCCACACATTTATACAATTTCTTTTAAACTTTATATAAAGTAGACATAACCTGATCCTGTTCCAGTTTATGACCTTAATATGAGTCATTACTTCAAAAGGCTATAAGGTTCACTTTCCGCAGTCTGTCTGTGCTGCAGCTCCTCTTTTCAGCCTCTGTCTGAAACACGTGGTTTCAGCTCCTATCTCTTTAAGGCCCCACCTCCCGATGAAGCCAAGTCTGCTCTGATTGGTCAGCCGGCCCACTCTGTAGGGATTGGTCAGCTGCTTCAAGAGCGAGCAGGAAGCTATAGATGTGCATTACGCAAATGTTGCATCATGGTAGCATGGAAGTATCGGCCCGACGCTAGGCTTTTTAACTTTGCAGAACTTTTACAAACAAACAAGAAAACCAAAGAACAAAACAGAGGACAGAAAACGTAAGTCCCTGTTAAGACAGTGTGGATCTGTAGGGAGTCCACCCTGATGTTCACAGAGCTGCACCTGTACTCGCTGCACCTGCACTTCCTCCATATCTGTGGTGCATCTGTCAATATTTACCGAGCGCAGCAAATATTGTGCCTGGCGTTCTCACTCCTCCTCGAGAAAACAAGATCAAAATCCACAAAACCAAAGTTGATTTAATTTCTCAAAGGACTAAAACAGGCCCGTTGATCCGAGCTCCCTCCTCCTGCTTTGTCTCGTCATACAACAGTTTTGTTTGTCTTATCTTTTTGTTTGTTTGTTCTTCTGCTTCACAGGCGATTACACGAAGCACCAGGACGACTCCGAACGGGAAGCGCAAGATAAATACGCCTTATTTGCAGTGAATTACATTCTGGGAAGATTTGATAAAAAAGGATTTTGCCAAACAAGATACGAATAATGTGTTTGCAGAGAGAACTTTTCTTTCTTTCCAAAAGAGAAGAATGGTTTTGTAAACCTCTCACACTTGACATTTAAAGATTGTTTCCAAAATCATCAAACCAGTGAGCGTTTGAGCTTCTGCTGCTTCTTTCAAACCAACTTACGCTCAAGAACCATGTCCCAAAGTTGATCAATGAAACATTTATCCCGGGGAAGACGAACTGAGTGAGTTTACCATGCACCTCTCAGCTTCTTCCATCTGCAACACAAATGGAAATCCACCATTTGCATGGAAATGACATTGGATTACTTCAATGGGGAAATGTTACATCTGCAATTTCTAATATTCATGAATGCACTGGTGCTGATTTTGGGGCGTAGAAAAATATTGGATTTGCTCAGGAGCTGAAAACGTCTTTCATTTGAAAATTAAATTGAACTCTCATGGAGCTGCAGCTCTTTTCCCTGTGATCCCGGCCTCCTCCTTTACCATAAATAAACCGCTTTCCAGCTTCCCACTTCTAAACATTAATTTAAAATACTGTTAAAAACCTCTCTGGAAATAAAATCTTAATGAATGGGCAGTGCTGCATATGAACACTTAAGTTTATATCCTCGGCATCTTTTGCGACACTGGAGAATGATTCCTGAACCGTATTTCTCATTTTGACAATTGAATCTTTTAAACATGGCAGTTTCAGAGAATGTGTCACAACATCCCGTGGCAGCTAATTCCATCATGAGGCCGCAGCCAGAAATCCCATTTTCTACTCGAGTTGTTTCAAACTCAGCCGATTGTCAAACGTCCTCAATTAAATGTGAATCTTTCGCTTGGAGACAACCGGGTTTTGTTTCAGGGATTTCTTTAATTGCTAAACTAGTCTAGAAATTTCATTGACAGTCCAAGGGCGATGACAGTCATTGAACTGACGAGCATTTCAACCCTGGGAGAAATGTGCAAAAACAATTATGAAAGTGAAAACGACTAAATAACAGCCTCTTATCAAGAGTTTATTCATGCCCTGCTCTGTACCTGCATGGTTTATCCATAAAGATCATGGGTTATATTGCGTTCAGGCCCATATTATGTCGTAAAATGGAAGTAAAACGACTGGGAAAGAATGGGATGAACTATAAAGTCATGGTTCTGCCGTTTGATTTATGTGTCGTGGCCCTTGTTAAAGGCAGGTTAAGCAATTGTGCCATGCTGCACTACACCTGCTGCTTGAGATTCTCCGTGTAATCATCATGTTCTTCGATAGTCTCCGGCGGCGCGAGACCTCCGCGGCGTCTCCGGCGATATGAGGAGCCGCGGAGGCGGAGAAAGACCCGAGCCGACCTCGCCGCTGCTGTGCTCTGCGTTCGAGGGTCATGAATCTGCAGTTTCATGTCTTCATATTAACTGCACGCGTGGAGAGCCACTTCATCACAGCCCCCTGCCGCCTGGAGGTTTGATTGCAGTTCCCCCCCCCCCTGAGTACTTTACCAGTTTCCCCGTGCACCACGCGGTAATGTTGGAACGACCAGATTGCGCTTTTGTTTTTCGAATTTGTGGGTGTGATTGTTTTTTGTGTAAATGTGCATGTGCGTGGCTTTGTATTCATCTGTATTTGCATGAATCCATATGCACCACACACGTATATACTCTGTATGCTCTTGTAGGTAAATGCGTATGATTGACTCCCTGTACGCACGTATATAAATACTAATAAATTCTCAGGCTCAGATCTCGCCTCTCGGATTCTCCTGCCAAAACAAATTGAGAGAAGCAGGATTTCTTTCCCAAAATTCTCTCGATACTCGAAACTCTCGATCAAAAATCAAGATAATAGAGACTGAATATAGGTCGTCGCTTAGATGCCATGTTTGCTTCACTTTTTTCAGGCCGCCCTTTTCTCATGCAAGTATTCATATCATATCACAGACTGACTATCCATCATCGTATGTTGCATCGAGTTGTGAAAACAGATGGAGCCCTTCAGAAGAGGACAAGAGACCCTGGACCTGTTATTCAGAGACCAAACTAATGTTTAAAACACTAAACACACTCCAGCTTCTCACCCTCAACACATGTGACTCAGAATAATTCAGTATATTTAGTGATGAAGTGCTGCAATCAGGGGGCTTCAAGTCCATCGCTCATGTCAACAAACCAGACGAAACACCCCCTTCTCATAAAAGCCCCATTTTCAAAATCATTTCTTGTGTGGACACAAATTATTGATGGAACATGAGAGTCACTTCTTTCCCGTTTGACATCAGTGTGAGTGAAAGATGAGATGATCTGTCACGACCTTGTTATGAAGAGAAATGAGCAGAGCTTCATTAGTAGTTTGGTTTAAATATGAAGGTTTGAAACATGTAGCCCAGTGACTAAGATTTATCCTCAAAACATATCTCTTCTTCTATATTTACAGCTGCACTGACACGGGCATCGTCCAGGTTAGGATAGTTTAAGAACAAGAATCCTCATGACAAAACTGTGAAATGAACTGAGCCTTGATCAAATGTATTCTTAATGAGGACTATTTTAAAACTACAATGGGCACTCAGTAGAGTGCAAGCGCCAACCAAGAATTAAAATTTAGAATTGTCTTTGGTGTTATGAGTCTTTCATCAAGCTCAGATGAGGAAATATTCCTACTTGGGGTTTTTAAATGAGCTACTTAAAATGTTAAAGCACACAAAGTGTTGTATTTGATAAACGCTCAGACTCTCAGACATCCCGACGGAACCGTGGAGGTTTTTGTTCAGACCACAGTTAACCTGAAGGAGCCACAGCACCACAGTGTAATATCTGAAAAGGGAAAACTCAAGCTCAGTTGTCAGATGTGCACATGCAAACCACTGACATTTTTACAAAGTCTATAAACTTTCACTTTAATTGTTGATATCGAGATGATTTATTTACTCTTCAACCGAGGAACACTCTCCCAAAACATCTCTGCCACATAACTGATGCACAGCCTCTGATATCTTCTCTTTCAAAAGTACGATAATACACAACGACTGAAACCCGCAAATTAAGTTATTTCACACTGGGTTCATTTGCAATGATAGGAGAGCAGGAGATTGACAGACCCATCAACACATTACCAGTTGCGGCTCCGCGGTAATACGCATGATCAATCTGCCGTTATTGACTGCTGAGTAATTTGGAATTTCACATTTAACTCTCTAATGTGACATTGACAGAAACTTCTATATAAAAGGCACAGCAGTCAAAACAATGATGGCTCCATGGGCCGCTCAACCCGCGTGTTAAAAATAGACTGACACTGATTCATTGGAGCCTCAAATGTTTGAGATTAGTGCTGCACAAGCCGCAACTTCTTTCTAACGTTCGCTATTATCATGTTAATGCCGCGTGTATGACTGTGGTCCAGGCATTAAAAATATGCCTCTTAAAAGGAGCTTAAAAAAAATAAAGCACAAGGGCAATGTATTACATAATTAGATGTCAAAAACTCTGACAAAGATTCATGGTTCCTGGTGTGAGCAGTAGAAAGAGGAATTAAACTGTACATTCATCCAAAGGGAGACATGTAAGGCGTTTAACTGCTGCTGCACCCGTGGCCACAACCCAGAGTTTCATGCCACTGCAGGTTTTTAACGTAAACTGTTGTCAGATCATCTGCCAAATCCGAAACTCTTAGGGACAAAATATGAAGATGTGGTTGAAACTGAAATGAAATAGGACCAGGTTTCTAACATGGGCTGGAGCTATGTGGTGCGTTGGCTCGATAAGGTAGAGTTCACACTTTATACTGTATATTAGGTTGCAGGTCAGGCCGAGTATTTCAGCCTGAGTCCAACCAAGAGGCGATCCCTTACATATTGCAATTTCACACTGTTTACTGTTTTGCATTTTGCATTTCACTTTTTACTTCAATTTTTATATCTTTTATATATTTTTATATAGATATGTTTATGTCTAAAAAAATGTTACTTTGTATAAATATTAGAAAAAGTGAGTAAATAAGAAGTAAATAGTGAGTAAATATACATTGTTTTTTATTGTTTTTCTTATGTGTGTTGTATTTATTGTGTTTTTATGTTTCTATGTTCATTGTATGCACCAATAATCAGAGCAAATTCCAGGTAGGTGTAAACCTACTTGGCAATAAATACCTTCTGATTCCGATTCTTACTGAATGTCCAAGCACTGGGTTTGTGTTACCATGTCACACAACTGTTGTTACCATGGTCACAACTTGCATGTTTACCTCAAGTACACAAGTTCGGGCCATAAAGACATTGATTTATATACATACATTGTTTTAATACAGAAAGGAACATTGTTTAGCAAATGTCACCAGAGATGATCCAAACTTAAACATTTACATTTTTTGAAGCTGGGATTAGATTTGTAAAGAGCAGCTTCAAACCTTAAAAGTCCGTAATGGTGGTTTTGATCTGTAGGAGAATCAACCCTCTGAACTTTCATTACCATGGTGACAACAATAATTACAGTGTTAAAGCTATGGAACGGTGAGTTTTGCTGGGTTAAGGTTAAAAACACCATTTGTAATATTTTTGGTGTCCTGGTTGATAGAGAGGTTAAGGACCTTCGTCATCACGTGTACAATTGTTAAAATGCTTTAAAGTGTCACAAAGGAAAGAAACAGGGGTCTCCTCTGTGACAGTTTTGTGTTTCTGCCGCGATATGAACCATCCAGACCCCTCAGGTCGTCTGGAACAGGTCGGCTTCCTGTCCCCAGAGGGAAAAGTACACATGAGGAAGCAGCGGTTGGTGTTGCTGCTCCATTTGTGGAACAAACCTCCTGCAGGTCCGCTGCAACTCTTTTAAAATCGATGCTGAAGACTTTCCGGTTTTGCCACAGCCTTTTAATAAATCACATAATGACTCATTTCTTACCCTTTTCACTGTTTTATTTCTGGTTTTAATCTTTTTATTTGTATTGTCTCATGTTGTCATGATGCTTTTGTATGTTGGTTGTTGAAATGTGCTAATAACCTGCCTGTTGTTGACATCCACCCACACCAACCTGCTCCCAACGTCAAGCTCTACACCACCTCACCTAACTTCCTCCTTTGCTACCATCATACTTCCTATGGCTGCTCCAGGTTGCCTAGCGATAAAACACAGATTTATTTTAAATTCCTTTATCCTTTCATTCCGAAGCCAGTCGGATTATTTACTCGGGACATGACACCACAGGTCCTGTTATTCATCGCAGCCCAGCCGACTTTTATTTAGCTCAAATGAGTTGCACAACAAAATTGATGTCAATACATTCTCTCGGCTGCATTCGAAAATGGAGAAAACAATGAGCTGTGTACGAGCAGTGTCCGATCCAGTATGACTCAGAGGATATTTGCAATTGGGCTTTACGCTTCCCTGAAATGAGGGGAGAAGAGAAAACATTTTTATATCAACGTTCACGCAAACGGTTTGAAAGGAAAACAGGGTAAATTTGAGTTAACAGATCTGTCTGTTTGTCTTGGTATCAGCGGAGCAGAAAGACGGGGGCAGAGACAACCTCGTGCACACTGACAGAAATAGCTCAGCTATAACTGTAAGTCAGGTTGTGAGCCTGTTTCCATTCCACAGTCATTCAGTCACAATAGCAGAGAACAAGTGAGAATATGCTCTCGGGCAAAGTCACCGGCAGCAGCAGCAGCAGCAGCAGCTGAAACAGTCTTCATTATATGGAACAAGGAATCATTTATGGAGCAGTGTTGCTCTCTTCGGGGGCAATCTGACAAACATATTGACTTTGGCAAACATGGAGCTGCAGATATCTCTGCGCCCACTTTCCATTATTGCATAATTTGATTTAGGTGGAGCCTCGGCTCTGTAGCAAGCCCTCGCACCTCATGAAATGTTGGGTCACGCGTTTCTAAAGGGTATTTACTTTCCATGGTCAGAATAAATGATTATCAATACAGTGCAATGTGAATCACCTCTCTCCTGGAAATGCAAAGTGTGATATACATTAAGGTTTTTTTATGTGTGTATCATCATATCACCAGCGCTCACATAATGAGATTACGAGAGACTCCTCGAACATGCATTATTCAAGAAAATCTCCTCGGCTGATTTCGTGTCATCTCTGGCAGCAAAGCTTCTGCAGGGAAACATTTGCTGCCTGGTTTGTCTCTTTGGTTTCAAAAACACAATCCACCAGCCCACATGAAGATTTTATTTCGGTTTCCGACCCAAATCTGCTTTTGGCCCGTGGCCTCTTGAACAATTTACTCTGTAACAGATTGAATTATTCAAGATTAGAACAGAGATTGAGGCTACCTCCACATCTTAAATCTCAACTAATTCCTCAGCCAAAACCAGCCCACATCCATCAATCTGCAAATCCGCGATGGCAACAATGCACAAAATGAGCAGCACACCCATTGTAAAATAATGCAGAATCTGTTTATTAAGACAAAGCTCCGAGCGAGCACACAGGCTCCAAGCTTCCCAGCAAATTTACAGATTGCATCATTTTGTGAGGGAGCCTGACTCCATCAGAGGAAGCTAAACTTCGGGCTGAATGCCTGAAGAGTCCATTATGTGCACTGAGCGGCATTCAACTGATATTCAATGAATATGGATCTCTGGACAAAAGCATGTTGTGCAATGCACATTCACTTATCAGGTCAGAAATATTGGACGGCCTACCTGCCTCTGTTGTGAGTCACAATATTCAGACGGTCCACTGGGGATTCATATCGACTGTTTCCTAAATGCTCTACAGCTCGTTGAGGGAATCTGTTTCTACCAAGACCGTCAAATACCTTTTATTGCGACTGCTGCATACTAAACATGTCAAAAAGCAAGTTAAGGATTGATTTCCTTCAAGGAGCCGTGGGTTTAAGTTAATTTCACCTCCCTCTGACAATAAGGTTGTAGACACTTGGAACTATCTTTCATATATTTAATCCACAACCGTGTACAATGAATCCACTTTATTCTACCAGATGTATGACACTGCCATGTGGCTCAGTGCAGATTATGAAATTCCTGTGTACTGGTAATTGCCTTGTCAAACAAACATAAAGCGCAATAATAAATGGTAATAATAAAATGACAGATACTCATCAGGGAGATGGATTTTCTGAGTCAAACAAGTTTAAAGGTCCTGCGATTATATTTCTATAGAAATAAATAAATCAGAGAAAATATTTATGCAACCGGGAGCTTGAATAAAATAATGATAATAATGTTTTGCTTTGGAAAATAATGATACTTGAGAAAAATCTAAGTTGGAGTAAAGGAGCTAAAATGAGCAAAAAGGTGAGTCTTAGTTACGGCTGCTATTGATGTGTGTTTCTATCAACAGTGAACACAACTGACAAACCTGTTATTTATCCATGTGAGTGGTAATAAATAACAGCTTATATTATTATGGTATGCAGACTCATGGACCATCAAACTAGATATACACATCTCATCTCTTACTTATGTTATTGGATGGAACTGACAGTCTTGATATCATCTACCTGAAATCACAACAAATAAAAAATGATTACAAGAAGTTTCATCATCTGGACATTAAGCTTCTTTCTATGCTGATCACATTCTAATGTATGTATCTGTTGATTCTGATGGTTGTAGCCCCTTTATACGACCTTGTTATTCCACATGATCCATTTTTTGGTTCAAGAAAGAAAAAGAAAATTAAATGTGCTCAAAATGAATGGCTTCATTTTAGCACATTTCATCACTGCCTCTTAGCATTGATTAGGATTTTAAACTCAAGGTGCATAGCAAGATGTAAAAGATCCCTTTCTTTTATTTAAGGAACAGTAAAAATATCTTTCTCTGTGCCAAAGATACAGGAACGTTTGTGCATTTGTTTCTTAGAAGTAGGTTGGACTAGAACCAAGTTTCTCACAAACCTCTATGAATCATCTGCAGACTTCTGGCCAGAGGCTTTCAGCAGAACAAAGAAGAGAGCTCACATTACCCTCGTTGTCAATCCTGCTTCTAAAGTATCTGCACTTGCTTCCAATTAGTCTCAGTATAGATTTTGAAGAATACTTTTGTCTTTTAATCCATGCATGGATTGCACCTTTCACTCATATGCTGCCAAGACAAGAGCGGTGGAGTCCCCAGATACTGAGTCTCCGCTTCATACAGTGAAGACATCTTCGCTAGCTGCACACCCACGTCTGCGAGGTTTTAATCAATAAAGCTTTTTTAAAATTCTACCTTTTTAGTCTTCATCTTGTCTGATGTTGCAGCCTAGTGTGTGGCGGATGAAAAGCAGAATCATAAAGCTTAGAAGAAGCTAATTATCATATATATCACTTCTTTATCGCTCCTCTCTGAGGCTGGAAATCTGGATTTGGAAGCAGATTCCAGGTCTTTATGCTCCCACACAGGCAACACCTGTCCACCGGCGCCCATGCCAGTGCCACATGTCGTGCCACCGGGGCTTGAAATTAACATTCACCAACCCGCCAAGAACGGGCTAAAAAAAACTGGCAGGCGCTGTATCGTTTCCACTGGCCACTGTGGCAGGTGAGCTTTTTTGATCTGGGTTCTCCGTGGAACATAAAAGCTTCACTAATACTTTGACGGCTGTGGGTTCCTTCTTGCTTTCCTGGATTTCAGAAATCAAATTATTTATTTTAACTGACAGCTAAATTGCCTTCGAATAGCATTCCTCCCTGGTGGGCTGGGACTGCCGTCGTCCACCTGGAAGAAGCCAGGCCATAAGTCTCCAGTGTCACCACACTCCCTCTCCCAGAGAAGCCATGATGGGATTAGAGGAGGTTATAAGATGAACACAGTCCACGTCAGGAGGAGACTCGGGGGGGTGGATGTATGGATCAGCACAAGACAGGTCTCGGACATGAAAAACCACGGCAACAACATGGTTATTACTGTAACCATGACAATGAAGGTCGATCCAAGTAACATCACTGGCCTTGAGAGAACCGAGGTGAGATACCTTTCTACCGGTCAACAGCTGAGTCCAGTTGCCATAGATTCAACTCTGCTTCAAAGTCACTCTGCAGCCGTTTAGTCAATGTGAGTAAAACATCCTTTCATCCTCTTTCTATCAGAGCTGTACTGAACCTCAACACTTCCTGATAGATGGTTCCTCACATCATACAACCCACTCCATTCCACCTGCACACAGCCTCTGTGGGATGAATGAAAGCTTTGGTGTCAAGGTGAAAGTAGCATTATAAAACAGAGCAGCATTAACATGTATTTTTCATTCTGTCTGGGGGTTTGTCGGTGGGATTCCGATCAATGGATTTACAAATATCTCACACAGGAGGATGTGTTATCCATGCCTTTCTGAAATCCTCTGGTGGAGATGAAGAAGCTGAAATCTTTGAGGGTCAGATCCCTCTTGTACAATTACCGCTACTAAAATAAGATGTAGAAGAAGAGGGAGCTAAATAAAGGGTGCGTCAACAAGTGAGGACCAATTAAATTAAGAAATAGAAAAAAACAGAATCATCAATTTGGCTCCTGTGAAGATTCCACCTTCAACGTGTTCGCTTTCATTTCTATTTTCTTACTTTTTGGATGCTTTTGTAAATTTGCAATTAATCCAGCAGCACATTTCTTTCAGGAATTTTTTAAAAGGCCTTTTGGGCAGAAACGTTCCCATGTGCCCAAACAGTTTGAAGGTTCTGACGTGACGCATTTAACAGGTCGGGTTTCTCATTTATTTTTTCTTGAGTGAAAATCCCCAAAACAACTTTGTCATATCCCCATCCACCCTTTAATTTGATGGATTCTGACAGGACAGAATAAGACGCCCGATACGATATGAATTTCCCATTTCAATTTTCCCCTTCAGCTTCCCCTCCTCTTGTTTCCTCTTCAAGTTTGGAAAAATGTGCACACTGAGAAGAAATCCATTTGATCCGTGCCCACCGGCTGCTTTCAGGGGCTCCTAAACCTGTATTTCTTCTTTCCCCTTAAATTTATCGCCTGTCTCACAGCCCTTTGTGCAGCAGGAAAAAGATGAGTGTCAAATCTCAAAGAGCTAAGACCACTGTGAAAGGTGCTCAGCACAACTTCTGGAAACATTAGTCACTTTCTAAACGGAACAAGATCAACTGAACTGAAGGACGGTCACAAACATCTTCTGGACTGGAGATGCTTATACCTGACATAAAAGACAGACAAAGATAAAGTGGTATTTATTACTATTTAACTTCATCTAAAAATGATAAGCGAGATGATCAGTGGAGACATGTCACGTTGCTTTCAGACACCGAACTCCAGAGATTCGCCAGAAGTTATAGTTATGCCTGTCAGCCCGTAGTAAAATATCCGGAGATTGAATACGGCAGCAAAATGTCAGAAGAATTCACAGGAGGCACGTGGGCGTTTCTAACATGTGAGGGACGCAAAACTGAAGAAAAGAACAAACAAAGAATACAAATATCTCTGGATGAAAAAGAGGAGCCCTGCACAAAGAGGACAGTGAAGACGTCTCATTAGAAAGACAACCAGACGCAAATCGAGAGGTTTTGCTGATAAAGAAGAAAGAGGAAGAAGAAGACATGTTGGAAAAACGTGTGAATGTAAAGTCGCAGTTATGTTCAAACTACATTTGACAAGAAGGATCGTGTGTTTGAAGTCTCTCCACCACACTGAGTACTGAGCTCATTTGCCAAATATACCATATGTGTCAGTTATCCTATTTTTCTTGTCGATGTTTTCTCGTGAAAGTCTAAAAAGAAATGAAAAAGTAATCTGCTCCGGGTGCTTGATGTTATGAAAGACCCCTCCTGGTGGAGCTATGCATCAAAACCGTCGACATGATGAAGCATGTTGATGGAGAAAACCAAGTTCACATTTATTCATCACAGAATAAATGTTATGAGAACAAAGCAAAGAGGCTGTAAATAACAGACAGGTGATCTCACATCCATGTATTTCCCTGTAGTTACATTAAAATCCTATCGTCGCGTTGGGCCGAGCCTAAAATAAATCAAATCCTATATTAACGCCACGGGGGCTGGGATGATATGACAGACGAGGGGAGGGGCTCGGCTCTTCATATCCTGTCTGGGTTGTTTTTTCCGTTGACCTTTTTTCCCGTTACAGACGCCCTTGGGTTTAGTCTTTTGAGAAATTAATTAGTTAAACAACCCCATAACCTCCCTGAGTGGGTGAATCGATTCCTTTACACAGGAAAAGGAAACATTTTCTCGTAAGCTTTTACCGAACTTGCTCTAACTGCCGCCCTGAGAAGCCAGGAACTATATTTAGGCGGATCACTCGGTGTATAGGAGAGGAGACTTATCAAGCAAGGTGATATTGAGCTAAAAGAGCGAGCGGCAAAGAGGTTTTTCTCATCCTTTGGTACAATCAGCAGCGCGTCTCCGGGGAGGCCGAGCTGTTTCTCCTCTTTCGCCTCCTCACTCATCCACACTCAAACGGAGGGACCTTGGTGGAGAGCAGAGCGCGGCGAGAGATGAAGACATCCTCAGCGAGCGAGGGAGGGATGGAGGGAGGGAGGGGTGGCGGAGGGAGGGAAGGAATGATGGAGACTGCGCCACGAGGGTTGAAACCTGCACTTCACAGCGAACAGAGGAGCACGCGGAGACATCAGGGACGGCTCTGTGTTCGGGATCAGACGCTCACGTCTCCGGATGAAGGGAGGAACGATGCCCAGGGAAACAATAAGAGGAGGAATCATGAAAGACATCACAAGGTCACTGCAAAGAGGTTTAAAGACTCTTGGATCTATTTGAAGACGTATACTTCTGCCTTCTAGGGAGGGGCTTTGAAAAAAAAAATAAATAAATAAAATGCTGATTTGCTGAAAGCACAGTGTCCATGCAACTTATACAACAACCTTGACTCGACAATCATTTGATGGCATGCATTGACTTCAATGGTCTCGTTCTCCATAAGTACGTATAGACGAGAGAGACTGATCTTTGCATGATGCCCCCCCGCTGTTGAAGCTCCGCCACGGCTATGATTATGTAGTGTTCCTGAATGATTAATGCACGAGCGGCAGGAGATGCTGCGTCTGACGGGGGGTTTAATAAACATCCCTCCATGTCGCGCTGGTGTTTTTGTTCCTGGCAGCAGCGTCGCACAATGAGCACAGCTCTCGTTTGTGCTCTTTAACAACCGCACCATATGGTGATGGGAGCAGCCGGGGTCCACTCAGGACATGCCTACACCGGGAGTGAGAAGCCAAACTTTTTTAATGTGCATGCAGAGTCTCTTGCCATGAAGTGGGTGTAGTGAGGGGAAGGAGGAACGGATGATGTACTCAGGCACAGAGCAGATTTCCAAACCAAAATAAAAACCATGAAGTCTATTCAGAGTACGAGCAGACGATATGATATTAAGGGTATATGTGCTGTGGTGCAAATGAGCCGAGAGGGCTTGATCCTGACGGCCGTCCAGGGCGCGCGTGGGTTTTCTCCGGGTGCTTCGGCTTCCTCCTACGTGCAAAGACGAGCAGGTTAATTGGAGAGTTGAAATTGCCCTAAGGTTCGAGCACGAGTGTGAATGGTTGCTTGTCTCTATATGGTTGTTTGTCTTTATGCCTCTGCCCTGCCATGTGCTGGCAATTCGTCCAGAGTGCATCCTGCCTCTCGCCCAACGACGGCCGGGATTGTCTCCGGCCCCTGGTTGACCCTCACCCGGGATAAGTGGTATGAACTATAGACAGATGGGAGGATATAAACATATAGGCGTATATAAACCTCTTCTATAGAGCTCACTGTTCATAGTCATTTTATCTCTGTGGCTATTTCATGCCCACTGGGGATTTGCCAGCAATCCGTGGATTGTTGGTGGCTTCTACTTTTACATTACATTACATTACATTTCATTTAGCTGACGCTTTTATCCAAAGGGACTTAAGACAATAAGTGCATTCGATCCCGAGGGTACATACCAAGAACAACAAGAATCAAGAAAGTACAATTTCTTCAAAAATAAAGCAAAACTACAAAATGCTTTAAGTACTTGACTTAACTTGACTTCGATATGGCATCATGCTTGTTAATGCAGAAATCTCCTGCATAGAGTGAGTCCAGGTCTTAACCGATAAACAACTTCTCTGGCCAAAATATTGCCCCCTCCCCACGGAGTCTTCAAGTGGACAGAATATGAGCAGCCGAAGATCAGATGCTCGTATTTGGTTTGCTGTGTGAGATCTCGTGGCTTAGGCACGAGGCTGCAGCCTTGGCACGTATCGACTGTCCCGCTGATGTGTGTCTCCAGAATGTCAACTGAGCGAAGCAGTGGATGGGCTGCAGGGTAAGAAATGGCCTGTCGTCAAACGTCGCCACACGCTAGAAGCAATGTGGCTGCAAATAGGATTTCAAGTTTGAACGCCGCAACCCAATTGAAGCTCAGCGGCAGCGACAGATTTCAAGGTTTTTAATTCAGTCTCTACATTTATGAAAGACCCCACCCTTCGCCGGGTGATGGAGAAAGTCAAGGGGAAACTTTTTTGGGGTGAAAAACCAACGGTCCGACCTATCAGAGCTCAGCGTCACGGGTCATACCGCACCCATCTTCAAGCTTTCATTTTGATTTCAAGTACACATCTATAAAGTTTTACTACTGCATTTTGCACAAAGAACAAAGAAATTGTGCCATATTTCTTTCCATACTAAAACACACACACACACACACAAGGTGAAAACCATTCCAACCCTGCTTGTCTGGGCTGTTTAAAATCACAGAGACATTCCTTAGCATAGAAGTGATGCACAGACCCGACAGTTCAATGTTAGGTAGAGAAATCCTTGAGGAAGCCCATGGGTTGTTTATTTTTGCCTCGATTATCACCCCAGGGCTTCGCTCAAAGGCAGACATTTAATAATTCATCTGCTCTTTGAATTCATTTCGTCGTCCCCCCCCCCCCCGATCCAATCGGCTCCAGGCCAACGTGTTGCTGCTGCTGCTCCCATTCAGCAAAACTGACTGGTGGTGGTGGGATGAAGTGGGAGTGGATAACGCAACATCCTTAAAATAGAAAGAGCCGTTCCTTTCCATGTACAATTAGCAAACTGTGTCTTGTTAATCAAAATCATGGACATTCCTGAATTTTTAGAAGATAATTTAGGATATCCGATTCAAATGAACCAAATTTGCCTTAGCAACATACTTTAAATCAAATATTTTAAAACTGAATTTAAATTAAGACTCATTTGAAACTTCTTGTTCACGTGACCTGAGAGCTATCAGAGAGATATGAAAAAAGAAATGTTCCAAAAATAAAAGGCAATCGCCACAGATCTTGGAATCCATATAACAGTTTAAAGGATATAAGGGAAGTTTCACCGTCATAAAACTGCACCAAGATGCTGCGCTGAGAAGAAAGAAAGTGTTGTTATGGATTGTGGAAAGAGATTAAAACGAGAGCTCCAGGCAGGTCTGGAACAATCTGGAGTTGTGGTTTCGGCTGCACACTAAACCCAGCAGAGCAATGTGGGCCATGGCCAATGAAGACACCGGAATTTAAAGAAAAGCACAAAAAGGTGTTTTCAAAAGCGTTCACTGACTTAAAGTGGTGTCGTTTTATGGATGGATGAAACCAAAGTAGAGCTCTTTGGGCGTATAGTGCATCAAGAAGAGAAAAATACACTCCAGTAAAAACAGGTTGGAGGCTGTATCACGCTGTGAGCCTGATTCGCCTCCTCTTATGATGGACGAGCGTATCAAAGGAGTGATGAAATCAGCAAGACATTTCAGAGTGAAATGTGTTGCCCAGTGACAGAAGACAAAAAGGTTTTCACTCTTTCAGGCAAGGCTACCTACAGCACACATCCAGCATCACAAAAGAATGGTTGAAAAGGAAAACGCTGCAATGATCTTAACCCGAAATTACATTGGAAACTCTCAGAGAGAAAGCTGGAGTCTGCCAATGGGAAAATTACACCTGTGAAACTTGAAACTACCGACTGACAAGTGCAAGAAGCTTGGAAGTGGATTTACAGGTAGTGATTGATGCTAAGTGTTCTGCAGGCAAATATTAGTGAATGGAGCCAATTGTTGCATCAACAGGTCCCTTTTGTGTTTTTATTGAATATCACACAAGTTCTGGTTTTACACAATAGGCTCATTTCTTCCTGCAGACATTCTGAGAAACGCACTTGAGAAATCAGTGGTTTTGACCGGGACTCTACTACAAGATCATTCTTATTTTCCGCTTGGCTGAAGCACCATTTTGTCGCAGAATTAAACAGAGAATAATATTGCGCTCTGCATGAAGCCTGGTGGCACACTTTAGGACATTGAAGTGTGATGAGCCAGAAGGTGACACAGAGGATAAATGAGAGAGTAATAGAGAATCACATGGAGGACCCTCGGACCATCCCCTCGGTGGTCTCATGCATGCTAAAAAGACGGCACGGCAAACACTTCAGGACCCAACTGATGCTTCTGACAAAATTGGCATCTTCTCTGAGAGCTGAGCACCAGGGGGGGTTCGGGGGGGTGGGCGCTCTGTGTTTGAGTCACTTTATGTGTCGACTCTGGCCCAAGATGTTCTCTCCACTTCGCAAACAAGCACAGGACACAGAGGGATCGGCCGCTCCCGAGCAATCCATCAAACGCCAGCCGCCCCAAACAAGCCTCTCCACTAACTCGCACGAACTCGCATGCACCAAGTCCCACACATTCACTAAACTCTTTTCCTACTCGTGCACCAAACTGCTGTGTCTGCAGGCGCTGCTGTCGTCTTCGGGCCGGGCTGGAGCGCCATTAATCCAACTCATTTATAAACGAGCACCTAAATATACACAGCGCTTAATTAAAGTTTGGCATCCATTATTGAAGCGAATCCTGGTTTTATGGGATGAGAAGGTAATTAGTCCCTCTACACCTTAGCGCTCATCTCCTCTTCCTTGGGGTTATAAATACCAGCCCTGCTGCCTCGTGGCGGTAAAGCCTCTAAGTTACAACCTTCAGTCTGAAACACCAGCAGATCAGTATAGGCAACTAAATAAAAATGGAGCCTCACATAACTATGCCACTAGACGAGCAGTAGAAGGAAGGTTTTCACTCCCCAGAGCTAAAACCAATTTCCTGAAACGCACTGTGGGATACGGAGCCATGAAGTCAAGGAACCTACTACCAACAGAAATTATAAATGTGACACGTAAATGTATGTTCAAAAAGCAAATAAGGAAACACTTGGGTACAGCATACTTGTGATGTACTGTACATAAATGTGTAGTATTCTCTTACATGGTTTGCAGTTTTCGCTTCTATGGAATTGGATATATCAGTGTTTTATATCATGACAAAGGTAAAACTGCATAACCACTAAGTTAATTTTTGATATCTGTAATATAAAATTGTATGATCATTATTTTAATGTATTTTAACTTTTGATATTTGTAATTTAACGTATGTTTTAAATGTTTGATATTAGTATTGTAATGTATGTTTTAAATGTTTGATATCTGTATGCATGTCTTAAATGTGGACCCCACTAAAAGTAGCTCTGTCTTAGGGTAGAGCTAATGGGGATCCTTCTAAATAAACAAACAAACAAACCTCTCGCTCGACCAAAGGCGAGAAGACGGGATTTCAGGAACTAGGTGACGTGATATGAGATTTAATATGTTCTACGGAGCCCGGTGTTCACCTGACACAGACACGTCAACATCGTGTTGGACACTACGTGCAGCTCAACCGGTTTTATATAAATCCAGTGTCTTTGCCAAGAGACAATATCTCAAAGATTGTGAGCAGACGGTACGACCCAGCGGTCAGAGGCTGGGTCTGTGTCTGCTGTGTGAAATCTCTCTGTCTGAATCTAGGCTTACTCAGGAGGCTGCAGCCTTGGCACGTAGCACCTGCCCTCTGCTGCTTTGTGTCTGACGCTTGTGTGTCTGCCTCTGCCGCTGCACAATGTGCACTTATCCAGCTGCCAGGTGTTGGTTCTGGCCACCGAGCCAATGGGAGTCGCTGGCCGGCCACTAAGTGCAACCTGCTGAGAGAACTCCTAGTGGCAGCATTGTCAAACCGAGAGCTGGCTTCCCAAGGTCATGATCTGTTCTGAGGAGACAAATAACATTTCCTTGTTATCTTTGGGACGTCGCGTATATATAGGAATCAGTTTGGGTAATAACAAATAATGACCCTATCTTCGCCATTGGGAAAAGAGCTATTGATTTCTTTTAGCTGCCAAAGAGTGAAATTATGACCTTAGCTTTGCAGGGATGGATATGTCTTTGCAGAATGAAATATCTGTTGTATTTGACCGGTGCTGGGTCAGAAGTCCATCCCCCAGACATTTTTGGAATTACAATATACTGAAAATATTATACTGTAATAACAACACATATCTCGGGCTCTAAAAATTCAGCTGCTTTCCAGTCCTCTGCTTCACAAATAAAAATAAATGCATTAAAAGTATTTATTCAAAAGATGTGAAAAGCACAAAAAGTCCACAGAGACCTCCGAAACTTTAACAGCCATTTGGAATGCAGATCATTGACTGGATCCAAACTATTCATTTAAATTCAGTCAGTCGAAACTTGCACCAATGTTTTAAAATAAGGTAGAAACACAAGTCAGACGACAGAGCTTATTATCTGTTGGTCACATTTCGTGTGTCATGGGTTTGCAGCCTCGTTTGTAGAAGCCATTGGAACTTTTAGCAAATAAAAATCTCTCCACCACTCATCAGAGTTGCTCTTAATGTCGCATGTGGAGCATAGATTTGTATGAACTTGAGCATGTAACACTGGGCTGGGGATATTGAATAGAAAACAACCAGGGATTTACAACTTTAAAACATATTTCCAAGTTCAACCAAAGTGAAACGACAACGTGTTCAGTGAAGTAATCCACTTTCTACTTTGGTGTCAGACCCACAGTGTTCATCACTAAGACGTGGTTAATATAAAAATGACGCATGAGGTTCTGTTCACGGTACTTTGTGATTTTTATGCACTTTGCAAAAGAACATGACGAATTGTATTACATTTTCTTTGCTTCAAGGAACTGGACGTTGAGTTCTCTGACGCTCTTCAGCCGAGGTCCCTTCAATCAAAGAGCAACGCAGAGGGAGGAGGTCAAAATGTCAAACTCTATTACATTGTCAGTTTTCTGGCCTGCGTGTATAAACATCTCGTTGTGGACTGAGAGGGAAAAGGACTTTACAGTGAATTCTACACCCTAACAAGGATACTTCAGCGTTTTCTCTCACAGCAACAACTCGTCCAGAAACCTTTTTCAGCTCAGATGCAGATTTTAAGCTTTGATAACAAAGGAAAGTCTCGTCATAAATTATCATAATGTTGTGCCCAAATAATTACATTTACAGGCAGGGAGCGCCGCAGCAGCTCATTCAGGTTAAGGGCTGAAATGTTGCTAACACAGTAGATAATAAATGGCTCTCGTTATGAGCACGTATTGGTACTTCATCCTATTCATGTTCCTCATTATCAGGATAAAAAGCTTGTTGGTGCCATTGTACAAGGGACATGCATTAAAAAAAAAAAAAAAAGAAGCCAAAACAAAGAGAAAGAACTACTCCCTATTATTTTTTATATCGCCTGCTTGTAAATGTGGAAAACATTATGCGTTACACTTCTCCTTTAGCTCCAGGAATCACTAGATAATAATGATTTATTGAATTCATTACTGGATATGGCTCGAGCTTAATTGGTCGTCATAGTAAGACAATGGCGGTCATTTGGGGGCGAGGGATCCTTCGTGCCCTCGGGCTCCGTAAAGCCAACATATGCCTGAGCAATGGGAGAAGGGAAGCAACGACTTTTCCAACTTTCCCCGAGTGAAGGACAGCGGCGCAGGTACCCAGAGTTCAGGGTTTAGCCTTTTAAAACTGGATGATTGAAATTCTTGGCAGGGGATTCATTAAAATGGTAATTCTTATTTATGAAGCCCTTTAAAAAATTAAAATACTCTCCGTGTACCGCTTCCTATTAATTAACTTTTTTCCCTCTCATTTTATTTCTTTCTCCTCTCCTACTTTTTTCTTTACTTCCCACTGAACTTGACACTCTAATAGGTTATGAATAATTCTGTTTCAGTTTAGACGGCAATTAGCCACAATGCCAGGGGCCATTCGTCTTCCTCTTTTGTGGAGTGGTGATTTAAGACCCAGCTGAGTTAGGGGGGTGCTCCAACTATCCCGCGACTACATCACTCACGTCTTCTCACCCGGCGCTGAGACAGGAAACGGTTAACTGGGTAATCCCCTCCCACCGACATTTAAAGACTTTCACTGACGTCAGCGGACGAAACCGCTCGATCATCAAATTGAGCAGAAAACAGTCGAGGGCTTAATCAAAGAGAAAAGAAATGTCTAAATTAAAGGAGCAAAAAAAAAAAAGGGAAACATGGAAACCAGAGGCGGTTCTCCGAGGCACGGAATGTGATAACGGAGTAATATTGTCACTCGGCGTCTCTCTCCTGTGTTCCACTGCAAAGTTTCATTACTGCTAATTAGCCAAAGGACCATATGGAGGAGCGCCTGTCTCTGCTGCTGGAACTTTGAGGGACTTGAATACGATAATTACAGCACAAGGCTCGACAATGGGCTACAGGCACACAAACTTCTCCCGTGATTGAATTGGAATAATAGATAATAGCATTACAACGGGCGGGAGAGGCATAGCCAAGCAAAGATTCATCGGTGTTAAATCAAATATGATCTAGAAGATAGGTAGAGAGAGAGAGAGAGAGAAAGAGAAACAAGAAGAGAGTGTGCGTTGAATGAAAAGTCTGGAAAAGTATGTGATCACTTCTCCACATTTGCTGTTGCTGCAGAAAGATATTGTTCCCATCAATTTCTTGACCCCCTGATAAAATATCCTCAGGATTTGGAATCAAGTCAATTCTTGGTTATTTCATAGATGGAGCAATAACCTGATTCCAGATCCGCGTCCCGGCTGAAATGTTGCTCTGCAGCCGGAGGCCTGTCCGACTGCAAGATCTCAAGGAAATGTGTTCATTAACTCGAGTTGTCATTCAGACAGTCACGACCACGGGACACAAAAAAACACACAACACAACAAGCGTCGGCCGTGGAGGAGGCGAATGTGAATAATAACAACAACAACAAATACTGTATCAACCTGAGAAATCACCTCGGTGTAAAATATCTGTGCTATTCATTGGGCAAGGGCGATTAATCCACTTGTTGCCAGGAGTGCCATTGTTTTCATCTCTGAGCCAACATCCATCCCGAGTGGCACATCATTTCTCAAATGTGTTCGCTCAGACGCCTCGACATGCGGAATACACAGACCTGATGGATGTTCATCGACTTCATGCCAGGCTGCTGTGGAGCAACTCATCACTGGGATTAGCAAGTTATCAACCTAACTTAACACTTTCTTCCTGCTTCATTCCCCAACTGGGAGAAAACAAAGCATGCATTTATTATTTTTTTTGTCATTGCACAATGGCGAATTTTGCAGAGCGCAGGGAATAAAAGAGATGCTTTCATAATCAAAAAGATTGTTGTGAAGAGCTGACCCATCCACATTCTTTCTGCAAGGCGGTAGATCTCCACCTGCTCACTGCAGATACGAGCATCAGCTTTAAAAAGAAGCTTCTCGCATTATTTTACACAAAATATACATCAGATTCTAATTGTTTCGACCAGAATCCTTTCTGTCGTGTTGGAAAACAGCGAATCCAACACACACAGGATCAGTTTTAAAACATCCTCCCTCCGGCGCCGCACATGGAACTTGAAGAGCTCAGACTTTCTGTCGTGATCAAGAGGGTTCGGCTGCTGCCTGCAGGCCGGCACCACTTCCTGTTTGTCAGTCTCTGTCACACGGTCCAGCCGGCTGACTTTGAACGCTTCCAAAGCCCGAACTCCACGGCTTTAAAACAGAAAAACCTTGAATACTGAATGCAGAGCCTTGCCGAAAAGCTGTGTTCCCTTGCTTTTTAAAAAGAATGGGGATGAAGTGCAGCAGTTGGTACTCACACATAACAGTAAGAAAAACATTCCCTGAAGCCAGGACGACCTTCTCCCTCGTCGCACGGTCGTAGATGCCCACGTGGCACTCGTACGGCCCGTTGTCCGAGATCCGCACCTCCGGGAGCCTGTGGAGGACAAGAACCACCCGGTGAGTTCAGATCTGAGCATTTTAGAGCTAATGTCGCAGGAATGCACAGAGAAAAAACATCCAGATAAGAAGAGATGAGCAAATACATGTTGACTTTACCATATATGAAGTTATAAATGACTATAAAGCAAAAAGTAGGATGAAAGACAAATGTTTCCATAGCCGAAAACTTTATTGAAACAGGGGTTCATTTGCAGAGACATTATTATGAGTGTCAATGGTGTTTATGTTCTGGTGTTTGTTGAATAGCGAGATTTAGAAAAAATATTTCTACACATACAGCAGAGGCTTTGGTCTATTTACTGCTTTTAAACTGGCCAACACCCAAATAAATTATAATAATATGAAATAACATTATAAATTAATTAAAATTATAGTGTTAATGCTACTTCCTTTTAAACACTGCATCCCAATTCCAATATTGAACAAGAGTCCTTGATGAATTAATTACGAACTGATGTGAAATTAAGGACATGTTCATTTCATTTAATAATTTAGCAGTTTGAGGTTCTAAACTAATTATTGTTACCGAATTAGTGCATCATTGCTAATGATGATTATTATTTCATAAAGCATTTTACATGTCAAACCTCCCAAGGTCCTTTAAGACAACAAAACAAGCAATCTGCATAATATCGTGTTAATAACTATACGAAATCAGATGATATGAGTAAAAAGATATTCATTAGTTATTGTAGTTAACTTGTTTTTAAGATTATTTAAGTATTTTACTTTTTCCACAGGTATACAACTGAAACCAGGTTTGTTAAGTTGCACAACACATTTTTAACCTTCTGGTTCCACAAAGACAGAAATTATAGTAATTATTTCCCTTCCTTTTTCCCTCCTATAATTTTTTGTGTATCATTCCACAAAGAAACAACAAAGCAACAGTTGTGAGTCAGTGACGGTAGATTGCCTGAAAGAGAAAAGGAGCACAATCTGTATTCTGCACTCGGCTAATGTGTCAACAATGAAAATCAAAGTGAGACACTGCTGGTCACATTCAGCCTCTGTGATTTATTCCCACAGAGCAGGAACCATTGTCCTTGCCGCCCGGGTGTTTCTGACGGGGACCTCTGTTGGTACAGCACCCGGCCGTTAATGAGTTCAGCTGCGGTAGTGAGTGTGTGTCTGTGTGTCTGTGTGTGTGTGCGAATTGAGTACATTGCACTTTTGGAGAGCAGTCCAAAGTTGTGTGTGTGTAGTGTAAAGTATACTCTTTCCTCACCCAGCAGCTGTCTTTGAGCTGCCCTTGAGCAAGGCACTTTAACCTGAAATAAAAAAAAGCTTAAAGGATAACACTGGCTTAAGCTGGTTTCTATTCTTAGCATTTCCAATAAAGTCTTAATCCACACATGTATTTTTCCACTTCTAATGTACTCAACGTGTCTACTTGTTTGACCTTTTGTATCTGTAAGCATACTTTTATATCGTCCATCTTTTATTTATACAGCTTATCCTTATTGTGGGATGGAGCCAGGGGTTTAAAGGGATTTGAAATTATTCTGCAAGCAAAACCTCATAATTACCAGAAGCTTCGTAAAGGGCCTTGTTGGAGTGTACTTCTAACGAAGCAGAATTGTCATCAACCATTCCTCGATTGGACGAAAGGCGGGACACACCATGGACAGGTTGTCGGTCCAGGACAGATCTAACAATCAGTTCCTTTCAGTCAATTCAGAGTCTTGTCCTCATCCCAATCTGTTTGTATTCAGGCGATGGGACGACCCGCAGACTCTGAGCCCAGGACAAAGCGCTTGGAAGGGATTATTTGAAATCCTCAAATATTAAACAGAACCTCATAAAATGTGTTTCGAGAGTTAAACCATTATTTGCCTATTGTTTTTTCTGACTAAACAAATATGACCAAGTTCAACCGAGCCTATAATGGACGGACCAGGTGCGGAGAAAGTAAAGTTCAAACACTGAACTTTAAACCGATAAGGTAAAGTTTTTGCTGCACGGAACAAAGGTTTGGCAAAGTGTATTTGAGCATCTCGGAATCTAAAGTGCGTTGGTCTCCACCGGCGCCTCCTTGAGGGATCAGCTTGAAATAAGTCTTTTCCTCGCCACATGGTGAAATGATAAGCGCGGCACAGCGCTGGCAGCAGGGAGGTAATTGGCTTTGTCTTGGCTGGTATGTTGTTACAGTAAACGCTGATGTGGCCCATTGCTTTGTTTTTTAGTTTTAAGAAAAAAAACAAAGCCAGAGTCCCGGTCCACAATCCTGACTCCGGCAACCGTGGATCCACACAGGCGCGGAGAAAGGGAACCAAACAGAGATAAGAGGATTCAAAGCGTTCGCCACAAAGAAAACCCCCGACCACAGCAGTTCTCCGGGGGCCGGCTGCTCCTGAAGTCTGACAGCGGGACGTGTCCATCAGAATTACAGGAGCCGGGAACAGAGGGAAGATTTAACACCTAACATTCAGGCTCCTGTTAAATATTAAGACTGGTGGAATTAATCTTTCAGCACGCACTCTAATCTTTGATGTCAGGCGTTTCAGAAGTGCAGGTCCGTTGAGAACACGCTTCACACACAAAAAAAACCCAGGTGACTCAAACACTCCTTTCCTTTTCACTGCTGTGGGTCGTTCGTCAGCTAATGTTTAAAATCTGAATGATAATGAAATCACCTTTTAAATGGAACAGAACTAATAATGATCATATCAGTAGATTTTATTCGTGGATTTTGTTAAAACCCTGATTATTGCTCTGGTGAGAAGATGTCTTAAAACCTTTTTCAGTCTTTAAAAAGCAACTGTGACTGAAGCTCTTAGCAGGCGAGTGGCAAGAAACGCACCTTTTTAACTCATTTTAATAAACTTGTAACCGGTGGCCTGAGTCCTGCCTGTTGTAAGTAAAGTAAAGCAGCCTGTTGGATTTATCGGTGCAGTGTGACTTCAGCCCTCCTCCTGTTCACGCTTCTCATTTAACCAGACAATACGCTCTGTATCTTCCATTAACTCTTCGCTCTGGGCCCAGAAACCTTTCTCGTTAAAGAGTCTCTCTCTTCTCGTCTTCTTCTTTTATCACTATTTCATGTTTTTCATTGTTTGCTTTCATGGGTTCTTTTGTCCTTTACTTTGTTTCCAAATCATGCAGCTCATTAATCAGTGACTTATAAAAAAGCGTATTAGCGGTGACACAAGCCCAGGAACAAGCTCACAGCCTCGCACACATAAATGAGTATTATCACTTAAATATGGTGAACGAGCCACCGAGAGCAAAGGGGATCGAACGAACAGACTTTTTTTTTTACTACAAAATCTGCCCCTGTACACCAAAGAAAACCTGCACATACACGTCGGGGGGATCGATAGCAATGGGCCCCCGAGGAGGAGCAGCACACCAAAAAAAAAACAGCACACCGCAAAGAGAGATCGATTGTCCCCGAGGAGTTGCATCTGAAAGCTCTTTCCTGTTGTGTAGGCCTTCCTCCCCGAACTCCTCCTGCCTACAAATGCAAGCAAATGCAAACCGCCGAGACGGGGGGAGGAGTGGAAAAAGAGAGCTCTCTTGACGGAGCGCTTGGCTGAGAGCTCGTCCCGGCCAATCTGCGCTTCACATTAACGAGCACCTTTGTCAGATATTCCTTCCGGCCCGATCGGGTGAGGACTCTCCACTGTATTCGAGTGCTCACTTGATGCAAAGCAGAGATGCATTGCCTGGAGGGGGTCAGCCCTATGTTCCCAGATTTCTATGGATTTTATTTTCACTGACAATTTTGAAAATTAGGCCCTATGTTCCCACAGACCTATGTTTCCAGATTTATTTTGAAAAATTAGTCCCGATGTTCCCACAGCCCTATGTTCCCACATTTCTAGATTTTTCTGAAAATTAGGGTTAGGGTTAGGATTAGCGGTGTTGAGCTCAAGAGAGGGTTAGGGTTAGGGTTAGCGGTGTTGAGCTCAAGAGAGGGTTAGGGTTAGAAATGTTGAGCTCAAGAAAGGGTTAGGGTTAGCGGTGTTGAGCTCAAGAGAGGGTTAGGGTTAGCGGTGTTGAGCTCAAGAGAGGGTTAGGGTTAGAAATGTTGAGCTCAAGAGAGGGTTAGGGTTAGCGGTGTTGAGCTCAAGAGAGGGTTAGGGTTAGCGGTGTTGAGCTCAAGAGAGGGTTAGGGTTAGAAATGTTGAGCTCAAGAAAGGGTTAGAGTTAGCGGTGTTGAGCACAAGAGAGTTTGGAAGCTAGCTAGCTCCTTCAAATCGCCAGCTACGGAATGGTGAACCCTTAACTACCAGGCAGGGGTAGAAATGTGGGAACTGTAGGAACATAGGGCCTCGTTTTGTAATGAATATTGGAAATGTGGGAATATAGGGCTGTGGGAACATAGGGCTGTGGGAACATAGGGCTGTGGGAACATAGGCACGTTGCCGCCTGGAGGACGGAATGCAAAGGAAGGTGTGTAATCAGCCACGTTTCCTTAAGGAATGAGCATGAAAGAAAAGGATGAAAATGATGCCGTGATTCTCCGCGAGCCAAGGGGAGGTGTGATTGACTTTGTGCTGGCTGGTTGCATTACAGGAAGTGCTGATGTGGCTGGATGTCTCGATGTTTTGATCCAACACAAAGCCGCGGCGCTGTTGTTTGCCGTGCTAAGCGCCGCATTCATGGATTCAAACCCACACAGATGCAGGGAGTGGAGCTCAGAGATAAAACGGGAGAAAGCACAGAGGCTTTGCTGAGAGAAGAAGAAGAAACCTCACAGTAACTCCTGAATGATTACAGTCATCCCAAAGCCCTGTTCAATAAAACAGGTTATGCATTACTTATCATTCATTACCACTTTAAGAAGGAAATCATTTACTTACCCCTCTTTAGGAATATTTATTATACACCACATAACATAAACTTGGTGAGAAAATCCTTTAACTGGAATTACCACACTGCGGATGTATGCCTTGTCCAACCAGGTGTTCCTGACATTACTCATCTGCAATAACATGATGTTACTCTGACCTTTGACCACTAAAATCGAATCAGGTCATATTAAAGTGTACGTTAACTTTTGTGCCAAATTTAAGTTCCTTATCTCGAGGCATTGATAACGAGTTCACAAGGCCAAAAAGGTTTTTGCGAGGTCACAGTGACCTTAACCTTTGACCACCAAAATCGAATCCGCTCTTCCTTCAGTCCAACTGAACATTTTAACCAAATTTGAAAAAATTCCCATAATGCATTTTAGAGATACTGTGTACACAAGAATAAGATGAACGAAGGACCAGCTGGCTGTCGCCGGAATGGAGGAGTGAAACGGTGCTTTGACATATTTTAATTTCCATCATAAACTAAATTGAGAGTCTATTTTACCTAGTATCACAATACTGTTGCAACACTTGAAACTTCCGAGGTAAATTCTGTCTCTTTCACGTCGGAAACCTCAGTGGACACGACACTCACCTTTAGCCCAAGATCGGGGGAGGAAGACTTCACGGGAACATTTTAAAAATGTAACTCTAATCGAATGAGACATCCTTGATACAACTTCCCACCGGAAATATTTATCAATTATTGAAACACCTTCCTGACCTCTGGTCCCTCCTGAAGCTGCAGGAACAAAAGCGAGAGGTTTGTCCATTAGAGCGAGTGCGACGGGTGGAATAACACACGGGTCCAGCAGCGTTTCTCTAATGAGGTAAAACTGAATAAATTCATTTTTTGATCACCTTCAACCTGTCAAACTCCCACTAGTAACAGAAACTACTCAAAAGGCAATTTGAAGGAGACAAGACACGTCCATTTACTCTTTGTGTTTGGACGCATGCTGCAAATTGAGATATTTGCATGTTGACATTTGGGACGTGCCCCTCTCAGAGTCAAGTACTGGATTGATTTAGTCGTTTCTTAAATTCTCACATGACTGGTGTCAATTTAACACCATGATAAAGTATAAAAGTGGAAATGGACAAAGAAGCATTGACATACAGGGACAACATGAATATCCTAAAGGTCCTTTAAAACAAACTGCATAATGGAGTTTGTATATGACCCCTAAAGTGACCCAGAAATTCTCTATGCTGCGACTCCATTAAGGGAAAACATCATCTGTCAGTCTCGTTAAAGACTCCTTCTGAAAATCTATTGTACATTATAACTGTAAAGTTACATTTAGCCAAAAGAGGAGATGGTAGATTTAAATTAAGATGATTTTTTTGTGTTACATTAAGACAAATTTGTGGTCTGCGTTAAAATACTTAGATAAAGTTATAGAAGCTTCGTCATCATGGTAACGATAAGAAATGTGTTAACTCTTTCTTATGTACTGTAAAAGTCCTTTTAGGTTAAATTCCAGAGTTTGGTTGACGGTCAAAAAAAATTGGCGCTTGAGTTCTTTGCCCTATGCCTAATTACTACAGCCACTAGTGGGCACTATAACTTGATTGTAACAAAATGAAGCTTTGTCTGAAATGATTGACAGTTTATCTGATGATAGAAAGTTAGTCATTTATCTTTCTCTCAGTTTCAAAGCAGAGAGTTGATAAAGCTTTGCGTTTTTATCTTTTGAAGTGGTCATGTGGCTGATTCAGTCTGTGAGGTCATTGTCAAGGGAGCGGTCAACAGTCAATGTTTTGTGGTGCATGTTGGGTAATTACAGATTTGCTTTTTTATATTTAATCGCACTCATTGAAGTAGGGCAGTGCAATATAAACAAAATAGGTCAAACCATATCCATAGAATTACATAATAATAATTATCAGCATCTCTTCAACATCAACTCTATTCCTGACGATTCTCTTCCATGTGAGTTTCTTTGGCAACATCTGAGTCTGGGTTTTGTTTTGATCACCTCTGAGGCTCTCAGCCGCTGACATTCTTTTTCCTGTTTGGCATGATTCATACGTGGGTGGGATGAGAGGTGAGTGTTGTTTGAGCCGGTCGCGGTGACCAGTCTATGGCAGAATGTTTTTCTGATCTGTGACTTTTCATACGCATGCACCTGTAATAACTATGTTCTCCTTTTTCGATTTTACCCTGTTTTGTGTCACACTCACTTAGTGTCACTGCAAAGCATCAAACACATTATGAAAAGTTCTGCTGCAAAGAATGTGAGTTGTGCAGGAACCAAAAGAACTTAATATGAAACAACAAATGCTTTTCTTGTATATAATATATTCTGCACAACCTTAATTTGAAGGTTTTCCAAAGCATTTTGCTGCCGCTTATATTTTCCTGAAATTTCTCTGTATCTCCTGTGGTGGCCACTGATTTCTTTGGCTCCTGCATCTGACTTCTTTCGCTGGAAATGTGTGAAACCAGTCCTTGATTGGACACTGGACCAGCATCAGTGGGATGGAGCTGGTATTGGTCTGAAGGACGATGCTCACTCAAAAACTTGAGAGGGGAATGGCTCTGATGCCAGGCTGTTCAATGAGAGTGGGCTCCCCCTTGACAGAGCCTGTACAGAGCAAATTTCAACAGCTCATATTAAAAGAAGATCTTCATACATGTATTTTGTCAGTCACCATTATAATTGTAAATAGGCCATGGTGAACGACAGTCCTCGTACAAGCAACACTATAATCTGTTTGTCGGTTTATATCCTAAAATATTCACTGAAATGTTTCCAAAAAATATTCAAAGGAAAGTTGCTTCCTTCCACCTCTTACCTTGAAAGTCAAGGCCGTTATTAAAAGAAACCCGACTGCTGGCAGGAGACGTAATGTGGACTCATCAGAAATATTTCATGCCCAAAAAACATTTCACTTCTTCTTCAAAAGGGGATTTAAAGCCAACGGCAACGGGAGAGGAAAATAAAAGACACAAGGAAAAACATTTAAAGAAATATCTCCTAAGACCGAACCTCTGCCGACCTGGGTTCGTGCCACTTTCATCTTTTGTGAGTAAAAACCGAGGATCTGTAGACGGAGACGGTCTCAGCTTGAGTGCTGTAGCTCCTTCAAAATCCCAAGTGTCATCAGCCCCATGCAAGATCCATCATTTGTCCACTGGCACTTGAATGCAGAGCGAGAAACAGCTGTTTCCATTCTCTGAGAGGCAGATAAAACCAGGCTAACTGAGATGGAGTCAATATCAGTGTCATTTCTGAAACTTTCTCATAATTGAAAGATGGCACGTGCGGAGAAAAAAACCCCACCTCCATCATTGCTGCTCTGTTACAGCGCAATAATCAATATTGCTGTGAGGAGAAATGTGTTCTACAAGAGGCTGGGTGGGGAGCTGGAAATACATTTTCTCTAAACAAAAATGCTGAGTTTATAAAAGATACGGAATATCGAGGCATTCATTTAGGTTGTACAAATGGATTTGTCAGACTGCTCCGGCTTTGTGCAGAAGATTTAACGTTCTCAGGTGGAGACGGGAGATTATACCGAGTAAGAATTCAGCTTTTTTTGCATTTCTTAGCCGAGCTTCTCCGTTACACCATGAAAGTGGGATTGTGTTTTTTCTTTTTTTTTTTCTGACTGGAGGAACGGTGAGACTGGGGCCAGGGGGGGGGCGTGCGATTCTCTCAGGTCCACGAACACGGGCGTAGCATTGTGATGCATGATCTGGATGCAGGTCAGCGCAGGTAGCTGGTTCATCGGAAAACATTCCTCCCCTTGGGTGCGTTGCATTGGACTGACTCTCACTTCCACTCTGTGTGTGTGTGTGTGTGTGTGTGTGTGTGTGTGTGTGTGTGTCCAGGCATGGAGGGGTGGTGATGTTTTCTCTTTGTGTATGCGCCCATGTTCCCCTGTCTGTGAGCATGTACGTGTGTGTGCACCATTTCATTGTGATGATGCCCATTCTCCCAAAGGGATGGTCGGATTGTCCGGATAAATTACCCTCAGCTGGGCAGCGACATCACACACGAGAAAAGAGATGGGGGGGGGAGAGAGAGGGAGCAAAAAAAAAACCACAATGAGGTTGGAATGCACATGAGCAGAATCAAAGAGAAGCAGCCGGGGACATAGATGAGATGAAAGCTGGAATCAGCACAAAAGGACTCAAAGTGTGACGCATTACAGTTTTAAATGAAGTCGTAGGTGCGACGCAGCGGCCGGCTCTTCCTTTGTGTCGTGGTAGAATAAGAGAGAGGAAATCTGCAGCGAGCGCCAGAGCACGAGGAGCGAGGGATGAGGAGGAGGAGAGGGGGCAGACATCTGCCGCCATACTGCCGGGGCCGGCGGTAAAAAGAAGACGGTCCCCAGGACGCCTTAAACGTGTAATCAAGCCAAGCACAGCCAGATGACTCCCCACCTCCTACTGCTGCGCTCTCTCCATTTCCTGTCCTCTCTTGCAGTAAAAACCTGTTACTGAAAAAAAACATAGTGGGGGGGGGTTGTGCACGCACTGGATCACTGAGGCCAGAGAGACGTGTGCGTGTTCACCTCCGTGGCTCCGTACACACCTGGTGTTAACATGTGGTTTTCAGGATCCAATCACGAGTGGACAGTTCTGAGTGTGTGTGTTATCACTTGGTATTCAAAGGACCCATCGTATGCACATTTTACCACAAGTTGATATGGTTCCTTGGGGTCTTGATGAAATGTCTGTAACATACTTTGGTCAAAATACCACAAGGATCATTTAAAACAGCACCCTTTTTACCCTGTCTAAAACAGCCCTCCTCAGATTGAAGGTTTCTGACAGAGAGGAACCACAACAAATCGCGGGAGTTGTTTTTTTCCAGAGTTCATGGGACGGTAGACATGCCAGATACCCACATTAACATGTAGAAGTGGAATTTTCATAATATGGGCCCTTTAAATGTGGCCCTACATGCGTCTCGTGATCGGATCTCAGCTCTCGGCTCTATAGTTTCTAATCTTATTTCAAGTAGGTGGTGATCTTAAATCTAGAACAGTGTCACAATTATAAAACTGAAAATAAGTTAAATACGCTTGAAACAAACAGGATGACAAAAAAAAAGATGCTACTTTGGAGGGGAAAATACTATTTTTGAGCATCACAAGCTTATTATGAGACCCAAAACATCACAATACTAGTAAAATATAGCTAAAAATGAGTTTTCCCAGCTAATTTCAAGATCACTCTCTTCTGGTAAGGCTTAAATATAAAGTCTTATTTCAAGAAATCTTACCAAACGAATTTTGACTTGTTCCATTGGCAGATTTTTTTGGCTTATTACAAGCAAAAAATAACTTGTATTCATTTTTTTGGGCTTATTTTTGGAATGGCCTTTTTTGCAGTGTATACAAACACACTCGTATGACATTTTTGTTAACGAAGACCAAGTTATGTTGTTTTTTACACACGTGTGTCCAATGTCAGTTTGTGTCAGAGCTACAGAGACGAGTCAGTAGAGTCTGAATGAACCTCGAGAGGCTGTGAAGAAAGATTTAATTATCAATCACTATCATCGGAGGGCCGTCAGCTTCACATGTGGCCCGGACCACCTCTGGATATCCCATCTGAGTGCGTTCACGTCTGTATTTAGAGCCGTCAACTTGAGATGGAATCACAAAACCCACCTGTTAACACCAGGTGTGAATGCTAATGCTAATATCAGTATAGGCAATTAAATAAAAATGTAGCCTCACATAACTTTGCCACTAGACGAGCAATAGAACGAAGATTTTCACTCCCCAGAGCTAACACCAATTTTCTTAAACGCACTGTGGGATACAGAGCCATGAAGTCATGGAACCTATTACCAACAGAAATTATAAACGTGACACGTAAATGTATGTTCAAAAAGCAAATAATGAAACACTTGGCTACAGCATACTTGTGATGTACTGTACATAAATGTGTAGTATTCTCTTACATGGTTTGCAGTTTTAGCTTCTATGGAATTGGATATATCAGTGTTAATTTTTGATATCTGTAATATAAAATTGTATGATCATTATTGTTATGTATTTTAACTTTTGATATTTGTAATGTAACGTATGTTTTAAATGTTTGATATTGGTATTGTAATGTATGTTGTAAATTTTTGATATCTGTATGTATGTTTTAAATGTGGACCCCACTAAAAGTAGCTCTGTCTTAGGGTAGAGCTAATGGGGATCCTTCTAAATAAAATAAAATAAAATAAAATACACCTGAGCTGGGTGGAGCTACCTTTTAATACATGCACCACAGCAGCTGGATTGAGACCCAGCCCCCGGGCCAGATGTTTCCCAAATCCGTAACATTGAACATCTTATCCTCAGAGCTGCTGATTAGATTTGTGCCGCTGCCTCCTGTCCTCATGTAATAATGCAGTGACCCCTTCGCCACAGTCACTCCAGCCCAGCTCCCGGTCTGACCAGGAGCAGATGGCCGGGAGGGAAGCAGTGTAGCGCCGAGCAGGAGAGGTCACCTCGGTGCACAGAGCATCAGGAGTGATTATATATCCTGAGCTTAGAGTTTTGGCAAATCACGGACACAGAGTTACAGAGATGAGTGGTCGTGTTTTATCAAAATGAAAGTCTGAGGCTCACCTGACAGTGGATTGGTACACCAGGTCCTCGCGTCGGCGGTAATCCTCCATGTGAGAGTAATTAGTATTAAACATAGCGTCATAGGTGAAGATCTTCTGCTTGATGGTCCCTCCATCGGTGACCTGCAAGAAAGAAGACAAGAAACCTTAATGGATGTTTCCTCTGATGATGGATGGGACAGGGCCGTACCTGGAGCTCCTCCTACATATAAACTGTTGTTTCACGGCCCCGGAGAGGAGATAGCGCTCCTCCTGCCTTCAATTATCTCCGTGCGGCCCGTGATAAGCTCATTGCTTATAAAAGCACGCGAGCGGGGGGGGATTGAACATGATAACATGATAACATCAGTCTCGCAGACAGCTGCCCGTCTGTTCCCGTGCACATGGTTAAGTCTTAATGAAGACTGACACAGTGCGGTGTTGGGAATGTGTCAAGCGGCCTGATTTCTGCAGAGGTAATGGCTCGTGACCAGATACTGCAGAGGTAGGGGGGGGGGGGTAGGTATTTTTGATCTGGGCATGGTAGATGATGGAGCACTCCTTCCCCTTCCTAATATTCACAGGAGAGTTAAAGTCACTTAGCATTTGAATGACTGTGATTTCTTCTCTCCTCAGAAGCCTCAGACAGCCGTAAAAAAAGAAAAGAAAAAGGAGGTGACAGGATTTTAATGGAGCCGCTAATGCTGCTTTGAAGAAGGGAATTGTTGGTGGGCCGGGGGATTCTCCTTTCATTTCACAGAAACGAAGATGCTATCGTTCTGATCCCGATGAGGTAAACAGCATCAGAGCGATTCATTATAAGTCCGTACGATGTATAAATGTATACATTACCTCATATAGAGACAAAGCTAAATTGTGTTTATATGAGTAAACAACTGTTCCCTGTGAACGGGGGGGAACTCTCATAACCTCTCGCCTCTAGAGACAGCGACTTGCTTCAGGCTACGTTTGCCAAGTGGAGTCGACTGCACTCAACAACCAAAAGCACGTCTGTGAGTATAAATTACCTTTGTCACCTATAAATAATAAGGTGGGGGGGAGGCTGGGCGTTTAAATACTTTTAATAGATTTCAAATATTAAAAGGTCAAGCCACTTGGACTTTTATTCCGCTTCCACACCTCAAGGATGTGTTAAATTAACACATATTGTATTATATTATATTACATATTGCAATTTGACACTGTTCACTGTTTTGCTTTTTGCATTTCACTTTTTACTTCACTTTTTATATCTTTTATCTTTTATATATTTGTATATAGATATGTTTATGTCTAAATAAATGCTACCTTGTATAAATATTAGTAAAAATGAGTAAATAAGAAGTAAATGGTGAGTAAATATACATTGTTTTTTTTATTATTATTATTGTTTTTCTTATGTGTGGTGCATTTATTGTGTTTTTATGTTTCTATGTTCATTGTATGCACCAATAACCAGAGCAAATTCCAGGTAGGTTTAAACCTACTTGGCAATAAATACCTTCTGATTCTGATTCTAACTTGTTTGGAAGACTTTTGTTTCATACAGCGTTCTTCCACTTGAGCAAATGATTTCCAACGTGTGTGAGGCCACCGGGCTGATAAAACGTTTTGTCGCCCTTGTCAAGGAGCTGAGAGAGAGAGAGAGAGGGCTGTGGACACGCGGGCGTTTTCAATAACAGTCCAGAGATGCAGACACCGAGCAATGATTCGGCTTTGTTTGAGTCACAGAACAGGGAGACACACGGGGAAAAGGTCAAGCCTCTAAAAGCAAAGCCGTGTCTGGAAATTGTGCTTCTCCACCGGCCGGACTCGTGCCACCGGTGCAGTTGCAGTAATGGACCTTTTAAAAACATCACCATAGGGATCTGAGAGACGTTTCTGTCTGACATGGCTGTAAAACACCTGCTGCGAGAGCAGTTCTGCAGAGTTTAAAAATAATACCACACTCAACTTCCCTTCTCTTTTATATCTATATTGGAAACTGGGGGGGGGGGGCTGCACATGTGCACTATGGATCAATAATGAGACATATGTGATATAAACTGCAGAGTAGTAAAGCATGAGAGACGTATTTATAACTGTCAACGGGATTGGCTAATTTCTTCTATATTTGTTTGAACGGTGCTTATAGGCAAAAACTGCATCAATACATTTCAACTCTACAATAACATGTCCCTCTTGTCTATTTGGAATCTTTAAAAAAAACATCTACAAAATACTTTGCCACCATTAACAGCACGAAAACTCTTCTTTTTTTATTAATGCTCATTATTTCCCTGCTTGTTTTTCTATACTCCCTAAAACTAGGTTTGTGCATCACGAAGAACACAACAAATAAGAACAATTGGGAAAACAGTTTGAAGAAAATCACGACAAAAGCAGAAGGAATGAAGTTTGAGAAGATGGATGATTTTCTGTAAATACCAGAAATCAGCAAGTCTACAGCTGCTCTGCCACTATCTGTTCTTTCAAGTATGATACGCCTATGAAGAGTAAGTGGTCCCACACCATGACATCATTTAACAAGCTTCTCTATTGGTCAGATGATTGAACCTCCACCTGATGATTCTTGTGTCTTTGGTCCGACATGCGCTGCAAGAGAGAAAAGGTGAAACTCTGAATAGCTGCTTTCAAACATGCACTGAACTATAATCTGCTGAAATTATCCAAAGGGGCTGAATGCTTGAATGCAAATGTTTTATTGCTGCTGACATTCTCTGGAGTTTCTCCTGCCAGCAGCCTCGTAAAAACTCCTGTTATTCTCCAAATGAGCAGATGTAAGAGTACAGCAGGAGGAGGATTGACTGCAAGTGGCTGCATTGATGACATTCGTCACAAATAAGACAAAGCATAGAGTCAACAAATATAACTCAATCATAACATTCTCCCTCATGGGATGCTGCACACACGGTAAATGTGCATGCATGTGTGTTTATGTGTGTGTGTGTGTGTGTGTGTGTGTGTGTGTGTGTGTGTGTGTGTGTGGGCAAGCAGACACTCAACAAATCAACAGCAGCCCTTCAAGTGACCTCAAGCAGCCAGTGAAGTGTTCAGCCCTCGGGCGACAGAGGCTGTGAAACAAGCGACTGCGTGATTCTACACATGGCGCTGGAATATTTAATCAGGTCGGACGAATTCCAGCTCGTTAGCGACTAACTGCAGCTCACCTTGTTAGCATGTCAGCAGTGCTTATACGTTTACACACAAGCGGGCTACTCTCCAACTGACCTTTATAAATATAATATTCTTATTTATACCGAGTGCATCACTTCTGCTGCAGTTCCAGTGAATATCTGGGTTAGCACTAACATGATGGCCTGAAGGATGTTGTTTCAAAGTCCTGATGTGGGAGTAGTTCAGGTCTAAGATGTCACGTATCCGCTGTTTGTGTTTGTGAGCTTAATGGGATTTAATGCAATGGACTTACTGCTTTTTACAGCTTTTCTATTTCACTATCACACACCTCGGAGGAGATTTCTTTAAAAAGCACAACTGACGACACAGTGCGAGAGTAGTTTCATGGATAGATACTTTAAATCGAGGTAAGTGAACCTTTGTCCAAAGACGGAAATAGAACTGGATAGTTAGCGTGAGCGGCAATAACCTCCGCTAGCATGAAAGCTGTGAAAGAAACAACATCTCAAACATTATCATCACAGCCCGAGGGGAGAAGTCGCCAGGTGGAAAAAACACCACAGCAACGAAGAAGAAATGCAAAAAGATCCACGTGCTGGTTGATTCTCTCTTCAAAAGGAATTCTATAGTTGTAGATTTTTTATATTTCATTGATCATTATTTCGACGTAGTTTACTGTATTTTCACGGCTGCACTTATTCACAGATTTCCGTTTACCTGACATCTACAAAGGCTCAGAGACGGATGCAAACATCCTCTCATCCCGAAGTACTGAGATGAGCTGGAGACATTCAAACTGGATCCATCGTCCCTCTGAAAAACCTGGCTGATACTGCAGGTGTCTGATATCTTGGTTCTGAATCCATGAGGAGATTTCTGCCTCTGACAGGTCAACTCTGTGGCACTCGCTCTTTATCTATCCCCCCTTAATGATTCCACCTCTTAATTAAGACTGACCTGTACACCCCTGCGTAACAAATCTGCAAAATCCTGCCCGTCAGCCGATGTCTCCCTATCCCCGGAGATCTGTTTGTGGCATGAGCCGCTGACTGCAGAAGGGATAGAACAGTGAGAATGGAGGGAGTGGGAGGAAGAGGAAAAAAAGGAAAAACCACTCATGTGCCAAAATGGCTGTACAAGAGGGAGAGCAAGAGTGAGATGAATACTCTCCGCTGCAATCAAAGCGTATTCAAAGCACCGTCGGGTTTGCTACAACGGCCTCGTTGAATCCAGGCCACGGGATGCATGTGAAGCACAGAGGCACAAAACCTCTCCAACACTCGGCCATCTGGAGATATGAAAAGACAGACAAGGGTGTGGGAGAGTCACCTGCCCCTCCCCTGTCTGCGTTGTGGCAGATAGCGGAGGTTGGTTGAGGGAACAGCCAGCGGGCGACAGGTATACAATGGGGTTTGAAGGTGCTCGAAACCGGGTCGCGTGCCCATCCTGAGACGTGATGATGCCGAGACAATCTCCCGACTCCGGCCTCCTTCCTGCCGAGCCGACTCTAATGATGCAGGGGTCAGATTAGGACTGGATCTCAGGGGTTAACCAGAGCCCCCCCCCCCCGCTGCCTGTCTGGGCTGGGTCCTATTTATAGGCTGCAGCTGCATCAGAAGCCACTGGAGAAAATTCAGCTAACACACGGCAGGCCGACTGTGAGAGATTTAACCTGAATCCTGCCTCATAATTTCAGGCACTAGTCAGAAAATCCCTACAGCCAAGTCTGTTTTTGTCACATTTCTCAAACTGGATATTCTAATCTCCAGCCCACAAAGACATCAGGGCCCTCGTGGACTTTAATGTTATGCTCAGACAGGGTGGGAGTAATAAAACCTTCACTTTGGGTCTTAAAGGTAGATGATAATGCTTTTTTTCAAGAGAAGTTAATTCATATTCCACTTGTCTGTCTGTGTGATCTGAATCTATCGCTCTCGCGCTCCGTGAGATGGGAAGCAGCATCGCTCTCATATAATGTCTTAATGAGATTAATTCCCATTCAGTCTCTCATTTAAAGACTTAGACAAGCAGCGACAAAGGAGATGATCAGAGCATTGTCGTGAACCAGCTTGGCACTTTTCTTCATATCCATGCTAATTTGCCTAATATTATTATTCAACAAAGTGTCTTTGGAAACGGGGCAGAAGCGTTGGGAGACATTGTCCTTCTTGTGAAAAAATAATTGCTGTACGCAAGAGAAACATTAATAATGAGAGATTCAGAGGGGACGTGGTTACCCTGTGTGCTGATACATCACAATGAGTTACACCTTTTTTTATAATGCAAATGTCATTTCACAAAGACTTCATGACGTCACTAATAATTACAGAGACTGGGAGAGACCAGTTTTTATTAAAACTCCAACAACACAAAATCTATCTAACTTAGTGGTATGAGCTGTTGCCTTATTGTCTAAACTCTCTCTCTCTCTCTCTCTCTCTCTCTCTCTCTCTCTCTCTCTCTCTCTCTCTCTCTCTCTCTCTCTCTCTCTCTCTCTCTCTCTCTCTCTCTCTCTCTCTCTCTCACTCACTCGCTCTCGCTCTCTCTTTCTTTCTTTGTCATATTCAGATAAAGCAACGCCACGAGAAATCCTGCCCTTCTCGGTGGCTGGTTAAAACATGCGTAAAGATTTTACCATCCTCAGCAGGCGGCCTGGATTCAGCAGAGATTTGATGGATACTGCTCTGGATGTGCGATGTGCCACAGGCAAAGTCACTTTGTAAACATAGGTGGGATTTATTATGTGCCTTCCCAATAACTATACTGACATATTCACATTTCTTACCTCATTCTTATCTGTGTATTATAGTTTATGTACTTGCCAGTGACCTAGTGACGTAATTCCTGAGTAGGTACTGTTTTGGCCTATTTAAAATGAAGTGACTTTTACTTTATCTATTAAAATGTATTAATATATTTGTATAATATTTTTGTTCATCATTTTTAATATATTTTCTTCTACAGGACACAACTGTTTAATGTGTCTTGTCAGGATTACATGGAAAATTAAATGATGAATCTCAAGGGACAAATCTTTTCAGTGGTAATAAACGCAATTGTGTGATAATAACAGACACAGCAGAGAAAAATAAAAGTTTCAGTTTATAAATGGAGGCATCAGGTGGAACAGCAGGGCATTTCTGTTCAATTGGAAGGCTGCAGAAAGCTGCAGGCTCTCTGAGTTTGTTCTGCTGTAACAAACAACAGGTAAACAATAGCCCTGTGCACTTCTCTATGTGAGGTCAGGGAGTGCTGAGGTTCAAGGATAATACACCGAGGTAAGAAATTCTATGTCATTGCTTTAATGGAGCACAGCGTGTGATAGACCAGTGAGAAGCCAGACAAAAGAGTCACACACATGTTGCACTTATAAAAGTATCCAAAGTGGAAGAAAATACAAGGCAGCTGGATAAGAGTGCATCCTGTAATAACTGTATTTTTCTGCAGCCCTTAGAGCTGCCAGGTTTAAAGATGGGGGGTGCAGAGTTGTTCCTGCAGAACAATGAGTGAGTCTTGGGGATACGTCTGCGGATGTGCTCTGTAATGTTGATCCTCACTCAGATCTGGTGCACAGCCTCGGTGGCCCTTCCTCTTAACCTGTGGCTTCACCGCCCGGCATGCTGTGCTTCCCTCCTGCTGCTGAGTGACACAGGACCTGGTTAAAGGGATTTCACGCGTCAAGCAACCAACTCCTCTCCTCCCTCTCTCTTTCACGACTCTCAGCGGGAAAGCGTGGCTAACACAGGCTGGTAGCTACCTGATGGTGTAAACATGTTCATTACCATCCGTGCACTGATTGGCTTGTCATGCAATATTATGTTATTTTGGAATGGATGTCGGATCAGACGGAAAAGAGTTGGGTGACACCTCCAGAGGGAAACTGCTTCCAAACTTGTAAACAGACGTCTCTGATCATCGTCTTTTGTTACTGCCTGAAATCTCTAGAATAAAGTTGAATGTTTAAATGAATCCGTCAATATAACAATTTTCAGTTCAGCGGCAACACCTGCCAATCAGGAGGCTTTGTGTGTCCATGTCGGAGTCTTCGGTGAGACACGTTTTCAATTAGTGCATTTCTCTACATGCACACACACAAGCTAAAGCAGGGACAACATCATTAGAGTAGATTTTGTTTTTTTCTCTCTCTGGCCTGTCACATGCTCCCCCGCTCGGCTGTCGGGCTTTTTCATTCCAATGGTACAGAGCACAAACAGGTTGTGATTGGCCGCTGCTGGAGCTGCCAGATTACATCCCCGGATTAGAGCCGGGGCCTGGTGGTAGCGGTGGCACCGACAGGAAGAGACCAGCTGCATTCCGCTGCACCCTGGAGGGAGCCGGGTGAGGGTCAGGCACAGCGCGGGTATAAACTCAGGCAGTTAAGCGTTATGCAAGCGTGTTATCTAAAGCTCTCAGAGACAAGGCCGTCCAGAGTCGATCATTATGGTCTGTCATTCTGAGGGAGGCAGGTTGTTTGCAGGGGGATGACACTGGCGAGATGATGAGTTCACGGCGGGTCCGACTTGTTGGAGGCTGACGATCTAAACCAGGGGTTTTCAACTGGTTTTGTCCCAGGGACCACCATTCTGACTAGAAAGTAATCAGCGGCCCACTGATGTGCCTGTGCGTGCGTGCATGTGGATAGAAAGAAGTTTTAACATTTGGTTTTGCATGTTGGTTTTGTTTAAAAACCTCAAACAAATCTAGAAAAATCTGTGTAAAAAACAACAAAACGGTTGATTTTCAGTGCTTAAGAATTGAAAACAAAATTTAAAATGCAGTTTGTAGTTGTACTGCATCACTGAGTCTATTCATTCTGTCGGGAGAACTGCTACTGGATAGACGAAAGTCTTAGAGCTCTCCTAAGAAATTGTTTCTCAACCAGCGAACGTGGTAAAGTTGACTGTTATTGCAATCAATTGTTTTGGCTATTATGCCAATTTATTTTTCTTATTACAAAGTATTTGTTTTTCGCTCTTTGGTTTTATTTAACATCTTCATTATTAATTCTGCCCATTTTGGTCATCTTTTCGGGAAAATAAAAATCCCCATCATACAAACAACATCTCAAAGACCTCCTGAGAGTTTTTCTACCTAGTTCAAATGCTCATCTACCTTTAACACGCATGGACAGGGGAAAACTACTGGCAGTTTCTAGCCCCAAGCCGGTTTCAAGGTTCCCCTCATCACCTTTATATTATTTTAAACATTTGTTCTTATTTTGGATATTTTTCACGATATTCAAGAGTAATCTGTAAATGTGTTGAAATATCAAATCGGACCCCCGGTTGAAAACCCCTGATCTAAACTGTTACTGTTATTTAGTTAAAACCTTGAGTTCAAGTACAGAACAATACTGAGAAAGAAAGAATTGCAGAATAAAACTGGATGCAATGCGTGACTGTGTGAGGACGTGTTCATATTTCAGCAGCAGCAGCAGGGATAATCAGGGCAAGAAATCACTCATCCACCTCAACAATTACCATTGAGCTGCCCTCAAGCAAAGCACTTCTAACCAAATTGCTCAGTGAAGCTGATTAGCTAACAATAGCAAACTGGGTGTTCTGGGCAGCTCTCTGTAAATGTTAACCATTTTATAATCACCGCAGGAAATGCCCCATGCTGATCAATGAAGAAGATGCTTCTCGGCTCCAAATATTGTTATATTACTATTTACAATGTGCTGTTTTTTAGAAGCTGGATCTTTACAAATACATCCAATCGCTTGAATCTGCAGCAAAAGCAGGTGTTAAACCTGAAACTGAATAAAAAAATCTGATCATTTTAAAGTTTTAAAGTGGAAGGGAGGATTGCATAACCAGCAATTAGTGGCACATTATGTAATATAGTGACTTGGGCTACATATCAAAGGATTCCATCAAGGGCGGGCAGGTAATGAGATGCAGCGCCGAGCGAAGGAACATCATTGTGGGCACTTGTCCTTAATCTGTTTGATCAATGTGCTGTAAGTGACTCCATGTCCCCACCCCCCTCTGACAGGGTCTTTATTCTGCCTGAGCGTCGGCTGGAGGACGCCAAGAGGAGAAATGAAGAGAGAGTTGAAAAATGCATGGATTAGAGGAAGTGCAATAGAATATTAAAAACTGCTCCCATTCCTCCAAAAGCCACCGCCAAGATTTTAAATTTGATAATGAAATAAGAAAGAAGTATAGACTTCACTCAACTGTAGTGGATCAGACCCCAGGCAGAGATTGAGCATAATTAGATTTTAAAGGAATTTAGAGGATGCTTTCATCAACTGTAAATCACACAGCACGCCCCGGACAAACACGGTTTAGGAAACAAAATGTGCTTTTTGTGGATATTGCATGGATTTGCTTTATGGATTCGCAACCAATGGTTTCTAACAAGTCCATTTGCTTTTCTCCTCTGAACTTCTGCTCATGTTTAAACCACATGATGACTATCCCTCCATTATTGTTACTGCTTGTCCTTTGAGGCTTGCCGGGCTGGAGCAGAAAGACACAGAAAGGCCAAGTTTCACCAGGATGCAAATAAATACCCTTCCCTCCAACATACCACAGATGAAAACTAGTGTCACCTTATTTACTTTCATTTAAATAAATGCACAGGGATCAAGGAGTTTCTTTAAATGCTGCTGAACTGCCAGAAAGTTCCAATTTCTCAAGTTGTGAAGTCATTGTTTCATCCCTGGTGTGTTCATGTACTGTGAAGCCAGAATGTGTTGTATTTGTGTCTTGAGCGTTTAAACGACACCTTGACACCTCAGCCCAATAAGTGCAGGATAACAAAGAGCAAATCAATCCAATAAAACATATGGCTCTATATGGTGGTGAGTGCTTATCAGAGATGGACATGCAGATTATAATGGACAAAAGTGAAATATAGGCAATGACAAGTTAGTGGTTAAAGGTACAATTTAAAGTTGGGAACCAGTTTTTTCGATAGTTCCAACACCAGATGAACGCACATTACCTTTATTACAGGCTTGAAGGATTCAGTCCAACTTTGTGCCTCTATTTCACTAAATGAACTCTACATGTATTCTGTTCCATTCATCACAGTTCCCACTCTTCCCTCCTTTTTCCACGGCCTGAACCACCCTTCATCCATTTGACGAGCAGGCTACTGCACTTAAACCTTCATGAGTCCGAGCGCAAGTTGCTTCACAATACCAATCACAATGACCGATAAGATTGTCTGCACTCGAATGTACCAAATGTATTGTTAAAGCTTCTATAAGCGGAGCGTGCATGACGTGAGGCAGCTTGTAATTAAGTGGCAGCGCATGTGAGTTACGGATGTTAAACGTGGGCTGGATGGTAGTTGGAGGTCTGGAGAAGTAGAATGAGTCTGAACAATGAAGTGAACACATAATTGCTGAGTGGAAGTTGTCAGGAGGCGTGTCTAGCTCCGGCAGCAACGAGCGGCTGACGCCAGGAGAGTTGTGAAACTCCTTCAGGCCGGTTCTGCACGTCATCGTGTGATTGGTCAACGAGCAGTTGACTAGAATCCTGCTGTTCCACTTAGGGTGTGGGTGATCTGCTTAAAAAATGTCAAATCAATAAACCTGCCAGCAAAGTGTATCAACCCTTATCTATCTATTGATGCAGTTTTGTCCAACGAACCCGATGTCCAACAATATTTTCCGCCACTTCCTTCTTTACCTCACAGATGGGGTTGGGCTCACAAGGGTGCTCGAGTTGGAAAACAGATGGTGTTGAAAGACATCACGGCCACAGTGGACGGAACACGTCTGCATATGTTTGCAGCTTCACACTTTTTTTCCTCCTCCCCTGCTTTTTATTTCTCATCCTCACAGATTACTGGGAGCCACCATCTGCATCCGCCGGGTTGATGGATATATGGGGAGTGTTGTTCAACGCATAAATCATAAGGCAGGTCGTGAACACACTACAGAATGCTAAAATAGACAAAAGGGTTTTTTAGTTTTTTGCTTTCTTCATACATTTTACGAGTTAGTTTATTATGATAAAGCATTTTGTGTCTTCACGCCGTGAGAAGATTTATCACTGGAACAGTCTTCACAAAGTTAATGTCAGCACTGATCCCTGTTTGGAAAAAGCACTTCAGACAATCTGTCCAATCTTTCTGTTCCCCCGGTTCTGATTTGCTGCCCCGTGCGACGAAGTGTTAAATCAGGTTATGAGCTGGATTCATGTAGAACTGTTTCATGCACATCCACATTACATCCATCTGGGCTGGATGCAGCAGAGGCCTCATTTCATACTCAAATACAAATTCCTAGCCCTTAATGTAGCATGGACTCCCATGTTTTAATAAGCCACACTGGAGTCAGAGTGAAGAAGCAGACAGAGGCTCGTGTTATTTACTCCTCATGCTTGTTTCCAGGGTGACTTTGTCTCCTCATTCAACTACACAAAGTACTGAGGAACAAAAATCCTAATTTAATATTTAATGCTTCTATTTCCTCTCATTTGCGCTACATGACTAATCTCATGTTCCGCTGCTTTATCTCTTTGTCTCCATGTGTCTACGGTGCAGACAGGATTTGATGGTGGCAGGATACTTTTATTGTGGTGCTGCTCTAAATTTAGATCCGAACTTAAATGTAACAACGGCACAAAATGAACGGCAAGGTTTTGGAAATTAAAAACAAACACCAGCCCACCCTCCATCTCCATCTCCCTCTCTCTGTCTCTCTGTCTCTGTCTCTGTCTCTCTCTCTCTCTCTCTCTCTCTCTCTCTCTCTCTCTCTTTCCTGGATTCAGCAGAGATTTGATGGATACTGCTTTGGATGTGCGATGTGCCACAGGCAAAGAAACTTTGTAAACATAGCTGAGATTTATTATGTTCCCTCCCAATAACTAAATTGATATATTCACATTTCTTATTTCTTACCTAATTTCTTATCTGTGTATTATAGTTTATGTGCTTGCCAGTGGCTTAGTGATGTAATTCCTGAGTAGGGACTTTTTTGACTTTTTTAAAATGATGTTACTTTTACATTATTTATTATAATATATTGTAATATTTGTATAATATTTTTGTTCATCATTTGTAATTTATTTTCTTCTACAGGACACAACACTTTAATGTGTAAGGTCTTGTCTCTCTCTCTCTCTCTCTCTCTCTCTCTCTCTCTCTCTCTCTCTCTCTCTCTCTCTCTCTCTCTCTCTCTCCACCACACACACAGACATTGTACAGACACACACACACACACACAGTCACAGCACACACACTCTTTTGCAACAGAAGAGGATGAACCAGCGTCTCTGAGGACATGGACCAGATGGGGGACATCTCCAAGTGGTGGTTGTTGAAGGGTTTAGTTTCAGCGTAGTTTTAAAAATGAGTGCAGCCGTCTATATGTGGCTCTTGGCTCGGGGGCCGTCCACCTTGGATTAGAGTGTGTTATATTAATATCATGACATTGGATTGAGATTTGTGGATCACGCATCAGAGGTAGCAATGGTGGATCCAGTATGGCGGATTCTATATTGTGCTGGCTGATCGTAGTGGGAATGGAGGATCCTTTGTCTCTCTCTCTCTCTTCACCACACACACAGACATCGTACAGACACACACACAGTCACAGCACACACACCCTTTTGCAACACAAATGTCTGTAGTGGAGTTTCCTGACAGCCAGGACCACAGACACTGTTCGAACCCCCGGCACAGGCGGTGTTTTTTTGGGGATGTGCGTTTGGACCAGATGAGGATGAACCAGCGTCTCTGAGGACATGCAGGGACAGGACCAGATGGGGGACATCTCAAAATGGTGGTTGTTTAGGGGTTTAGTTTCAGCATAGTTTAAAAATGAGCGCAGCCGTCTAGATGTCGCTCTTGGCTTGGGGCCGTCCACCTTTGATTAGAGTGTGTTATATTAATATCATGACATAGACATAAGCATCCAACATAGATATGTTCTAGAATTTGACAATTTCGAAAAAAATGTGTTTTCATCAAAAAACAATGCCATACTTTAGTTTACAGCTCAAAAACCACATTTCTGTCTTCAGTATCTGTAATTAAGCAGCGACTCTGTTAATATCTGCATCACGAGGACGAAGCGTCTTTCCAAACATCTGCTGCTCCGCCTCCAGTGACTCCGGCTGATTTACGATATTTCAAACAACAAGTCTTTAATTAAAGTGAATCCATTCTTCTGTGATAGCTTTACAACCTCTAATCTGTCCAGTTTACGTCCAGCAGAGGGGGGGGGGGGGGGGGGACGTCCAAAACTCATGTCCCCCCCTCTCCCCCATGTGTCTTGCCTGGAGATACAGTAAAAAGCCTTCCACTTCAAAAAATGGTGACCTGACGATTCTCAAATCAGCTGCTAATGAGCAACACTGGCAGCGAGAAGAAGGCAGAGCAAACACAAGGCCCCCCCCCCCCCCCTGAGATGCTCCTTTTAGCCAAATGTGATTAATACATGTAATCAAATGAAGTCTCATCGCAGCCTCGTGTTTCCTGTGATGCAGCTGCGTCTAAAGTTAGTTCTGGGGGGGGGTGGGGGGTGGGGCGTCAGGGAATAGAAAACGTTTCTATGCAAAACAACAACTCGCTGATTAGGGGAAAATAAATCCAATCTTAATGTTACCTCGACGTAAACAGAAGGTCAACTGGATGAGCAGCGCAGGAAATTAAATATAATGTGTCTGTTAGCAGGACCACCATGCACTCACAGCAGAGGCCAATTATGTGCTGGAGTCCTGTGCTCTAACACACACGCACACACACACACACACACACACATGCATCCTAACAGACTCACACACTTCAGCTAGAGGTAAATGTCTCTCAAGCCATTTAAATTAAGAGTTATTATCATATCCAAATACCATTAGCAGTAATTTTTATAATATCAAATGATTCCCCAGAGGTAAATGTTGACTCCAGCTCTGTTGACAGACTCCAAAGTGATAAGAGTTTGGCCTTTTGAAGCATCACCTCCGCTCCACCTGTCCCTGGTGAGGTGGCGTCTGACGCTGAAGAAATAAAGATCTGATTATGAATCGCTCCAAAGGTGAAATATCAAATCCTCCTGGTGAGGGGAAGAAGAAAAACAAACCCGTGTGATTAAGGACAGTTCGCTGATATCGCTTTGTGACTTCTGTTCCCGGAAACCAACCAAACATCTCGCCCTGTGATCCGTTATCACTCATTGCATAATGAGTACGGCCACATGAACCCGGCTGATATCTTCCCCGGATTTATCTGCATAAATGTCAGAGGCTTGAAGAGGTAAAAATGATCCCGTTATTCATAAGGCGACAGCTAAAATTGGAGGAATATTTGAAAAGATATGTGTAATTTTGAGCAGCATTTATCTTTGTGGATGAGAAGATGCATTACACAGATGGATATCACAGTATTTGTGATTTCTTATTGCAATTTATAACCATTTAGAAATGGAGATAAACACATTAAAATACATGATATGGCAAAAACTATTGAAATGTTTCTAATCATCTCATGAATTCTAATAAGTGTAGTGCCTGTTGTAACCCTGCGTGTTGGTTTGGCCTCAGTGGTGCTCGACTCTGAACCGGAGAATCAGTTCCCGTTGTAATGATCAACATGTTGCTACAGAGCACTGGCTGCCAATTTATATGAAGTTTATTAACTTGTGTCCAATTTCCCCCTTCTTGGATCCTTAACAGTCCAAATATCAAGTATGAAGATGAATATTTCTCCAGATGTGCAAACCATAAAGGCCACAGACAGAGTTTTCTGTAATTAACAGTTTATCCTCAGATCTCCAAGCACTCTATCCCACCACACTGTTCCAAGAAAGTCCAATTTAAACGAAACACTTTGGATTTGCCTGCTGAGTTATGTTCACCACCAGCGGAGGCCAGCCGGCTCCTCTGTGGCCTGAGCTTCACGGCAACATCTGTGAAACCACTGAAATTCCATCGCTGGCTTCCTATTGGACCAGGTGGCAAAGCAAACCTCTGGCCTGTGATCAGTTGGCCTGTGATGTGTGGCGCTCAGCGGACGAAAGAGATCGGGAAATGGTGGCCGCCAGGGGGGCCAAAACGTGTATGTCACCGCCTTGCATCAGTCTTGGTGCCGAGATGGACGCCCCGGTGCGAGACATCTGGTCAGAACCACTAATCAGACAAGACTTGAGATACAAGCTGCCCATTTGATCTCCGTCCTTTTCCTCCCGGGCACATTCAGCGCACAATGAGCCATCAGCCGAACCCTAACGAGGCGCTTTGCAGGGCGGAGTGTCCCTCACGAGCTGCCGTCCAACGATGTGTCGGCAGCGTTCATCAGTAAAGGAATTGGTCTTCACAGCCACCACAGACAATGGTTTCCCATCAGAGTAAAGCAGCGATGTGTCAGGGTGTAAATGTTTACTTGCAAGCTTTGCAGAAGATAAAAGGGAGGATGGAGTGCTCGTGGGCCGATGAGACCTCGTTATCATCTGGGGACGGGAGCAATATCAAGCAGGTTTAAAAGGTTTGGGTCATCTGGTGAGAGCCGAGGGACCGGGGGGGGGGGGCTAATGAAGCAGCAGACAATCATAACACCACAGAGCGGGAGCCGGGTGCAGCAGAAAGGAATCCGTCTCATCTCTTTCTCCCTCTCTCCCATAAATCTCCTCTCATTAGTTTGTTTCCTTGTGTTGTGCACATCGCTTGAAGTTTGCTGCGAGCAAGAGCTGTCAAATGCATGTGTGTGTGTGTGGGGGGGTGGGGGGGGGGGTGGGAGCCATTGTTTCCTCACCGAGAGAGAGGCCTTGGGAAAATATATCCTGGTGAACAGCGATGTTTCAGACTGAAAAACACGAGATACATCTGGGAAAATAAAACTGAGACGTATTTTTTTGTATTTTCACACATAGGTGTTGAGAGCTGGTGTAGTACAACTGTTGTGTGTTGCTTGTGTGAGTGTTAGTTGTGCGTTGGAGGCTCTTATGCAGAGAACGAGGAATTTATGTGATGAATCGGTTTTACAGAGCTCGCCTGGAAAATGTCTGTAATTTGTTAATGGTATACACAAGGCACTTGCAAAATGCTTGTGGCTGAAGTTACTCTCAGATCCCTGTGATGGTTCTGTCGTGGAAGAGAGGAAATCAAAAGCTCCCACAGGTCCAGTTAAATGGCTGCAAGTATGAGACTCATCTAAGCATCCTAAATGAAACCGGCCATTTGCCTTCACACGGTGGAGGTGGTGAGAGAAAACAGGCTTTTTGTCGACAGCCCCTTAAACCTTAAAACACTCGGTCAGGAGAAACAAAGAAACCGAAAGGGAAGCGAAGGCTTTCAACATCCTGTTCTTTTCTTCTGGCGCTACAGATTTCTGACCTTTGTCAGCAGAAACAGAAATGTATCGGTGTGTTGCTAGGCTGTGAAAGCAAAGGGAATAAATCTCCCCCTCCACTGTGGGTTTCTATAATAGAGGCCCACAGTTTTGATGAGTAAAAATGTGAAACAAAGGAAGAGCCGCAGGACATCAGTGTGTGAGAGAGAGAGAGAGAGAGAGAGAGGTGCCCACACATCCACCTCCTTCCACCGAGCAGCAGCAGCACGGTTTTCCACATGCACGTTACGGACGCCACATTCTCTTTAACAGAACATAAATGTTTCAATCAGATCCGAGGCGGCCGAGGAGGCTCACGGGGGGGGGTTGAGTCTGCGTTTAAGTCACGTTGACGGATCCAGTCATATTTTCTTATCTCTTCAAAATTGTCCCACTGGAGATGTTTGCAGAGGGCCGCGAGCGTCGGAGTGCTAATGCATCGCAGCTGCTTTACAATTCAGTTTATCTCCGTCACTGTTCTCAACTCAATTTATCAGCGAGTTTGTTTGAGCTGTACATCCGCTTCTTCTGATACTGGGAGAGAGAGAGAGCGGCTTGCCACAGAGAGAGATGTCTTAACAGCTTTTCAAAAGACACATAAAGAAACGCGCTGACACATTTATCTGATGCCGTAAATTCCGACGGGTTTTTATGTTTCCCCGCCTTTTTATGTGCCCATTTGAACGGTGTAATTGAACCGGTAAACAACACGACATTTTAAACACCTGATATGCACTGGCAGGGCACCGGGCCGCGTGTGAATCAAGTTGTCACCAGGTTAATTTTAAATCAAGACGATGCCTTTATTTGCTGGAATTGAGTGAAGTCACATCCACTTTTATGTGCTCAAATAAGCCTTATGCACATATTTTTCCTTGAAGCCTGCAAATTAACTGTGAATCATACTTTACAAATCTTTCTTTCTACTCGAAACACAAAATAAACACGCTGATGTGTTTGCTGCTTGGTTTGAAATTGCGGTAAAACTCCACAGTGGTCTTTGTATTCGCTGCGCATGTTGTATCTTGCAGCACCGAGAGTAATTTGGATCCAGGTTCTCGCAGTCGAGCGTCAGTGGGAGTCCATCCGTGAGTGATTTGCTCGAGTGAACATGTCAGCGCGCCGACGTCAGGGCTGCGGCAGACATGATTAGAACATCTAGCTTTTAATTGAGAATGCTCCGGAGAAGACGTCCCTCACAAGACGCATCATAAACACAGCACACGCTTCACTGTGTCCCCGTGGATTATTACAGTGAGGTAAGAAAAATGAAGTGAATCTGACATGTCGTGCTTATCACCGGATCGTGTTTTATATCAAATTGTCTTTAAAATTGATTCCCCTGAAGTTACCGCATAACAGTACACAGACACGGACTCGTATGAATTTTTTAAGAACCGCAAAACACAACATGAATAGAGACCGTGGTCAGTAAAACTGTTTCACTGCCAGGAACATTTTGGCTTTGATCTCTGCAGCCTTTGCACCTGCTCACTCTGCTGTGACCCGGTCAACAGGGGTGAGCTGTGACCCGGTCAACAGGGGTGAGCTGCAATAAGCCTTTTTGTTAACAAATTATAACAAAATGCAAATAATCGCAAAAAACATATTTGGGAGACAATGTTTTTTTTTAGTATTTTTTAAAGGAAGGGAAATGAAGGATTTAAATTTTGCATGATGCAACCTGGCTCCGGGAGTCAGAATGCCTCAGTCATTATTGTGGTGAGGAGAAAGGGTTTACCCAGACCGTGGTAAATCCCAGCTAAGACGCAGGCCTCTGAATGCGGTCCAGCATCACAGCCTTCTCTATAATCATCAGGAAGACCCGAGATGAAAGGGAGCTCTTGGACTTTTTGCTCATTTCAAAGTAAACACCTGTGAAATTTAAAAAAGAAAATACGCTTTTACTTGGCTTCTATTAAGGATAAACGGGGACAATGGCCCAATGCTCAAAACAAAGAGACTTGTTTAGCTTTAGCTGTTGCACAGAGAGCTAATTATCTCACTCACCACTAATGAAAGCACTTGTCGTGATAACCCATTTTATTTTCTTTAATACGCACCTTTCTGTTGCTGTTTAATATTGAAGTGTCTTGCAGAACAGTGTGTTGGAGGGGAGGACAGGCCCAGTCAGAGGGACCGGTTCTTCTCTGTGCATCATCCAGTCTCTGACAAGTTCATTAACATTATAAAATGCATCAGTTGGCAATGTCCTAACGCCTCTTCCTCCTCTGAAAGAAAGCAAAGCTCGGAGGACGTACTGGCATTTAACTGAACTGTATTTTACAGTTGATTGGTGCAGTGAATTAGCAAACGTGAAGTAAATAAATGTCTACTATTCTTTAATGCCATGGGGACTCGAGGGATGTGGACCACTGACACTGTGTGGTGCGGTGTGAAATGCACAATCCTGCTCCGACAGCCGCTCTCGCTACCAGAGAGTTTGAGATTTGGGCTCATAGCAGGTTTTTCTGACGAGGGTAACAACCTGTAAAATCAAAACTGTAAAAAACGGAAAGCTAAATATGTACACTGGATATGAAAGATGCAACCTGTGTCACGCGCCTGTAAAGCAGCAATAATCCACCAGGCTCTGAGTCTTTATGCAGTTCTGCTCCTGTAAAGAGGGAAGAAGGAGAAAGAAGCAAAACTTCCCACAGTTTGGAGAATGTAAAATCAAGGCATTAAAACGAGCTTTTATCTTAACTAGGTCACCTCAAAGTAGATTTGCTCTATGTGGTATGAACTTCACTTTAACACCAGGATTTGTCATTCTCATTCAAGCCACGGTTTTCCCACCTTAAGCCAACAAAGTCTTTCCTCTCAGGTATGTGCACGAGCAGAACTAAAAGACATCTATACTGGCAGATCGCTGCAGAAGCCTGTAGATAGTCTCAAGTTCTACATCTGCAACCATGTGAAACTCACAGCCAGCTCGACAGTTTCCTTGCTTTGATCTCGTTTGTGTTCCTGATGCAGATCCCAGTGTTGCTCACTAACAGCTTCTCCTTGTTGTCTTTAACATGTAACACTTAATTAATTAAGAGTCTTTTATGCTCAGAGTTTAAAAGAGCCTTCTTTCCATACGTGTCCATATTTGTGCACGTCTTCCGAAACGACATGGACACAACGGAGCAGTGACACTGGAAATCGTGGGGGGGCAGTGTTGCTAATAGTTCAAGCAACATAATCATAGAATGTGAAGAACCAGTTCCAACAACAGTGGAACTTTTTGAGGAGAGATGTCCCAACAGGGACAAACTATCTCCGTGTTTTATGCTTTCAGAAACTCTTCTAGTGGACGTCCTGCTTAACAACCAGGCCAATGTCAAGGATGTATGGATGTTTTTGATATATCTGTCTTTGTACCTAAAAGAAACATGACCAACCCTCGACTGTCTGACCGGATCTGCTTGATCACATATTTGTAGAGCCTACAAAAATCTATGCACCTATCGTTCCTCTGTACTGAAATGATGGATTCAATTCAAACAACTCGGCAATTAAGCTTTGCAATCTACCAGTCCCCAAAAAAGACAATACCGGAGGTAGCGAGGTGAAGGCATCAGTTTGAAAGAGCGTTCTTTCCATACGTGTCCATATTTGTCGGAGCAGTGCCACTGGAAATCGTGGGGAGGCAGTGTTGCTAATAGTTCAAGCAACATAATCATAGGAAGCAAATAACCAGTTTCGACAACAGTGGAACAGTTTTTGAGGAGCGATGATGAGACACTTTGCCCAGAAACAGGGACAAACTATCACCATGTTTGTCGTTTTCAGAAACTGATCTAGTGGACGTCCTGCTTAACAACCAGGCCAATGTCAAGGATGCATGGACGTTTGTGTTATATCTGTGTTCGTACCAAAAGGAAACATGACCAACCCTTGACTGTCTGACCGGATCTGCTTGATCACTCTTTCAAAGATCCATTATCCATCTACCTATCATTCATCTGTACTTAAATAGATAATGGATTCAATTCAAACAACTCGCAGTTTAAGCGTTGCAATCTACCAATCCCCAAAAAAGACAAAACTAAATCCACATGCCAGTGACGACAGATCCATTAACGGGCCGACAGAGCAGAGCCGGGAAAATACCGGAGGTAGCGAGGTGAAGCTATAAGAACAAAACCAAATACAGAACCGTGAGACCATGACTCCAGGAGGGAAATAATAAATATATAAATGATAAGCCTGTGAATGAGTCATTTTCTGCTGCATTATCAATGAAACAGTCTAAAGCAGCCATGGCTTCACCAACTGTATTGTGATCCGCAGCAACACTCGCCTCTAGAGGGAGAACATGTGAGTGGCGCTGTCAATACTGCTGTTTGTTTAATGGGACCAGAGACGTAGCACTTTGCCTCCGTGGCTGATCAATGGAGATCCAGCGCACACGTGCTGCATCAGCAGGAGAGGCAGACCCACACTACACACACACATCTCCGTCGGCTTCTGATTCTAAATGGTTGGATCACATTAGGATAAAAGGGGGATTAAACAAAGTGTTTAATTTGTAAATCAGAAGGTATTGGAGCACAAAGTGTGTGTGAGAGGCGGGCGGGGGGGCGGGGGTGTGTGTGGGGTGGTGGGTGCTAGTGGAGTGTGTCTCGGCTGATAAAACAGCACAATGCAGCCGACGCTCTGCAGACAAATCACATTCACGTTACTGCTTCAAAGCGGAGACTCAAGTGTATCTACACATTAACACACACTTTTCCTATATGACTGTTTGCACTTGTGTTGGGTCGAAGTGCAGAAGAGGTGTAAAGAGAAAAGGTTTCTTCTGTGCAGCCGCCTGAGGAACATCCAGTCCTGACAGCCATGGCCCATTTAGTTCTGTAGATGTAGATACAGTCGGCTGAGTTATAGAAATGTGAACTGAAGTGGACATCAACCTCTGCACGAATCGCTTCCCACAGACACTTTGTGTAAACAGTTAATTACTCGGAAGAGATCGACCGGCCGCTACGACAACATTTCCCCCGATGCAACATTTCCAACCTCGTAAGTCCTCGTAAAAAGCAGCGTTGGGCTATTCTGCTTAATAACTGAGTTTTGCATAATAAAGATGAAACTGTGCCGCTTTTGAAACCAGACACAGACTTTGATTTTTCTGACTGTCACATGAAATTTTCAATTATTAAAAATCAAAATCTCAAAGGAGGCAAAGTTGGTAGATTCCTTGTGGTCACACGTTCTCAGTCGTGAAATATGATGAGACAATAACCATATTCATGGAGGATATACATTCTTATTGGTTCCTTGTCAGATATTAAAGCTAACTCTTATACAATGTTAACAGGTCATTGCCTTAACTTATTGTTCTTAGTGTATATATTGCTGTTTTATGTCCAATTGTTGTTTTATGTACAGTTCACCAACCACACCAAGGCAATTTCCTGTATGTGCAAATATACTTGGCAAATAAAATAATTCTGAATTCTGAAAATCAATATGGCAAATTAGTTATAAATCACTTATGCACACATCCAGAAGTTATCAAACATTTTGCCTTAATTTGGACTCTCTTGTTTTGACCACCTGATGAATGTCACTCCTAAATTCACTCACTTTTAACTCAGTGTCTGGTCTCATAAACAGAAACCTGGAAAATATCTGGTTCTTCAGCTGCAAAATGTTCCACAGTGTTCTCGAGCTAGATGCCAGTTTGTCTGCTGTTTAGTGACGAGAGGCTAGAACCTGAGTGTTGTGTAAATTAGAAATTCACCTTTACCAAAACAGTAAAGTCGCAGCTCCACACAGATTCTCCCCCTTTTCACATTGTCTGCCAATTATGTTCCATCATTTTGAGCTGATACCGTAGCTGTGCTCTCCGCAGGGTTCGGTAGCAACGATTTATTCAAGCCGTAGACGAATGTAATGTACGAATAGATCAATTTTATCTACATGGTTCCACACTCGCATGAAGACCGATCGTAAACAAAACACTCCCAGACAACATGTCTCCTTGTCTCTTCTCCGGTTGCATTAGAAAGTCATGTTAGTTTTATGCTAATGTCGTGTCTGTCTGGCAGGACGTGAGCTTTGAGAAATGCAAAATGGCAGATAAGGCTTAGGGGTTACGTGATTAATATGTAATATTTGCACTTCAGAGAGGTTCTGTGTGGGAGCTGGGTAGTGGGGGGGGGGTGGCACGAGCATTGTCAGGACCCCCACGGAGTTTGATACATGTGCAAAACCTCTGTGGTAAAGGTGAACATGCAGGACACACACACACACACACACACACACACACACACACACACACACTGGACACAAGTTCACTGATGTCGGATGGCAACAGGCCGACGATATCTTGAGTCAAATATTCAAAATGTAATTTAAACCAAGATAAAAAGCATTTTGATTACCTTCGGGTTTGAGGATAAACTCTGCAAAAAACATGGTGAGCATGTGGGCGACTCCTTGCACTTGATTAATGTCGGTGGGAATACAGTACCATAAATTTGCAGAATTTAAAAAGGCTAAATCATTTGTTTTCTAAACAGTCCGAACCATTAGCATTAAATTGCATTTAAATATTTACATGCAGTCTTACTGAGAATGTCAATAGACAAATTACTGCACAGAGCCCAGTCTGCGGTAAGTTGAACAAAAAGGACGATTTAACAAACATCTGTTCTCCATTAAACACAAGGAGCCTTTGTTCTGGAACAGATTCAAGCACAAAGTCATTATTTGGATTTAATCAATCATAAGAATTAATCAGAAAAATGAATACAGAGCAATTTTGGAGTATAAAACAAAGAAACAGATGTAAAGACTGGAGACGTATACCACAGATATTTCCACACACAACTCATATGCCCTCAAAAAAACCTGAACAACTGTCACCTCACTCATGTAGGAACAATCCAGATTACATTTTGATGAAAAGGTATAAAATGGTCACACTCAGACACAGTCGGTGGTATTATAATGGTCCATTAAGGTAAAAAGAACAAAGTAATTGAACCTAAAGTGCAGACAAAATTTAAAAGAACACTATTCACATACCAGGAGTTTTACTTTCAGAAGTTTAACACAAAGGAAATCAAACTCAAAGTAAGAATAAGTGAATATATTTTAATAATGACCAGCGTGGGATGATTTGAATGTAAATGGTGAAATAACAAATAGTCTTCAAAGTATACTTTTTAGAACAGGAAGAGCAGCAGCAGCAAATATGAAATCGTCTCATATACGTTTGCAGGGTCTCTTCATTTTATTCAGGACAATTACAGACTTATATGTGAAGAAAACACATTTCCTGCCTACAAGGGCTCAGGGTTTGGTTTTATCTGGTTTTATCAGACGGAAAAAATGATACGTGCACGTCTCTATCTTCTCCATCTCGCTCTTATCATTCAAATGCACATGAGTCTGCAGGACGTTTACTTGAAATTAATATGTGTTTGCTGATATAACTGGAAAACTGGACCTGTATTGGGATTTATTTGTATTCAAATTTTTTGCTGTGAGCTGCTGTTTCTGCAGATGGGATTTCCAAAATAAAACGATACTTGGCATTAACAAACAAACTCCACTGGTGCAGTTCATAACCTGCCTGTTTGACTTGGGGTCAACACATTTGGAGAATCAGTTTAAAAGTAACTAAGTCTACTTCTATCAGATCCATGTTCCCCTTGTTGATAATCCCGATGCTTTTCCAACGGGTTTTTAAACGCCCCTGGTGTTATAGGGTTTTTATACGCCCCTGGTGTGCCGACGGAATCAACAGGCAAATAAAAACAACTGGAAATGTTTTTTCTTCTCTAAACGAGACATGACAATCTTTAAGAAGCGCCTTGTTATTAATCTATAAATCTGACAGGGATATCTCAACAGCTTCACACAGGCTGAACGAGCCAAGTGTCAACCACCTGGGTCTCATGGCATTTAAAAAAAAAAAAAAAAAAAACTTGAGAGAACTTGATTGCATAGATGCAATCTCGGCTGAATACCCTCGGAGGCTCTCTGCTGATAACTACCAGGAAGAGTAGCTGTCATGGCCTGGGGTGTGACTCACACCAGGCACCAGAATGATGTCCTGGATGAATACCCTTTAGCCCCACTGGGAGCGGGCCGTCCCGCTCCTCTGATGTCTTTGAGTGTCTTGGACCCAGAGGTCAGCATCTCATTTTACACGGACAAAAATCTATTTCGAAACCTATCTCTCTCTCCACTTGCGTTCAAGCCACGGGGGAAGGGCGGCTTTCCTCTAATTGTTTTCCTCGGCTGCAGAGCTCGACTGGTTATCAGCGGACCGAGTCCATTTCATCGCCCCGGTTGGTGAGCGGGTCATTCACTCCCATCAGTTAAACATCGCTCTGTACACTATGGTGTTAATCATAGTGTGTCTTTTAATGTGGAAATACTGTGGCTGTGCATCAGCAGGAAACCATTCGAATGCCTGTGTAGTACAAGGTGCTGTATAAATACAGTTTTAAGTTGAATATATATGATGGTGGTGAGGAGGCTGTTGGTTTGAATCCCGGTTTCTCTGTGAATATTGCCTGTTCACCCTGTGCCTGCATAGGTTTTCTCTCAGTTCTTAGGTTATTTGGACACTTTAAAGTGTGAATGTGAGTGTAAATTGTTGTTTTTCTCTGTATGTTGTCCCGTCCGATACGCTGGTGATCTATCCCTGGTGTAAGACGCCTGTCTTCCTTGGATCTGCTATCCAGATGGGAAATGTTGAAGTACTACAACTGATAATAATACGTCTCACAAAAGGATAAAATCATCGCACATCACGTGTTATTGCTCTTACGTGTACATCGTACATCCAGCAGCACTGGCTGGGATTGGCTCTTATTTACACAGAATCTTTAAAAGGGAATACATTTCCATCTGATTAAACTACTCTGCTTTTGATTGTTGATTCTGTGAAAAGAAAAGATCCCTTTCAGAAAGTTAAACTGTTTAACGATGGTGGCTCTGTTTCAATCTATGGCCACACTTTTTTTTACATTGGTCCATGCTAAGGACAATATGTGCCTCATAACCGTTTTGTAGTCAGCATGTTCTTTGACTATTCGTAGCTCTTTTATTCCCACATAAAGACCAGTGTTGAAGGTCAGGGAACAAAGGCCTGTGCTGGAAAGCCTCGTCCGTGAGGAAGAAGACATCGTACGCCCACGTTGGAAGAAACACTTTGGTCCACTTCTCATCCTCTTGTACTCGTCTCGGCACGTGGCTGAGACGAGCGTGAACTCGCTCCTTCCTTTTTTACGTGCCTGAACCTCCCAACACCCCCCCCCCCGACAGTCGCTTGAACTTTTTTTGGATTTGGAGGCGGGGACAGTGACTGATGCTCCCTCCTTTGATTTGTTCCTTTGAACTCTGCGGTCCCCAGCCTATCTCTGATCTTCCAACACCCTTCCTCCCAGAATCCTCAAGCAGTATGAGTAAAAAAAGGTACATTGATCCAGCAACTTCTATAAAGCCCTTAACACAAGTAAATATTGCATAAACAACATGGAATATAGTTTTTTTCTTTACTGTTCTGTGCACTCATATCAAACTAAATAAACATCAGGGCCGTGGACTCTGTAATCCTTAATTCCACCAATTCATTCATTCCCTTATTCCAGATCTCAAGATTCACACTAAACCAATTTAAACTATATTTATCAACCAATGTTCTGATCCCGGCTTGTAGGGCGGCTGTGGCTGAGGGGTAGAGTGGTCGTCCTCCAACCTGAAGGTCGGGGGTTCGACCCCCAGTCTGAACCCTCTGCATGCCGAACTGTCCTTGGGCAAGACACTGAACCCTAAATAGCCCCCCATAGAATAACAAAGTGCTGCAAGTAGATGCACTGTATGAATGTGTGTGTGAATGGGTGAATCTGTACTGTAAAGCGCTTTGAGTGGTCTTCATCAGACTAGAAAAGCGCTATATAAATACAAATCCATTTACCATTTACTTGAAAACCTAACGTCTGGTAGTCAAGTGTCACACTGAAGCAGAAGCATCTTTTTATAGTTCAACGAGGAAACAGCATCAAGGGGGAATGATGTGTGTTGTGGTGATAAGTGATTCACATTTCCAAGTAAAGAGCAGAGCTGTATCCATAAAGTACATTAGTAAAGTTCAGTACATTATGTTGTATTCAGAATATTTGCGATACTTAGACTTCAATTATAATTTGCACCACAGAATACAGTAAATAAAAAACACTTCTGCGGTTTAGTGTCCTCACATGTCCTCCATTTCTCCACCCCACCTCCTCCACCATGTGCTGTGTAATTTCCAGGGATGCAGAATGTGCACAGGCACTCAGCACGAAGAGGAGAAGCTTAATTCCACTCTACATTATCTCCCACACATTGAATGAAAGCTCTCTTGAAATCATCCGGTATTTTCAAAACAAGTTAGTGATTGTCTCGGTGCAAAGGGCAAATCCTTCACTTAAACAAACAATTTCGCAGCTGCAAATGGATGTTGTTATTATCAGCATAATGTCAACACGCCGGTGATTAGCAGAATATGGCAGCTAGCAAAATGCTTGAAAGTCAGAGTGTCTGAAAAAAAAAATCACAGGGTAGGAATTTCATTTGTTTTCTGTCAAAATATTCTGTGCAATATCGGATTCTGGCATTTGAGGCAGTTTTAAACTTGCTTTTTCGGGTTGATGTCTCCAATTGGGTTAAGTTCAGAGACTTTCTGCTGACACTAGAAGAATCAGATTCAACCACAGACTGTAAATAAAGATGGACGGCACATATCTACTTCCGTGCGGATAAGTAATCTGCCATCTGACGTCATTCGGAATCGGATTCTGATTCTGATTTGGGGATGAAGCGGTTCGTCCGGATCTGTACCAGAATAAAAATGAACTGGGGCCCAGATTTTGACCAAGTCTTAGTTCTAGTGGTTGCTTCTCGGTTGACATGTGGTGTTACTATGGCGTACGTGTGGCCCAGATCTGGCAAACAGGAGCTGCCCAAGTGCCAATATTCCAACTGGTAGGAGGGCCAGATGGCAGCGTTTGGTCCATGTCCCATTCACTCATGTGGAGGAGGCAGAGTTCATGACCTACACTGCAGCCAGACAGCAGGGGGCGATCAAGACATGTTGGCTTGACTTTAAGGGAGCTGTCATGTCATACCTTTGAAACCATTCTTTACCTTAATTCCTTCACCTCACACTTTTGTATTTATACTAGGGCTGGGCAAGTTAACTCGTTTCAATGGAGTTAACTTATGAGTTAACTCGATTAATTATTTTATCTCGCATTCACTCAGGTTTGATTATTTATTGTTTTATTGTGAAAGTCAGGCTTTTATTTTGTGAAAGTCTGTTGCTGACTGCTGCAGAACAGGAAAAAAGAAAATAATTGGCGGATAAACAATCGAGTTAACTCATCACTTGAGTTAACTCGATTAAAACGAGTTAACTTGCCCAGCCCTAATTTATACATACCTAAATGTCAATATGAATATGAACATAATTTAAAGGAGATAGATGTGAAGCGGTTATGCAGCATTTGAAAATGTCACATTATTCACAGGATGATATTTCTAAATATGTTGTATTTTCTGTAAACGTTATTTAAAAGATATTATGGGATTTCTCAGCAGCAATGAACAGCACACTTAATATTGTTTTAACACATTAATCCATTTAGCTGGGTTGGGCTCTAACTGTATAAAGCTACAATATTTCCTGATTTCAATCCCTGCTTGTTTTTTTTCAAATTGGCTAATGCTGTTAAATGTTCATCCGAGGATAAGAACAATGCCTGGAGTTGTTTTGTGGAACCGAATAACAATGTGGACGATTTATTATGGATTGCCAGCGACAATCAGTTTTACACACAGAGTGGGTTTTGTGCAGGGACAGTTTGGCCCCAGGCTCCTGTTCAGTGGGGTCAAAGCTTCGTTTGAAGGGATCAACAAAAAACTCCTCCACACACTGACCTCGTCATTTAGTGGAAACACAAAAAAAAGAAGAAGTGTAGGTTGCTGCAGCTCCCATCATACTTGGGCTGTTTCATTTCAATGAAAATAAAACAGCCAACGGGGCAAATAAATAATTTTCTTTATAGTCAATTACATTCATGTATCGTTTCATTTATCATGGGCAAGGAGGTGTCACTCAACATTAGAGACTTCTGAGCTTCTTTGTCTCAATTTCCCTGGCTCATATTGGGTGTGTCCAAGTAGTACAACATTGAAGGTTATATGTAGTATAAGAATATGTATAATATAGTTAAATATATAAGAATTAAAAGTAATATTTAAAAACCTTGCACCCAATGATTATTTTCAATGAAGAGATATAGACACAGCTAGCAATGCTAAATACTAATATTGTTTTATTGAGGCAAAAGATGCTGATGCAAGTGACACAGGTTGTTATTGTACCTTTAACCTTTAATAACAACATATTAACTCCAGGTCCTTGACAAATGGGCGACACATTCCGGTTGTGTCAGAACAGAATCAAAATGTAGGATGACAACTGCCGAATGATTATGTGTAAATGTGCAGATAACAATCTATCATTTGAAAACAGATCCGCTCATTAGCAAAGCATAAGCTAATTGAGATAGTGTCAATCAGTGGATAATTAGGTTATCGTCATCCCGTGTTTATTTGTTTGTATAATTTCTGTGAAGGTTGTGTTGATAAGAAACGGCTCACGTTCTCAAATATCGCCTATAATATAATGACCTATTTCTATATAATGTGCAATGAGATATGAATGGTTACTGCTCCCACACAGATGTTGCATCAAGCACTATTAATATTCTATCTGAATGTAATCGTACCGAAGGAAGCGGCCAACACGCGTTACATACATCCAGCTGTACATGTGGAAAATGTAAAGTGGCTGTCACATGATGTTACGCCGAGGAGCACGATGTGTCATCACAGCCACGTGAAGCTTCTGCAGTTGGTCAGGACGAGCGGAAATATAATTATCTTTGCTTATAAAAACAAAAGGCAACATGTCACCTTCACAACTCAGCTTCAGGGTGACCTTCACGCGGCGGCGCCGGCCGACTGAGCAGCGATGATCTGTTCGTTCGACAGGTTTTCACAAGGAAAATAAACCTCACAGGTTTTGATACATTAATCATCGGCTCTATTAATTTGACGCGTGACAATCGGAACAAATGAAAGCACGAAAAATATCCCTGACATTACTGAATTACTACTTGACAAACTGCAAGGATGTCATAATAATAATAATAAAACTGTATTTCTATAGCACTTGTCTAAACGGGGTCACACCGGTCTTTCAAAATGCAATACACGGGAATAAAACAACACAGAGCGTGAGCGGAATATGAAATATTAGATAAAAGAAAATGTTTAAAAGCCCAACCACAATGGATCTTTGAGGCCAATGTCAATAAGTCTCCTTAGATTTCATCAACCGCTTACAACAATGAAATGTAACAGTCTGGATATTTTACAGTCTAAGCACCGACTGTGTTATAAGTAAGTCAACATTTATTTCCCTATTCGGTTGTGTTGTGTGCGTTTGCAGTTTGTGTGTTATAAAAGTTCTAAAACAGTTGGAACACACGTCTCTAAAAGATGGCATGTCATACTACTACTACTACTACTACTACTACAAGTAGTACTACTAATACTACTTCTACTTCTACTCACACGGTTCAGTTCATTGCTGGTTTGGGTATTTCCATGGGATAGGAAATATAAGAACAAATACTGATGGACCTGGAGTTTATGACTTTGCAACTTGAAAGAATTAAATGAGTTAATTCAATTGCAAAGCAATCAAGGGGATCACATTATGTCATTTGTTGGTATGCGGGTGTTTTCTCGCCATTTAGGAGTTCATCTCATCACAGCCTATCCAAATAAACAAGCAATGAAGTAAACAAGTAAATAAATATATAAAGAGCTAAATACGTAATTGTTCTGCCTGCTCCGTGCCCCTGGTAGACCTCTCGGTGTGCAGCAGCAGCACAGGGGCCGCCGACTGCTAAGACTCTTCTGGCATAGAAATGACTTCCTCTTCTTATGCAAATGTTACGGAGAGACTCTGATCCACTCCTAATCGCAGAGTAATCACTTTCTGGTGTTATCCTTCTGTGGTGGGAAGAATGGGTTTCAAAAATCTGCTGTGATTATGGTCAGGAGATTATACAATTTCAGGACATGTTGGATTTGAAGATTTCAGACACGCGATGATTTTAGCTACAGAATTAAATTCTTGATCTGCCAGATGGCCATTGTTAATGACATTTAATGAAGGAAAGATTCAGAGATATATATATCTCGTCCACTATTATTTATTAAGATGTTTCATTATTCTACATTATTCTGCTGCAATATGTGAGCACCACTATCTCTGTTATCTAACCGGTTCCTGCTTTAGGAAAGTAAACAAACAGATTGAAAAATAAATGTACCGTGCCAACGCTAATTGTGATGCGTTGATAATAAACCCCGATGCTTACATTTACCATAAAGAGGAAAAAAAGTTTTGCAGCCATTACGATGCATTTAACCCTTTGTCGTGGAGAGAAAGTGACTCGGTTGGGAAAAAAGGCAAATTATCTCATGGAGAGTTTTTCCCATATAATCATTTGTTGAATAGCCTAATTAATTAGACACAGACTATGCTTTTGATAGATACCTGCGGATCTCTGGGAGATGCTCACAATGAGAAGCCATTATTCATTCACTGCAGCGTGGAGACAAAATATCCCATTGTAATCGCTCCGTCAGCGGCGTTAGCAACACGCGCTCCCAGACAGGCACAACAATGATGAGTCCCTTTGTTGCTATTAGCATTTGTGGATAAAAAGGGAGTCATCTCATAGTTTGCTGACATGAAGTGTATAATTATCATTCCATGTATAACAGGCTGCTTATTTGCCCCAGTGACATCCTCAAAGGGGAAGGTTGCAGTGCAGTGATCCATATCCCCTTATCTCTCATTCCCCTCGGGGCACCAGATTCAGCATAGAGCAGCAGGCTAATAAAGATGACAGAGGCTGGAGCTACTGTTTAAAGGGACAGGCCGCTCTGTTTGTTTTTCACCCTACAGAAGAGGGAGTGCATCTTTGAAATGCAACATAAAAGAAATATGTCTAGGTTTCCTGACAGCTGTGTATCCCCCGTGGAGAACGCTTTATGTGTTTTTACACAACGAAAGCAGCAAACCCGAGCTTCAGTGTGTGTGGAGTGAATGTAAAGCATGAACTGAACTTCTGCAGCTCTACTATGAACATAGTGTGATAGGCCTTGGTGGTGAAATCGCCCCCACGATGACATTCAAGGGCAGATATCCGGAGAAAATTAATGACCACAACAATGTCTCCAGAGCTCATCCTTGGAACTTGAATATTCTATTACACTCATGCTACATTCTGTGGGTGTAGTGTATATGTTTATCTGAATATGTCACATTAACATGTTCACGCTCCGATGCCACAATCCAGACACAAAACTCCCGATGTCTCTTGACTCACTTTGTGTGAGACTGTTTCCAGTGTTTAGCGTAAGGCTGTTTCCGAGGGCGGCCACACAAATGTGGAGCTTCTCCTTCTGATGGACTTATAATCAGGGGCTGAAACCCAGAGCAAAGTCGAGAAGACAGGGGAATGTTCAGTCTGTCGTTTTAATGATGCTGCAGTCGAACGAGCAGTCTGCGGACGACAGCAACACACTCCACTGCCAAGTAGGGCACACTAACTGAATAACTCAGTGAGCACGAGCCCTAATAACAGAGCAAAGGGAAGAGCAAATAGTGATCACACTAAATGTTTCCTACGCTGAAACTAAAGTTATGTGAAAGGCTGAAGCAGGCGGACTCCACAATGTTCCAGACAGAGAGGGTTTAGAGAAATGAGCAGCGTGCATCATTGTTTATTACGCAGGTTCATTCTCATTATCCTGGGGGAAGATGATGGAGGCGATGTGAAGATGCCGCGGCAGCCGGAGCCACGCGATGGTCAGAGGCCAGAGACGCCCTTCAGCACAAACCTGAGCTGCACCTTAGCTAACGGAGCTGATAGGGATCTCCCCATGGTCCCTTCTGGAGATAAGAGGCTGTGGTAATGTAGAGTTGAACTGAGACCAGAGATGAATAAAGTGAGAAAAATAACTTCTTCTGGGTTAAGTGTTGTGGAAAATTATCAGATGAACCCAGAGTTTCTCATTTTGTTTGTTCAACTCAAACTGCAGGATACAGGACGATTTAAATATCCATTATTGCCTGGAAAGATTTGTGCAATAGACTTTAACGTGGAGCCAAAATCATCTCTATCTCCCCCTGGTGGCTTGCTGCAGTATAGGTCATAAATCCTGCCTCCACCATGTTAGCAGTTGGGACATTAACCTTATTTAAACATCAAAATACACATGATATACATGTTTTCTGTAATTTTCAGTAGTTGTCACACACATGTATGTTGAAGTGTTCATGCTTCTGGTAGACCTGGGTTATAATTAGTAATTTAACGCTATAAAACCTCATGATTGACAGCTGATACTGACTCACGACTGAATGGAATGTGTTTATCGCCGTGGGTTCGATACCAAGGCTCCGTTTCCCGATCTCTAAATGTGCAAACGCTGAATGATGTCACGGCTGCGAGATGACAGCGTCTGTTTCTGGGATATTTTGTCTTCTGGAAAGCCGGAGGAAGCGGAGACGTGTCGTCCACCTTTATGTACAAAACAACTATTTAGCCAACCCACAGGTCTCTCAGAAATTAACTTACTCGATGATAATATCTAAGCTCCAAATTGAAAACGTTTCCGAAGAGATGTAATAATTCTGATAAAGAACATTGCTACATTTTCCCGAAAAGAACGCTGCAGCCGTTCAGACAGCGAGTCAGCAGCAGCTTGACTATTTGCCACCATAGAGCAGAACAGACAGGAATTTTGCTGCACCTACACAATTACACTAGTGGATTAAACAGCAGGAAGTTGGACACCCGGAATCCTCAGAGGAGTGAGCTGTGTGTACGTTCTCTGTGTGAGCTGTTCCTCTGTGCTCACAGATTCCAGTTGCCCAGGCAACCCTGTCTTGAAGATTTTAAACTCGGATTTAACATACGACACCTCCTGTGTCTCTCCACAGTCAAGAAACAGGATTACGGGCTGGAAAAAACGCACTCCACTTTCCGGGTCGAGTATCCGGTAACATATCTTTGCCGTTTGCATTTGAAGGGAACATATGGCCGGGGTAAAAAAAGGGAAACAGTAAATCCAGTGACAAACTGCCCTCAGGTAATACACTCCTATATTTCTTGGCAGACTGTGACAAGAGAAAAAGTCATTTGCATAGCTGTTATATTGTGCTTTGACACTGTCAACAGCTTTAATGGGATTTGTCAAAATGTGGGCCACAAGTAAATCTGAGAAACACGACCGGAGGCACTGTGAGAGTTTGGGGTATTAGACGACGGAATGAGGTCCAGAGTGTGTGTGTGTGTGTGTGTGTCTGTGTGTGTGTGTGTGTGTGTGTGTGTGTGTGTGGGCTCCGAGTGTCTCACTCTAATCCCAGAATAAGTTTCTTCTCTGGAAGTTGACAGCAGACAGTCGTAGGCAGGTCAGCGTTCGTCACGTTTCCAAATATAAACATCGTGTTCTCCTCAAGCAACTGAGGCAGCTGGACCTTGTCCAAGCACAGCTGGCAAACACGTGAGTACACGTGTACAGTGCTGAGGTGCTGTTAACATCATGTCAATACGTCGAGAGGGAGGAGCGGTGCACTGCTGTCTGAGGTGTGAGCCCTGGGTTTAGATTGCTCCTTTACTTTGGAATTTAAGATTTAACCACATAGAGCCCAACTGACACTAACACTGATATATCGTTAAGAGGCTTGATATTTGAATACATTTTATACAGTAGTTATATACAATAAATAAAAGAAGACGACTAATTTATAGAACTTGAGTTATTAAATGTAAACATATGCAAACATTTTCTCCGTTGCTCATTATTCTATACATGTTGAAGTTTTGTTAACGCCACATATAGTTGAACATAAACCCGATAACGTTGTGTCTGCTCATCTCGACTTGTTATGATCAGCCAACTGCTAACAATCGTTCTGGCTCTGATAAATACATACAAACCAGATCTGTTATTTCTTAAATAACTGAATTAAAGTAGAATGGAAAGATTTTTTTTTGTCAGTACAAAACAAATACATGAAGGCAAAAGTTAAATTATTGAGAAAGTTTTTGAACTTTTAAAAACCTTTGTTCCAACAGTTTTAGAACTTATATAAACACACAAACTGCAAACGCACACAACACAACCGAATACAGAAATAACCCGCAGGTCGTATTAATTGTGTTTCTGAGCAGCTAGGACACATAATGCTTGTTCAACTTCAAATTTTATTGAAGTTAAATGAGTTTACATATCACGCAGTCACTTTCTGTTTCCTCCTCTTCTCCATTGTTGTCTGTGTTACTTCCAGCATGTGTCTGAATTTGAATTTGTGTTGTACTGTCAATAAGATGAAGGTGTTTTCTTAAGTTCCAGTGCACAGATCTCCGTATTAAAACACCTTTCTCCTCTTATGTTTAGCAGCATAGATTTAATCAGTTCTCTTCCTGCCACGTATTATTATTCTCTAATGGAATTCATACTTGTTGATTACTATTTGTTCTACATCAACGACTAATTGTCCCCTGAAGTTGTTGCGATACTAAATACTGAAAGTTGTGGGCGGAGCCTGGGAGGTCGGGTGTGACGGTTAAATTTAACCAAACTAATTGTCAATTACAAGACAGGAAACGGCAAAGGTCCCCAGGTGGCGTTGAAATCATGCAACATAAACAAAACAGCTGACCCAATAACAGTTGAAATCTTTAATCACTGAAATGACTTCACAGCTGGATGTGAGGCTCATCGTTCCTGCAGAAAGTGATGAATTTGTATATAAAGAAATGTACTTTTTAACGCACAAATATAAAAAAATGTTGTCTATTTACTGTGGCACATTAAACTAACGCTTTCCAACTGATATGTCGAGGTTGTAAAGCTAATCTGACTTGTGATGTTCTGAGTAGAATCTGTCGAGGCAGATGGCTTCATTAAAATTTGACAAGCTCTCAATGGTGCCGAGCCGACGATTGAGATTTACGACTGTCTTTGGTCATTGTCCTTTCCGCAGCTATTGATCTGGTTGTGTTCCACCGCCAACACCAACACGCCCACACGGGAGGAGAGGGAATCCACCACGCCTGATCTATAGGCTTAAATATACCATGATGTCTTACTCCCATGTATATTGAGCGACTGCATCCTCGACGATTCCCAGGAAACGGTTGGCGAGCTTTTCAGAAGCAGGCCGGGAAACTGATGTTTCAATATTCCTCAAGCTAATTAAACTTGAAACCACTTTGTCATTTGCGCTGCGTCTTGATACATTTCAGATCTGATGATAACTGCTCTCTGTGATTCGCTTGCTTTTGATTGTTGTCCCAAAAAAATCAAAGCTCTCCACACACACGAGCTGAAATTCTACCTCGCTAAAAAAAAACACAACCACAGACAAGATATATTATTTAAGTGAATGTGCAGCCAAGTGGAGCATGTAGGAGTTATTTAGAGAGTGTGTCACATTACAGTCACACTCATTTATTTTCCAGGAAGGGAATGAAAATAGTCAAAGTGAAACACATTCTCATATCTCATTAGAAAAAAAAAATCAAAGAAAAGCTTTTTTGTTTTGTTGCATTTTTCCTCTTTATCTTCAGCTGCTGATGCTTCCTTGTGAATCAGATTGGATCCTCTCACTGCCGCACTCAATTCAGCAGAGAGCAGGATTATAAATACAGGTGAATTTGACTCATAATAATGAAATGGGCCGAGGTGGACGCGGCTGAATGATGGGGGAGAAGCTGCTCGGCTGCGGCGCAGAGGCCAACGGTAAATTAGTTGTGACTTGTAGAGGGGGGAGACACTCGGTGAGAGAGAGAGAGGGATCCCAGAAGAGTTATGTTCGGGGGGGAGGATGGAGGAATTCTGTAATGGGGACAGACAGAGAGAGAGAGAGAGAGAGAGCGGCAGGGGGAGAGAGAGAACAGGAGAGCAAAGCCGGTTGATCCAGTGATTACAATTAAGCGTAGTGCGGACTGGGGGGTCGCTGGGCGCCACCGCCGTCGATTGGCGGACCCTGTTTCCCGTTGGAAGGGGTCCCACATGTATTCACTAGAATGAGGTGAACTCAAATGAGCGTGGCGTGAGACGAGCTCGTGTGCGACTCTCTGAGGAGCAGACGCCATTCTTCTCCCAAACAGGCGGCGCATTAGCAGCCGTCCCATCAAATGATCCATCATTACTATTTGCTGGGCTATTACAGCGGAGAGGACAGCTTGATGGCATTACACATTCCATAGGGCTTAATCCAGCGCCCACTGAAAACAGTCATGTGACCTGTAGTGCAGAATGGCACACACTCCAGAGGCTTTCGTTCATTTGCTCTTGAAGCATTAGCTGCAGGGCGATGCAACATCCATTACCGGGGACTGCTCTCATCCACTCCCTGTCTCTCTGCTAATCTTGTGTCATCTTCCAGTGAACTAAAAACAAGAGGAATCATAAGTGATTCATGCATCATCCACTACAATCATCCACTTGGACCACAATGGATCCAGGAGGTAGACATTCTACATGTATCTGATTCAGAAGGTACAGTCTACGCCGGGTCTTTATGAAAAGTGAACCGGTGTCTGATCCAGCCGAATAAAACTTGACTTGACTCTGTGGATTATTTTTCAGTATGATTGACATTAAGCTGCCTGAATGACCCGAATCAGGAATGAGAGCACGTCACTCACACAGAGTCGCCACATCACCTCAGGTTCCCTGTAGCTCGCTGCTGATGCTGTTAACCCAAACGACCCGAGTACAGTCTGTAACTTTGTTTTATCGGCTCAATACTTCAGCCACTTTAAATCACTGCAGACATTTTCTGCTCGTATTCAGGTTCATCGTTTTATTATGGGTCCCTTCTTGAAAATAGAAAATACACATCACTGTCCCAGGAGCTCCTCTTTTCAGCCTCTGTCTGAAACGCCTGGTTTTAGCTCCTGTCTCTTTAAGGTGCACCAAAATAGCATTGTGGAACAGAATTTGGGCAGATTAATGATGAAGCTTCTCAGGAGCTTCAGTTCTCTCTTAGTGGAGAAAATATCCCTTCACCGCCTTCTTTTAACCTTTTAAAAGAACTTCTACAAACACAAAAACTTCAAAAAAATCTTCAAAACACAGGAGGAAAGAAAAACTGAAAAAGATTCACATTATTTTTTCATTTCTGCCAAACCTTTAATTGGTGTTTGCAAAGCTCGTCTATGCAACTTTGTCTTATTAAAACTTAAGGAAAGTTTGCTCATAAGAACTGTTACTAGTGTTTCCTACCGATTCATAACCTAATATATAACATAAACATAGAATATAATTAACAAAGAAGAGTTAAATTTGTCAAGCTCACCACTTCAGTCTCAGGTTAATTCAATGATTAGTGAAGGTGCCGTGTGGAACATTTATATCAAATGATATGGAAAGGTCGAGTGAGCGTTTTAATGAAAAGGGCAAGTGTGGCTTTAACGCCAAAATACCATACCCCCCCACCCCCCAAACTAGAGATCATATCTGCCAAGTCTATGAAAATAACTTCTTCACAATTTAGGGGATAAAAGAAAATACTTAATGTTATAATATAATAAGAAAAAACTAAGGGGAACTCAAACCAAGGCCATTACTTTTATCTGTAGTTTGGAATATGCTGTGATATAGGATTTGAGTAAGTGTGAAAGGTTCTCTAAAATGATCAGATTTATCTTTAGTACATCCTAAGACGTGTTAATTCTGACTCCACTCTGGAAGTGTTCGACATTAATAAATCCTCAAAGAGAATATTTCAGGATCTAGTAGCAGAGTTGAGCGGCTGCTGAAATATTCAGCGCATTCAGCCCGGCTGTCTTATTGGCCAAGTTTCGATTAGATCCGAGGATTCCCCAGGTGAGTATCAACTCCAGTTCCATTTGAACAGGAGGTAAAAGGAGAAGTCAACAGTATTTAGTCAAATAAAAAGGCAGAGATTAAAGAAACGTTGGCAGCCGAGTGTCAGTAATTGATTTATAATTTATCCACGGTTGTGCTGAGCAGTGGCCACCGGAGAGACGGAGCCCGATTTCTGTTACAACCTCCTTCCTTTCCTCCTGAGAACACTTAATATGGGCAGCTCTATTCTCGGAGTGGTTATTTAAACTACAGCTATCAATAGACGCTGCAGGATCCTGACAGAATATAAGCAAAACAACACTCTCCAATCCCTGCCTGATTAAATGAAATTGTCACCGCAATGAAAATGATCTATGGCGCTAAGGTGAATGTGCAAAGTGCCATAAATCTCTTTTTTGTTCCCACCTTGAAAGGTCAGCATTTGCTCAGATGAGTCCAGAGACACGGGTTTATTTCACAATAATAAAAGTGAGAAAGCAGAAGCTACTCTGAAGACAGAGTTCCTGCCTGAGCGATAAACCGCCGCTGGCTCATTAATGAACAGTGTTTCAGCGCATGGTGGCGGGTGAAGGCGAAGTGAATGTCACCACCTTGTTGTGTTATCTCCATTGAAAAGCATCAAATCCTGTAAGCGTATTCATTAACTGTGATGAAGAGGTTCCAACATTGTGCCACGACGATGCAGTAAAAACAACTTGCAAAGGTCAATTTACATCCTGAATGAACACAACAGGAATAAACATGAAATCTGAACACAGCACACAAACGTGAATTGTACTGATTTTGTCTCTTGGGCAGTATTTCTTCAAATTTTGCTCCTTGCATATTCCAAGTGGCAACAAACTGTGACATCGCTCTTAAGCCTCAACTTCAGAAATTTGGACAAATGCCATCTTGGAGCGCTTGAGGACAGCGCACCAATTGGATGGGACTAGCTGCCACTCACACAAAATCAATGCCCGAATTTGAATTGGGAACATAATATACAAAATTAACTTCATGCTGTATTGAAGCAGACTTTGAACTAGAGATTGAGATTATAAAGGTTTACTGACGTTATAAAGTGAAAGGTTGAGTCTTTTGGTTTTTGCTGCTGGCCATTGAGAGAACAGAGGTTTCTCTTTCCGGACCCAGAGTTTAAGTACATTTTTATATACAGTCTATGGAATATTTCAGCATTTAAAGTCAGAAGACTCAAAACAGACACGGTTAAAGTTAATGCAGCACAGGCTGAGACATTTGAGTCTAGAATGGGACAAGCTAGAGACAGACCTGAGCCTACATGTCCCATAATGCAATGCAATTCAATCTTCAGCCTGACAGCACCGTCAGGATTACTATCGTCACAGTTTAGAAAGTTTCCTCCAGAGCGAAGAGTTGACAGGATGCTGCTGTTCTCACAGGTAGAAGACTCGGCCATTTACAGCATCATCTATCGTACAGGAAGTCAGAATCTGCAGCGCCACTGACGTTCACTCGTTTGGCCCGGAAACCCATGACTCATTATGTTATGTAACACGAGAGAGAGATAGAGAGAGAGAGAGAGAGAGAGAGAGAGAGAGAGAGAGAGAGAGAGAGAGAGAGAGAGAGAGAGAGAGAGAGAGAGAGAGAGAGAGAGAGAGAGAGAGAGAGAGAGAGAGAGAACGTTTCACAGAAGAGCCATAAGCTCCGATGATAACATTTCAGTGCCTGTACCACATTATACAAATCCAATCACCACTCAGCGACTCGGTGTCAAATGAGTCAAACAATTTCACAAAGCAGATCTGCACAGCTAAAGACTTATTGGGGAGGTTTTTTTTTTTTTTGGGGGGCGAAAAAAAACAAACGGTCAGACGAGGACGTGATATCACCAGCTGCCACTGTTTCCCAGTTCGAGAGCTTATCGCTGAACAAAGTTCTCCTCTGTGAACTGCAGCATTTTTAATTTGATGGAAAACTTGCCAGTTTTTATGGATCACACAGCAGCTCTTAAAAATCCTAAAAGAGTCACCACCATTTATTTAGTTTGTCAGTTTGTTTGTTTTTCTCCTTGAACACGTAATTTAATTATTGGCAGCACTTACGCAGCGTCGGGCGCCAACGTGGGGATTTTAATAACTGATAAGTGTTGATTCGACCAGCTGTGAACTATTAAGAAATAATGGGGACGACCAGCAGATTGAGAAATCAATTTCCCGAGCACCAGCCACCGACGCCTCCCATACAGCTGTCACACATCGCAGCCCGTCTCCTAACAAGAGCAGATTGACAGAACGTGGCTGCTCTCCTAACGCCGCCATCAACACGTGATGTGACCTCCTCCAGACGCCCGGCAAGCAGGAGTGAAAGAGGAATGAACTGGACTCACCCGGTACCAGACGATCTCTCGAAGCCGTCCGTCAGTCTTGAAGTTACACTTGAGTGTGACGGTCTCTCCCACGACAACAGGCGGCAGCGGTTCGATGGTAACTGTCAAATATCCTGGAGGAAAGAAAAGACAGGATGGAAGAGTTTTGTTAGAATAGAAAAACTTTGCGTGAACGATTTGTGTTTTTGTGCTGCGATAAAAGAGTAAGGAATCGTTTGACTGAACCATGAGTCAAGCTCACTCTCCCACGTGGAGTTGAAGTCTCTCGGTGAATAGCACTTCAGTGGTGGTTAGTGAACGAGGCCAGAGAATTCATTTTGCATTGACCCTGCTCAACTTCTTCAGCTGTTTTGGAGATTAACATGCTAACTGTGTGACATCCACAATGCTAAATAATGAGTAATATTATGAATTATGTTGACCTCTAATTTCCTTTTCCTTACAAGAGAAAACTTTCTCACATTACTTTCTCCTGCATTGTATAAGAACTTTGAAAAACCTTTCACCCATTGTTATCGAATAACTTATTTCAGTGACAGTCATTAAGGACTGTTTACACATTAACAGCATATTTTCTTCTTTTGTAAAAGAAAGAGAAAAGAAAAAGGGAAGTCATCTGATAATCTGCACCACACACTGTGTTCTTATAAATTTCTGTACCACAAATATGTCAGAGTTTTACATAATGACCCACAGTCTTTCCTAACACAATGACAACATCTCTCAAGTTATAATAAAATATCCTGGATCTGCCACTTTAACCCGATCAATTCAGCTCACCCCCGTCCCTTCCTGCACGCCACCAACAATTGTTGTGAATAATTCCTCATTCCGCGTCAGCAATTATCCATGATGACAAATGTCAGAATCAACAAAACAGAAGTCGTGAGGTTTATGTCGAAAACGTGTGTTTCACAGGGGAAACGCTGCCGTCGCTTTTTACAAGGGCATCGCTGTCAAACTCTGCATTTAAAAACAAACAAAACATATTTTTCTTACACTTAGAAATCAGAGGATTTACTGTCAAATACGTGTCTTGCTGTATCCGGCCCGGAGCGTCCTCATTTCCAAATAATTGAAAAACACTTTTTTTTTTCCCACCGGGACTTTACAGGCGATGGTTTTGTGGTGACAAGCATAAACAGCCGCAATCACACCTGCCTTCGTCAATGAAAGCTACAGACAGAAGGTGAAAGACACAAAAGGGACACGTGTCAGACGCAAGGACAAAGTGTCGCTGACGACAGACACACATTTAAAAACCAGAGTCCCAGGTGGATTCTCGACCTCGCCGCACTTAGTCTGATCATCCGGGCTTTGAATAACCATGTACGACTACTGCTAATATTACTGCACACAAACCTTGAGGTATTGTCCCAACACACACAATTACATAAATGAGATGGTGATTGGAGAGAATATCAGCAGATGCTTGCGATTATATCTGGCAAATAAATGATGGTGGATACAAAGGATCATGAAAGGTGGAATGAAAACTGGATGGAGGACACACATTCAAATGAAAGCTAACGGAGTAACTTATGATCTGATGGAGCTCAATGTGATGTCAAAAATACATTTATATTTCTATGAAAGCAAATATAATACATGTAGTTTAGAAGAAAAATAAAAAGCATGTCTTATGTGGTTTGAGCGGAGTGAGCCGGCGCCGGTGCGTGGGCTGACAGGAGCAAAGCCTCCGCCCAACACTTCAGCCGTTTAATACATTCAGTGTTTCACAGTAACAGATGGATTTTATAATAAATATTTAGTAAATGTGTGAAAACAGAGCCAAATTGGAACCTTGTGACCAATTAAAAGGTTAAAACCTAGGGGGGGGGGGGGTAGAGCAGGTTTAGTTTGTTTACTGAAAAGATGAAATCCCAAGAAGGAAGATTTGTAAGATCTCTGCTGTTTCTTTAATAAAGTAAACTGTGTAGAAATTATGAAATTGAAGCGACGTTACAAACCGGTAGGAGTTTGATACACGATGAAAAGGTTTTACTCTTAGAATTAATCAGAAAAGTGACACCCGCAGTTTGCACATGACTGCTAAGCAACAGGTCCCTCCAACACTTTGACCTTTACTTAAAGAAAAGTTCCTCATCAGGTCGACTGCTGGACCTTAAAGTTTATTTCCCTGAAGTTTTCCTTTTCAAAAATGATTAAAACAGAGTGCTTGTCTTTTCCATACTGAAGGCACAACCTGAATGTAAAAGACACAACCGACAAAATGCAACGACAAAAGCCACACAACAGAAACCCAATCACAAATGAGGTGTTACACTACAGCTCTCAGGAAGAAATGATTGCGTCCTTTCTTTTTAAGCGCTCCAGGCACCTGTACCGTAACAACTCAAATAGACAAGACTCACGTTTTAGGCGGCTACCGGTTTGTCTTTGTTTTCACAAACAACGGCTCACTTGACCACAAAGACTCGGCTTCCCTGTCAACACCCAGTGTCGCTCACTTCCGTTGGGATTTGGTTTTCCATTAAGTGGCTGTGTTCTCACTTTGTTGTCAGAGTTGTGTTTTGGCTTCTGCCTTCGTGTTTTCCTCACTAAAAAAATAGTATAGCGAATTATATTTTGGCCATAAGCCTCCAAAACGTAGTCTTTGTCCGCCTCGTAAAAACACAAGTGGCTGCACAGGGATGCAAACTGACAATTATGTGTTTACATCTTGTTCCTTTTCACAGCTGCAGCATGAACCATCCATCCAGCATGACGTTTATCCTTTATTTGAGGGTCTCGGGGGGGGGCGACCACCTATCACACCAACTGTCAATCCAGAGTCTGAGTATCTACAGAGAGCCCACACACACACACAGGTAGACACAAACTGAAAACCTGCCCTGCAACAACTTCTAAAACATGTTTATTGAAGTTTCTCTCATGTAGAGTTTGTATCGAAAAACATGAAAGCCCTGAAATGCTCTGAAAGAGTTTGCAAAAGTTCCGTTCAATGTCAGAGTTTAAATAGGACACGGTGACGTGGTGTTTTTGCGTTAAACCCCTCGGAAGTCTTTACAACAATTTGCTCTTCTCCCTTTGACTGTTGCTGGTGATTCAAACCCCCCCCCCCCCCCCCCCCCATAGTGAGCTTCTCCTTCCACGGAGCTGCAGTAATGTTAGAGGTTATTGGTACAGTTAAAAAAAAGCAAACATAAAGAGCTTAAGGAAAACGCCACGGTGCCTCGTCCAATCCCCTCTTGTCCTGTGTCTTTCATAAGAAGAGGGTGTTTAATATTAGTCACTCACGTCCATTCAGGCATTCAGTCACTCATTTTTGGCTTGTCTGGCTCTTTGTGTCATTTAGTACACAGTATATCTACAGATGTCACACTGAACCAGAGGAAGGACACGGCGAAGAGACAATTTGTCCTTTTGAAGACCTTCAGTCCAAGAATATATGTGTCTAGATAGTTTACTTTATCGCCGTCCCACAAAAGGTTGACGGATCTAAAATACTGCGTCACGTAGAACAGGACTTGACTGAATAATTCACAAGTAAACATAGCAGTACTAAACGGAACGTAAAAGGAAATGAAAACCTGCACAAGGTGAACCTTTGTATTCCAGAATATGAGTATACAGGGTACAGCTGTGGAGCCCTGCGGCACAGCAGGGGACAAATTGCAGAAAATGACGTGAATAATCACCAGCAAAGTTCTACGCAATCCGGGAGGAGAAGGAAAAAAAGAGGTTGCGCTGCAGAAATGAAGTGTTGCTCGCCCTTAAAACAGATCGTCTGGGGTTTCTGCTTTGGTAGACGCAGATCAGCATGTCTCTCGTGTCAGTGCACCTAGATATGCTTATTAAAGAATCTTAATTTAATCAGCAGGCTGAAGAGATCCCCTCTCTGGAGTCAAATTGAATTGATAAACCTTTCCGGAGACTGCACGTCATTAACACAGAGCTGATGCTCTTAGAGAAAATCCGAACCACTTACTACGAACCCACAAGAGGAGCAGCCGGGCCTTATGAACGTCTCTCTGAGAGTTTGCCACAGAGGTGGTGGAAACTGGAAATGTATATTACCTCAACACACTCTGTGGAGTACAATATTATTCACACGCCTTCACATAATGTCCAATATCTGAAAATAATAATTATACGCCGTAGCTAGCCATTAGTGCACAGTATTCACACAATGCAGAATAATGTAAAAGAAGCTAGGGGGTCTCCTTGTGTGGTTGCAGGGATTAATTGTGAACAAGTCATTGACTATGTGGCACAGAGCGAAATGCAGCATGGCCGATGACAGAGAAACGCTCCGGAGCGTGCAGGGAGGGATGAGGAATTTTTAAAAGAGCAAATTACATGGGTTGTGCACTTGTGCCAGAGAAGTTCACATTTCATATAATCCCTATGAGAAACTGGAGCAGTTGCCGGCTGCACATACCAAGACAAGAGGGCATAATTCCCACACAATTCAATATCCATTGGATGCCAATTAAATGACTCCATAAATTAGACAGATTTTTTATTTTTTTGCCAATTCTGTGTTGAACGCGTTCCAATGCAGCAGGATCTGTTGTGATGCTTAGTGCACTTGTTAGAACACAGGCGGATATGGGCCATACTCAAGCAGCGGAAACGCATCAGTGTCGATTCAACCCGGAGCATAAAAATCAAATCATGAAAATCTTCATCCTCTTGCGATGATTCAACACTTGTGATGGTTCAGACGGCTCCACTCGAGATACTGAAAATCAACCTTGGATTTCTTGTGCAGGCTCTTACAAATATTAGAGTTATTTTCTTCAACCGACCGAGTAGCTCCTTAAGTTTAACAGAAATCACACAACACAATTATTCTGCTGATTTACTGAGATACTTGATCACAACTAAAAAAGAGGATATCACAGCTTCTAGTAGCCTTCACCTCCTTATCTCCTGCAATAAAATTAAAAGACCCATACGACAGTTTTTCATGGTTTCTTCCTCTTGTATGTTATGTACTTTTCTGTTTGTCAACGTAAAAGATCTGCAAAGGTACAAAGCTCCTTTCACCTCCAGAAAACACTCGTCCGGAAGCTCCTGAAGCACCTGAAGCTCCTGAAGCTCCTGAAGCAGCCGAGCTCCTGAAGCTCCTGAAACCTCTTGAAGCTCCTGGATTTTCTGAAGCTCCTGAAACTTCCTGAAAACCCTGGGGCTTCTGAAACCTCCTGAAGCTCCTGAGGCTTCTGAAGCTTCTGAAACCTCTTGAGGCCCCTGAAGCTCCTGAAGCTCCTGAAGCCTCCTGAAACCTCCTGAAGCCTCTGAGGCTTCTGAAGCTACTGAAAGATCCTGAGTCCCCTGAAGATCCTGAAGCTCCTGAAACCTCCTGAAGCTCCTGAGGCTTCTGAAGCTCCTGAGGCCCTTGAAGTTCCTGAAGCTCCTGAGGCTTCTGAAGCTCCTGAAACCTCCTGAGGCACCTGAAGCTCCTGAAGCACCTGAAGCTCCTGAAGCTCCACTGAAACCAGCCAATACTTCGGCACCATTATGATGTCACAATGTCTCACTTTGGTGTACACCGACCTTTCCTATAAGACCTATCACAAGAGAGGGGGCCAGCTGACCAATCAGAGCAAACCAGGCTTTCTAAGGAGGCTAGCCTTGAAGAGACAGTGCAGCAAAAACGCAGTATGAGGAAAGCAATGTGCTTTATGGAAATTAGAGCATGTAAACCTCTTAAATAAAATCGATGAACCCGAGACTGAGCACAATATGTCTTCTTTGAAACAAACTATCGAGTAACGCGTTAACCCGGTCACCCTTAATCCATCGTGCTCAGGCTGTGAGGAAGCTAAAAGCCTCAATTTACATGTACATCTTTTAATCAACTTCAACGTGTTAGAGCAAATATCCCAACCTCTCAAGATTAAACCCCGTGAATCAATAAAGACCAATCCTAATTTATACGGCAGGGTCTTTTCTCTTTTAAATGGGAAGTAGGACAGTATGCAAACCAATATGTTACAATCCCAATAACATGCATGTATGTGCATTGTATTTTAACAGAGGACCTGATGTTGAGCCTCTTGAGAAAGTGTAGCATCTCTTTATCTTAGCTTACATTCAACACAGAGCCCGATTCTAGGTCCCTGCTAGAGTTGCACAATATGGACCCTGCCTGTGTTAAGACGCCCTGTATGGGACGGAGGCCCCAGGTATGTTTGTATAGTGCTCACAGCCACCTACCGATAAGCTCCCTCTGCATAAATCAGCCATTCTGCTCGGCTGACGCTACCTTGAATTCTAACACTACCACAGCTGTGACTCTCACGTGGGGAGCAGAGGCAGCAGCGCTCACCGAGGAGAGGGATTGAAAGAGGACGGAGATTTAAAATACATTCAATCAAAAGAAAAACATTCTGCATCCTCGAAATAAACCTGCTCTAAAGGGAGGTAATATGTTACCATGAAATGTTAAGGGTATATAATTATATATAATAAACTTTATTTACGGCACTTTGGACAAAGTTAGAGCATCTCACGAAAAAGAACAGAGGGAATTAAAAAGCATCAATTAAAAAATAAAACAGAGATCATAAAACAGAGGGGAATAAAAAATTAAGGTAGAGGAAAATATTGAATTTGAGTAAAGGTGGATAATAAAACACAGCAAATAAAACATTCATAAAAGCTATCCATAAAAAATAAAAAATAAATGTTTAGAGATGAGACTTAAAAGACAATAAAAGATGTTGCCTGTCAGATTTTGATATGTACACTGCTCCACAGTTTAGAGGCGCTAAGAGCAGAAGCATAGTCACGCTGTAAATTGTGTTTCCACTTCCACCCATTGTACAAATGGAGCGTAAATATCCTGGATACAGGTTCAGGAGTTTTGCACTTTTGACATTATTTTAAGCCAGAAACACTTGTGGTAAAAAAACTATCTACCGTCTTTGACAAAAACTCAATTTAAGTATTTTCGGACTTTCTGGTATGACCCATATCCCACCGGCTAACATGGAGGAGAAGGGGTTTATGACATGTACTGCAGTCAGCCACCAAGGGGTGAGCCAGATCATTTGGCTCCACTTTTGCGAAGCTGTCATGTCTGAGCTCCATCCTCCGATCCCACGCCCTGCAGTGCACACATGGGGTTAATGTTCCCCTGATATCATTTGGAGGCAATTTGTTTGTTTGAGATTTTTATAAAAATCCATGTGGCGTGTAACAAGCAGCCAGTGTAAGACGTCATGTTCAGGAGTAATGTGTTCATGATGTTCCTTAGTTAAGCCTTTGGTTCTGCAGCAAATCCTTGAAATAATTCAACTTGTCCTGAAACTAAAAGCCATTTAGCAGGGAGGCAGAGCACTTGGATATCATTACAAGAGCGCACGGGCTAGTGTGGAGTGACCAGAGAGTGCATAGCATTTAATTGGCTCATATTAGGTGGTTGTGGAGGCAGACAAGGCCTCCGGCTTGTCTCCATCCATCAGAGGCGCTGTTGGAACAACATCTAATGAGGGGTGCAAACTATGCTTTCTTCCATTAATAACAGCAATTTGCCAAGATTCAATGAGAAAACAAAACACAGCCAATGATGGACCGGCCCAAAATGTGCCTGTTATTGTGCTCTTTGATTTATGGCTGTGGCCTACCTTTGCTTAGACGTCAGTGCGGCTAAACGCATGAGAAAAATGGACGGCAGAGTTTCTTCTGCTCTCTTCCTCTGAGCAGTGTGAAAACAAAAACAGCTGATTCAAGCATTATCACATCAAGAAGAGGTGTTTTCGAGGAAAAGATGGAACCTCTTGATTCAAACAGTGATGGAAATCACATATAAGATAAATGTAGGAGATGTCGAACCATTTCTACTGTCATGAAGATATCTTGTCTTTTAACAAAAAGTGGATTTGATTATTCTTTGTTCATTGTTTTTTTAAACGCATGTAATATAATGAGTAATTTGACAATTAGTCCACAACTGTATGAAGCTGGACATATTACCATCAATAAATCAAGCTAATCACTTTACATCTTTTAAAAGAAAGTGAGCGATTTGATGGCAGGAGCTTAAGGCAAGTGAGCAAGAGATGTGCTTTTAATGGTAAAGGGTGCGATCAGGGGGGGTGGCGGGTGAGGTGGGTGTGCGACATATTAATGCTTTACATGTTTTGGCAGCACTAATCTCTCCATTTGTAATCTTAGCCTTTAGTCGATGTTCTGCGGGTCCCATCTGAGAAACGCTGAAGTACAGAGCCTGAGGCAAACGGGGCTATAGATTTAGCAAACGGTCATGTTATATATCTTATTCACATTATTCCCCATAAAAAAAATATACACTAAGTGGGGAGCTTAGTGGCTATTAAAGCTCTCGCGGAGCCGGACAGGTATCATGTAGCGAAGAACCTTTACTGCCTCGTCCTTTTTTTATTTCTCAGAACGTGAATAAAAATTAATGAAGATGAAGAGACTTTCTTAATGACATTTTAAATTACATGAGAAAGTTGGTAGCAGCAGAAAAGACCAGGAGGTTTTTGAGCAGAACATTGAGAAGGGGGGGGATAGAGCACCAATAGAGTGCAAACTAATGCCAGGGGTCAAAAATCTCCTTTAACTCTTATAATGGAAAATTAACTAAGTATGTGTGAAACCTATGTTGTAGTCGGAAAGTACGTTTTTGTAGCTCTATCTAAAGGCTTTTATGACCTTTCTACATACATATACAAACTGTTCAAATAGTTTATGACCTGGACTGTTTTAATGGCCTGAACTGTGTATGACCTGAAAACTGTTAGACCCTTTAGACCCCCAAAGAACTGAATGTATGTCTACTTATCTCCAAAGGAAAAACATGTAAATCAGTTGTCTGTGTTTAGGTAGCTCTCTCCCTGCGCCTACAGAACCAGTCTGGATTGGCTGAGAGAGATAGCCTCAGTCCTCCTATATAAGATCATGTATTTGACTGTCCTACATCTTCACTCTGAGACCCATGTGGTTTCCCTGTGTTGATCCTTTCTGCAGAAAGCCCCTTATTGAATACACGTAGATAACTTTGGCGTTTCCAGCCTCTTGTATCTCCAGATTTCCATCACACTCTACAGCACCTACTTGCATACATTCATATTCAACATATCTGATTTCTTTCCATCAAGGTGAATGACATATTCACCAGGAAATTAGTAAAAATCTCTCTCTTTCTCAAGACAAAAGTGTTTAGGCCCATGTCTCATGTGAGCCTGTCTCTGAATCTGTTGCACATGAGAACCAACTTCATACGACATGAATACACAGACATATACAGGATATGTATGTGGGAGGAGCAGAGATGTGGTTGAGTTCAGAGGAAGTGAAACTGTTCTACAGTCACTGCCACCTGCTGAAATGGCGCAGCGAGAAAATCCACTAAACCAAGAAAGATTCTGCTGTTCGATCTGTCTGGATCTACTGAAGGATCCGGTGACTACTGGCTGTGGACACAGCTACTGTAAGAGCTGTATTAACACCCACTGGGACAATGGGGAGGAGAGAGAGGAAGCTACAGCTGCCCTCAGTGTAGACAGACCTTCACACCGAGGCCTGTCCTGCTGAAAAACACCATGTTAGCTGATTCACTGGAGGAGCTGAAGAAGGCTGGACTCCAAGCTGTTCCTGCTGATCACTGCTATGCTGGACCTGAAGATGTGGCCTGTGATTTCTGCACTGGGAGAAAACGGAAAGCTCTCAAGTCCTGTTTGGATTGTTTGGTCTCTTATTGTGAAAAACACCTCAAGCCTCATCTTCAGTCACCTCCATTTAAGAAGCACAAGCTGGTCGAGCCCTCGGAGAAGCTCCAGGAGAACATCTGCTCTCGTCACGACGAGGTGATGAAGATATTCTGCCGCACTGATCAGCAGTGTATCTGTTATCTCTGCTCTATGGATGAACACAAAGACCACGACACAGTGTCAGCTGCAGCAGAAAGGACTGAGAGGCAGAGAGAGCTCGGGCTGAGGAGACAAACAATCCAGCAGAGAGTCCAGGACACAGAGAAAGACGTGAAGCTGCTTCAACTGGAGGAGGAGGCCATCAATTGCTCTGCTGATAAAGCAGTGGAGGACAGTGAGGAGATCTTCACTGAGCTGATCCGTCTGCTGGAGAAAAGAAGCTCTGATGTGGAGCAGCAGATCAGATCCCAGGAGGTAACTGAAGTGAGTCGAGTCAGAGAGCTTCAGGAGAAACTGGAGCAGGAGATCACTGAGCTGAAGAGGAAAGACCATGAACTGAAGCAGCTCTCAGACACAGAGGATCACAACCAGTTTCTACACAACTACCCCTCACTGTCATCTCTTAGCGAATTTACACACTCATCCAGCATCAGGATCAGTCCTCTGAGGTACTTTGAGGACGTGAGAGCAGCTGTGTCACAGGTCAGAGGTCGACTACAGGACATGCTGAGTGAGACAGTGGATGTTTTACTGCCACAACCAGAGCCAAAGACCAGAGCTGGCTTCTTAAAATATTCACAGGAAATCACACCGGATCCAAACACAGCACACAAACGTCTGTTATTATCTGAGGGAAACAGAAAAGTAACTTGGATGTTTGAAGAACAGTCTTATTCTGATCACCCAGACAGATTCATTGGTAGTTGGCAGGTCCTGAGTAGAGAGAGTCTGACTGGACGTTGTTACTGGGAGGTGGATGTGGGGGGGATAGGACTAGTTGGTGTAGCAGTCACACACAATAATATCAGCAGAGGAGGAAACTCAGATGAATCTGGATTTGGATTGAATGATAAATCTTGGTCATTATCTTGTGATGGAAACAGTTATATCTTTTCTTACAACAGCATCAAGACTCCAGTGTCAGGTCCTGGGTCCTCCAGAGTAGGAGTGTACCTGGATCACAGTGCAGGTGTTCTGTCCTTCTACAGCGTCTCTGACACCATGACTCTCCTCCACAGAGTCCAGACAACATTCACTCAGCCTCTCTATGCTGGAGTTGGGGTTTATTATTCTGGAGCCACAGCTGAGTTCTATAAACTCAAATAGAATCAATTCATTAAAAGCTGTGATTTAGATTCTGTGTTTAAATCTTTAACTTCTTTTGTCTCCATGTTGTTGATCAAAATTCGTCATGGTGACGTTTCTACTCCGCACAGAGATCAGCTGTCAATCAAACACTGAAATTCCTTTATTACACATGTTTACTTCTCACTTAGTAAAGATGGAAATCTATAATGTGTGAAAGAACAAATGTTGCTGTTTTTTTCTAAATCAATGTAGAAATAAGGTTCTGTGATGTTTTATAACCTGTATTGATCCTGATCCTCAACAATGAGCTGATTATTTGTTCTTTTCTTTTCCACATGTGAGATGGAGATGAAACAAACTGATTGTGTTTCCATGATATCACTGAACAAGAGTCATTGAACAAACTGTACTGATTAAATTATCAATAAACTCGTCAACGTGTCCAACTGATCGACTTCACTTTTGTTTTAATTACAGTTTATCAGGGCTCATCTCTGTAAAGTGTGAATCCACTCATCCTCATTGTATTCCCATATTTAGTGAATGGGCATATTTATCTGCTGCTGCGTAGGATATTGTTCTTTTTATTATTATTATCTTCATCCCTTTCAGTTTTCAATTCAATTTTGCTTCCTTGCTGAGATATGGCCATGTGGCATCTCTGGCAGCCTGAGCTTCACAGGCGCAGCACAAGCAATTCGTTTGACAGCTTAATGGTGGCTGTTGTGAAACTGTATCTACCTGTGATGCTGAATCCTCACTTCCAACAAATTTCAGGTTGGTAACCAAAAATGACGTCAGGTGGGTGTGTACCCATATGTACAAAAACGACATTGATATGTTATTAATTGATTATCTGACATTGCTTTAAAATGTTTGCTCGATATTCTCTAATGCCGGGGGCCAAAATCCCCCTTTAACTCTCCAGCACCTACTTGCACACATTCACAGTCAATATGTCTGATTTCCTTCCATCAAGGTGAATGAATTATTCCCCAGGAAATTAATGAAATCTCGCTCTCGCTCTAGAAAATAGTGTCTAGGCCCATGTCCCATGTGAGCCTGTCTCTGAATCTGTTGCACATGAGAACCACCTTCATACGACATTAATACACTCCCCCCCCTCCCTAGATATGAATTCTATGGAAACAAACTCCACCCATTTATTCAGATGCGCACCAAACTTTGATGAGCTCTTTCCACACTCATATCGTATCCTTCCACCAAGTATTTTGTTCATTTGTCTGCTAGTTTTTGAGTAATGCTTCAAAAACAAAAAATAACGTAATTAAGGGAGATAAATCAGACCTGTGATTATTATTAAATGCATCTATTAGATTTTAGTTGTTACTGTATGTTGTGAATGAAGGATAACACACCCTGCCTCTCAGTGAAAGCTCCTCCTACCACCAGGTGAGAACAGGCCGCTGTGAAATGCAGTCAATCCTGAAAAACCAACAACTTCTTCCTCAAACACAACCAGCTCCTCCCGGTCAGGATATGTCCTTGTCTCCTCCCTTCACAGGTGTGTACGTGTAAGGACCAGTGAACAACAAGCTGTGAACTGTGGGAGCTGAGTCACAGCAGGGAGTGACCTAGAGGGGGAGGAGCAGAGATATGTTTGTGTTCAGAGGAGGTGAACCTGTTCTATAGTCACTGGCACCAGCTGAAATGGCGCAGCAAGAAAATCAACTGTACAGACAAAGATTCTGCTGTCCGATCTGTCTGGATCCACTGAAGGATCCGGTGACTACTGGCTGTGGACACAGCTACTGTCTGAGCTGTATTAACACCCACTGGGACAATGGGGAGAAGAGCGGAGGCTACAGCTGTCCTCAGTGTAGACAGACCTTCACACTGAGGCCTGTCCTGGAGAAAAACACCATGTTAGCTGATTTGGTGGAGGAGCTGAAGAAGTCTGGACTCCAAGCTGCTCCTGCTGATCACTGCTATTCTGGACCTGAAGATGTGGCCTGTGATGTCTGCACTGGGACAAAACTGAAGGCTCTGAGGTCCTGTTTGGATTGTTTGGCCTCTTATTGTGAGAAACACCTCCAGCCTCATCTTCAGTCAGCTTCATTGAAGAAGCACAAGCTGGTGGAGCCCTCGAAGAAGCTCCAGGAGAACATCTGCTCTCATCACAACGAGGTGATGAAGATATTCTGCCGCACTGATCAGCAGTGTATCTGTTATCTCTGCTCTATGGATGAACACAAAGACCACGACACAGTGTCAGCTGCAGCAGAAAAGACTGAGAGGCAGAGAGAGCTCGGGCTGAGGAGACAAACAATCCAGCAGAGAGTCCAGGACACAGAGAAAGACTTGAAGCTGCTTCAACAAGAGGAGAAGGCCGTCAATGGCTCTGCTGATAAAGCAGTGTATGACAGTGAGAACATCTTCACTGAGCTGATCCGTCTGCTGGAGAAAAGAAGCTCTGATGTGGAGCAGCAGATCAGATCCCTGCAGGAAACTGAAGTGAGTCGAGTCAGAGAGCTTCAGGAGAGACTGGAGCAGGAGATCACTGAGCTGAAGAGGAAAGACCATGAACTGAAGCAGCTCTCAGACACAGAGGATCACAACCAGCTTCTACACAACTACCCCTCACTGTCAACACTCAGTGAATCTACACACTCATCCAGCATCAGGATCCGTCCTCTGAGGAAATTTGAGGACGTGACAGCAGCTGTTTCACAGGTCAGAGGTCGACTACAGGACATGCTGAGTGAGACAGAGACAAAGGTTTTACAGATTGTGTCTCAAGTGGATGTTTTACTGCCACAACCAGAGCCAGAGACCAGAGCTGACTTCTTAAAATATTCACAGGAAATCACACTGGATCCAAACACAGCACACAGATGTCTGTCATTATCTAAGGGAAACAGAAAAGTAACATTTATGAGTCAACAACAGTCATACTCTAATCACCCAGACAGATTTACGGATCGTTGGCAGGTCCTGAGTAGAGAGAGTCTGACCGGACGTTGTTATTGGGAGGTGGAGATGAGGGTGAGAGGAGGAGTTTGTGTAGCAGTCACATACAAGAATATCAGCAGAGCAGGAAACACTGTTGAATGTAACTTTGGATGCAATGATAAATCTTGGATGTTAGTTTGTGATGGAAACTGTTATAATTTTTATGACAACAGCATCAAGACTCCAGTGTCAGGTCCTCTGTCCTCCAGAGTAGGAGTGTACCTGGATCACAGTGCAGGTGTTCTGTCCTTCTACAGAATCTCTGACACCATGACTCTCATCCACAGAGTCAAGACAACATTCACTCAGCCTCTCTATGCTGGAGTTGTGGTTTGTCATCCTGGATACACAGCTGAGTTCTGTAAACTCAAATAGACTTGATTCATTAAAAGCAGTGATTTAGATTATGTGTTTAAATCTGAACTTCCTTTATCACACATATTTACTTCTCACTTTGTAAAGGCAGAAATTTATAATTACACTGACATGAATGTGTTTTAAAGAACTAATGTTGCTGTTGTTTTCTAAATCAATGTAGAAATCGGGTTCTGTGATGTTTTATAACCTGTATTGATCCTGATCCTCGTCAATGAGCTGATTATTTGTTATTTTCTTTTCAACATGTGAGATGGAGGTGAAACAAACTGATTGTGTTTCCATGATATCACTGAACAAGAGTCATTGAACAAACTGTACTGATTAAATTATCAATAAACTCGTCAACTTGTCCAACAGATCGACTTCACTTTGGTTTTATTTACAGTTTATCACGGCTCATCTCTGTAAAGTGTGAATCCACTTGTCCTCATTGTATTTACATATTTAGTGAACAGGCATATTTATCTGCTGCTGCGTAGGTTTCTGTTCTTTTTGATATTCTTATCTTCATCCATTTGAGTTTTCAATGCACATTTGCTTTCTTGCTGAGATATGGTCATGTGGCATCTCTGGCAGCCGGAGCTTCACAGGCGCAGCACAAGCAGCTTGTTTGACAGCTTATTGGTGGCTGTTGTGAAACTGTATCTACCTGTGATGCTGCATTCTCACTTCTATCAAATGTCAGGGTGGTGACCAAAGATGACGACAGGTAGGCGTGTACCCATATGTACAAAAACTACATCGATATGGTATTAATTGATGATCTGACATTTCTTTAAAATGTTTGCTCGATATTCTCCAATGCCAGGAGCCAATAATCCACTTTAACTCTGCAGTACCTACTTGCACACATTCACAGTCAATATGTCTGATTTCGTTCCATCAAGGTGAATTAAATATTACCCAGGAAATTAGTGAAATCTCTCTCTCGCTTAAGAAAATGGTCTAGGCCCATGTCCCATGTGAGCCTGTCTCTGAATCTATTGCTCATGAGAACCAACTTCATAGACATGAATACACCCCCCACACACACACATACACACCGATACCCAATATGAATTCTGTGGAAACAAACTCCACCCATTTATTCAGATGTGCACCAAACTTTGTATGAGCTCTTTCCACACTCATATCGTAATCCTTCCACCAAGTATTGTGTTCATCTGCCTGCTAGTTTTTGAGTAATGCTTCAAAAACAAAACATAACCTCCTTCAGGGAAATAAATCAGACCTCTGATTATTATTAAATGCATCTATTAGATTGTAGTTGTTACTGTATGTTGTGAAAGAAGGATAACACACCCTGCCTCTCACTGAAAGCTCCTCCTACCACCAGGTGTAAACAGGCCGCTGTGAAATGCAGTCAATCCTGAAAAACCAACAACTTCTTCCTCAAACACAACCAGCTCCTCCCAGTCAGGAAATGTCTGTGTCTCCTCCCTTCACAGGCGTATACATGTAAGGACCAGTGAACAACAAGCTGTGAACTGTGGGAGCTGAGTCACTGCAGGGAGTGAACGAGAGGGGGAGGAGCAGAGATCTGTTTGTGTTCAGAGGAAGTGAACGTGTTAGACAGTCACTGGCAGCAGCTGAGATGGCGCAGCAAGAAAATCAACTGGACAGAGAAAGATTCTCCTGTTCGATCTGTCTGGATCTACTGAGGGATCCGGTGACTACTGGCTGTGGACACAGCTACTGTAAGAGCTGTATTAACACCCACTGGGACAAAGAGGAGGAGAGAGGAAGCTACAGCTGCCCTCAGTGTAGACAGACCTTCACACCGAGGCCTGTCCTGGTGAGAAACACCATGTTAGCTGATTTAGTGGAGGAGCTGAAGAAGACTGAACTCCAAGCTGCTCCTGCTGATCACTGCTATGCTGGACCTGAAGATGTGGCCTGTGATGTCTGCACTGGGACAAAACTGAAAGCTCTCAAGTCCTGTTTGGTTTGTTTGGCCTCTTATTGTGAAAAACACCTCCAGCCTCATCATCAGTCAGCTCCATTTAAGAAGCACAAGCTGGTGGAGCCCTCCGAGAAGCTCCATGAGAACATGTGCTCTCGTCACGATGAGGTGATGAAGATATTCTGCCGCACTGATCAGCAGTGTATCTGTTATCTCTGCTCTATGGATGAACATAAAGACCACGACACAGTGTCAGCTTCAGCAGAAAAGACTGAGAGGCAGAGAGAGCTCGGGCTGAGGAGAAAAACAATCCAGCAGAGAGTCCAGGACACTGAGAAAGACGTGAAGCTGCTTCAACAGGAGGAGGAGGCCGTCAATGGCTCTGCTGATAAAGCAGTGGAGGACAGTGAGGAGATCTTCACTGAGCTGATCCGTCTGCTGGAGAAAAAAAGCTCTAATGTGAGGCAGCAGATCAGATCCCAGCAGGAAACTGAAGTGAGTCGAGTCAGAGAGCTTCAGGAGAGACTGGAGCAGGAGATCACTGAGCTGAAGAGGAAAGACCATGAACTGAAGCAGCTCTCAGACACTGAGGATCACAACCAGCTTCTACACAACTACCCCTCACTGTCACCACTCAGTGAATCTACACACTTATCCAGCATCAGGATCCGTCCTCTGAGGAAATTTGAGGACGTGACAGCAGCTGTGTCACAGGTCAGAGGTCAACTACAGGACATTCTGAGTGAGACAGAGACAAAGATTTTACAGATTGTGTCTCGAGTTGATGTTTTACTGCCACAACCAGAGAACAGAGCTGACTTCTTAAAATATTCACAGGAAATCACACTGGATCCAAACACAGCAAACAAATATCTGTCATTATCTAAGGGAAACAGAAAAGTAACATTTATGAGTCAACAACAGTCATATTCTAATCACCCAGACAGATTTACGGATCGTTGGCAGGTCCTGAGTAGAGAGAGTATGACTGGACGTTGTTACTGGGAGGTGAAGATGAGGGTGAGAGGAGGAGTTTGTGTAGCAGTCACATACAAGAATATCAGCAGAGCAGGAAACACTTTTGAATGTAACTTTGGATGCAATGATAAATCTTGGATGTTAGTTTGTGATAGTAACAGTTATACCGTTTATGACAACAGTATCAAGACTCCAGTGTCAGGTCCTCTGTCCTCCAGAGTAGGAGTGTACCTGGATCACAGTGCAGGTGTTCTGTCCTTCTACAGAATCTCTGACACCATGACTCTCATCCACAGAGTCCAGACCACATTCACTCAGCCTCTCTATGCTGGAGTTGTGGTTTGTTATCCTGGATACACAGCTGAGTTCTGTAAACTCAAATAGACTTGATTAATTAAAAGCAGTGATTTAGATTCTGTGTTTACATCTGAACTTCCTTTATCACACATATTTACTTCTCACTTTGTAAAGACAGAATTATATAATAACACTGACATGAATGGGTGATAAAGAACTAATGCTGCTGTTGTTTTCTAAATCAATGTAGAAATCGGGTTCTGTGATGTTTTATAACCTGTATTGATCCTGATCCTCATCAATGAGCTGATTATTTGTTCTTTTCTTTTCCACATGTGAGATGGAGGTGAAATAAACTGATTGTGTTTCAATGTTATCACTGAACAAGAGTCACTGAATAAACTTTACTGATGAAATGATCAATAAACTCGTCCAACAGATCGACTTCACTTTGGTTTGATTTACAGCTTATCACGGCTCATCTCTGTAAAGTGTGAATCCACTCGTCCTCATTGTATTTACATATTTAGTGAACAGGCATATTTATCTGCTGCTGCATATGTTTCTGTTCTTTTTGATATTCTTATCTTCATCCCTTTCAGTTTTCAATTCAAGTTTGCTTCCTTGCTGAGATGTGGCCATGTGGCATCTCTGGCAGTTGGAGCTTCACAGGCGCAGCACAGGCAATTTGTTTGACAGCTTATTGGTGGCTGTTGTGAAACTGTATCTACCTGTGATGCTGCATCCTCACTTCTAACAAATGTCAGGACGGTGACCAAAGATGACGACAGGTAGGCGTGTACCCATATGTACAAAAACTACATCGATATGTTATTGATAATTTCTTTTATTATTTCTTAAAATATTTGCGCGATATTCTCTAAATTAGTTTGTTCTTACGTCTTAATTAATTGCCCCACATTCAAATTCATAGTGCTCCAACAATTCAGCTTCTCTAATTTGATTAAAGGTGCGAAAGTAGAGAATCGTCATGATGATTGAATCGTCTTAAACAAACTAACGGTGTTGACATTTACTGTGGATGAAGGAGCGCCTTGGGTGGGGCGTCAGCGGAGTCCACACGTCGCAGGTTAGTGATTTGTCACTGTACATGCAAGCTGAGCTCAGGGAGTGTTGCGTGGAGGCAGAGTCCCGATGACTGGCCGGTGATTTATTCTGGACGCGAACACGATCTGCGCCTGCGGAGAAGGTCTTCTTTTGTAAACAGAAAGCTGGTGAGCTGATGCGTTTTTCAATCAGAGTGATTTACTGTTTAATGACACGCTTCGGCTTCAAGAGTGTCAGCGGCCGTCCGCTGTAATCCACCGCCCCCCCACAAGCCCACGGTGCTGCAGTGGATAGCAATCACAAGGAGCCCTATCAGTGGGTCCTCATTCTGAAGGGGCCTTAGGCGTGTGGAATTATCACGTCACTGGTGAGAAGAGTCGGAGATGAAACACAGCCTGCCTGCCCACGTGGAGTTAGTCAGATGCAGCGGTGTGTGTGTGTCACTGCCTCAGTTAGCTGGCCTAGAAAGCGGCGGACCCTTTCGCCTTCCGTGTTCCACTTCTTCTCCGTCTGTGCATGACTGTACCTCGATGTACAACTGTAAACCACGGGCGGAGGTCTGTCCTTTAATCACACAATGGACAAATCCTGTTGCACCTCCACTCCTGGGTAAACTGTCCATTCAACCTGGAAGCCGCAGCAAAAGGCCGAACACAGTTTTTGAGGTTGAACGTGCCCCAGGATGTGTTTGTGTGTGCAGTGAGGAGTGAATTGCCTTGTGGTGCAGTATTGTACATCTTCCCCTGAGGGGGTGTAATCCCTGTACTGGGTGGTGCAGCTTGGGAAAATGCGCCTTCACCTACTCAGACTGTGTCCGATGTCAGGTGTGCAGGGTTTTCGGATCTATGACATTTTTTCAAAATCAAGAATCCTATTTTCTGTTACTCCTCAGCCTGCAGGAGTTACAGGTTTGTAGCAGGGAGCTTGCAAATTGGAACAAACTGAAAATCCCGTCTAAATCCACATTTTGGAGAAGTTTGAACGCACACCTGGCTTTTCTATCTCTTCCCTGACACTGAAGCTGAGGGGCGCCCGGTGGTCTCTGTCTCATTCAAAGTTGTCTCCCACACCTATAATGTATTCCTCTTGTTGATCAATGTCTTCACAATCATTTAGGCCTGATTTATCCTCGCTTGCGTCGTTTTGCCATCTAAATCTTCCTGAATGGCTCTAAGTGGTTTACCGCTGCGGTGACAGGGCCCATTATACCGTTACAGCCGCGGTTGCATACTTTACAGCCAACTACCGCCTTTGTGGTAAAGGAATTTGTTGTATAAGCTGTTTTAACGTCTGCTGATACATCACACCTACAGTGCTTCCTACTGCAGAGCCGTACCAACAGAGAAGGGTGAGGCTTCTCCTCATTTCCGTGCTAAAATGGCGTTTTCAGTTTTTTAATTAAGGGAATTGCTTGGATTATTTCTGGCCTAAATTATCACATCCATCAGGCTGATAATGCGTCTAAGCTGCAGTCCAAAAAGACACAGTTTTTTTTAATGTGAACCAACTTGACTCTTCGGGGATTCACAGGCCTGGTCCCTCCTCGGCCACACCAGGAAGAATAGATGATACACGCAGCCATGTGTGGTGAAGATAATCAAATTGGGAACTTGAATGTTCAGGTAAATGTGCCATTAGCTTGTGTGTTTCCTCTGGAGATTTGTAAAGACTGATATAATCTGTGTGAATGCACACAAATGCATTTGTTCATTCATATTCCTGGAGTGAAATATGTATTTGTTTTAATTGTTTAAGAATTGCAGATGCTCTGGTCTCAGCAGCAGAAGCAGCTGAAGTCTTGTCCAGGCTTCTCTGCAGAGCTCTGCATTTTATCACTGAGGTAAGATTACAACAGGCATATTTGATGGTACAGTGAAATTTTCACTTTGTGGCTGTGAGATTCCAGCGAAGGCCCTAAAACATAAAACTCAGGGGCGGACAGGTTCAGGTTTTTAACAGCAGTATGTGTTTATATTTTTAATAGAGGAGAATAATGTGTTTGTCATGACAACCAAATAAAAACTTTACTTGTTGAACAATGAGACGTGAAACTCTGCTGACATGCAGGCCTAGCAGAGATTATTTAAATGCACAATTACATTAATGAGTTTTTATGAGCAACAGATATTTGTGTGTCGACAAGCGTTTGGATCAATACACATGAAACAATGACACGTGTGTGGTGCCGCACATTAAACCCATCTCCCTGCCTGGTTAAAGACTTTCATTACAATGTCATACCTGGTAACTTTTATAGATACAGAGCTAACCTTATAAAACGTCAGAGGAAGTAAATCTTTCGCTTGAATATTGAAACTCTGCACTTCTCCACCTGCCTAAGTCTGATCCGTCTGCATCGTATATAAATTCACTCCAGGAGAAGGAAATGGTTTGAAATCCTTGTGATGTGGCTGCCAAACTATTTACAGAGAAGACGTCCGACTTCTGCTTTTTGACAAAAGAAGGTACTGTAGGTATTCAGAAAGTTATGTATCTGTGTGAAGATGATACTTTAAGAAGTATGTGGTGCTCACACAAGACACAGGCTAGATATATAATGTTCCTTTTTTAAACTAAAAACACAAATCGCAATGGGCACGTGTGTTTCCATGTAACAACAGCAATGGTGACAATTAAGTAAGAATTGAAAAGGTGATTTTACTCAAGCAAGCAAGTGGTTGATTGTTTTCAAACTAAAACACCGCCCCCTAGTTTTGAATAGTAGTAAAGTATTTTGGAGTAGTGTCAATGACTGGTCACATTGATGTGTTTTCAAAATAAAACTTACTGGTCTGGATGAATTCCTCACCTATGGCCTTTGAGCAACACTTTAAATTCATGTAAATTATGTAATCTTGAAGTAATGTAATGTAATGTCAGTCCTATTATCTGTCATCTCCAGCAGTTGATGAACAAGTGACTAAACCAAGTCCGTGTTGTGAAGGAAGCCTGCACATCTTGTACAGTTAGACTGAGGAGACTCGGGGTGGTGCAGTACAGTGAGGAGGCAGAACCTTCTGGCAAAGTGCTGCAGGGCAAACATCACTGAGAGACATTCTGTTCATGTACAACTAAACTGTAAAAGCAAAACACTTGTAGTCGAAGTCATACTCGTGGACAGGAAATGAGGAAATCATTGGCAAGTCACAAAAACGTGAATTTAACATCAGAAAAACTATCTGACAAACACGTCCAATGACACTGTTGCTGAAAATCAGAGTTTGATTAAGTTTGATTTTAAGACTCAATATGTTTATGTGGTGGACGGAGATTCTCATACTGATTTTCTGATTTTCATGCAAATCCGCTGCCGTTAATAAATGTGCAGCTTTGTTCTTCTAAAACAAAACTGTGGCCTTTGACAATAATCTATAGCCACAGATTACATTTTCCATACAACATATTTGCTTCTGTAGGTTTATCTCTATAGAAACATGATTTCCAGGCTGCAGATTTATGCAGTTTGTGTCGTCTGCTGATCTGTCGGTGTAAATAAAGGAGATAATGTGTTTTTTCCCAGTTTATGGTGCAGCTGTATTGGTTTTTTTATTACACTAGTCTCTTGTATTTGAAAGGGGCCACAGGAGCAACTGGAATGTTTGTTTGGTGCTTGTATGAATTTCACTGCAGTTTAAACAAACTCGTGACAAATGCCTGAATGAACTGTTCCCCGGATTATAGAGAGCAGCGACTGAGGATGGAATAATACAGAAAGGTGGTCTGACTCATACTGTCCCGTCCAGTGAATCTGCTGTAAGTGAATCAGCTGCAAGACAAGAGCCGAGGTGGGAAGTGGCCGAAGTGTCCAGTGAGAAATGGAGCGGACACCTGCGGCAAAAACACAGAACACGCTTCTCAAATCCAACCAGTCTTACCTGTCGGAGGAAGTCTTGTTTTTCAAATAACAAGGTGGAATTTTTCACTTTTTTCTCAATTTCCATAAAAGCTTATAGAAATATGAGTGTGGGTGTTTGTACATGAAGTAAACACATTTATAGTTGAAGAGAAGTCACAGTCCAAGTTATAATCACACACACACAAACACACACACACACACACACACAAACGCTACAAAGTTTTCACCCCTGTCCCTTTGTTTGTTGGTTCGTTTGTTTGGAGGCAAGATTACACAAAAAACACTGGACAGATTTCCAAAACACGGACAAGGATTTGTTTCCTTTCTTTAACATCGCGATGAAGAATATTTTGTGGATCTTGGTAAAAAAAACTTATCTGGCTCATTCAGGGGACTGATATTCATAAATGTGTGAAATTTGGTGGAATTGAAGGAGACTGTTGTCGACTGAATAAGGTTCAAGTGCTGTTTTAATTAAAAAGTCGGGCCATGAAAAGGGATCATGTGACAGCAACAACACATGTGCTGCCTTTTCAAAATTAATTTTTATGTGAAACATGACAGGAAGGAAACAGGGTGATGTTCTTGTTAATGCAAAACCATAAAAGAATATTCTTGAATGCATCAGCTCCAAAAGCCGTTCCGAGGTTTTTCCCTTGAAACGACCAAGCAGCTTTGCATTTTCCATTTACTTAGTTATAAATACTGCAAATCCAGAGCTGAGAGGAATGAAATGTCACACAGGACCCGGGAGTCGCATTAATAAAGGCCTCAAAAGAAGTCATGATGCTGTTTCCAAGGAAGCAAGTCGTCCTGGTAACCCAGAGACGGACACACTGGGTTATCAATCACTGCTTGTGCATTCAATCTGTGGAACCTCTGCATCACCACAGGTCATGAGCAATGGCAGGGAACAAGGGCCGGTGTGGACAAATGGTCGTTCTGAATGTCAAACGCCGAGGTTTGAGGAACGCGTCAGGCGCACGGGGGGAAACATGAACTGCAGAGTCAATTCATCACGGCGGAATTGTGGCCGTTACACCGGAGGTATTTCATGTTGTTTCACTGACTATTCACAACATCTCTCTTTACCCCGGTCAACCACACCACCAAATGGAAAATTACCAGCCGGCACAGTTTATTCAAACCATTTTAGTGTCAAGGCTCAAAAGAAAAGAGGAGAATCCAGTTTGTGTTCTCAAAAGAGAGAACAAACGGAGAGAGGAAAGAAATAGTGTCAAAAATGACCTTAATATAAGATACTGGGGATTGTTTTCACAGAAATGTACAAGATTCTGTGAATTTCTGGAATTTAATTATATATTTCTTTTACCTAACGGCCTTCGAAATGAGTCACCGCTACTTCAAACTCATCTTCATTATATCTAAGTATAGAAAGTACAACACAAGAGGTTTGTTAAAACCTCTTGTAAGGGCAGAGGCATCACGTCGTAATAAAGAGATTGTTGGGAACCGTTTTTCCTTCCCCATAATTATTCTAATACTTGTTGTTTATCAGCAGATACAAATACTAAGTTAACAACTCATGTATCTGGTTATCTGGGTGAAACTAAAAATGTCAGATCCGGCATTTTAGCTTTTGAGTATTGGGGGCATTTCCGCTGTTGATAATATTAAATTCATATTTATGTGTATAGCACCGAATAACAACACACATTATCTCGAGGCACTTTGCATAGTGAGGTTTAGACCTCACACAATTAAATTGAAAAGCCGACAGTTCCCACGACGAGCCGGCACAGGGGAAATAAAATGTTTATACTTTTCTAACTTATACATCTTACAGGAGAGAAGGATCAGTTACTAAAGGGACAAAACCTACAGGAAATAAAAAAGATTTCCCAATCTTACTTATGAGGTTTTTTGTAACTTACAAGTTGTGACCCTAAAGCCCCAACAGTGCGAAGATGTAAAAGAGGCACAGATGAAGAGCAACACAAACTCATCACTGTATCTACTGTATCGCCCGAAAGTTCAAAGAGTGGCAGGCGCATAAGCACACAGTCGATAATTGAAAGGAAACTTCAGCCCCTCGTCTCGCTCCTTCTCCCTTCTTCTCTCGGATGTATCGAGCTCAACTCCAAGTCGTACACTGCGGCTCCCTCATCCATTTACAAGGTGAGAATTACCTGCACCGAGGCATCAGCTGCCTGAGAGCTCACCGGACTCTAAGACCCTCCACCTGTTGCCCCTGGGCCTCAGCACCGGTCCGGCCCCGGAATCCATGGTTGGATATATGACATCAAAAGGGCCTAAGAGGCGTGTGGGGGGGGGGTTTGTTCATCACTCAGAAGCAAACCGGTGAGGGGGATCAAAATGAAACTCGCTTGCCGTTTTACCAGCGCTGCGGTGAGGATTAAAGGACTTTGCCGGCCCCCTGAACGCATCGCCAGCCCCCTGCCTGCATGCTTTGTTTCAGCAGCTTTCAACCCCCCCCCCCACCCCCCCCCCTCATCACTTCAATGGAAATCGCCGGCCAACGGGCTCCTCCACTCGTTGATCCTGTTCACCTCCGTGTGGCTGGAGGTGAGGAGAGCATCCTGTCATGGCTCAACCTTTACCGTCTAACAAAGGAGAGACACATCCCACAGCCAATTACAAGCTTTGTTTCCTGGAGGAGGAGGAGGAGGAGGAGGAGGAGGAGGAGGAGGAGGAGGAGGAGGAGGAGGAGGAGGAGGAGGAGGAGGAGGAGGAGGAGGAGGAGGAGGAGGAGGAGGACGAAGAGGAGGAGGAGGAGGAGGAGGAGGAGGAGGAGGAGGAAGATGAGGAGGAGAATGGGGAAGATTTGGAGGAGGAGGAGGAGGAGGAGGAGGAGGAGGAGGAGGAGGAGGAGGAGGAGGAGGAGGAGGAGGAGGAGGAGGAGGAGGAGGAGGAGGAGGAGGAGGAGGAGGAGGAGGAGAATGGGGAAGATTCGGAGGAGGAGGAGGAGGAGGAGGAGGAGGAGGAGGAAGATGAGGAGGAGGAGGATTAGGAGGAGGAGGAGGAGGAGGAGGAGGAGGAGGAGGAGGAGGAGGAGGAGGAGGAGGAGGAGGAGGAGGAGGAGGAGGCCACATGACTGCTGATAAAGACGAAAACAAAACCACACACATGTCCACCCCCACCCACTTTCATTTCCTCTTCCTTTTTTCTCCCCCCCGACACAACCGCACCGGCACTCCCATGCTTTTTGTGCGATGTGAAATTTCATCCCCTCTTTTATATTTCGGCACTAACATCCACATGAAGTAACTACTCAGCTCAGCAGCAGAATTATTCATTGCGGAGTGGAGGTGGGGGTGGGAGGGGGGGGGGGGGAGACCTGTATTAAAAATTGCCAGAAGAGGAGACAGCTGTCCCAGCCCACGTTGTCATGTGATCTCTGCTGAGGGACCCGGCTGGGATTCCAAAGCCTCATTTGAAAACAAATTAAAGAGGATTAGAGGCTGAGGCTCCTCCCCTCTGTGCGTCCTGCCGGCCAAACTGGTGACCTTCCCAATGACTTCCTGTCCCGTGCACCGCGGCAGATATTAAGGTCGTATGGATTCAGAAAAAAAAAAAAAAAACGCCAGCGCCACTACATTGAAAGCAGAAGAGTCCAAATAAGATTCCATAACAAGCTGAATAAACAGGTGAGTGCAGCTTCTGTAAATAATCATATTCAATGCGGTCCATAGGAATTTGTTTTCCTGCACAGAGGGTTTGTATGATGAGTCACATAGGAGAAGAAAAATCGGAGATTAGGGAATAATATAACAAGTATTATTACAATAATAAATTCGAGAATTGAGAATAAAGGTTTCATATTATGAGACTGAAGTCGTAACTGAGAAGAAAGTCATAACATCTTTCTTCAGAATAGTTCCTTAAACAATCTTTTCAAAGTTATCTTATGATTTATGATGAGCCCAAAGATCGTTATTTGTGAAACTAAGATATAATTTAACAGGATGCCACACATTCCTGAGGCTGATCTTGTTGTATCCTTCCTCTAAAACTACACCTAAAGTTATGAATTTATTCCCGTAATATTATTACTAGATGTCCCTACTATTCGTAGTGTCATAGTATATTTAAAATGAAACTAGGACAAAGAAGTTAAATCACTAAATCTCAGCATTATCCACAGGATCTTCACTGGTTGATTCTCTCCCGGGCCTTTGCAGCAGCCGGTTTCGGAGGCTCTGGTTTTCTTCCTCTCGGCCTTTAGCCAACACAACAGTTGCTCCTGTGGATTTAGGTCAGGCGGCCGGAGAGTCCAGACGAGAACATGCCACAATCCGCTCGTTAAATAACCTCCTTGGCCGCCTCGTCCGAGCGTTCGGGATCTGAATTAACCTAAAATTAGTGGGGCAACGCGGGCGATAAAATGAGCCATGAAAACGACAGCGTTCACCTCAAACGCCCTTTATGACGAAGGTGAGCGACTCTTCCTCACGGTGAAGTGAGTGGAGTCGAGTCTGATGCGGTGGACGAGGCAGAAACAGAACCTGCGCACTTCACATTTACATAATCAGCTTTTTAACTTTGGCTGTTGTTGCTGCAGGAACTAATAACAACCTCTTGTGTGATTATTTAGATTTTTCTTTTAAATGAATCACATTTTTTTAAACGAATCAAAAGAAAACCTTGACAGGGTACCGCTGTTCAACCACTGAGCAACCCACTGACTAAATACCCCTTGCCAATATTTAACTTAATTGTCCTGGTTTCATTTTAAATATACTATGAAACTACGAATAGTAGGGACATCTAGTTATAATATTACGGGAATAAATTCATAACTTTAAGTGTAATTTTAGAGATCAGCCTCAGGAATGTGTGGCATCCTGTTATATTATATCTTACTTTCACAAATATCGATCTTTGGGCTCATCATTAATCGTAAGATAACTTTGAAAAGATTGCTAAAGGAACTATTCTGAAGAAAGATATTATGACTTTCTTCTCAGTTACGACTTCAGTCTCATAATATGAAACCTTTATTCTCAATTCCCAAATTTATTATTGTAAAGGGGTAGAGTGGTTGTCCTCTAACCTGAAGGTCGGCGGTTCGATCCCCAGTCTGAACCATCTGCATGCCAAAGTGTCCTTGGGCAAGATGCTGAACCCTAAATGGCCCCCCCATAGAATAACAAAGTGCTGCAAGTAGATGCACTGTATGAATGTGTGTGTGAATGGGTGAATGTGAAACTGTACTGTAAAGAGCTTTGAGTGGTCTTCATCAGACTAGAAAAGCGCTATATAAATACAAAACCTTTACCATTTACCATTTAGCGTGCCATCTAGTTCCGTGTGTCATTTTATATAACTTATTTTATTTTATTTTTTCATTTTATTTCTTTTTTATCTGTATTCTTTTGTTTGGTTGCTTGTTTCTTAGGTTTACTGTATTTGTAACTTGCTCTTCCTTGAAAGGAAAAAAATAAAAAAATAAAATCCATTTAATTCCTTCCAATCATCTTTACATCGTTTACTTCCTATAATAAAAGCTTCATGTCTTAAAAAAAAAAAAAAAAAAAAAAAGAAAACCTGATATCAGACACGTATTCAGAACCGCTCCATCCATCATTGTATCACTTTACTTTGTGTTTGGAAGTGTGTTTTATCGGGGGGGTAGGTCACCGTCAGTGTCCGTCCATGCCTGTTCGCCGTCTTCTTGGACTGAACCAAGGGTATTTCCACTAATTACACAGACACTGGTTTGATCATCTTTCAACATTGCCCCCCCCGCGGCTGCACATACACGTAGCACTAATCGGTCTTCATTAACTCTGGTGTCACACGTGTAACGCTGCTGTCCACGTCCCCCCCGACGGCCGGCGAGCGGCAGGCAGGACGAGTCAAACCAGACACGGCTTTTTCTCTGTCCTGCGGCTTCATCCCTGTAGTCGCTTTCAGATCTGGCAGGAAATGTGGAGTCATGGAGTCGTCGGGAGGGAGGGAGGGAGGGAGGGAGATGAACCTCAGGATCTGATCAGTTGATATTTGGATTTTTAAAGCACAAAATTGCTGACCAGACACTATGATTGCAGCAGGACTGCTTGACATACCGTATTGAAGTTATCCTTCAAATTGTTTACCCTCATCAATGCTGCTAAAAAACTTTAATCTTGATGACGTTTTCCTACACTTGACATCTGTTGCACTTCTGTCCGTCCTGGGAGAGGGATCCTCACATGTGTCTCTCTCTGAGGTTTCTACATATTTTGCCTGTTAAAAGGTTTTTTTTGTACTTTTTCCTGACTCTTGTTGAAAGTTAAGGACAGAGGATGTCACACCATGTTAAAGCCCAATGAGACAAATTGTGATTTGTGAATATGGGCTATACAAATAAAATTTGATTTGATTTGATTTGATAAAGCAAGGGAAGTTACAGGAAATTGGTGTGATTCCATCCATCAGGCGAGTATGTGTAACGAAACTTAACCCTACTGCTATTGCCCTGTATCTTGTGTATTTTTAAATTATTATATCCAGGGGTGTGGCCAAATATGGAGGAACAACTCAACTATAACTTAAAGGGGAAGAGCAATCGCTTGCAGGCAGGAAGAAGATTAAATGGAATTTCCTTCACATTTTCCTTCAGATTGCACGAACCTGAATGGGGATCTTTAGCGATTTCCCCAAATTATACAAATTCATCCATTCTCACCTCCGTTATGTCTCTCAATGAATCCTGTAATCGTGCACTCCTGCATTTTCTAAATGGTTTTCCGTTTCCTCATCTCTCTCTCTCCGAGCCGACGTGTTTATGTAGCCGAGTGAAAGAAAACGAACAGAAAGAGAGAAACGGAGCGAGAGCGCAGACTATCACTCGTCTTGAGAGAGGGGAAGTGGAAGGAATTGGTATTCACAGCAGTCCCTCCATTTTGGATTCTCGTTGGGAGCTTGGCTGTGGCCGACTGCGGCTCTGACACACGCACATCTCCCCCTCGCACTGTTAGTAAAAGAGCTACTGTGTTAATTGGGCTAAACTGTGTTAGGGACGGGAGGGGAAATTAATGCACGGCTGTAAACAGGCACGGATGAATCACATCTGTCAGGTTTATGAGATCAGAGAAGACGTACAGGGTGTGTGTGTCTTCAGCTTTATATTCCCTGTGCACATCTGCTAGACTGCAAAACATGAAAAGAAGCCAAATGAAAATCACTATTTTTACTATAATAAATAAATATATATTGCAAATTACACATTTACTAGTAAGATTGCGGTTTCAGAGTGGTTTCAGTGTCGCTGAGTGAATTACACAGGAAGTCTGTTTCAAAACCAGGAGGAAGAAAAGGGACCTGAGGTTACTTCACTTAACAATCTGCTCTGGTGTTTATAATCCACACCAGGCTTTGCTCAGAGAGTAATTACCTCCAAAGAGGAGGATTTCTGTGTCTGTCTGTTTGTTGGAAGGAAAATGATAATGACCAAATTAACCCCATTTTTTGTTGGAAGGATGCAGTACCGGTCAGGAAAGGACAAATCCAATTAGGACTTTTGCCCCTTTATTTAACATTGCAAGATCGGGTGTTTTACAGAATAATTCAAGGATTTTAATGAAACGATTCAGACATGTTTAGGGGACTGATATTTATGAGTGTGTGGTGCAGATCCAAATTCAAATCTATAGTGAATGTACATGTGGTTCCACAAGGGGAGTGTTGGTCTCTTCTTGTGATTCGAGTAATTCTCAAGATTTCCAACCTGTTCATAGTGGCACCACAAAAAGTTGTAGCTGTGATGGAACAGCACATTGATTGTATATAAATATATAATTGCCAGGTACCTGATCCTCAGTAAAGCCAAGTTAGAGTGCTCTGTCAAACCCTACAGAAGAAGACGGATCAATAAGTCATATGAAAGCCATCCAGACAGCTTCACTTTCCCTGTGGCCACACGACAATCTCACACGGCTGCAGTGTTACAGTAGTTACACACACACACACACACACACACACACACACACACACACAAACACACACACACACACACACACACACACATACACGCACACTCACACACTGTTGTTAGAGTTAACGAAAGATCACAGTCAGACCCCAAAACACTGAAGAACACCAAAGAACCCTAACCCGTTTTTACCATTTCAGTTTTTAGGGTTAATTCTGTTCCTGCATGTTAATAAATAACCGGTTCCCCCTCTCCAAGGATGTGTCTCTGTCAGAATCGGGCGCCATGCAGATGCGGCGCTGAAGAGGTTGAGCCGTGTGCGGCGCCACATGTCTGATGTTGCGAGGCTGTACAAGCAACACGGCGTCCCTCGGGGGGGGAGAAGAAGAAACGACGAGCAAACTGTTGCCTGCGAAGTGTCAAACTGTGAGCGGTGAAATGTTCTCTGTTCTGGCTCCTTGAGATGAATTCACTTGTGGTGAATGAGGCTATGCTGCATGGTAATAATATTTATATATATATAAAAAGTAACCTTGAGCTATATACAGTTTATACACAAACACACATTTTCAGGCCTTTGCTACTCACAACAGGTTATTCTTGCAATCATATTTGAAGACACAACACACAAAACGCTCCAGTGGCTGCGACTCGACCATGATCCCATAATTGTGTGATGGTCGTGATAAAAAAAACGAAAATCATCACCCAGAGTTGACAGCTTAAACTGCAACTGTCCCATACTCGGCCGAGTGTGGCTCCAAAACTGGTCAATAGAAAATAGCTTAAAAGTTTTTTCGCCACAACAACTTCAAAAGACAATATTATTTCTGACAGCTCCTTTCACGCCTCCGGAGAGGCAATAATTGTGTGTGGCGAGCGCGATGAGGGACTCTCAGCGGCGGAGGACAGGTACATGTGTCACAGAGAGAGAGAGAGAGAGAGAGAGAGAGAGAGGGAGAGGGGCGGCCGAACACTCCGATACTTCTCCTGGTTACTCTCCCGCTATCTTATTCGACTGGTGTTTGTTCAAACCATTATTTATCTGTTTCTTTTTTTGTCTTCTTCTTCTTCTCTTGTGCGTCAAAAATAATTGAATTTGTTTTCGAAAGGCTCAACGCTAAACCAACCTGCCAGAGGTAAGAACAGAATATTAGTCCCTCTAAATAACCACTGGCATGCACGCCAGCAAATCCGCGACCGTACTAATTGCTGGGAAGGTCGAGATGTCAGCTTCCTGCTCAGCATCGCTATGTTTTAGTGCCATGGGTGCCCGTTACTCATCGCTGTGACGGACAGGCGCTACCCCCCCCCCCCCGATCCCATGCAAACCAGATGGTGCAGCAAACAGCCAAAGCAGCTCGTGATTCATATAAATTCAAAACACGACCATCGGCCGTAACTGGACAGAGGCAGAACGTATGTAAAATATTTCTTTCAACTGCAAATTCATTTACAATGCACAGAACGCCCTTAGGCTATTTAAAGGCCCGGTCTCTTATCTCTCAATGCTGCAGGGATCACGGGTTTGCGTGTGCATTGTATGATATTGTGCGTCACTGCCGCTGATCTATCGTCACTGTAAATCTCCCGGAGTAACAGAAAGTGGGATTGTTTAATCAGAAGCCAGGAGGGGTGGAAAGGATGGGGAGAGAGCAGCGGAGGCATAAAGCTAAATGATGGAAATCCCGGCTGTCACCCAGGGCCCCGGCAGCATGTTCACTCAGGATGCTCATCCGTCTCCGTTCCCCACTTTAGCAAAGCCGTCTAAATAAGGAACACGCGAGGCATCCTTGGCAAAACCCTGAACCTGTCCACAAGGTCAGCTATCCCACCGGGGCCCTGGGATGCCATCATGGGGAATGGGGGGGAGGAGCTGGGGCAATCAGGTGTGAACATTTGCTCTGAAGGAGCGTCCGCTTATCCGTTCGGCTCCGGCTCCACGGGCACGGACAAATGCAAAAAAGCTGAAAGTCAAGAGTCAGATGAGGGAAACCGATGTATTACAAGAAGAAAACACAACTCTGTATGAATCCAGCGCTGACCTTCCACCGTGCAGAGAAGCAACAAACTATACATCATGTCGCCGAGGAGCTCCGACAATATCATTTATTGCCACACGGCTGCAAGAGGCAAGATTCAGAGAAATCAGCAGCGAGCCGGGACCACGAGGACCAGTGGAGCTCGGTCCTGTTTCCTGAAGTCAGTTTCCGGCGATTACACCATGTTTGCAATAATGAAATATTTTGCACTTACAGTTAAATACAAATTTCCAAAGCAGTTGTTAGGGCGCCATGAAGAGAAGGATGGGTTCATGTTCTGAACGCTGTAATTGTTTGAGCTATTTCGAGCAGGTCTTTAACTGCCTACACAGTGAGATTCATACAAATCAGCAGCTCAAACTCTCTTGTCTTTAATTCACTTTCTGAAAATACACAAATGAGACATGGCAACAAGGTGGAAATGAGTTTTTTCTCTGAGTTATTTGTGTCGTAAGCTGCCAATCGCTGTTAGATTCAACCATAGGTGGAGGAAGGACAAATAAATTGAGACAAAAATAGAAAATGCTCTGGTTCGGTATCTTGCCTAAGGACACTACGGCATTCAGATGTGGAACACTGGGTTGAAGCTGCAGCGCTGACCTTCTAGTTCGAGGGCAACCGCTCTACCCCCTCAGACACATTAACCATTGTACTTATGTAAAAGTAATTACTTGCTTTTAAATAGACTTTAGGTATTAAATGTGGTTACTTCTTCACCAGTGATGCTGCTGCAGCTCTGATTGGATCAGTGCTGAAATTCTCCAATGAGACTATGTACTACACCGGCCTGTAAAGTAAAGTATTGTAACGTCCTGGCATAGAGAGGACAGGAAGCTTCTTTCTTCGTTTTTCACTTTATTCACTTTTACACGCACATGTGCCTTTTTCCATTCACTTCATCAGTGGCGCACATCAACAACAAGAACCACTTCCTCATTGCCGCCCAATCCCCCGTAAAACCAGCCAATGAGAAAGCCTCTTTACCATAGAACCCACACTATTTGTCCAACCCATCACATGTCCCGCCCCCGACCCCTTCACTGCCGCCCAGGACATCAGAACACTCTTTAAACACAACAAATTACTATTAAATAACACAACACATACTTGAACAATAACCCCAGTCCGTTACAGTATGAATATTTCCTGATGCATGTAGTTGAAAGCGAAAAAGTACAGATACGTGAAAGATCTACTTATAACTTTGGTACGCCTCAGCTCTGGATTCAGGCTACTAAGGTAAACACCCCTTGTGGAGGGCGACAGAATTACATCCGCTCTCAGCTTTTAAATGCATTTGCAGACGGCTGTAAAAAAGAGATTAGACAAAATGTCATGAATAAAATCAACACAAGCCCCACATGCATTATCCCGATATCATCACTTCACATTTAAATCTAAAATTGGATAATAGTTCTAGTTTAATTACTTGCTTTTAAATAGACTTTAGGTATTAAATCTGGTTACTTCTTCACCAGTGATGCTGCTGCTGCTCTGGTTCTAATGTTACCTGCCTGCTCTGATCGGATCAGTGCTGAAAATCTCCAATGAGACTAAGTACTAAACTGGTCTGTAAAGTAAAGAACGAATATTTCCTGATGCATGTAGTTGAAAGTGAAAAGTACAGATACATGAAAGATCTATTTATAACTTTGGTACGGCTCAGCTATGGATTCAGGCTACTCAGGTAAACACCCCGTGTGGTGGGCGACAGAATTACATCAGCTATCAGCTTTTTAATGCATATCCAAAAGAGATTAGACAAAATGTCATGAATAAAATCAACACAAGTCCCACATGCATTATCCCGATATCATCACTTCACATTTAAATACAAACTAATAAAACAGCCTTGCACCTTCGAATCCCTCCTCATTCTTAAATCTCTCCACGAGCCGTGCCGCTCGGTGCGGTGGGGGGGGGGGGGTGCAGCTGTGTGCGCTCGGTGACGGTTGCCGCGGTGCCGCCGCCGCAGCAGCAGCAGCAGAAGAAGAAACACAAACCCTGTCACACGGCGCCTTTGTTCTCGACCTGTTTCTCTCCCCGAGTTGTTGCGGCTTGTCTGCAGAGTCACAGTTCACATGCAGCCGCCGCCTGAATAAAAAATGGCGCCGCATTTCCAAGTCTTTCTTCTCCGTTTCACTTATTCAGTGGATTCCTCCGTGTGATTATTATTCGATGAGGGCCCCCCCCCCCACTCTCCCAGTGACAGGTGATATCCTGTGTCCCTTAATATCCGTCCCTCTGTTGTTCCCCAAACAGCAAACACAGCACAGGGACTCCCGGGTTTTAACAGATGACTTTGTGAGCTGTCAAGTCCAGGGCCTATGATAATGTGATGATGGCTCGTTGACTTTTAATAGGAAGCAATTTGAGCTGAAAATCAGTGTTTAGTGCAGCAAAGAGGAAGAAGACCCCCCTCATTTCGCTCAGATCGTTGTTTCCTTGAGTTTTAAACGTGCATCGGAGAAAGAGAAAGAGAAAATCTGCACAAAGAACCGAAGACGGGAGCGAGCGGCGTCTCCTCTCTTTGACTTTCTCGTGCAGGAGCGAGGATTCAAAGTCGTCCGATTGACGAGAAGACAGCCGCAGTGACTCTGAGCTCCGAGTGGCGTGTGATGCGGGATGATGACACGCCGCCGCCGTCCGACTCGGCTGTCGCTCAGTCGCAGATCCAGTTTGTTAAACGCCGTACGTGACCCGAGAATGAACCGAGGGGTTTATTCTGCTTGGATGAGGGAGAAAATGACGGAGGGCCTGTTGATGTTGGATTGGAATGGAGAACTTGACCATTCTGACATTGCCTTTACTGACATTCATAACGCTCAAAGGACGCGCGGCGAGCACCCGGCGTCCCTCCTCCCTGTCGTTTTATGACGAGCTCAGACACTCCGCAATCTGGTGGCGCCCAGGTGCCATCACTCCGGTCATTATCTCACTAAACCCATTCCGTCTGACCTCTGCGGTGGAGGCGCATTATTCACGATAAGAGGAGCTCCATGCGTACACTACGGCCCCGGTGAAGGAGAGACACGGGAAACGACAGAGAGCGGGAGGGAGTGAATGACGAAAAGAAGGATGGAGTCAGAGAGAGAGAGAGAGAGAGAGACGGGGTGAGAGAGAGATAGGGATAGAGTGAATGACGAAAAGAAGGATGGAGTCAGAGAGAGAGAGAGAGACGGGGTGAAAGAGAGAGAGACGGGGTGAGAGAGAGAGAGACGGGGTGAGAGAGAGAGAGGGAGAGAGACGGGATGAAAGAGAGAGAGAGGAGGTGAGAGAGAGAGAGAGAGGGAGAGAGACGGGGTGAGAGAGAGAGAGGGGGTGAGAGAGAGACGGGTGAGAGAGAGAGAAAGAGAGAGAGAGAGACGGGGTGAGAGAGAGAGAGAGACGGGGTGAGAGAGAGAGAGAGAGGGAGAGAGACGGGGTGAGAGAGAGAGAGAGAGAGAGAAACGGGGTGAGAGAGAGAGAGACAGGGTGAGAGAGAGAGAGAGAGAGGGAGAGAGAGAGAGACGGGGTGAGAGAGAGGGAGAGAGAGAGAGAGACACAGTGAGAGAGAGAGAGAGAGAGAGAGAGACGGGGTGAGAGAGAGAGAGATGGGGTGAGAGAGAGAGAGAGAGAGAGTCAGAGAGAGAGAGATAGAGAGAGAGAGAGAGTCAGAGAGAGAGAGAGAGAGAGTCAGAGAGAGAGAGAGAGAGAGAGAGAGAGAGAGAGAGAGAGAGAGAGAGAGAGACAGAGCCAGACACAAGGAGACAATAAGTCTAAAGCGACAAAGCAAATTACGAGTTGCAGAACTCAGGGCAGACAGATCACCTGCTGGGAGTGCTGCACCTCCATTAAACAGCGTGGTCACCTTCAAACTAAAATAAAGTGACCGCTGCGTGTGTCCACCTCTCCGCCAACACCCCCCCCCCTCCCCCCTGCTTCCTCATTAGAGCGTGAGTATCGCTCTAATGAGCTGGTGAAAAGCCTGTGTTGTTGGTGTGATGGATGAAACGAAGAGGCGTCCACGCATCCCTCCGCCTGCTGCTGGACGCCGTCCCCACCTCCATAGGAGGGAGGCTTCCGGTGAGGCCTTCAGGGGCAAAGGGCCCTCAGAGGCCCCTCATTACATCAGTCAGCTCATTATCCACATTGGCTTGGATAGCGCTTTAGTCCGGGTGGATGTTCCTTCTCTGCTGAGAGAGGAGAAACCTTAAAGGAGACATATTATGCCCATTTTACCGAAGTTGATATGGTTCATTGGGGTCTTAATGAAATGTCTGAAACATATTTTGGTCAAAATTAGGGTTGCAAAGGGGCGGAAAGTTTTTGGTAAATTTCAGGAAACTTTCCATGGGAAGTTAAGCTCGGGAATTTTGGGAATTTTGAAAAAAAAAAAAAAATACGCAAATTAAACCCTGAGCAATAAAAACAGGCAGGACTAGTCAGGTAAGTTTCGATGATATTACTCGGGAAAATATATTAGCATGCTGATTGAGGATTCTTCATCTGTTCATCTAGCCTATTTATTAATGTAGAAGGAAAGGCTGTGTAAATTTGCAAATACTGTGCAAAGACCTATGTTAAGAATGACACAACGATGCAGAAGCATATAGTCAAGTGCCCAAAGTTTCCTCAGGGCTCAAATCAGCCTATGACACAACAAAGTGTTTATATTTATGTCTGTATATGACAAGGTAAATACAGTTAGTATAAATTACCCACAACATTTCCAGCTTATTCCCGTTAATTCCTGTTAATTCCCGTTAATTCCCATGGAAAGTTTCCAACTTCCCGGAATTTTGCAACCCTAGTCAAAATACCACAAGGATCATTTAAAACAGCACCCTTTTTACCCAGTCTAAAACAGCCCTCCTCAGATTGACCTGTTTTGAGTTTTTTTTTCAGAGTTTTGGGGACGGTAGACATGCCAGATACCCAAATTAATGTGTAGAAGCACTACAAAAGTGGAATTATCATAATATGTCACCTTTTAGGAAAGAAGTCGTGAGTAGAACGGAAGCCTTTGTGCAAACAGGTGGTCTCCCCTCTCTTATCTCTTTGTGCCTTTTGTTTCCAAGGATATTTTACCAGTGCAGTGAAGTGAGCGCCAGTGTTCAGGCCGCTCGCTCTGAGCGGCGTTTCACATCCAGAGGTCGGAGACACCTCCTGGCAGCCTGTGATATTTAGACCTGTCACTCTGCAATACCACACCTGATATCTGGAATAGGTTTCTCTCTCCGACTGGCATCATAAAAGGGCTCAGAGCCGCAGTCGGAGCATTACTGGTTTAACATAATTCAGTGAGGTGTCACACGCTGAAGAGGGATGAACACAGCACCGCCCGAGCTCGTGAAGTTATTTCAACGGCATTTCCAAATGGTTACGACCTTTCATCCGGCACGGTGGTGTCATCTCTTCCTGTCAAGTCTGTGTCTGACCACCGCTGAATAAAGAGCCGTTATTTCAAAACACAGAGCAAAACACCGGATCATTTCATTTGAACGGAAATCCAACGTTTCTCTAAACGAGCAAGAACCTCTCAATGTCACCTTTATTTATTTCATTTGCAACTGGACCCTGTGCACTTCACTTGTTTTTATGTTGATGTTCTGTTTTAATGGTTGTTTCTATCTTTCCTGCTTTTATCTTTTATCCTGTATTATTTTATTGTAAGGTGACCTTGGGTGACTTGAAAGGCACCTCCAAATAAAATGTATTATTATTATTATTATTATTATTATTTATAACAGTTAAAACAACTTGGTAGACCAAAGTGCTTTACAAAGTAAAAGGGACAAAAAGAAAACAGCAATATGTCAAAATACTAATGATGATAAAATAAAATAAAGTCAAATCTGCTGGGATAATCTGTGATTAATAACCTAAAAAGAAGAGATTTGACTTTAACAATGATTTGACGCTTGTGAGAGACAGTTTCTACAGTAGTTTGGACATTTCTGTGTTTGCAGTCAATCTAACCTACAGGTGTTTTGGCTGTGAGGTCAAACTGAAACCTCTAGTTGGAGTTGTCACATGTAAACCCTAAAGGAAGACAAGCGTTTCGGATTCTGACCCCTTCCCTTTGATTTAAGGGAGCAACCCACTGAACAGCTCCACCCAACCACGCCAGCCTCACTGAGCATATCACAATCTAAAAGTTGCAAGGCGCAGCAGAGAGGATCTCTGAAGACGGCACAAACACAATTTGTGTCGGTGAAAAAGAGACTCTTCCTTTGCAACACTGCTTTTCTTGCATGATCAAAAAACTCGAGCAACAAAAAAAGGGATGAAAATCCAACCTTTATGTGTTGGAATGGAAAATCTGCTCATCTCGCTGCGATATGTCAGAGTGAGACAGAACCAATGTGTGACAACGAGGATTATAAAACAAGAGCATGACACAAGTTTTGCAGATTGCACTTGGATTGGATAGTGGCGTCGAAAAATGATGCAGAGTTAAAAGTTATCATCTCTGCAGGAGCCGTGAATCTGTGTTTGTGGGGAACAGCTGTTGCTTTTCAACGCTCCGTCGTTAGGAGAAGATTCTTTACCGGAGGCCACGACAATAAAAAAAAAAAAAAAAAAAGGAGAATCTAAACATCGTAGGCTGTAAGTTATGAGTCCCGCAGAAAAGGTGGTATAGATTCATCAAGGCCGGCAGAGAACCAGAGGAAGAGAGTGGGTTGCTTGAGCTCAGTGATGGATTAAGCTGTCAGACGCTCCTCATGACTCACGCAGAATAATCATCATTTGGAGCAGCAGTGTACACGACGCTACAGATGCATCCTGGAAAAATTGTTAATAGAGTGCGGCGATTTGTTGGAAAGATTATTAAATTCATCCACCACCCATCTTAAGTTGTGGTTATGTTCTTCAGGGAGGAACAGATTGTTGAGATATCAAAAGAATAAGCTCAGCAAGTCGCCTCCGTTCAAAATGTCAAAACATGTCTCCAGACGCAGCATTTTGAAGGCGTCAGCTTTAAAACCTGTGTCCTGGCTCGGGTTTGAATAGCTGTAATTCAGTTCAGCACATTTAAAATACCACCAGGCCCGCCCAGGTGTGCAGAGGGTTTACACTGCGCTAGACAAATGAATGTAATGAGGGCGATAACAGATCATTGAAGCTCAGCTCACTAACAGCCACTATCTCCGACAGCATCTGAGGACCTGGTGTTTGCGGAGCAGCCAGTCAGAAACAACGGCCTCTCAGCATTACCTGAAACAGTCCTTTCCCCCCCCACACGTGTTCAAGGGGTCTCTTATAATAACCTGTTCAGGATATCACGGAGCATGGAGCGGGGGTGCAGATAACCCTGACGTGCTGCTGGCAGAGCTTAATGGACCCTCAGTGCAGGCAGAGAATCAGGTCTTGCTGTAATTGGGACTCCTGCTGCATTTCAAGGTGTGAAAAAGTAAATGTAATGAAAAACAGCAGGAGCGCTATGATAAAAAACGAAATACTCCAAATGCTGTCAATCTGCCACTGGGGTTGATTAATTGAGGCATTCGACATGCCTGCATGCTCAGAGGCCAAAAAAGCTGCTTTTTCCAATCGTCTCCAAGGACTTCCCCCTTAACGACGGCTAATCGGACGGACCACTCTGCTGTTAGTGGTACGAGACCACCCGTAAAGATCTGCCCATCAATCAGATCGGGTCCTAACCCGAAATGTGGTCCATGGCTGCAGGCGCTGACGTGTCCTGAGAAAACTCGGTCAAGATGCGATCATTCCTATAGGGTCAACTTTTTTTTTGTCACTGATTTTTGGGAGTGTGTGCATGTCTCAGATCTATTGTGCAAATTTGGTTTTGAAAAATACTGCAAGTGTGTGTTCATGCAGCTTTAAGGTTTCTAAAGTTCACTGTCCTCCCTCTATTCAGCCTGGAAGATCAGCCAAGTAGATGAAGAGACATTTTCCCAATCTGTGACATATCGTCTTCCTGAGGACACACATTGTTTATATACACTGCAAGTTTCATCAAATTTTGGGGGGAAATTGATATCAACAGTACAAGGGCCAATTCATTACCAACAAAATGAAACAATGTTGTGTAGTTTTTTAGGGAGACAGGGAAAAAGACGCAAGTAAGGACACAGAAAAATACTATGAATATATGAATTGTTGACTCGTGTTGTCGGAGGACGAGGACCAGGAGAAGAAGATATCTCCAAGTACCTCCAATTGTTAGAAAACACTTTTATTTTGTATTTTTCATTCTAAAAAAAGCCGTGGGCCTGGTGTCGGTGAATAACCTTCTGAGAGGTTACGTTCATCCTGCCTGGTTTCGTACGGGTTTAAAACCTGGTTATCAGGGATCAGCCTGTTTAGTGGGATTTCTTCCAGGTGCAGAGACCAGCGGCGAGCAGAGCTGCTATATATTCAGAGTGAGTGGCCTGAGCTTGACCACTGTGCATCCATAAATGAGGAAGTATCCCTGAGCAAGATACTTAGCCCCTCGCTGATGCAGTACGAGCTCTGCAGGCATACGGTGAAAAGGGGATTTCATCCTCGGGTCACTACACACTAAAAATATGTATAAAAGTAGGTCTTATTCCAAAATGTGGGTTTTAAAAATTTGCAGAGCTCGTGTGAATCTTTCATATTTGATTTTATTTCTTTGCTGCTTAGAATGTTACGGCATTGTTGCTCATGAATAACGATAAATAGCGCTAGTGACCTCACATGACCTCCATGTGATCCATTTCTCATTTTCTCTTCACGCAGCGTTTGGAAGATTCTATGCTCAGGTCGGCCGGTTCGATCTCGTCCCTCTGTGATTGTTGTTGAAGGGAACTAAAAAGGCTTTGTGGCTCCAATCAGCAGCATTGATGTCGAAAAATAAAATACAGCTGGTGAGTCACAGTTTGATGCTGTGCAGGGTTAATGTTATGCAACTGATCACAAAGAAGCATTTGTGTGTTTCTCTGATCATCAACAAGAGCTCCTCACTCCCACTGTATCTTTCAGATTGTTTCGACCGAAAGATCCTATTTACAGACAGTCGCTACATACTCGTGGAAATAGCTGCTTGAGAATGTTTGAAAATACTCAATGGACATTTGAAAAGGGCACAAACAATTTTAAGACTAAGAATATAACAGATAAACTCTCTGGGCTGTAGCTGAATGCAGTTAAATGTTCGTCCCTCCGATGAACCAAACCATAAATGTTAGAAAGTGATTGTTACCAGCCACCAGTACGACCAGTACTAGTACAAACACTGAACCTTGTCAGGACCAGTAGTCCTCATGGGGACCAGGTTCTGGCCCTAGTGAGGACAAACCCTAAAACCTATGAAGCTAAACCTCCGTTCTGAGGTCCTGGGTGAGATTCGTGATTAGATATAAATCGTGGTTAGGCTGAGGTTTGGGTTATAAGCATGAATTGGTCCTGGTCAGGGATACGGTTTTGGTTACTTTGGTTAACTTTGCAATAGTAAATGAGGACTCGTATTATAAAGCAGTAATGAGTACAGAGTACTCGGTCCTGCCCAGTGAGTCAGAACATCCACGTGTCCATGTCAAGGTCATTTTAAAGGTCATGGCGTGAAGAACATTCAAAACCAGTTTGTTGTCCTTGACTCAGAGATATGCAGATACAAGATTACGTAACGCACAGGTTGGTCCCGAATTCAACTCCCGTTAAAATCCCACAATCCACCTGCGGGGTAGAAACTTGGTGAACTTGTGATGAATTACATCTTCAGGCTATCTGCGCTAGCACGGAGGTCATTTTAATTACAGCACATTAGAGGCTAATTTGAACAAGAAAAGTACTGTATTTTGCAAATCAATTTTCAAAGCAACACTAAATCACTGTCTCTCTTGACATTTTCAGCCGAGCGACCCAGAGGAATTAAGAATGTGACCTGAACAAGATTCTCCTCACCACCGGTAACAGTCTTTCTAAAAATGTAATACAAATCTAAATGCACCTTTATTAGAAAACAGGGCCAAATTATAAACTGGGCTAAATGAGAAAATGTGTCTACAAAAAAGATATGATATTCATATGATTTGTACTTGTATCCTAATAAGTTAAGGAAGCCCCATGTTTGTGCAGTCAACTAATTTATTTAACTCATTAGACTATTTAATTCATTATTTACCAATTAACTAAATGATTAATGGACTAATTTACTTAAGTTGTAGTCTTTAAATTTAAGATACTAATTATTCCACCAAATCTGCTGTAAAACAGCAAGTTAAGGTGATTCCAGTATCGTACGTGTGGAATCTATACATTAAAATATAACCGACATACTGCAATTATACGCCACTTTGTCACACTCGAGCAGTCGCTGCCACGGAAAAGCAAATCGCCTGCTTTTTCTTTTCAAGGAGGAAACGTTCAACTTCCAGTATTATTGCGTCCCTAACTGAGGTAGAGTGAGTCCTTCACCTCTCCATTCTCAACACGCCATTGGAAAACTATTTCACTGTGTTGAAGCGCAGCTCATTAATACATCTGTATGGCGACAAGCATCATTTGCTGATCCAAGTACCAGTGCTCGAGAGACGGATGGCCGCTGGTTTCATTAGTTCCATTATGCTACCAGTGCAGCTCTAGTGCCGACCTCAGTCATGAATGGATTCGGTGGTTTAACTTCAAACGAGGCTCCTGAATGACTTGGTTATTTTCCCCATTGATTAAAAGAACCCGCAATATGCGTCTGTGGGTTTTTTAGCTTTCAATCAGTGTCATCGAGCTTTTTTAGTTGAATGTCAAAGTTACAAAGGCTCCGTGTCAGCAGCTAAGGGAGTCCAACACTCCAACAGAGAAAAAAAACACCTCTCCCAGTGTGAATTAAATTACTTTCCCTGGATGTTATTCATTCCTAAAATATCCATGTTACCAAGTAGAAAGTACAATTATGAATAGAGGCGGCTCCATACGGGTTTTTTGAGGCTTAGGCTCATATATTAGGGAGTTAAACCATTCAGATACCGATATATCGGCTGATATACATGTTTAATATATATATTTTTTTTTTTATTCATGTATTTTTAAAATGGGCAAACTCTTATGACAAGGACATGTTACTGAAGCTTGATATTTTACAGTTTTTAGAATACCTTTATATAGAAAATATGTAAAGTGTTAAAATAAATTGACATATTTTCTGCATTGTTAATTCTGTCAAATTAAAGGTTGTAAAAGGGTCATGTCAGGCAATATTGTATAGGCCAACAGATATTTTGTTCTGGTTTTAATAATAAGTCAAATGTTTCCATATGAAAAATATCTTTCTCAAAGTCAGATATATAATAATATACAATAAAAAATGATGGTAAAAATACATTTATCAAGTGTTTTAAACTACAAGTCACATTCATACAACCATTCATACCGGCCTGTATTCTGAGTTTAGGGTTCAGTGTCCTGCCCAAGAGCACTTCAGCATGAAGACTTGAGGAACAAGGGATCAAACCACCGACATTTACATTAGTGAACAACCCGCTCTACCGCTGGAGCCACGGCTGCACCACAAAACATATAACATATAATCTCTGCAGCCTCTCACTCATTAAATTAATTTAATTTTTCACACACTTCATCACACTAATATTCACAGTATGTAGAATTTCGTTTAGAAATCCAGCTCTAAGAGTTGCAGCAGATTTGCAAGCGTGCACAGCGCACTAATATTTAATAAGATTCCAAAGTAACACTAGCTCGGAGATATATAAACATTTGTTGGCTCTCACTCAAACACACACACATACACACACACACACGCATATTTGCTAACAAACATCCACACCTGGAAACTCGACACACGGCAGCGAGCCCGCACCTCATCCTCGCCGCTTGCATTACAAATTATGTTTATGCCTTCAGCACTGGGTTCATAGCGTTTTAGTAAATATAGATTGTTCATGGCTGGTGCATTACGGAGTCTCAGGTGCCTCGGCTGGGAGACAGAGGGCAGGAGCCTCAGATAGCGTCTCCTTGTTTGTGCCGGAGTTACAAAAAATGAAAAAACACATCTATATCTATCTTTATTTATTTGCAAATGAAAAAAAGTTTAGGGGGGATTAACTTTTGGGGGCTGAATGATGGATTTCCCCGAGTTATTGGCGGCTTGCTGTCAAGGTTGCCCGCTTGTCTGCTGCGTTTTCATTCAACTGGCAACAGCCACCGAGAGAGTTCATATTAAATATCTGCTCTCCTTATTATTCTAATGATCACTGTCAATCTTGATGGATTAGCGTATGCATTATCGACCGGGACGTATGACGGGGAGACAGGCTCAGCACGCATCGCTGAAGGTACAGTTTGGTTTTATGGGCAAACCCATTAGGCGCGTTAATCAGGATAAAATGTCTATCTCATCTATTTTCAGTGGCTGACCGCAATAATGAGCCATTAAACATTGTATTACAGAGAAATCCATCTCAGCCCCACAGATACTCTCTAGATTTTTCACATTATCTCTTGTTCTCCGGCGAAGTAAAAGCACGGGATCAAATTTTGAAGATGTCTGCAGAAGAAAGTGGACAAAGATTAAATAAATCAAACAAAGTGTATATTAAAAAAAAAGGTTAATCAGGAGGTAAGGATTCACACTCAGCCCCGGAGCTTAAGGGATCATCCTCTACAAAGTTTTTGGGCTATGCCAAAACTTTCATCTCAAGAAATTTCAATTAATATTGATGTATCGGTATCAAGCATTGTCGGCTTTAATGTTGTACTTCAGATTTGTTTAAAAGTTTAAAACCAATCATCCCTATTCACTCCAAAAAATGTTTATGTCACATTAAGTGTAATAATTATCTATATCGATTTTCACCATGAAAGCATTTCTGGCTATATGACCCGGCCCTAGTTTAATCATATATCATGTTATAAAATAACAACAAATAAAAAGAGAACAAATAAACCCCAAATATATAGATTCTGATTTAACAATGTGTTTATGTAAAGTATAAAAATAATTACAAACATTTCCATCAAAGTGTCATCAAAGTTTACATATCACACATATAAACAAGACAAATGATGAAAGGCAACAAAATATGAAAAACCCATAATTACAAAGAGTGACAGCCACTCAGAGGTGAGAATAAATCAACATTCATGGAAACTGTTGGAGGCCGTGTTGATATAAAACCTTTCGAAAATATAACCTGGAATAACAAATTAATCAAAACATAAAAGTCAAAACAGGGGTGAAACATTATCCTCAGAAGCTGCTCCTCCTGGAAGACGACAGAATGTGACGACCACCGCCTGGGAAACATATCGATTCAGTAAATGAAAGGATTTCCTCTTAGTGGAGCTGCACCGGGGGGGGGGGAGCTGAACTCATCACATTTCCTTGTCTTTACATGCAATTGCTTACGACCACATAATGAAAGCTAATGACTCTCCAAACATCCTCTGCAGGAGCGAGGCTGTGTGGCTCATTGCAGCAGGTGGTGCGAAGGAGAAGGAGAAAGAAAAGGGAAGAGCCGGCGTTGACAAACAGCCAATCAGAGCACTTAGCATTGAAAACCAGAGGTAATGGAAATCAAACATGCAGAATGGGATCCAGACTACGATAACGAGACAGGACCGACAACGGTGATGTCACAAATTACCTCTGATGAATCTCGGAAAAGCTTTTAAAGAAGTGTTTCACTGCTTTCATGTCATTGTCGGACCAGATTCCCTCAAACAGGTCCAATTATTATTCATTCCCAGATCTTTTGCTTCTGTTTTACATTTTTCAACAGGACCTGTTGAATATTTTTGATTATTACAGCATTTTTAAATCTCATCGTTCGAATATAAATCCTTTATTTTTGTGTGGGAATACTAACTTTTATTTCGCCCGAGGTTTGCGTCACTACATATATTCAGGCCGTATATTTAAAGCATATAACGGGTTAGCAGGGTTCCCTGGTGTCTGCTGAACATAGAAAGTGTGTCATGGCAGAAAGAAGGTTGGGAAACGCTGCCAGAGGCTGTGGACTCGCTGTGAACTCTGAAAACTCTGATCCTCAAACAGCTTCGACCGAGCCACAGGACCCTGGAAGGTTCTCAAAGCTCATTGGTCCATATGCTGGATCCATCAGTGAGGTTCTGTATAGAACCATTTCAAATGGAACAATCCATAGAACCCTTAACTGCTCTTTTTTTTATTATTATTCTATCTATAAAGCACTTTAGTCGCTTTATAAAGCTTTTCTTGTCGTGTTGACCACTCAAAGTGCTTTACGGTGCAGTTTGCCATTCACCCATTCACTCGTTCAGATGGGAAAGACTGGGATCGGACTGCCGACCATCTGGGTGGAGAACGACCGCTCTACCCCTTGGCCCCCTTTTATCATTAGAATCATTAGAATTATCATTACATAACTTTATTAGGCTTTTACTTGATTGTGTTTGCTGTTGTGTTTCCTTCATCCTTTTTGTTTTGTCATTTAGTTGAAATGATGCATTATTTTATCTGCCCTCTTTGATATTAAATGACTTTGAACTAATTTGCTTCTTGTCTATGGTGTTTGAAACATATGATGAAACACTTTGCAATGGTAATTGTAATATGTGATTATCATAATAGGATTTTAATAGAATAAAATAGACAATATCTTATAATATATAAAAACATCTGGCTACACAATATAAATAAGCAGCTATATTACATAACACGTTATAGTATTAAATAAAATAGCCAACGCATATATTGATCAAAATGTATGATATTAAAGTACAATTTCAAAATCAGTTAAGATTTAAATATTTTTTGAATAACCAATAAATAGTGAACATTTGCAAATGTATTAAATTAACCTGCAAAAACAAATGAGTATTCAATGGGCTGTTCCATCTGAGTACAGATATAGAAACCAATTTCTTGCCATTTCCTATTAAAAATGAATGTTGCCTGTGTTTGAGTTAATTTACAGACAAACTGGAAATACACCTGAAGCAGAGCCGGTGGCGTTATCCATTTCCCTTCTTGTGATGGAGGCTCCATCCGTCTTTATGGATGCTCTCACAGCGAGGAGGCGATTGACAGCATCGGGATGATGGTTGTGAATGATTAATGAACTCCTAAAGGCAGTTATATTTATAAGAGGAGAGTGGTGGTGGTGTCCTGACTGGCAGACAACCAGTATAAATTACAGGTTTAAGTATTACCAGGGAAAAATATATACAGTATATATCACTCGATGGAGATTGATACGTGTGACAACAGAGAAACTGCTTTCCGCTTATTTTCTGTCACTTCGCTGCTCCAGCGTCATAAAGCACTGAAAGAAAATCTAGATATCTTGACTCTGTGTTTTTTGAGAATCTGATTTGTTATTGGTTAATAGAGAAATACAGAATCTAAGCAAGGTTAATTCTGTACAAGAGGGAAAGTGAGCTAATGAAATCAAATGTCGGGAAAAGAATCATACAAAACTAAAATGTAAATACTGGAATCTATCATTTTCTTTGAGATGATACAATTGGAGTCAATGGGCAGTTGGGACTCACATCTGTATTTGACTAACTTTCAAATTTCCTTTAACAATGATATCAAAGTTTTTTGTAGTTATGTGTGGATTCATATTCGTGTAACAACGTGTCATTTCACCAAGCTAACAAAGTTATGTCATTAAGAATTGACAGGAGGTTAATGTTAGGTAAACTAACATCGATAACTAAAGTAGCAAGCTTAACTAACCGCTAATAGTAGCTATCATTAGTTTCGGATTAGTCAGGTTAGAGTAATTCTAAATTAACGAGACTTGACATTTAAACGCTTAATTGTATTTATCAATAAATATTACATTTACTTATTAAACTCTGTCAGACTTTGAATAATCACTCCACAGTTACCGACTCTGCGTTATCCAAATACTTCAAGTCAGTGACTGGCACTGGAGTCAAGTGGTGCTTTAAAGTTTATCCACAGATAAATACGACTTGCAGACCTTGGACCAGCCATTTACGTCAATGAAAAGTTAGCAGATAAATGGGAGGCGACTTCTCTGTGTCCCACTTTGTGGTCAACAACACTGAGCCAGCGATCAGCCATGTCATATTTATATTGATTAGACATATCGACCGTACACAACCTGCCGATTGGGAGCTTTTCAGTATTAATGACACTTTTCTCAGGCCTCCTCCACTTTGCAAACAAACACAGCAGTGAATCATCATTTAATCACCCCCCCAATCCATCCACAGACACATTTATCTCTCATCTACCCTCTACATACACATATTCATACTGTTTATAATATATGTAGTTTATTGCTTTTCATTTTGTTGTCTGAAAGAAGACATTTATTTTATTGCCTGTATTTGTTTTTCTCGATAACGCTAAAAACAAATAAAAATGTAATGAGTTTAGCAACATTTTTATTATCTTACAGAATATTTTTTATGGAATCCTTTACTAAACAGATTGGTCTTTGGTTGATTACACAGAACCTTAGGGATCCATATAGATACGTGATGTTGTGAATAGAACTCTAATGAAGAGGTTTTATTCCTCGTCAGGTATGTTGTGGAATAATAAAAAAGGAATTTGCACGTGTTCGCTGTGTGTGGATACGTAACTGTGCCTCGGAATTAAACCGATTTTATTTGTGTATATGCGTATGGGGATGTTTGAAACTATATGGTTCATGCATACTCAGAGTTTGTGGGTATGAATATGCATTGGGAAGATGCATGTGTGTGTGTGTGTATGTGTATGTGTATGTGTATGTGTATGTGTATGTGTATGTGTGTGTGTATGTGTATGTGTATGTGTATGTGTATGTGTTTGTGTGTGTGTGTGTGTGTGTGTGTGTGTGTGTGTGTGTGTGTGTTTGTGTGTGTGTGTGTGTGTGTGTGTGTGTGAGAAAGCATGCACAAGAAGCAATAATCTACGAAACCAGTTCATTTGCATATGTTTTTAAATTAGGCTGCCAGACTCCACCACCAAAGTGTTAAATCAAGCATTTAATCAATTCACGGCGTATATAGCTGCGTCGAGACCTTATTTCACCCCCCCATCCCCACTGCCCCCCCACCGATGGTCGTATACGTCCTCAGCAAACAGACCCGCGACATGTTTCCCGACGATCACTCAACGACACACGAGTAGCAACATAACTCATCCTTGTCATAATATAGTGTTGTCAAGCTGCTCCACTCCCCCTCCCTCTCCCCCACGCCCGACAATGATTCAGCCTACGACCAGTTTATGAAGGACCTCATAAGTATACAATTAGAGAACAAACACAGAACAGCACAACAACAAGGAAAACATAATAAAAGCCGTGTGTGAATTATTTCCAATGTGGCCCAGAGGAGAAGTACATCAAGAACTCGCCTCATTGAGCCACGCCGGGGAAATTCATGCTCCTCTTACGCTCGTTAACGAACCTGAGAGAGCAGCCGGCCGTTTGTAGAGTCGAGTGACAGCGGCGATGTCCCGCACCGACGCCCGGGAAAAGTTCTCGTGTGAATCTCTATTGATTACCTATTGCTGACTCTTAGCCGCAGAGCTACTTGGCAAGAGCCTGGTTTTGTCTGGGTGCTGCTCAAAGCAGAAATACATCTGGTGATGGAGGAGCTTTTTAGGGAGGGGCGGGGGGGGGGCATTTTCCAGTGACACGAAGCCAAAGCAGGAGGGAGCTTTGGCTGGAGACCAGAGTGTTCCCTGTACTCAGAGCACATCAGTCCGAGTAACACTTGTTCTTCTCCCTCATGCAATTTCCTGAAGAATATCCAACATCGAGAAACGTGCGCTGATTTCACAAGGAGGATGAATGCTAACCTGCTCTTTTCTTTAGATAGCACCACTGGCATCGTGGTTTCCCTTTCAATAGGGCGACCACATTGACGTGGACGGCGTTCAACGAGACATGGCCTGTTCTAAGGCGGCGAGGTCCTGCCAAGGTCAGTGGAAAACCAATTAATAGAGCCACGGGAAAATCCACTTAAATGACAAAAATCTGGATTCCAAACAGTTCACGTCACTTCCAAACGCTGCTGCCTGGCAGAGTCTAATACATGCACGTATTAGAGGAAGTGCTCAGTTAATAAAACATCAGATAATTCCGACATTACTCTGAGGACGGACTGTTTTCATTGTATATTGTCCCCTCGGTGACTGAACTGCAAGGGCGTTTACTACTCTCTCAGGTCAGTCTGGAGCCGAGCCTCCTGAATATAAAACAGGCTGCAGCTCCGTCACCTGCCCTTTTCTCTGCCGGTGACTTCATACATCACAGCGTTGTCTGGGCACAGCCCTTGGAACATGGAATTTATACGAGATTACAGTTTTACAGGCTCTGACTGTCTTGTCAGCACAGGGACACAGCATCAGCAACAACTGGTTTTTAAACCGTCTGGTCAATAACACCAATAACCAATTTCGCGTAATGATACTAATTCCACACTTTCAGATGAGGAGCATAGTAATGATACAATTGCAACGATAACAATAATAATATAATAGTAGAAACTGAATCAATAGTGCATTCTGTTCTTCTTAATAAAGCCATTTATCATGATCGCTTCAATGCTGCCAGTTCAGTACGGACTCCTTACAGTGAATTAAGCACTTTGCAGCTCGCCTCCCGCTGAGTGAGCCGTGTGAGCAGCTTCAGAAGAGGCTCAGATGAAAGAGCACTGGGCACGGACTAATTATTTCTGCTTACTTGATAAGGATAACTCACCGTGACCACAGGGCTCGCCCAGAGTCTGGCTGTGTGACAACCGCTAACGCTAATGTGAGAGTGAGGCAGAATCCAGAGCAGGTGGAAGAACGTGGATCAAGAGACAGAACAAATTAAACCACATGGATTTTTGTATCAACGCAAAGGAGGCAGGCAGAGTGAGTGAGGGCACCTGAGCAGCCTGGATCACTCAGGTTTCACTGTCAGACTATTATTATCACAGCCATAAGAATTCACAGTAAAGATCTCATCAAGTTTGAATATGATAATACTACTAACCACACTAATATGATCCTACATGCCAACACTAACTCGATGTATTAATACTAACAGTGGGTTGTGCAGATAGATCTTGATATCAATGAGGACCGGAGCAATCATGGAGCAATTTTCCCATCAATTATAAAATGATTATTAATCTCCATAGTAGCAGCGTTAGATTGAAAGCTAAATTAATTTAGTTTCACGTCTGCACCTCCCACATACAACGAGTGCGATTCAACATGGGCACACACACACACATTCCTGTGCTTCTATTTTAGTTTGGACACTTATTGGCGTAATGCATCATTCCCCAGTCCCGTAGCCGAACCTTTACCATCCCTTACCTTACCCAACTGAATTTATAATCCTAACCCTAGAAGCAAATCTCATTTTATGAGAAGCTTCATTTGCCTGTGTGCTCAAAATTCTTGCCATTAACTGTTGAATGTATAGGATGGATGCAGCAAAGCAAAAAACTGTGAACATCGCAAAAGCAAATATCCAAACATTGAGTCAATGCTGTATAGCTTTGAACATTAAATGATGAGACTGATGGCATTTTAACATTGAGTCATTGTCCCCCTGCTTTCTGTTAAACCCTTTAACGGCCCATTGCAAAGTGAGGACGGACAAAAATGTCCTCACTCTGGAATTGCTCTGTTTGTGTCCCACTGATAAAGAAATGGAGCGAACAAGTTCAGACACAGAAGATCAGTTTCTGCTTGATTTTCATTTTCCGTGGTTGTAAATGAAACTCAGTGGATTTCTGGTTTTTCGGCCTCACAAGCACAATCAAGCTCCTCCATGAAAACCTACGTATATAAACGATGACACGTCACAGACCTTGTTGTGAGCAGATTAACTGAGAAACAGTTTCAACCAAAACACACAAAGGTCCCTGCACAGAGTGTGTGTGTGAAGCCACCGCTGCAGATAGAGCCAGATGACGGAGGAGATTACGGAACATGAGAGATGAAACTGTACTGTACGGCCTCCATCAGCCCACGGTGTGTCAAAGAATTTGCATCTAATTTATCAAGGCAGCATCTAATTAAACTAAAAGACTTTCCCTCTGAGTCACGGCTCGAACACGTCCTAGTGGAGGAATCTACCAAAGAGGAAACATCAGCCAGAGAATCAGTTTAGTGAGGCGGAACTATAAAGATAAAACACTCGACTGGGAATTAGCAATTTGGGGGGAAACTCCATTTCTGAAAACTGAAATAATTCAAAACTGAATCCGGGCAAATTGCTGGCGATGGTAGATTCAACAGAATGCATGATCACGCAGGTTTATACGATTTCATCCCAGCATTTGTGCCAAAAATGGAAGGAGACACATTCTGCTAATTACACGAAGGGCCGAGGTGCACCCCCGACGTCAGAGCCCGTGTTCCTGCAGCTGATGCGTCTGGTTGATAGATGACATGCTCGTCTCACGGAGCTGCAGGCCCTGTGAGCGCGGCCTGCTCTTCACGGGGGTTAACACACTCGGCTTTCTCCTTCCGTCAGTGGCAACACAATGTTCTCTCCCCCTGTTGTGCAGAGGGACACAATTTTCCAAACTGGGCACTGCATGCTGTAACACAAACAAGGTTAATTTCAAATGAGCTCTCGGCCGTTATCCTTGCACTGACACAGATGGAGTCTCTTAGCCATGTCCTTATCCAGTGTTACAGACCCACCCATCAGGTCAGGCAGCATGAGGTCGATGGGATTACGAAGCACGAAAGGTCAAGTCAGATATAAAGAAGAACATTTAAATGACTGCCGTGTATCCACTATTTCATCTTTAAACAATAGAGAGAGGGAAAACCGAACAATGAAATGATTCAGTAGCAGTAACAGTAGAAGCCTCAGGGTTGTGAGAAAGCCACAGATTTTACAGATGTTAGCAGGTTCTTTAACAAAGTGTTTAGGTTGAACTAAAGTAATAAACAAAGCATATAAAGAAAGAACTATTAAAGCAATCAAGGCTGCACACACAAGACCACAGTTCCCCGACTACGTCAGATTTTTATCTTCAAGATCCAAGTACAAATGCTGTTTTATATCGTTAAAGAAAGTTTCTGGATCTGATTCACATACTTTGACTCGTACTCAACTTTCCCCGAACTTTTCCATCCATAAGTTTTTGCATAGTTAAACAAAATCAGACTAACCATGAAACAATCAAAAGTGTTTCTATTAGTGTTGGACACATAACAACCTATGCATGCAATGGATCATCTCTTCTAAACATCCAACTACATCCTGCAGCCTGACTGGAGGAATGAAACAGTTACGACCTCACTGAGTCACTGAGTTTCTCTGGCGGAAATGACAATCAACCTGAAAGGGAACCTGGAAAGGTCACAGTTAATGGTTGAGTATTATAACTGAATACCAGTGCTGACTATGGGTAAGAACAGGAATCAGGTGTCCTGGGCTCCGGTTGTTGAAGACAAAGGTTCAATCCAACAACCTCCACAACCTTTACTTCCATGCATCCTTTATGTTTGGCACTGTTGCTAAGCAATACGTCAACAAGAGGCTACTAGGGAGTGCAAAAAATGCGATGGTGGAAATGTTTGGAATGATGTTTGTCCTCTTTGAGCGGGTTGAAGTAACATCACATAGAAACCTGATGTTTCCCAACAAATCTCTTTTCAAAACTTGTAGCAAATTCCTCCCTCGTGAATTGATGATAATCCCAGTTGAACCCTTGGCTACACTTCCCCTCCAGGAGTTCTGCCGGTCCTGCTCCATTTCTGTCCATACCCGTACGTTTTCAGAGGATACAGACAAAATGAAACGCAGATTACTGAGAGAAGGTTCTGTCCATTTCCATGCACGTATCTAACGTTGAGCATCAATGAGCCTTTAGAGAAAATCAGTCTGTGTGTGCAGCATCTATTACAATCAACAGGTCGTCCTCCAAACATAATGACAAACATGTTTTCATATCAGTGCTTGAAAATGACTCAACGTTCTTAGAATACTGCTACTAGAGAAGGTTTAAGGAGGTTTAAGAATCAGAATGAGTTGCTCACTGTTGAGGAGAGATCAAGTCCCCAGTTAAAGTAAGTGCCTGGTTATTTAAGGGATCATTAGTCATTGTTGGTAATAGAAACCAACGTTGACAGTCAAGAGGAAATGGGAACATTGAAAATATTGAATGAAAACTCTTTTGTTCCAAAGCAAACTGCAGAAATGGCCTCGTAGACACAAAGACATGAAATATACCAAACCTATTCTTATTCAGTCTTCAGAATAATAATCCTCTGTAGAAAAAGAAATGAACAAAAGCTTTTTTTGTTGAATCGGTTCTGATGCTTCTGCTTTGGGTTTAGTTCCTCTGCGACTGAGGCGTCTCATTCCGCCCAAAACCCTTTTGTGAACAATTACGCCCTAAGCTTATTTTCCATAATAAATCCGACCCCAGTTGTTGTGGTAATTGTTGTCATTATAAAGCTCTGTTCGCATGTAATGAATGTGTGACAGCTGCTTCAGCACAGACGAGTCAGGGACAGAGGGACAGAGACGGTTTTGCCGGGATGATGCTGACGACTGAACGTTAATGACACTTCAGGACGTCTTCACACCTGAGAGACTTTGTGTGTCATCTAGTTTTTGATCAACATAGTTTTTGTGCTCTGCATCGACCTCCTCTTGACATTGATCGGGGTGCAGACGGGCGTTGGTCTGACGTTGAAGTGGTGGCAATTATTTGTCGGCTTTCCATTTGAATGGAGAACAAAAAAAAAAATGACTGAACAGCTCATTTTGCTTCTGTCGCTGCAGCTTTAATATCATCACCGAGTTCCTGACATTAGATCTGAATGTGCTGAATGAACGCCCTCGTCATTTGAACATTACATCCTTGGAGGAAAAGACTGCAAGCAATCATGATAGTCAGAAAATCCAAACTATCCAAAAGAACGACTTACAGACTGGAACTATGGTTCTGTTTGATCCGTTCCGAGACGACCTCTTTGGGTCTGAACACATTTTGGTCTTGACCGGGGTCCGAAGCCCCTTTAACGCCTTTCTTCTTTGTTTGGGACTCAACTCATTCCGAGGTTCTGGAGCTCGGCAGATGTTACACTTTAAACCAGCCGCACTTTAACACTGAACACATCATATCCCCGGAACAGTCTGGAGCACACTCTCTATTTCCAAAGTGATGCTCTGTTCCATTTGCTAATGTACATTAGATTAGCTCTCCAGCTATTTGCTTTTACTGTTTCAATGTGATGCATAAATTAATCGAACAAGAGTTCTCATTTTAAAAAAGCAAATATGCAGATACTCTGAATGTGCAATTGTAGTGCGAGCGGTATAAATTATAGTTTTCACGTCTGCACGGCTACACACATAATATTTGCTGTTTAATTAAACAATTACTTAATTTATGACACTGTTATTTTATCAAATATTTTCCTTCTGCTAGTACAGAAAACATCACCGGGACAAAACAAACTTTCAGTAACCTTGACGCGAGATTACTTTTGCAGAAGTGGCCTTTTAGAATTTAGAGGAACCTTGTCAAGAAACTCACAAAGCTCGTTTTGTTTTACGAGAACGTGGAGGAGTGGAGATGAAGTCACAGCCTTCACCGCTCTCCTCATAATTACACCCACTTATATTTTTTTTTGCCCATCTCTTCACTTTATGTCCTTGACAACCTCTCAGTTTTTTAATCTACTGTAGGATTTAACCCTCTTTACTGGGCCGTGAACGCCTGGTCACATGTTGTAATCCTGACTCTTCCAGCGCTTATTGCTCCTGCTCCAACGTGTGTACTGACACTCCCACACCCTCTGCTGTCGTATCCACCTTCACACGGCTTCTTTAGGAACGACAGACACAAGTCGACAGACACGTTATTACAAAAAAAATCACAAAACGCAGCAATAAAACACAAATCACGATTGTAACAACGTCTAATGGAGGAGGTTGGTGCTTTCTCTTGACAAGGCTGGTCTCTGATTGGATGTGTGCACTCCACAGGGTGGTTGGTTGTGGGTTGCTTATTTGTGATTGTGTTTTCGGTTTTGTTGCTGTACCCTTTTTTGTTCTTCTTTTCCGTTGTGTTTTCTTATTTACCGTTTTTTGTTTAGATTTTGTTGCTGTGTTTTAGTTTTGTCGTTTTCTTTATTGTGGTTTTCTGATTTGTCCTTTTGTTCTTCTTTGCTGCTTTGTTTTCTTCTTTGCTGTTTTTGGTTTAAATTTTGTTGTTTTCTGATTTGCCCTTTTCTGTTTCATTGCTGTTGTGTTTTGAGATTTGTTGTTGTGACATGACGATGTGTGTTTCTCTATTTGCCATGAACACACTGTAAACATTTTGGCAGTAACAAGTTGCAGGAAGAATGCTGTTGAAATTTGTTGTAAAAAAAACTGAATTATCTTCCAAGTTAAAGGTTCATAGAAACTTTACAGCATCAACTGTGACAGACCCTGAAGTCACATGTGTGTATCTGAAGCTGCTCATTATAATTCTCCTCTACCTTCCATCACAGCCTTCAGGGACTTTGCACTTAAATGAATTATAAAAGCCATTAAGAAGGAACTGAAATTAACAGAACAATAACAGTTTGACTAGTGAACTCATTACTTCCACTTAAGAGTTTCCACCTCTGTCTGTTGCTGTGTTGGTGCGTTTGTCAGCAGGATTACACAAAAAGCACGAAGGCTAATTTGTGCCCAACTTGGTGAAAGTACTCGACCGGGAATTTACTTTCCTTTACACTGCAATCATTTTTGTACATTTCAGTCAATTTCTCAGGAAATAACGACTGCAAATTAAAACTGCTTCTATTTCAAATAAGTAAATACTTTCATATGCATATTTTTTGAAAGAGAGGCAGTTATTTCTTTCTCTCTTTGCCTTCTTCAACTACATGATTAAGTGTGATAGGCCTGTATGCTCCTGCAAGATGTGATCATACCAGGGACTGTGTTTCCTGCAGCTTTAGTTCGTCTTTGAGATTTTAAACGGCGGCAGAATGTGGATTTAATCTGAGCAGGTGTTGTTTACATCTCCAGTGTGTGCATCATTATCATTCAGGGCTATTTGAACGTCCTGTCCCGCAAGTGCACGATCATGAACACGGGAATGGACGTGTTGTTTCAGCCAGATCTTTTTCTGGCTCAGTAGGTATAATCCTTTCATCAGCTGATGCCTTTCCTCATGGGTGGAGCTTAAACAATAGGATTAATATTAACCAGTGTGTTGCCTCAGATGAAATGGTAAAGAGCAGGAATTATGAAGAGTCCGGTCGCTGCAACTGGCACGATTCCTTTTACTCTTTATTCTGAGATTAATATCCTGAAACAACTGATAGCAGCCGAGTACGGTTCCACCAGCAGAGTGGCTGAGTGGGATGGAGAGGACGGAAAGAGGGGATGAGACGTATGTCGCCCGGCCTCCGTCTCTGGAGGGGGACAGATGTCTACTTCACGATACCATTTCATTCCAAGAGTCCAATTCCAGAAAAAAAGAAAAAGTCATCTCCCCATCTCATAGCAGCGATCGTGGCAGACGGAGATGATTTACATATTGTATTGTGCTGGTCAGCGGAAACGGGTTTTCAACGGCCCAGAGGAGATACTGAGATCTCGAGAGTCGGGTCCTGATATGTAATTCTTATTTTATATTCTGGATTGAAACAGTTTTATTGCATATGGAAAAAAAATGCACATTACTGATAATGATAAGAATAACACTGAACTGAACTTTACTCTTCTAAAAACGTTTTTTTAAATGTCTGCAGATATGCCTACTAACATCATTTGGTTAGTAATCAGAAAATGCCAGATACAGACCAACGACTTCTGTATCGACTGCAAATTATGTTTATTGTTGATATTTAATCTGCGATGATATTGATCTTCCTCCCCTGCCTCAAACACAGTGTCACACTAATATTAATAATCTCAATAACTGGTGCTCTGCTGTTAGAATATGTAGATCACTGCCCTCGTTGTTTTTATAATAATTTAATTATTTTTTAATTACATAACATCTGTTTTGTTGTTGAGGCATCAGATGTCCAGCCTCTGATATCAAGGACGTTTCACTGAATTCTGATAAAGCTGAAGTGCAGTGAAATTTGACCTCTGTTTTCATTTCTGTGGCAAATTGAGGAATAGAAAACATCTAAAATATGAAATTTAAATCAGTACAGATAAATCACTATTTAATCCACAATTTAAATCCAGCCACTGGCGTTTCCTGTCCCAGTGTCAGGACATGATGGAGGTCTCACTCTCCTGCAGCCCGATGTTCATTCAGCTGTGGCGACCGCTAACGTGGGCGTTCTCGTTCAGTCGACTTCCTGTGGAGGCGTCAGCCGCATGAGGAGTCCGGGCAGCTGAACTGACGGGGGGGGGGTAACTCCGTTCTCCGTTCACCTTTGCCACTGCACAACCAACACTTGAAGAAATACAAGTGAACCACTTAAATACTTGAGTTGAACAAAGTGAAGGGAGCATTAACCTCAGGGGCCAGGAGCCGGAGCACAAGTGGTGAAATTGACATAATTGGACAAAGTACAAGTTGGACGCCATGGCGGGCTGCAGTATAGGTCATAAACTCCGCCTCCTCCGTGTTAGCAGATGGAAGTGAATCAAAGTAAAAGGTTAAAGCAGGCATTTGCTTTTTGGTGGTTTCTTTCATTTGTTTTCTGTTCGTTTTCTGATGCTATAAAAATGAAATGAAATGATGAGACTGATTCCCGATTGGTCGAGCGCGTGAACACATAAGATGCCGCCGCCCATTTTTGGGACTTTGGCTTGATTTTTTAAATGGGGGGAAATGGAAAGCCATCATCCGTCTTTATTCCCAGTCTTTGTTCAGAACCGACTCCATCTACCAGGATCCAATCATTTCCACAATCCCATACCAGGTTTTCTATTTATTAATAATATTCAAGAATCTGCCAGTATAGTTAAATATACAGTCAGTTTCTAAGGTTTGTCTTTTTTTCACCCTGGTATGTAGCACAGCTGCACAGCCTAAGTATACCTAGAGTTCCCTGTGGTGTTTTATGTAACCTCCATTGAAAGATGGAGTTGAGAGTCTGAGGCAGGAAGGTTCGAAAAAAGCTTCTTTTCCTTCCTGTGCATGAATAAAAATTACCAAGGTTCAAAAGGAATCCTCGACTATAAGTGGGACCTTTCACCTGCAAAGCTTGTTCAATAATAAATATGAATTGATTTTGACTGTTGCTTGTTATCGTACGCTGTGTAAATCAAGTGATACACAATTCTCATCCGTAAGTTTTCTCACGCAAAAAGCAAATCAGGTTGTATCTGTAAAAAACTAAAAGACAAAGCTTGACTTGTAGTAGTCAGAAACACGTCAGAGTGGGACATCCTCACACAAATGACGGCAGGATGTAGGAGAACACACTGCAGACCCTCGGCAAATAACAATCCGGAGCAGTTCTTTATTTGTCAACAGCAACCTCGGCTTAGTCACGAGTTTAGTTTTTAGTCCATGACGAAGGCTCAGAGAGAGAGAGATTCCCAGTATGCCAATCTACTTATTACACACTTAAAGTGCACAACTCCCCGGGCTGTTTTCCTCCTACTACCGTTCGCCATTACCATCATTTCCCAACGCTGCTCTCCAAGTCTGATTAAGCACATTCCAGTGGGGGTGTTTTAGCACAGACTTGATCCATGGCCGAGGGCTGACTTCCCTCTGCTACGTCAGAGCCAAGGATCTTTTTGTGCGTGCCTGTTCCAGTCCCTTATTCCCAACTCGTGTTCATCCCTTTCATCACAGTGTGAACGTGGAGGATTCAGACCTAGTGACGACAGATGAGTTTCTTCTCGGGCTGTTGGACTTTGCCACACGCCGTCTCGGGACAATCAGCACATGGGAAAATGAGATTATATTATTCACAACACTTTGCTCCACAGGAGAAAGAAAAACCCAGCAGGATCTCTCTGGAGATTTTCTTCTTGATTTTTTGTATCTGCAATTGCCAACTATATAATTTCAAAGTCCTTGAGCGTGCTGTATATATAAACGGCAATCAGGCAGTGGTCACAATGTAGGACGTTATTATCCTTTCATAAAACAATTTTCAACCAAAATCATCTTTTGGTCGTTTCTATGCAATTTTCAGACTTTTTCATGAAGTAACTTTACAAATGTTAAAAACAATTCTCTATATTTTTGTTGACCTTAACTTTGACCAATCAGCTCCAAAAGTTAATACCCTGGAGCTCCCCTCCGAAGTATGACTCCAAGAAAGTTGGGTGAAACTCTGTCCATGCATTGTTGAGTTTTTTAATTATACACACACACACACACGCACACACAAACACAAGCACACCCACATGCACACAAATCCATGCTGAACTACTCATTCATTTTTTTTATGGTGGCTGGCAAACAACTTCTAGAGCATTACCGCCACCGTCTGAGCTGGAGTGTGAAAACTTTCGAAAACAAGGAATAGAACTATGGATGTAGTCTTGGCTGATGTTTACAAATCCAGATCAGGAGGCTCCTTCTCAATCTGTAGCATTGAGAACACTTTTGTAAACCCCTTCCCACGGAGTGACCTCCAGTCAGGAATGAATCAGGTCTGAAACCTGCCTGATTATTCTCTAGTGGGCAGCAGACTTTACTTCAGCTCATGAGAAGTTGACAGTGTCATCAGGAGCGGTTGTAGATATTTGTGGAATGAACAGCAACAGTAAAGCCAATAGAAAGTTATTGAACAGACGTGTGTCCGGCCGATTGGTGGAGGAGTGAACAAGTATTAAGAACTTTGTTTCAGACAAAATAACTTAAATCGGAGAGAGTTCCCTTATTACTTTGGATTTAAAAACCGGGAATGAGAAGCATGAAGGTCAGTTCCATGGCTTGAATAACGGAGGAGTGTGAATCAACATGAAATAACAGCCTGTGGTAAAATGAGCCGGACTGAATCCAATTCTATGATTTAGAAATTATTAACATCTGCAGGAGGCCCAGTGTGTTGTTACAGAACAGCCGGGCACCTGTAAGATAAAGCATTAGAAGATGATAGCTGAATAATTGAAAAAGTATTCATTTACGATGAATGAAAGGAGATGGAACTGCTAGGATGCTAAGGACACTAATTTGACACGTCCGGGTTTTACGATTCATCAACAACCTTCGCAGCAGATGGTTTCTATATCTGTGCCCTGCCACGGGAACACGCACGGTAAAACTTTATGTAAAGTGTTTTGACGGAGCAACAAACTGTGGGACTCGTACCGGCGGATAGTTATGGCTGAACATAAAAGAGGAGCGCAAGAGCTCGCTCGCCGTACCTGCCGCCGCACTAAAGCAAAGGCCAGGAGGGGTTTAACAAACGCTTTCTGCACATTTCACTTAATAAGCGTTCCTAAGCTGAGAGGAAGCAACCTTTAAGAGACATATCACGGAGAATTAAGCGTTCGCTGTGGTTTAAACCAGCTATCAGGCAAGAGGGAAAACAAACAAATGGCAGATAGCCCTGAACGATGAGTGTTGACTCTGCTGTGTAAAGGTTATGCATCTGTAAATGTAAACAGCTTTAAAATCCATACTTGGAAAAAACGTTATTAAACTGTAACAGACCAGTTGAAGACAAAAGAAACAATCGCTCCCAGAGTCGAATGAATCCCGACAGAGTTAGAAGGTATGGATTAACTTAAATCATCTTTTACTCGATGACAAAAGAATAAATAAATCCCGGGGAAGGAGCGAGCGGCTAAAAGTAGATCGCACTCGCCCGACAAAAGAGGACGCAACCTCGCAATATTAAGCTTCATCTCCAAAAAAGAAAAAAAACCGGTGAAGTAGAGCAACGATATCAAAGGAGAGGCTGTGATCCATATGCAACAGTGGTCTCCATCATTGTATAATTCATGTCATGTGTTCGGGAGACTAATTCTCTGAAGTTTTTTTGCGGCAGATCAAAAGGTTTGCAGATAAATGTTATCGTGAATGACAGACGTTAAAAGGAGGAACACGGAGACTTGTCCTATCGTCTGTGGAACTTCCCCCGGACCTGCTCCTCCTCCTCCTCCTCCTCCTCCTGGAGATCGATGTCGTGATGATTTTTTTTTTTTTGCAGAAACGCTGCCCCGAAGGGAAGGAAGTCCCTCAGTGGCTCATGTGTAGGAAGTCAGCGTGCATAAAAGAAAATAATCTGCTGTCATAAGATGCATGGCCCACACAATCCTCCCGTTCTCCCATCTGCACAGCGACAGCTCGTCCAGGGTGACGTCAATGAGCAGATTACAGTTTCTCCCTCCTCCTCTCTCTCCATCTCGGCCCTTTTTTTCACGCCTAATCTGGATTTTTTTTTTTTTTTTTCTCATGAAACTGAATCTGCTATGCTGCATTCACTGCCAGGAAGAGGGAGCCGAGCGAATCCAGAGACGTGAGAAGATGAAATCAAAACCGGAAAAAAGCAGCGATTTGCATTTACTACACACTGAGATAATATGGAGGTTTGAAAAGGGAGGATTTAAATTTGGAGTAGAATAATGAGATTCCTGGTCTTCTAAATCGAATCATTGTTCATATCAAGAAGTAAGTCCCACGAGGAAAGATAGAAAGATCCTGGCTTTACACATATATTTAAATAATACATGTAATTGCTGCGGTTGGTCAGTTACAACAATAAAATCTCTTCATAAAATTGTACATAAACGTTAAGGTACATTAATATTCACTAATGAGCTTTAATTTTACTGTATATTAAGTCACGGTTATTTCCCCAGTTATAGTTTTTTTTTACCCTTTTTCCAGAGAGAAGCCAAAGAAAATGATCTGTCATCTTATCTTACATATTTTACTGCAAGTGCAACTCATAATGACCCATGTTTCTGTAGAATAGATCCTTGTTAAACTGAACGTATGTACAGTATAATTGCACAAGGGGAAAAAAAACAGCTTCAGTGTTTTATTCTTTTCAAACTGAGGTCAAAGCGATGCTGAAGAATCCCGTTCCTCCAAAACAAATGCCCCAAACTTCCGAAAGGATGTTGGTATGAAATGAAATCATCATCGCTCAGCGGTGCCACTCCTGGAAGCTTAATCCCCCCCCACCCACCCCCCCCCCCCCCCCCACACACTCCACGATGAATCATGAATGCCTGAGATAAGTGTCACGTACAGAACACAGGGCTCCTCTCAGGAGTCTTTAACAAGGAGCCTGATGTGAGGGAAACAGTGGAAGAGCAATTGTTATTACTCGGCAGCGGCCATGTTGGAACGACGATAAGCAAAATCGCATAATCCACATCGGCCTGTAGGAAACAAGCGAGAGGAGAAGAGAGAGAAACTGCTGATAAAGCCCGTCAAGAAATCCCTGCTTTAGTGGCGGCTAATTTCAGAAGAGTAGGGTTGTGATGTTGAAATGATACATGCACGAGAACAACACTGTATTGTTCGCTGGAGACCGCACAATCACACACACACACACACACATATAAACTGTCTGTGAGTCTTTTCGGGCAAAGTTTCTCCACCTTCTCTCTCTCTCTGCGAACCACTAGCAGCTGAGGGAATCAGAGTTTGCTTCAGACTCCCACACAAGCCAGAGACACGAGCAAACGCCCGGACCACATTTGCAAACGAGAGAATTTCAGGGGCAGAAAAATGAAAGTTGCTGTTCTTTCTTTGCCCAACTCTCTCGTCCCGAGGCTTTCTTCTCGTTGACGCTTTCTTTGATTCTTCCTCTTGTACGAAGGGAGGATGGGATGTGGTGGGAGTGGGAGGAGATTCTGCTGCGACCCATTAGTCTCATGGGAGGCGTTTGCTTTCTATTGAATTCATCGTGATCATTAGTTTGTGAGTTACACAGGGTTCAGACCTCTAATGGCTAAAACTGGTACATCCCCCAAAGACCAAATCACTTTCTCTGACACAAGATGAATTCCCACTCTGACCACAGGCCATTGGATGTTTCCCACAGGCAATTACATGATGGTTTAGAATCGTCACATTGGTTTGAGCAGTTTGTTGATTTGTCTTGTGCTCAGAAGCAGATTGTATAATGTCAGTTTGACAGATAAGCAGTTGGTGGCTTGTGGTTTGCAGACAGTGTGGATTAGATGTTAAATTACATTCTTCATTTGTTTTAGATGACATCAGATCATAATGGAGTTATTTGTTATCATCTCTGTGAACAATACGAATCACCCATTCACTATGACTGGATGGATGGATGGTTCAAATTTCACAATGAGGTCAAATATATATTACGCTTCATTCTATAAAGGGTCAGAATATGACCATTGAACAAACTGCTACAAAGTTGCATCTGTAACTAAATTCATCTCTGGAATTACATTTATTTAAACCTGATTATGTTCTGTTCACAATAATGAATCCATTCACTTTGTGAGGAGGAGCACTACTCAGGTCTGTTGCTGGTGGAGAATCATGATGCTGTCACAACCAGAGATGATGATGATGATGATGATGAAAGCTCTGGTAAGTGAAAGTGTTCTACTGCTTTCTCTTTGTATAGTTTAGTGTTCAAAGTGTTCACCGACTTGTTCACTGACTTGTTCACCTAAATCCCCATTAACTGTGTCGTCTCTCCCTTTGTCTAATTTCATCTTCTCTAAACTTTATACATGATGAAATTAATTTAGTCCTAAAAATCAGCCGGAGACGACTCCAGCACAACTCCAGCTTCAGATAGAGAGGAAACACAAACTCTTATCTGTCTATATGGATAAATATCATGATAAATATCATATTATTGTTTATTTTAGGTTTGAAGACAGATTTTTGCTCCTGGTTAAAGGTTTTGGTTTTAAACTCATAACACAAATCTGAGGTCGATGAATTATGTGTTATTCCTCCTCACTGTGCACAAGCATTACAATGATATATATTGAACCTTTTCAATGTGCTTCACAGTGAGACAATATATAGAAACAGCTGTTGAGGCATTTACAAAACAATGAGAAATCCAAGAATATTATAAAGTGAAGCATTAATCAAATGCAGCAGCACGCGAACCAATCACACGTCCAACACTCCCACGGTCAATCAGCAGCTGAACGACACACACGCACCACAAATAGACTAAATACAGAAAATCTGCCAAAGAGCTGAAGGAGCAGGAAATGTTTTTGCATTTGAAAGTTGACAGTGTTGAGTTCAGCAGGAAGCTGAGAACAGAGAACAGGACGTAGGTGAAGACAGATTCTGCAGATCTGGGTGAATCGACAAAAATATAAGTTTTTATTTTACACAAGGCTCTTCATCATACACACAGGTCGACTCCACAGCGCCTCCTGGTTGAGGAACACCGTCTATCCACTGCATGAGGCTCAGTACCGCTGGAGGCCGACCGTCCTCCACCACACCCACCTGTTTTTTTTTGCAATCCAATCCAATCTAGATTCGACTAAATCCCTCTTGTAATTATCTCCCTTCACCGTATTTAGCAGCTCTCTCAGAAATGCATCATATTACACAGAGTAAAGAAAACGCTCTTGTTCTGAAGCAGCAGATGATAAACGTCAGTATTTCTCTGCACTAGAAACCACATCGCGCCACGAGACCTTTTTGAGTCATTTCGATTTTTCATTAACAGCCGTTTCACTTTTAGCTCGGAGGTCCAACGTGTGCGACCGGTGGCTGAAGCCCTTCCACATGAAAGGTCTCGTTTCTGGGTCAGCGACCTGTTTCAAGCCTTAATACGGCTCTTTCATCACATTAAATAGGATTTTAAGTTACAAAAGATCCAGACTAAAGGTTAGTGTGAGAGGAATTACGCTTTAATTGACGGTGATCACTGAAGGAGACTGTAGCTGTACACATGGTTTCTACAGAAGTCCTGGACTCTGGATTATTCTCTTCTTCTTCTTCAGAGAAACTTATTAGATGACGTCCAGCCACCTTCACGTAGGATTGCTCCCTATACACAGTCTGTGATTGCTGCCTTTATTCCGGTCAAAGCGCTCAGCGAGTGGAAGAGGTCAACCACAGATGTAGAGCAGCTTTTATGTTCTGCTCGTTGGGTCCAAGTCGGCTGTGCTCTCTTTGCCGCCCAAAAGCAATTAATGTCATATTTTTTGGACAAACAGCAAACACACACCTCACTGTGTGGAATAATGGCCCCATTGTAACAGAGATGTCAGTGGAATACTAAATAAAGATTCAAGACAAAAGGGATCCTGACTTTCTCACTTTATCACAACAGTACTTCTCTGTTTATTAGAGCTGATTCATTGGTTGGCCAATAACAAACGACCGATATAAAACCTTTCACAGATAGAACGTTAACTGAGTTTGTTTTCTGATAAGCAGCGATATGTAACGTTTTATTAAGCAGATTAAATCATGCAATACAAAATATTATTCATATTATTACATTTTTAGATGTTGACAATGATAAATACAATACTTACAAAGAGGTTTACAATGCAGAGATGTGTATTTTTGTTTACCCTTTACAAAATCTGTTTATTTGAATCAAGTTCTTTATATATTTGGTTTTATTTGGTTTTTCTTTAAGGTCAAACTGTAAAATATCAAACCTCAACACATGTCATTGCTCAATGTTATTACCCATATACATTTCTAAGAATATGTATGTATTGGCATCAACCTGTCACCAGTCTACTGTAAATTGAGCCAAGGTTTTTCTAGGTGAGTCAAAAAAAGTATTTAAATGCATAATAATGTAATAAATGTAATAAGTCTTTGAATAAATCACACGGCTGTATTGTACTTTCACAATGATCTCCTGCTGTTTACAGTAAAGACTGTAAACAGCAGGTCCTGCAGGAAGAAGAGAGTTCATATATATAAAAATATGTTTTTAAAGAGTCACAATGAACGACCAGGCAAACAACAGCCAAACGCAACAATGGCGACGGCTCCTAATCTGTTTATAATCATTTTATATAACAGCTGAGAGCTGCAGCGCTGATGCGTCGCCCGCTGATTGTTAGATAGCGGCATAACCACGACCCACTTCCCAGCCGATATCTCTTCTCACTTCCTGGAAGCGAGGACCAGCCGTCGCTGCAGTCGCACCAGACGCCATCAGATCTCACAGGCGTTCCAGGGCCGGTTAGATCCGTCAATAACGCTCTGATCCTCCGTCCACAGCGTTGAATACTGACATGAGGGCTTTGAACCTGTGGCAGGTTCAAACGTATAGCCTGCAGGACGTCAGCAGCGGACATGCCGTGTCATGGTTAGATCAGTCCCACTCCCACCTGTCGCTTTAATATCACTATGTTTACAGCTTTTCTGTCTGACTGTGTGTGTGTGTGTCTGTGTGCGTGTGTGTGTGTGTGTGACGGTGCTGTTTAAGTCTTTTTCCATAATGCTCGGCTTCTCTCTGACCTCTGACCCAGCGAACATGAGTCCATGGACGTTGATTATTTTACTCCTTATCCTCTCATATTCCAACCAGACTCGACTGGTCGTGAATCACAAGCGGCCGCCCGTTCCATTTTCTAATCTACATGAAATCAGAGCACCTCTTGCTTTGCCGCGTGGCTCTTTGAACCCCGATGCAGCTGTTCAGCTCTCGACCTACAGCGGCCCCCCCACCTCACATTTGCATTTAGCCCAGAACACACAAAGGCTGCACAGAAGAAAAAAAAACTACATTAAATCTCATTCCCTCCAAAACAGATTGGGAAAACATTAAAAAACGAGATGCATAGCTATGATAGGGGAGATGCAGGATTGATTGCACAGAGTAAACAAGAAGGGATATTATGCATGTAGCTTTCAATAAAAAAAACGTTATTCTCACTCGTAATCGTGCAGAATCTAATTTTGCAGTGTGTCACTCCAACCACAGCTTGAAATGTGAGACAGCATTAGAGATACTTTGATTTGTATTAGGTGTGACTGATCTTATAAAATGATCTGTGCTACAGTGAAAAAAAAATTCAACCCAACTGCTTTTGCAAGTAGCAAGAACCCAAAAAAAATTCTTCAAAAAGCTGCAATTTAATATAATTTCAATTCAATTTCTGAACACTCCAATCTTTAGTTCCTAATCTCTTAAAGAAATCTCTGTGAAGCTCAGTGAAGCGAGTCTGTTCTTCCCTAAGCGACTCTGAGAGACAGAGAGCGGAGGAACTGTGTCCCTGTGTCATTACAAAGTTTCCTCCTCTTTGTTCCTGGAGGCTCATGAGCACAAAGACAATCAATCAAACTACCTCACACGGCACTAATCAAAAAAAAAAACATGCACCAACTTCCATGTGAGGTCACAAACGGGACTGCAGAAGAAAATTTGGTTCTTTTTAGAACTCAGAGCCAGGTAATTACCACTGCTTGTTCATTTCAATTCTCATTCATTGAAATTAATACCTCCCCCACGAATCATTTGTATCATTTAGCCAAGGTTAAATCTTTGAGCTCACAAAGAAAGAATCACTCACGCCCTTGTTTCTCTCTCACCTCCACGACTGTAACTCCCTCTTCACTGGATCTTACTCAGGAATCGATCCACCGTGCAGAGTTAGTCCAGAACGCTGCTGTTCGGTTTCCAACACAATCCAAAAGGTGTAACCATATCATCCCTGTGTTAGCGTCCGTGCACTGGCTGCCTGCTTGTTTTAGGATTGGTTTCAAAATCATTGAAGCCAGGAATCAGTCTGAGATCCTCTGTAAAGCCAGTTTCAAAATCTAGGCTGAAAACTAGAGGAGTCAGAGAGTTTCCACTTTGGAACAATCTGCCAGAAGAGATCATCAGTTTTCTGTTTTATCTGCATCTTTATTGTAATTGATTTACCCTGATTGTGAATTTCACAGATCAAGTTATTATTCATCATCATCATTAGGAATCAACAGTGAACTTTAAACTCTCTATTTGGCACATTTCAGTATCAAGACATCAGAGGATCACAGTGGCCGGTTATCTCCTTCACCGCAGAGAGGATGTTTTCAGCCCTGTCCGTTTGTTTATCACCACGAGTCCTGAGCAGATTTCTTGGTGGGAGGACGGGACCCGGGCCAAGATAAAAACCCATTCAATTTTGGCAGGGATCTGGACAAAGAGGCGGATTCATCCTTTTCTTTTTTCCTTTTCTTTTACATTGTGTGATTGCATTTTTTGACCTTTTCTCCCGGTCTCTCCCAGGAGATAATTCATGGATCTGACTGATATTTATGAGGGAATTTGGTGCAATTTGGTGGAAATGAAGGAAGCTTTTTGTCCTTTGTAGACGTGGTTGATATTACATGATGTTGTTTCAGTATTTACAGGCATCTGCTATTTAAACGTGCACCTTTCATTGCAATTAATAACTGTTAATGTGCAATATTACAGCTTTGAAGAGGAAAGTAAACAAATATTAACTGCGCACTCTCCCTGATTGACCCAAGGACGATGGTGTTATAAACACCAACAAAACTGGCATCATTTATTTTTATGTGAAGTTTTATATGACACATTCAAGGTCATGGCTGCTTTGACCTGGTTTATCTAGACAATAAATATATATATATATATATGTTTTAAATCCTCTCAATAAGAGTACTGGGGCTTTGTGTTTGGTTTAAACTGAAATACGCCAGTGGATTCTGACAAAAAGCAAGAAAAACATCTGCCAGCACATCCAAGGTTCGCAAATTTATTTATATTCTTATGTGAGTTTATTTCATTGCTGATTCCTCAAGGCTGCCAGTCGACCAGCAAAGACTTTGCATAGTTCCTGTACTCAGCTTGGAAAAGGTCTGACACATAACCACCTGTAAAACTTCAAGGTATCACCTTCACACTTTGATTCTATCAGAATAAAGACGTTAACATGTTGAATATTGACCTGTAGAGGTGCAGGTGGGTGGATTCTGTCATCTTCCAAAGTTCTGTAGATTATAATGTGATGTTAGTCGATTCAGGGGCTGATGCTCGTTAACTTTCGTGGACTTGATTTCTATATCTGAATGTTTGACCTACAGGCGGAGCACTCTAGTGAGATCAATGCTCATAATGGTTTGTCTGCAGTGATGCTGCAAAAGTCAATCAGACGTAACGAGTGCAGTGGAGGTTGAAGACACAGCTGCGGGTTGTGAACCTGGACACACACGTGAACAGAGATGGAGAAGATGCAGGTGCTTTTCTGTGGTGCAACTTTTATACTTGAGATATTTTGTTTGTGTTTGGTTGTGTTATCCTTTAGTCGACATGTTTGGAAACACTTCTTTAGGTCCTGTCCCAATTCAGACTCACTCGGTCATAGCCCCTTGTTTTGCACCTGAGCTTGAAGTGGCAGTGTTGTCCCATTCCTCTATGTCATGTAGGGGTAGTGTTCATCTAGCCATTTAAAAAAACCTTCAGCTTTAGTTTATTCAGGACCCGCCTCAAAACAAGGGGTAGATGGAAATTCCCATATTAAATCTGGCAAAATAACCATGAATTTCTTTTTTTAACTATCTTTGTTCAATGCAGGTAGCAAATGAAAGTGTGATTAACTCGCTGTGACAAGAGTTTCAGGAAAAATGAGTAACGAGTCACCTTGTATTGACCAATAGATTGAAGTGTCCCGTGTGTCCTGCAGGTGTCAGATGTGTCACTGTTATGAGGTTGGTTCAAAACGGTTGTTAATATAAAACATACATTGGCTGCTGATGACGTAGTGAGTGGTTTCCCAACCCCTAGCGGAAGATTTTCTATCTTGGAGAACAATCACTGGATTTGTTGCCCCTCCCTCTAGTTGGGAATCAAACTAAAAGATTGTCTCTCACACGCTGAAACAGGATACGACCCTGTTCGAACACACAGGGTGATATTGCTGCGAATTGAAGGTGATAGCAGAGCATCGGTTTATATAAAGAAAACCACCTGGGGGGGGGGAACCGACAGTAAAGGTGGCATCCTGGGGTCGATCCACAGCAAAGATGTGCTTTGACTTAAACAGTAGTGGCAACAAAAGCCAACAACAAGCGTGCGAGTCACTCCGGCTCACATCCTGCCAGCGGCCTTGTTATATATATACCTCTCCCTGTTTGTTTACATGCTGATCAATGTGAAATGCAGCGTGGACGATCTCCCAGTCCCTCAGCTGCAGAGAATAATGAAACCCCCCTCGTCTTAACTGTTGTAACATTTCAAAATGAGCAGGAGTGCATCGAGGAGGTAGAGTAACCCAACTCCTCTCCACCATGCAAAGCCAGTGTGGGTTCCAGCTTAATCTGAGCAAGGCTGACCCACAGGCGTTTGATTGAGCCGCCTGTGGGAAAAATGATCTGTTATCTGCAAATGAAAAGATGCTTCAACTCGGTTCACCTTTGTACGGAAGCCCGTTTAAACATAACGACAAAATACTGGATTAGCATCTCGAATTTATCCTTTAACAAGTCAAAACAGCAGACTTTCTAATGACTTAAGCTACCAACCCAAGATCTTTTCTTAGATACTTATTTTAAGATACTAACTTTATGCAAAGCAACGACTTAGTATTTCCAAATAAGGAGTTAGCATTGTAAAAAAAAAAAAAGGGAGTTTGAATCCCGAAATAACAATTTAGGATCTCAAAATAACGAGTTAGAATAAATAACGAGTTAGAATCTCATTACGAGTATCTCACTTATATCTTATATAAACATGTTTTTTTAAAGAGCCTCTTTGCCCAGTATCCTGTGTTAATCAATCATTTAACAAGTCAAAACAACAGACTTTCTAATGACTTTAGCTACTAATCTCAAGATCTTTTCTTAGATACTTATTTTGAGATACTAACTTTATGCAAAGCAACGACTTAGTATTTCAAAATAAGCATTGAGGAGGTAGAGTAACCCAACTCCTCTCCTACGTGCAAAGCCAGTGTGGCTTCCAGCTTAATCTGAGCAAGGCTGACCCACAGGCGTTTTTATAACAACTTCATGTTAAGCCCAACTGAAATAATGATTTCCTATACGAGTCAGCGAAGGTCAGAAACACTACAGAACTACTAAATCCACAGCAAACAGACAAAGGTTAGCGGGTGACTCCGGGAGGTGTTCCCGCTCTGATGTTGCAGGAAAGGAGTGAACTCTCGTATGGACTGGAATCCTTTCAAGAAGCCAAAGTGTGAGCAGGAGCTCCGACTCCTCCAGCTGCAGGAGGAGGAGGAGGAGGAGGAGGAGGAGCAGCTCACACTCACCTACATCGTCCACCTCCTTCCCAGAGATGGGTACCAAGTGCTGGCGATGCATTCCTGTAAGCCAGCTCCCTAATGATGTGACATGGAGAGAGCAGCCCTGCAGAATGCCACAGGGACCATGTGTGAGGAGGACGAGCAGGAGCATGACAGGGAGGTGGCGTGCGTGCATCTCTCCCACCAGCTCCTCATCTGTTGTACGAATGTGGGTGATGATGATTGTGTTTGGCTCGGATTCGCAGTAAAAAAAAAAAACCAGCCCAGAAAGAGAAATGTGAGAAAAAGGAAAAGGAAGGAAGGACACTCAGGAGACAAGAATGAAGGTGTAGAGCACTTCACCATCTTAATGTGGAGGAGTTCGAGAGGATCAGGGTTTGTTGCAACGCAGGAGGACAAGGGGGGGGGGGAGAGGAGGAGGAGACCGTGCACAAGGCAGAAATCTGCATTGCAAAGGGGGAAAAGAAGACGCACTGTGGTGTCGGCTGCAACTTTCATATCTGTTGAGCTCTGGCGCAAACTGGGGACGTGCGCCAGGATGACCGGTGCGCTCCAAGCCTGCTCACAAGCTGCAAATAGCCTCAAACAATATAGATATATATATTCATAGATATGCACGTTGCATGCAGGGGCGTATATAGAAGCAGATTAAATTAAGACTTTAATAAAAAAATGTTTAAAATAAGAGATAACGAGGCCTCCTGCAACACCTCCTCCTCCTCTCTACATCCTCTTCTTCAACCATCACCGAGCAGCCTCGAGTGAATCCCACCATTATTCATTGATCAGAGAGAGAGAGAGAGAGAGAGAGAGAGAGAGAGAGAGAGAGAGAGAGAGAGGGGGGGGGGGGGGTAAAGTTGGCATGAGGAGAGCACAAACACCGATCGCCTCCATCTGGCTCTGTCCCGTTTAATGGCCACTTAGTATCACACTGTCACACATGAATCACTCAACGCGCACTTGACAGTTTTGGGAACATTGTTGCGCACACGACACAATGCATCGGAGGTGGCTGCACGTCCGATGCATGAGAGAGAGAGAGAGAGAGAATTAGAGAGAAATAGAGAGAGAGGGTCACACTCACCGACGGCGAAATCCATCAGATCCGCGCACAGGAGCAAGCACAGCGAGAACACGGTCATCTTTCCCTTGGTTCGCAATAAATCCCAAAGTCCATCCGCCGCGTTCACATGCTCCGCGCGTCCTCCTCCCGGCCGTGGAACCCCCACCATCCCAGAGGCAGCAGGCGATGGAGAGGCGCCCCCCCACTGCTCATGATGCAGACCCCCAAGTCTGAGGAAGGAAGGAGGAGGAGGAGGAGAGGAGAGGAGATGATCGGGAAGAAGTTGACAGTGAATTTCAGCGGCGGAGGAATGCGAGCACCGGAGAGAGGAGAGAGGAGGGATGGAGAGGGAGGGTTGGAGATAAAAATAAAAAAAAGCCCAAAAAAAGCCACTACACACACACACACACACACACACAAAATGACTCACAAAGCCGAGTGGTATTTTTGTGTGTCCACCTCCCAGTTTGAACAATGGGAAGCTGCGCTGCGCCGAGGAGCAGATCCGGCTCTGGAGGAGACGGAGGTTTGGATGAAAATGTGCTCCTCCGTCACCTCTCTCTCTCTCTCTCTCTCTCTCTCTCTCTCTCTCTCTCTCTCTCTCTCTCTCTCTCTCTCTCTCCTCTCTCTCCCTCCCTCTCTCTCTCTGTATCCCTCCCTCTCTCTCTCTTTCTCCCTCCCTCCAGACAGACGCACAGTCATTTCCTGATCACTCGCTCTTTTATTTCACACAATTTTCCCCTTAATCCCACCCTGGACCCAAACCCCCTCTAATTCTGTCCATTAAGCCGATTTATTTCTGTAGAATTATTATTTATTTATTTTTTTTAAATAAAGATCCTCTCGCTTCTCGCCTATATATTATTACATGTGTGTGATTTTCAAACGGCAGCTGGCAGAGCTCGTCCACTTTATCAAGAAATCAAGTATTTCATCATCAGAGCAGATTGAGCTGCAGAATGATCTGTTATCTGCAAATGAAAAGATGCTTCAACTCGGTTCACCTTTGTACGGAAGCCCGAAGCCCCCCCTCGGATACAAAAGACCCTGCAGGTCAATTAGAATGACAAACTTTCATCGTAATAACGACTCAGCAATTTAAACATAATGACAAAATAAAGGATTAGCAACTCGAATTTATGATTTAACAACTACAAACAACGCACTTTCTAATAACTTAGGCTACTATCTCAAGATTGTTTCTTAGATACTTATTTTGAGATACTAACTTTATGCAAAGCAACGACTTAGTATTTCAAAATAAGGAGTTAGCATCGTAAAAAAAAGGGAGTTCGAATCCCGAAAATAACAATTTAAGATCTCAAAATAACAAGTTTGAATAAATAACGAATCAGAATCTCATAATATTTTAGCAGTTTCTCGCTAATTTCTTTTTTTAAAGAGCATCTTTGCCAAGTAGCCTGTGTTTATCCTTAAAATGACGACTTAGTAACGCAAAATAACTCACCATCTCATAATCATGATCTAATAAAATTATTGCGATTTTTCAATTTCATATTTGTTTGTCTTGCACTGGCAGAAATAAGCTTCCATACATTTGCTCTACACTCCACTACCTTAAAGACTAATTGCTACATAATGCATAGTTCAGTCCAAACATCGGTGTGTATATGTGTGTGTCTGTGTGTGTGTGTGTGTGTATGTGTTTGTGTGTGTCTGTTCAGAGAGGGTGAACATATTACGTGTATAGATGTTATTTTCTTTGCCACTTCGTTAAAAACACTTATTTGACCTTCATGATTAGCTGTGTAATGGAGCTCGTCGGCCAGATTAAACTGCTCTGGTTGAAATTGGCTTTGATCATCGGTCTCATTAAACAGCGTCTATCATGCAGGCGAGTGTGCATCCAAGTGTTGAGGAGGATTTCACCTCCGAAGGGAAGTGACCATCTTTATACCCGGATCATATTTATCACACCACTCAAACACAATGTGAAATGTTCGTATCATCTATCACACTTATCAGTCACTTTGCTCCCAGTGGCCGCCTTGTTACCTTGGCTCGGGTTTGAACTTATATTTGAGTGAAGAACTTTATTCGACACAAACTTTGCTTTCATTTATATTTATTACTTTTTGTAAATCTCTCAAACAGGCAGAGGTTGATTTAACGATAAAATCCTTAATCTTGCATTTATCTGCAGCATTGTTAAAGTGACAGCTGACCTCGAAACAACATCACCCACGTGTATTCTTCAAAGTTCTACTGACATTCAGAACATTCCCAATTACAAACTGCTGTCTAGACAGATTAAGAAGATAAAAGAACAAAGAGCTAATTGTTGTATTGATGACAATTACGGTTTTACCTCAAAATCTCAAGAAGCGCCGGAGAGTGACGGGGTCGAAGACATCGTGAAGACTCCTCCTCAAACTCCGACAGGTGCCCGAGGCTTTCTTCCTTCTGATCAGCGGCTCCTCAGCCAGGTGGGGTCCAGGTTCTGCCCCCCCCCCCCTCCCCTCTTTAGCTGTGAAATGATGTTTGCAGCACGAGAAGCCTTTTGTGATATGGTCTACGGGTTCTCTTTCAAAGCCCGGGCAATAAAATATTCAGGGAGACAGCCACCGGCGTGCCAAATCCATTCTCCCAAAAATATGAATTCGCTTGAATGAAGCCATTGGTTTCCCATTTTCAGCAACGCCAACTCAATATATCAAGGCCGTAAACTCGTATTGATTCCAGCAGCAGTGACCCAGTAATACTTTTACCTGTGCAGGAGCCATGGGAAAACTTTATTTCATTTTTTACCCGCAGCAGGTGGAGACTCGGGGGGGGTCGGAGGACTCTGGGTCGTAATTTGACCTCTAGCTGTAAAGTGCAAATACACCAGACGGTTCCTCATAAAACATCACCGTAGCTTTTCAGATATGTTAATGCTTCATAAGGTGGATGTGCAATTATTCACAGACTTCATTGATAACTCGATGGGCTCAAAGCTGCAGACTGTCCAGAGTGGACACATGTTCAGACCAGTTCCAGGCCTTTGATTCCTGCTAATATCGAGTGCCACTCATGGGTCATGACGGTGATTCAGGATGAACACTAATCTATTGTTGCGGCTCAATTCCTTTTTTCTGCTCCCATCACGGCTGAGGAACGTGAGGAGACATTTTCAGAACCGTCTCGGACTCAATTAAGGAGCCAAAGGGAAGACTGTATTTTTCGGGAGGTTTTCTAAATCGTTCTTACAGTCGTATTGATTCCAGCAGCAGTGACCCAGTAATACTTTTACCTGTGCAGGAGCCATGGGAAAACTTTATTTCATTTTTTCCCGCAGCAGGTGGAGATTCGGGGGTTTGAGGACTCTGGGTCGTAATTTGACCTCTAGCTGTAAAGTGCAAATACACCAGACGGTTCCTCATAAAACAACGAGAAGACAAAAATATAAAACATCACCGTAGCTTTTGAGATGTAAAACCTGAGACTCCCACACTCCCAGGAGAGGAGGTTTCTCTGGTTAAGGGCTGCAGGGCTAATGCACTACCACAAGTCTATAGAGGGCAGTGTCAACAACAATTTATTGGGGTAACGGAGCTGAACGTGTCGCTGTCCATATGGCGTCTTACCCCGGCTAAGAAGGAAGGGTTCTCCGACTGATTCCGTGTGTTTACCTTTCTCTCTGCACCGTACACACCAATCACTGCACCTTCCCTTTGGCTTTTTTATTTAGAATCTGAGGAATTGCAAGGAAGAGGAAACCTGACACGCAGACACGGCCGACTCCATCTAAGAGGATTACTCTGTCTCCTTCCATTCTTCTCGTCTGCTTTGCTCTTATCATTAAGTATTTGTTGCTGTTGAACTTGTTGTGTTGCACAGACAGTGCTTGCATGGGGACTGTGTGTTACCAGTGATAATCAGTGGTCACTCACTCGTGGGTAAACTGGGTGGAAACGGGTCTTTTGTGTTTGTGTTAAAAGCGTCAAACTCAATTTGCCGAGCAGCACCTTGTCTAATTGCATGTTTTCTTTCATATATTTAACTGTAGGCTGCATTTAACCTGACTCCGTGGAATAAATGTCTGAACTTACAAATAGTCGTGTTGATTTGAAACATGGTGGAAAAAACACATTAGTGAAAGTGAACAACAGCTAAATCAACCGTTTGTGGCTCTTATTTCAGTTTAATGGTCAATTGAGTGTTTCTATGGAGCGTTTCCAGTCTTAACGGCCACTCAGAGAATTACAGTACAACTCGCGTTCACCCGTTCACACACACACATTCATACACACAGCTCTTTCTACGAGACACAATTCATACTCTACAGCCATTAGAGGCATTTTGGGGTTCATGATCTTGCCCATGGACACTTCAGGAGGGAGTTGGAACCACCGCTATAGGGATCAAACGCACGGAGCTGTCTAGTTAGTGGGCAACCCTCTGTACCTCCTGAGCCACAGCCACCAGTCAACTGTGTGTTTTGAAGATGATGCAAAATCATGTCTCTTCTGTGCAAAAACCTCAACACCTCCATTGCCTCAACATTAAAGTGCTTTTATCATAAAGGAAATATTATATAAACAGTTACTTTCGCACATCAACGTGAATTTACTGCAGTAACCGGATAGGAAAAGGACGAGAGCGGAAAACAATGGTGCGGATTAGATGCCGTTTGATCGATGGAATAAGTGTTGGCAGTGAAACTTGGCAGAATTAGCATCAAGGAGTCGCACTGCTGTTAATACGTTTTGAAAAATATGTATATCTTTATCCTGCATAACGTGCGTTCATGCTACATAAGGTGGATGTGCAATTACTTGCTAACTTGAGGCCAGTAGGAAGTTACTTTCACCACAAGAGATATCCACAGACGTCATTGATTACTCGATGGGCTCAAAGCTGCACACTGTCCAGAGTGGATACATGTTCAGAACAGTTCCAGGCCTTTGATTCCTGCTAATATCGAGTGCCACTCATGGGTCAGGATGGTGATTCAGGATGAACACTAATCTATTGTTGCGGCTCATTTCCTTTTCTCTGCTTCCATCACGGCTGAGGAAAGTGAGAATACATTTTCAAAACCGTCTCCGACTCAATTAAGGAGCTAAAGCGAAGAGTGTATTCTTGGGGAGGTTTTCTAAATCGTTCTTACAGTCGCAGCTCAGGCACATGGGGGGGTGTTCTTAGGGAATATCTTGACCTCTTGCCTCTGTCTGTAATTCTGTCGTTTGTGAACACAGTCACAGGATCAGCACCTTGGACAGCGCCTGTAACCTCCCTTGATACTTTTGAATTTTCCCGAAGTTAAATTCACTTTAAACTTGTGATGGTAAAACATATAAAACCCATACAATCCTATTATTATGGAACCCCGTCTATCTCCAACTGCAAAAATCACCCCTTGTTTTTTGTCGATACCTCATATGACCGATGGACCGTTTCCTAAATCAGCTTCTCTACCTGTGAAAAAATACTTTTCACCCCTGAGCTTTGTGGAGCTTTATTTAATCTCCCAATGTCAGTTGAAGAGTTAGTAAAGGTACATATTTTGTAAATAGTGATTAGACACCAATAGAATAAATTGTCAGTGCCTTTCGATGCATCTAATCCGCTGATTACACTGCAGCGACTCACATATATATCAGCCCCTCAGTTTCCTTCCATCAAGAACCATGAATTATTCCCGGAGAAATCAGCGAGAATGTTGAAAAACGCCCCGTCTCAGAATGTTAATTCCTGGCTCCGCCCCCTGACCCGGTTCCACACCTGGATTTAAATGAATCTTCCCTGGGTCACGACACGCCCCTGCTCAGAATAACAAGGAATATAGGTTGAGTTGTTTCTGTGTAATACAGCTGAAAACATAACTTCATTGGTGGAGTTAAAATATCATGAAACAGTATTAATATGAGCAAATACAAGTGATGAACATTCTTGCCTCTGCCTTTCTCCTTTGGCAAATATAGGCATGCAGTGACTTTTACGACATCATATTTAACAGCTTCAGTAATAGTGTCTTAGGGCAAATATCCACTAGGTAATATGTGGCAAATACAATAAAGCAAATATCAACTAGTCTAGAAACCTTTGAAAAGGCTCCCCCCCCCCCAGGACAGTTACTGTCAGACTCGGCATCCATCGCTCCCAGCACACGAGGCATCTGTCACCGGAAGCAGCCGCAGCCACGACATGAATCAACCGGCGGAGGCGAGTTGTGTACACAAGCCGGCGATGTGACCTTTGAGTCGGTTCCTCAGTCACACACCTGCACACAGCATTAGTGCAAATCACCCGGGGGATTCACCAGGGAACTGTTGCTAAAGACAACTGCCGGCTCTCTGAGCGTAAAGAACAGCTGCCATGCAGGAGGAGAGTCAACATGTTCTAAAGGAGAGGAGAGATACTGCAAACAGAGCGAGAGGACGCGGAGGTCCACACCGACTCATGGTGCAAGGAGAACAATTGTTTCTTAGTCACTGAGAAATCAATTGTGTCTTTGGGAGAATATTGAAGTGACTTCAAATCAGTCTTTATTCTGTGTCTAATCTCTAATATGAGTTGATATTCAAGGATGGCCAAGCATCCCTCATCCTCTGGAGACCAGGTCTGTGTCTTCCTGCAGAAACAGCAGAAGTGGTGAAGGCCTAACACTTTGTTTGGAGTCTTCATATCACCTGCCAAAAAAACATCTTCACATACACTGTGGTGATTTGAGTCAATTTATGATGTGAGGAGTGGGTGAATTGGAAGCTTCTTCAGTGTCCAAGGTTCTTGCTCGAAAAAATATTATCTCAGGGGAGTTTCGAAATCCGTGTTTGACATGAAAAAGCATTAAAAGGATAATAAACAATAATGAATAGTTATAGTAATGAAAATCTGGTTTCACATAGAGGTGAAGAGCTTTTTCCACAGAGCCATCATTGAATTTCACAATGACGTGACTGTCGATTCTGAGAGACCTTCTTCTTCTTCAACTTCAATTTGAACATGCAAGATGTTTTTTGACCTCTTTTACTAATGGCATTATATAATCATATTACTTGTCTATCATTTTATATTATAACCTTCTGAAGATGTACAGCAAACTATTTCATACCCTATATAGCTCACTCATCGTTTCTTTACAGACCTTCTTCAAAACAGTCTTCAACTTCAATTTGAACATGCAAGATTGTTTTGACCTCTTTTACTAATGACATCATATAATCATATTACTTGTCTACTATTATATATTATTACCTTCTAAAGATGTACAGCAAATTATTTTATACCCTTTAAAGCTCACTCATCGTTTCCCACAATGCATCGTGAAAAGTGGTGTAAGGCAGATGGTCACTAACCGAGCAGTTTGTCCCATCATGCATTGCACTTGCGGCGGAGAGACAAGTGGAGAGACGGCATCAGAGCATCACAGCACAAACTGCAGCAAACCAGTTTATTCTTATTATCCTTCAATGAGCTTTTCATCTAAAAGTGTAAAAATTAAGTGTAAAAAACACTTTGTGGGATTTTCCAGCAGATAATGTTGTTCTCCTTTATGTTGTTATCCTGCAAAACTGATGTAATTAGCAGACAACCATTGATTAGGGCCAATTAGAGCTGATGATCTCGGACCCACCAATTAAAAGTACGGAGGCAACCCAGCCACTCAGAGCGGTGACCCCCGACCTCTGACCAGCAGCTTGTTGAGTAAAGACCCCGACAGCTCGGGGGGGGGATTCCTTTCTATTAACACGGTAACGATAACCGAACATCAGATATCACAGCCTAACAATGCTCGTCTCTTTTAATACTGAGCATTACTGAAATTATCACTCAATATCTCAACGTGTGGCGAAGGAATTGCCTCTTATCGGAAACCTTGACCTGAATATCAATGTGTCGACTATTAACCGCGTTGCAATTTTGCCCAATTTGATTGCTGAGGTATGATAGATTTTAATTATCTCCATTACCGAATCCAAATGGCTTTCATGTTTCGACTCATGTGTGGAATGTTTAATGAGACAATCACATCTGAATATAAACTGCAACATTTCCATTAGTGCAACGTGACAGGCTCCGCGCTGTAAAGTAATGAGGGAGAAATATCATCAATATTGCTTTTCTAATTATTACGAAAAACTGCACTTTCTCCCGAGTCTAAACATTGGAAAGTTGAGTTCAGTCTCCGCGGACTTCAGCTGCATCGCAAACAGAGATTAAGAGATTTTATCTCCGGAACTGACAGCTGTGGATCTATCAGGTGGAACTGATGTATGCTCAGTTATTGTACGACTGCCGTAGTGTTCGTCTTACAGAAACATCTGAGGCTCGCGGGTCGGACATGCTCCCCAGCGCTTGCACATCTGTTTTCACTGAAACACCCTTTTAACAAGGCAGACTCGAAAACACCCCCCCGCTGGTCGTATGAGAATAAATACAGTACGCATTAAACTGCTAAATGACCGCTGCCACTGTTAATGAGCACATTACGAATCGTTTAGAGTTAAAAATGTTTCCATTAGATCTCTGAGCAGGAGAATAGGGGCTGAAATGCCAGACTTGCGGCAGAGATTTTTTTAAATATTAGTTTTTCTGTCATTTCTTCCCCTTCCCCCCATCCCTCACACTTCTCAGAACTGCAGCTTTGAGGCTCTTACATGTTGCAAATGCTCATTTTCAAAGAGATTACAACACATATCTGTCAGAAGCAGAATTGCATGGATGTTACGCACAGAGGGGGGGGGGGGGCGGCACAGAAGTCTGCCGGTGGTGAACACGCTGCAGATGCGCCTGAACCATCAGCAGAGATTAGCGGTGACTTCTTAAAATGGGACACAACCCAGCTTGCAGGGTTGACCAGGTTGAAAACCAGCAGAAGACTTGCTTTAGCCGCACAATTTCACTTTGTCTGCATCACACGTAGAGAAATAGAGAATACATGTCAGCCACAAGTACGTCCCGGAGCCATCGGCCTCGTGTGACTCACTGAAAAGAGTCAGAGCCTGTGGTGGCTTTGCAGAACACTTGTGGTCATTAATGCAATAATGTCACACACGACCCTGGATGAACACTTAAAAATTATAATAGACCCCGACAATAGCGGCTCAAATATGATGAAAATAAAACAAACATTTGATTCTATGTAGAAAATCTGAGCTAAATATCAGGTGATTCAAAATGTTTTGAATGAAATTTGCACATTTTGTCACAATAATGCATTAATATTAATAGGAATCATTTAGAGATGAATGTAGAGAGCTCGTGAAAACACACAATGAAAAGAAAACATGTGGAAAACCAGAAGTAGAGAATCTATGTCAGAGCATCCGACACTTAAAATAAAATCTAATCACAGGTTCACAGTTCATTAAATGTGTTCAACAATCATGTGCTTGAATAAAAAGTGAATTTTTCCAACCAGTGTTTAAAATATTCCATCATAATGCACTTTCACTCTCAGGATCTGGAATCTGGCTTCATCAGATCAAGAGGGTTTCCTCCAAAGATCATTTTTTTTAGTATGAAACCAATTCTTTTTCCCAGGGGCAGAATTCCTCTGCTGAGCTGCGGAGGAACAACAGCAAAAAGGGAATGGAACTAAAAGGACAAACAAAAAAACAAACAAACAAACAAACAGATCCACTTCCTTTGTCCAACTCCCTGTGGCTCAAATATGATGAAAATAAAACAAACATTTGATTCTATGTATAAAATCTGAGCTGAATATCCGGTGATTTAAAATGTTTGAATGACATTTGCACATTTTGTCACAATAATGCATCAACATTAATAGGAGTCATTTAGAGATGAATGTAGAGAGCTCGTGAAAACACACAATGAAAAGAAAACAGGTGGAAAACCAGAAGTAAAAAATCTAAAAATAAAAGCTAATCACAGGTTCACAGGTTCATTAAATGTGTTCAACAATCATGTGCTTGAATAAAAAGTGATTTTTTTTCCAACCAGTGTTTAAAATATTCCCTCTTAATGCACTTTCACTCTCAGGATCTGGAATCTGGCTTCATCAGATCAAGAGGGTTTCCTCCAAAGATCGTTTTTTAGTATGAAACCAGTTATTTTTCCCAGGGGCAGAATTCCTCTGCTGAGCTGCAGAGGAACAACAGCAACAAGGGAATGGAACTAAAAGGACAAACAAAAAACAAACAAACAAACAGATCCACTTCCTTTGTCCAACTCCCTGTGGCTCAAATATGATGAAAATAAAACAAACATTTGATTCTGTGTGTAAAATCTGAGCTGAATATCCGGTGATTTAAAATGTTCGAATGACATTTGCACATTTTGTCACAATAATGCATCAACATTAATAGGAGTAATTTAGAGATGAATGTAGAGAGCTCGCGAAAACACACAATGAAAAGAAAACAGGTGGAAAACCAGAAGTAAAAAATCTAAAAATAAAAGCTAATCACAGGTTCACAGGTTCATCAAATGTGTTCAACAGTCATGAGCTTGAATAAAAAGTGAATTTTTCCAACCAGTGTTTAAAATATTCCATCTTTATATACTTTCAGTCTAAGGATCTGGAATCTGGCTTCATCAGATCAAGAGGGTTTCATCCAAAGATCGTTTTCAGTTATTTTTCCCAGGGGCAGAATTCCTCAGCCGAGCTGCGGAGGAACAACAGCAACAAGGGAATGGAACTAAAAGGACAAACAAACAAACAAACAAACAAACAAACAGATCCACTTCCTTTGTCCGACTCCCGGCGGCTCACACATGTGGACTCGCTGCTGAAAGACACACAAACCTCAATGTTTGTATGTTGCACGACACGTGTTCCTCACCTGCTTCCTGCTCCGAGGCTGGAAACCGGTGAAAGACTCCACGTTTGATTTCATGTCTATTTATACTTCCTGTTCTAACGTGTCTCAGGAACACGGGTTGGGGGTGGGGTGGGGGGGGAGTGCTTGTTGCAGTGAAGTGTTTTCCTGAGGCAACAGCTATATAAAAGTTTTGGTTTAGTAATTTCTACGTGATGTGTGAGCAGGGTTGTGTATTAGAGTTTGTCTGTTTGTTTTTAGAAAGGCAAAGTGTGTCCAGGGAAAGAATGAATAGAGGACCCCCCCCCGGCTGGTGGATTAAACCACTCTGATTACTGGTCACATGACAAATGGCCACACAAGGGCTAAACTTATCCTTGCCTGATCCTCTTCACTTAAACACAGCTGGCTTCACACATGTTAAGAGTAGTAGCTTGTTGTGGGAAAACTCCCTGAGATACATTTTTCTTTTTAAAGATTTGTTTTTCATTTTATTGACAGGAGAGCTGAGGAGAAAAGGGAAGAGAGAGAGAGAGAGAGAGGAAGTCACACAGTCGGAGGCCAGGTCGGAATCGAACCTGTGCCCGGTGCATGAGATACAATCCACAGAGGTATTGCTCGGGTGGAAATTCAACTGCCAGTAAAATCCATTATTTTCCTCAAACTTTGATATGAACATTGGCCTCGGAGGATCTCACACATGAACGACCCAGCGTACGTTGTATGTGACGTATTATTATATCAGCTACTGGGATCACGTGACTGGGTTTACAGCTCATCGACACCAGCGTCCACTCTGATCATCACTCTTGACTAGTTCCTGGGGTTTAGCTCCGGTTTTGCTCCTGGGGATATTCGTTTTCGTTTAGTTTGTATTTTTAAGTTTGCCTCTGTCATGTGTTAGAAGTCTCATAACCCCCCCACTCGTGTGCAGGTGAAAAGGGAAGAGAGAGAGAGAGGAAGTTACACAGTCAGGTCGGAATCAAACCGGCGCCTGGTGCATTGGACATCTGGAAGAGATACAATCCACAGAGGTATTGTGCAGATTGAATTTCAAGTGCCAGTAAATTATTTTCCTCAAACTTTGATATGAACATTGGCCTCGGAGGATCTCACACATGAACGACCCAGCGTACGTTGTAAGTGACGTATTATTATATCAGATACTGGGATCACGTGACTGGGTTTACAGCTCATCGACACCAGCGTCCACTCTGATCATCACTCTTGACACATTTGTCTGGGTTATGCTCCTAGTGATTTTCGTTTTCTTTGAGTTTATATTTCATGTTTGCCTCTGTCACGTGTTAGAAGTGAGCAAAAAAAAAGAAATTACTAACAATTTTTGAAACTAACAATTTAGTAGCACTTAAATGGCACTTTGTAGTTTCGCTTCATTTTTGAAGAAATTGTACTTTCTTGATTCTTGTTGTTCTTTGTTTGTAACCTCGGGGTTGAATACACTTATTGTAAGTCGCTTTGGATAAAAGCGTCAGCTCAATGAAATGTAATGTAATGAGCAGAGAAATCTCTCTCCTGTGTTCTCACATCAAATTATCTGGACATTCTTTGGACGTTATACGACTGTACCAGGCGGTGAAAGTTTGAAATTGTGGAGACTCTTATACTCAGACTTCTGGATTCACATACATCTCCTCCATAGACGTCTGTGGATTTCCATCTGAAAGCAGCCATTGTGTTCACATTCCTTCGCCTCGCTTATTTTGTTCATCACAAAAATTAGGTTATGTTTTGGCGAAATCCACCAGAACATGTTGGTTAAATCCTGATTATAGGATATTGTCTGTGGACGGGTGTGTCTTTGACCCAGATTAAATCATCTCAGCCCCTGTTTGGGTGGAGTTCAAATCCCGTCGGTCGGGGGGGTTTCTGTGGCGTTTGCATGTTTTTTAGTTTTCAGAAACACATCAGATAATAGAAAGCAAAGCTCTGCACACTCCACATAATTCACACGCTGCCATGGGACACACGCTTGGGGAATGGTCACTTTGGAAAATGGATGTTTTTACAAATTTATCACAAGACGTTTTTTTCCCTCTGTGATCTCCGGCGTGTTACTGACTCCACATTTTCTCAGACACCGAACAAGCGATTCTGTCGAGTCTTTTTTTTTTTTTCCCGGGGTTAAAAAACACTGAAGAATGCTTTCCAGCTATTTCTGCTTTATTTATTTCCCCCGTGGTCGCAGAGCACAGAGCTAACATGAGCCAGCACTATGTGTGGGTTTATCTGGGTTTACTCTGGAGCCGAGCGGCAAACACAGATAGAGACGCACCAACCGTACAACACTGAGGATATAACCACAACACTTTAACACAACCAAGGAGTCGATCGTGACTCCGACTGAGCTTCATAGGATACTCGAGGCACGATAATCACGCTACCTGCTTCAACCTCTATGTCCAAGAAAAACAAAAATGAGATATACCAAAACATTTAGCCTTAAATTAAACTTCAGACAGTAACAACCTGTAAACAGATTGGTTCCAGTCTAATTAGATTCAGTAGAAAATTCCCCCACAAGCCAAATTCTTTTAATCCACGTTGTTTTGTCACAACGGAATGGCGGATAGTTTGTCGCGTTGGCGTCAGATAATGGTGGTGGACCACGGCCGAGGGGGCAGCAGATGATGGATCCTAACTGGTGGCAGTGGACAATGACTGTGGACTATAGTGGCATCTGATCTTGATGGTGGATCATGATCTTGCTGCTGACCATAGACTACAACAGGGGTTCCCAAAGTGGGGGTCGCGACCCACCGGGGGGTCGCGAGACACAGAGGCGGGGTCGCGAAATGCATTCCAAAAAAAAATACAGTTATTTATTTTTTTTGGTATAATACATACATATGAGTTGATATTAGAATAAAACCATGCAATTGTAGCCGAGCGTTTAGTTGTTGTATTGAATAAGGCCTCAGCCTAAAAAAGACACAGGAGACATAGCAGCCGTTTAGTACAGCACATCCTTCCGGTAAAATCCCTCTTCAAAATAAGAGTCACTAAATAAAATAGCTTAAACATTTCCCATCAGTTTTTTTCTTTTTTCTCCCCTTTTTTTCCTCCACAAAAAAAAAATTTCATTTTTTTATCTTACGACACAGGTTAGCGACAGTTAAATTTACGGCAGCACCAGTCACACGGTAGCTGGCCAAAACTCTTTTGGAAAGCAGCTGAAAATTATTGACAGTCACAATGAAACGTTGGTTTATACCAACCAAATCGAGGAGGCCACAGGAACAGGACAGGCTAGCGGAGAAGGAGAGGCTACTGAGCTTGAGAAGCTAGCGGAGAACGAGAGGCTACCTGAGCAGACATGCACAAGCACGCACGCATAGTGCATGTGCGTGGCTGTGCGCAACATTATAAACCACCTCCAGTGTCGTTGGGGGTCCCCAGTCTCTGGCACCGTTATTTTGGGGGTCGCAGGCTGAAAAGTTTGGGAACCCCTGGACTACAACATGTTTACCCTCATCAATGCTGCTAAAACCTTTATCTTGATGATGTTTTCCTACACTTGACATCTATTGCACTTCTGTCCGTCCTGGGTGAGGAATCCCTCACATGTGTCTCTCTGAGGTTTCTACATATTTTTACCTGTTAAAAGGGTTTTTAGTAGTTTTTCCTTACTCTTGCTGAGGGTTAAGAACAGAGGATGTCACACCATGTTAAAGCCCTATGAGACAAATTGTGATTTGTGAATATGGGCTATACAAATCAAATTTGATTGATTGACAACTGCACAAGAGTCATCAGTGAGCAGGCGTCTGTCTGTGCAGCTGCTAACCATCGGCAGGGAGAATATGAGGAAACAACTGAATAACTGTGGCGTGATTTAAATTGACTTTACTGTACAATCAACAGTCGCTCAGGGAAACATACTGAATCAGATCCTCTTAGCACCGCTGATGTTGTCTATTGGCCTGTGTATTGTTGCGGGTTTGAGGAAGTCCAGTGTCAATTGTGGTGTGATTTTTAAAATGTGATGAGTTTAGTTTTATTAAACTTTGAACAGGCGACCAGCGCTTTGACGTAAGTGATGTTGATCACGACAACAGCAACTACAATGGATTCTGCACTTTCCTGTGAATCGAGCCTCACTGAACTTTGACAAAACGGCTCGTTGTTCAGCACCAGTGACGCAGCTTCATGGTTCTATCGACTGAATCCTACAGAAAGTCACTTTAAGAGTTTCAGGAGGATACAGTGAGTAGAAAATACGATTTGTCCCGTGGAAATCAGCCCTGAATCCGATCAACTGAACATTGAAGCCATCAGCCAGACATTTTCATCCAAATCTGATAATTCACCATCAGCATAGTAAATGAGCTGATACATAAAAACATTGATGAAAAGAAATACCATAAAGCAGGCGTCTCTCTGTGCAGCTGCTAACCATCGGCAGGCAGAATATGAGGAAACAACTGTTCCCACTGAGGTCTGTGGGTTATTGTGAGTAACTGTGGCGTGATTTAAATTTGACTTTACTCTTCATCGACAGTCGCTCAGGGAAACGTACTGAATCAGATCATCTTTGTTGGGTTTACTCTGATGTCGTCTATTGGCCTGTGTATTGTTGAGGGTCTGAGGAAGTCCAGTGTTGATTGTGGTGTGATTTGAACGTGTGATGAGTTTAGTTTTATTAAACTTTGATTGAGACAACCAGCGCTCGGACACATTGACGCAGGTGATCACGACGACAGTAACAGATTCTGCACTTTTCTGCATATAAACTTTGAATAAAAGGCTGACGTTGATGAAAGAAAGTACAATAAAGCAAGTGGAGCAGATGCACCCCCATTACTAATCTTGGAGGGTTCTGGTTCTGCTGCATCCCCCCAAAAAACGTATCATCTCCCAGTCCCTGCAGTCAGGAGATAATTCAGCTTCCTACACCGATGATCATTTCACTGTTTTTAAGCAACAAAATCAATCAATAAAATCTGAAGGTTGTGCCCCCCCCCCCTTTGAGTTGGTTCAGTCCACTGCAGTGCAGTGACAGACAGGCTGAGCCCAGCTTCTCCTCAGAGCGTGAAAGAGACCAAATTAACGAAGCATTAAACTTTCAGCAACTTATAATTAACTCATATTAAGGAACTTGTTTTGAAAGGTCCAGTTTGCAGGATTTAAGGCTCTATCAGGAGAAAATGGATTGTAATTCTGTCTCCATTAGTGTGTAATCACCTTAAACTAAGGATTGGTTCAGTGGGCAGACAATCCTTTAACTTTTTTAGGCTCCATAAAATAGCTTCTTCTCAAAATCCCTTCCTGTCCTCATCCAGCTCTGTAGCTCCAACAATCAAACTGATCTGGAGGCTGCTTCTTGATTTTAATCTGATGTTGTGGTAATGCAGGAAACCTCCCTCCCTCGCATGCGGCACAATAGTTTCACCGGATCGCTGCAGCCGTCTGGTGCAAGTGTCGCCTGAGTCATTTGACGTATTTCCACAGCATCTGGGTCACTGCTCAAATTAAGAGCAAATCAATCAGGAGGCGGCTGCGGCTCAGGAAGCAAAGCAGGTCAGCCGCTGATCAGGGTGATGCCGGTTCAAATCCCACCTCCTCCAGTCTGCTTATGGGAGAGATACCAAACCTCACACTGGTAGATATGGGTATTAAAGCATGGGAGAATCTAAAGTGCTCTGAGTGGTTTTCTATGAATTCAGTTCATTGTGTGTGTGTCAAGTTGCAGATGGAGAAATAAAGACAAACTTTGTAATTCTGTTCAACCAAAGCAACACTGATAATTATGCTAAATTTTGACCTCAGCCTTAAAACTCTCTGTCACACACTCACTCACACTCACACAGACACACACACACTCACTCTCACACTCACTCACACTCACACACACACACACACACACACTCACTCACTCACACTCACACACTCACTCAAACACTCACACTCACACTCACACACACTCACTCACACACACACACACACACTCACTCACTCACACTCACACACTCACTCAAACACTCACACTCACACACACTCACACACACTCACTCACTCACACACTCACTCACACTCACACTCACTCACACACACACACTCACTCACTCACACACTCACACTCACTCTCACACTCACACTCACACACACACACACACACACACTCACACTCACACTCACACACACACACACACTCACACACACACACACACTCACTCACTCACACACACACACACACACATACAGTTGAATTTATTCATACACTACTATTACGTTTATTTATTACTATTTTAACCTTTACTCTGCACTGAGTCACACAGAGGTTATCAAAGTTGATACTCAAGACTTTGGCATCTTCCTGCTTGTTGTTGATTAGCTAATTGTGATATTTGCTTCACAACAACAGGATTCAATTTCATGTCCAGAGTCTGAGGTTAAAGCCTCCACAGGCCGTCTCCTTCGAGCTACAAACCCAAAAAACACCTCAACACTCTGAAGCCTGACAGCTGCTAGAAACCGACTCTTCTGCAACTCGCTCGCTAACTTCTGAAAATCCTCTCTGCCTCATTCGGAAACAAACTCAATGATTGGCCTTGTTGATTGTGTTTTATTCCTCTTCTCAGACGTCTTCACTCGCTGCAGCTGGGACGCAGAGAGGATTTCCACAGATCCGATTACAGACTGATACAGAAACAACGTACCGACCCGAAACCTCTAAGAACCCGATGGTTGAACGGTTAAAGTTAACTTCTACGCATTGGTGCGAAGGTAATTTGGCTGAGGCCCCCCCCCACACACACACACCTCTCCCTCCCTCTCCTCCGTCCCCTCTCTACATTCAGAGGCCAATCACGTACATGCTCGATAAAACAGTTTTTCTTCACTAAACTTATTTTCTCCGCTATAAACTCCCACTTTGAGGATTAGAAGTTACACAGACAGTCCAATACCAATAACCCCCCCCCCCACCACCACCCACACACCCACTCACTCATTACTGGGCAGAGCCTTTAGTCGGCTTTGATTGCTTGTCTCCGTGTCAGATCTCCATTGCTTCATCTCACCCTGCACTTAGGAACGGCTCCTCTGACCACCGCTCGCTCTCACTCTATTTTTATTGCGTTACATTTACGGCAGCAGTGACACAACTTAACAGTACCAATGCCTTTGGCTCTGTAATGATTGTAAACAGCAGATAACACAATGTGTTTTCACTCGACTGCACCGAACACAACACTGGAAATATGCGTCTTTCTTTTTCCCGTCTTTTCCAAGCCCTGTAAAAAAAAAACTGATAATATTATTCCATATATAATAAGCGGAAAGCTTATTTTCATATTCAATGGACGGCACAGTGTGCTCCTTCTGTGGCAGAATACATGAAATTATGATCAAAGCAAAAATGAAACTCAAATTACACACTTAACACGCAACAATATTAGCATAATCATTATTGTTTAATAGCATGAAGAGGAAGAATGGTATCTTAAATTGCATTTAATAGAAACAGAAAAGAGACTCGTTCCTTTTTGAAGGGAAAACTATAGAATGTACAATGTGCTGTCTGATAGAATTCTGCAAGAACCGGATTTCATTATTGTAAGAGTTGGAAATAAATGAAAAACAATCACAGGCAAATTCCTCGGTCAGTTTAGAAGCCCAGTAATATTTATTGGCAAGGGTTTAAAGTGATAGATTTTAATACTAATATTCTCTGACAGTTGGCACCGCAAGCGCATAACGATATACAACAATATACAACAAGCATCACTCTGCGGTTTACCACCATTTTCATCTCCGCCACAGACGCTGTGTTTTCTTTTTGATTGTTGTTTAGCAGGATTACGAAGAAACAACAGGACAGATCGCCATGAATCTTGGAGTGGGGGTGCACGTGCCTGTGCAACAGATTCCAAGTGACAGGTCCACAGGCTACAGAGGGAAATACAAGATCTCAACTTCAGTGGAAACTAGGAGGTCTGATGGTCTACGTGGACGGTAACGACTTTATGGAGTATAGTATACTTTAGCTAATAGATCTTTTGAACATGGCTATAAAACATGGTGACATCTTAAAAGCCTAAGGCGTCCCGACTCTTATGCTCAGACTCTTTGAACACTATTCCAGATGTTATTCGTTAGCTCTTTCCCCCAGAGAATACTTTTTGACCTGTACAATGAGAGACCCTGTTGTGTGACGTCATGCTATCCCTAGTGTTGGGGTCCCACCTCCCCATGGGGTCCCACCTCCACAAATAAAACTTGTTGTCTTGCAAGAGGCAAGTCAGATTTTCACTTATTCGCTGGTGTGATATCTCAAAGTTTCTAGAGCTCGTTCTGACCTGTGAACTTCTTGTAATAAACATTACATGTATACATGTAAGTTCTGGGTCTGCGGTCTCCTCTCTTCAAACACCGACTTCGACAAGACACTGCGGCTTGAAAGACATGAAGGGAGCAAGCAGAACACCAAGTTACAGATCACGTATGTTATAAATGCAGAAGTCTGGATAAATAGAATGAAAAAAAATAGCCTTAGCAGAGTTAGGCACTTCACCAGGTTTCCATTGTCCAGCCCTCAGTTAAAGGTATCTCATATGTTCTCCAAATATTCATATGATTATTCAAACTGAATGTGAGAGCACCACGTGAACCAGTGATGGTTTCACTGGTCAGTTGAGTTGTGAATTGGTTTGTCTTCTACCAGCTACACTGCACAGTTTAAAAACAAAGCATTTGTTTGATGGAGCTGAAGGAAAAAAAAAAAATGAATCCATTTCCCTGCAGTATACATTGTTTGTTTTACTCCACTATCTGTCTTCTCAGTTTGAGACATTCCAATTTAAAGTGCAATGACCACGGCTGCAGAAGTGGACACTTTCCTTCCGAAGAAAGATGGATTGCCTCTTGCTTCTTCCTCGGGAACTAATTAGCCAGTGACTTCCAGGGCCCATGTTCAAATGCCAAGTCCTGAAGCTCCATGACTGGGGGGGGGGTGGGGGGGAGACGGTCGAAGATGGACTCGCAAAAGAGGCAGAAACATAGACCATGCTAATTGTCTATTACCAAAGCTCTTTGGAGGCTGTTTGACTTCCGCTGTTCAAATCAACCCAATTTTCTTGTGGTGTGACAGTTAGTTTGTGCATCATGGGAGGAAGTCAGCGTGAGGCTGAGTCTTTTATTTAAGGTAGAGATACGGCCGGGGATTAATTATTTGCTCCATCTTCATCAATCAGTGGAGAGTGCAGCTCCGTCTGCAATTTTCCGTCTGTACCCGACCATGAAAATTAGCCGAGTTCGACCCAAACCAGACAAACTTTTAGTTTCTTGTGTTTGAACTTGAACCGAACCAGGCAAACTTTCAGTGTTTTGTCTCTGAACTTGAACCGAACCCAACGTTTTCCCTGATTTCACAAACATGCTGTTAGGCTTTCTCAGAGTAAGGATTTCTGATACAAAAATCAGAAATCCAATTCAATAGTTGGCAAAACAGAATTCCAAAAAAGGGAAAAACTTGCCCCTCCACAACCTATCTACACCCCTGTGAAGTGGATGCAGTTTTTTCCCCTCTACAGGAAGTTATAACTATGCTCTTCAACCGTCTGGAAGAGTAGTTCCATCGTTTTCATTGTGTTTTTTCCAACATCCACATATAACCTCCACTTTTCCTTCCTTGGCCACGCAGTAGAGCATGTGTGATGATCCGTGCTCTGTAAGTGGATTTGCCGCTCGGTGGAATCACGAGGTAGACTGCAGCACTTAATGATGGCGTTTTCTGACACACTCCATTTTGATTTCACTCTGGTGAATTTGAATAACAAGCTGTGGGATACAATGGCTAATTGGCTGATCCATCTGGACATTAAAGGCATTTCATAGCGCACTTAGTGTCTTTTCAATGGAATCCAATGTGCCATTACAAGAATTCAATTGGAGGCAGAAGGAGTAATGGAATTGCAGAGGAATGAATAGTGATCAAGTGCTCAGCTTCGTTCGCCAGCTCGCTCGGAAAAACCGTCAGGAAGACAATAAGCATAATTTGTAGCTGAATTATCCACTTCCACTTAACAATGCATGTGATATCACTCCTGTGTATGTTCTATGTATTAGGATGAACCCAGTGAGATGTAGCACCTTGTTCTAGAGGGCGTCCCAACAAGACCTCACAGTCACTTTACATGTGATTTGGCATAGAGATGCAAGTAAAAGATAATCAATAAGTTTAAGCAGAGTTGGAAGCAGATAGTAATGAATAAAATGAAAAGCTTTGGTGAAATTATTAAAGATTGTACTGTAGTATACTCTGTTAATCGATCCCTTTCACATAGGTAGAAACCAGAATCACATGTTTAAGCATGCGGCCCTAATGATTGGATTCTCAGAAAAATGTGTTCCTCGTCATTTCTCTCCCTCTAGGGAATGATCTGACCTGTTAATGGATGAGTATAGAACATGGGTCTTCGTCTATTAAGCACAAGGCATGTCCTTATGTATTCATCATTTCTTTTACGTATCATATGCTCAGACACATGCAGTCATGTCCTGCTAAACCACGGGATGTGGGACGTTGTCATGGGCGTAGGCAGCCTCTCTGTATATATTGTGTACTCGAACCTTGCAAGTTAGACTTCTGCATTGGCTGGGAACGTCACGAGGTATCTAGATGCCCGTCCTGATCCGTGAACTTCTTTGTAAATAAACTTTAACTATGCAAGCTAGTTCTGGGTCCACGGAATCCTTCCTTCACCTTCACCATTGACATCTCGGCAACTCAGAATATACGATAGATTCTTTATGTTCCCTGTGATCTGCAGCAGAGAACACATCGTCTGCAAATAATTCCCCAAACTTGTTAAATATGAATCAAATCTTGGAGGAAGACGACATTCAAGACGGCAACGAGATTGGATCCTTCAGTTTGAGTTCCTGACAAGCTTCACCCATCTTCACATAAACTCCTGGACAGCTCTTTGTGCAGCAGTGGTTCTCCTTTCCGGTTCTGCAGACTGAGTTCTGCAGCCAGGTCTGTACGACAGGACAATTACTGCAGGTCAGCTTCAGGAGGAAAAACTCCAACCAGCTTCACCACATTCCAAACAGGCAGGTTTAGAACAGACACTGCACTTGTCACTGGTGAGTTTGAGCCAGGACGTAGTGGTTAACAGCCAAATGTAAAAGGTTTAATGGCTGATACTGAAATAAGCTGAGTATTCATCATAATAAATGTATCTTAGACTATAGCATTAGACCAAATACTGGATATCTGCATCTATATAACATAGGTCTGTTGGTTAATTGTGACATGTGCACATTTCCAGGTGTTTGACTTGCATCGAGACAAGGAAAAGACTGGAAGAGGATAAATAAAAGAGAAACTACTTTGATAAACTATATGTTCTATTCCCTAAAGTCCAGCATCATTGTTTTTACTTTATTCCTGAATGACGTTCTGAACTTGGTCCATTTTCTTAAAAGACAGAGATGTGAACAGTCACCAAGAAAATCCAGTAGTCGGGTAATGAGGTAGAACGGAGGATAAATTGAATGTTGCCACTCTATTAATCAAACGAGAGCTGCCAATACAAAGCTTGGTGACCCTCCATCTCTCGCCTAAACATGCAGCTTGAGTTTCCACACACACACAAGTGAACTATCGTCGAGGCGATCAGACGTTACACCTGAACCTCAAGATTGTATCTGGGTGTGAAATGAGAATCCAGTGGAGCAGCGATTGGGATCTGAGGTTATTCAAGAAGGCTCATTAAGGAGTTGGGCAACATGTACACTGGTAGGTACATTATTCCTCTGTCGGATGAATTATCTCATTTAAACATCAACCTAGAGTAAAAGACGTGTCCCTGGAGCACCTGTTGGATCTGAATACATAGAACAGAACAGGATAGAATAGAACTGAGCCGTGTTTCATGGTGAAATGATCTTTATTCTAATGCAAAGGGTAAAACTGTTTTACTCACAAGTCTCCAATCAGTCAAATGAATGATATAATTTTACATCATCAATGAGACAAAAACAGATTCATGTGAATATGTTGAATTCGATGGGCCGGACCCATGGGATATTTCTGTGAGTAAACTGACAGAAACAACTTTTTCACTTTCTTGAAAAGCTTGTGTAAAGCCAGTGAACAGCCAAAAAAATAAATAAATGCAGATTTGCTGTATATCCTTAAAGTGGAAGGGTAAATGACAGCCGGGCTCATTAGTATGCAGAAGAGGACGCTGGTGGAATTGAGAAAATAATATACAAACCGACGACAGATAAAGGAAAAAGGCAACATGAGGTGTCTTAGTCAGGTGCTGAGCCACCGAGTGCAGCCAGAACAGCTTTGATGCACACTGGCATATATTCTACAAGTCCCTGGAACTCTGCAGGGATTCAACTCAATATTTCCACGAGATATTTCCCCTCTTTTGGTATTTGGATGACAGTTGTGAAGAGGAATGTATTACACACGGGTCCAAAAATCCCTCCATAGGTGCTGGAATGGGCCGAGGGCCGGGAGGCTGTTAAAAGGCCACAGCACTTGATCTACATAATTTCTATATGTCTATTGTAACCTGTGCTGTAGCCATGTCTCTGCAGCGAATCAGCACCCACTCCCCTGCTGCACTGGAGGGGAAGTTTCAAGATGAAAACCAACCTTGAGTATTTACCGAGTGCCTCTTAGTTCCCTCTGCTCTCCTGGAGTCGGCAGCTCTCGCTCGTCTTCTGCCCCAAGGTCGTGTTGATGCTGAAGGTGTGTGCGTTCGGCGCCCTGGAGACAGTCACGCTACGCTTTCATTCATTTGCGTTTCATGTACAGATTCTTATCCACCTGTGCTCCCCCCCCCCAACCCCCAAACAGGAAACACATCTAAGACCTGACTGTTGAATATTTATAAGAAGAGGATATGAAACGGAAAGAGACAGAAATCATCTTTGTTGATATGTTTTAAATATTATAATGTCCAGGAGAAGTCTCTTCTGTGAGAGTGTGTGAATTGGGACCACTGCCAATGACATATGTCAACAGAGAACATCTACGACAGATAGTCCAGGTTTCTTTCCTCTTGTAGATAAACTGGATCAACTAAAGGCAGAGTAGTCGTTTTGTATCCAAAGGAAGGAGAGAAATTGGACCTCTGTGCGTTTTCCAATGAGATAGGTGCACAAGTGTGTGTAGGTGCATGCATGTGTGCAGGAGTATGTGGGTGTGATATGGATTAGTTTGAGTGAACACTGCAGTGCACGCTGTCGCTAAACCCTTGAATGGGATTAATTCGAGGTGGGCTCGCCGAGTGAAAGACACCATTTACCTTCTCGATCTGCAGCTTTCAATGAGCTCCTCTGTTAAAGGTAACGTGTCTGTGTGTGTGTTGTGCAGTGTGTTTGTTTATACACGGCAGACAGCAGGGTGTGTGTGTGTGTGGGTGTGTGTGTGGTCCAGGTCGAATTTGTATTATGTGGACTAAAATCTATTAACACAGTCAGAAAATGGGGACAAAAAGCAAGTTGTACATAATGTAGATTATTGAATTGTAAGGTTAGGGTTAGTTAAGTAGTAGCTATGATTCAGGAGTAAATCTCCAGTAAATCAATGTATGTCTTAGGTCATGGTGTGTGTGTGTGTGTGTGTGTGTGTGTGTGTGTGTGTGTGTGTGTGTGTGTGTGTGTGTGTGTGTGTGTGTGTGTGTGTGTGTGTGTGTGTGTGTGTGTGTGTGTGTGTGTGTGGCCCAGGTCGAATTTGTATTATGTGGACTGAAATCTATTAACACAGTCAGAAAATGGGGACAAAAAGCAAGTTGTACATAATGTAGATCATTGCATTTTTAGGTTAGGATTAGTTAAGTAGTAGCTATCAGGTCAGAGTAAATCTCCAGTAAATCAGTGTATGTGTGTGTGTGTGTGTGTGTGTGTGTGTGTATGTGTGGTCCAGGTATTACTCATACTATTGGGACCTCAGTTTGATTACCCAGCCACACTTTGCCAATATGCTTAAAGCATAAATCATTATATTATAATTGAAGAGACGTTTTAAAGTTTGGGAAACGTTAGTGAAATGTTAGGTTGTTAATGAATCATTATCATCAAGGAAGAAGTAGTTAAGGTTCTGGTAAGTTTTCCAATCAATCATCAAACTTTCCTTCAAAGTCAATTCTAACTCCTCTTAAGTTATAGAGACTCGCGTTAATGCAGATATTCTACAAAACAACCTCTTTCCTCTGCATTTCAGCCTCTAGTCGCCATGGTAACAGCGTTTAAGTCACTTAAATAAAGATTTTTGTACGAGTAAAACGTAGCATCTAGGGAACAAAGACGTCAAAAGCCTATTTCACAAGTCTCCCGTTGCTTTGTGTAATAAACCTGCACCAGAAACAATAACTTGACGGTGTTGGTTTCTCTACGAGTAGTTATAATAACAAGTTTGCAGTTAAATTTAGCATCAACATTATCACCCTTTGCAGGCGTCTGCTTCCTGGTATTGACGGATGGTTGATGTTGACTTTATCGCCACCTACTGGCCCGGCATTGCTTATTTGAGTGTTAATCGTCTTTTTTGAGTTTCTGAGATATTTTGTGGACTGAGAAGTTTTTTAAACAGAAGGGAAAATATCTGTTTAAAAAGGAGCAGGGTCACATTGTGTGGACAAGGCCTGTGTGTGTGTTTATGTTCTAATGCTCACAGGTTAGAGAATGTGAATCTAAATTAAGCGACTCCAGCAAACTCAGGGCTGGTGTTTCATAACAGAGTCACAGGGAATGTAAATGAATGCATACTCTCCGAATGACCTCCTGGATCGGTAGTTTGAAATATTTATCAGCAGACAGAGGGGTCGGCTCAAGTCAGAGGTTTTTACGGCTCCACTTAGTATGAATATACTCCGGCTCCTCTGGACGACGCTCTGTTGAGCAACATAGAAATCGACATGTCTGCTTTCCCCCGTCTCGCTCCATCGTCGTTTTCATTTCTATTAAAATAGAGATTCTTCCAAATGACTGAGGAGAGGAACTTGAGCCGAAGCCGAACCAGCAAAAGGGAAGATCCTGTTAAGTTTTGGTGCAGATGTAAATAAACCAGTAGATCAGGGAATATGGTTTTACTTTATTTGTTTCCCACAGGATTAACTTGATCTATGGCGTATCACGTGCCACAGATTCCAGGCGACAGGTGCACGGACCAGAGAGTGAAAGAGTATCAACCAGAGAACTGCATTATGTGCCTCTACTGAGGACTGAACACGGCTGCACGATTCAGAAACAGCTCCAAACACTCAAGTTAAAGATCTCTCATGTCATTACCAGAAGTGTAAAAATGTTTTGGGTGCATTATGAAACTGAAAACTCTGACTCGACAGTAAACGCTGCCTCGACACCACCAGATAACGGCTTCAGCCTCGGAGGAGAGACAAGTGCTTTCAGAGCTCCCTTCTAGTTTCATTTTTTTATTTTGCTCACTTGATGGATTGTTAATACCACCTTGATGTTTTCGGAGCTGCGGAGACGAACCTCAAATCGTCTCTCACAACGTCGAGTGAATACAGATGAAATGGCTTTGGAGAATTTAACGAAAGTGGAAAGCGATATTTGTCTCCGTTGTTCTTTGACGTTACCGAAACAATAGCGCAACCGGAATATGGATGAACACGCACATCGCTCCTTGGAAGTAAATTGGAAACAGTTTTATTGTGTGTGTTGTCAGACCGTGGGCGTGTGGAGCTTTTCCACTGAAGAGACTAATATTAGCGGCACAGCTGCAGCACAGAGCACTTGAACACAGCTGCAGGATACAACACCCGGTGCATCGCAGCATTACTACACATCTACTTTATTATTACATTGTCTTTCTGTTTCTTAAGTGGTTTAAATGACAGAAACCTGGTTTTTCTTCTAAGCATGACAGACCAACTTCTGTTAATATGAACAAGATGTGTGTGATTACTCTTTTTCACCATCTGAATTATTGGCAGACAATTTTGCGTGAGATTAAGCAATTAATTTCCTCCACTGGAGTCTGACTTCATCTCCAGTGACAGACTTGGCCGTACACAGGAATTTAGATGAAGTGACACACACACACACACACACACACACACACACACACACACACACACACACACACACACACACACACACACACACACACACACACACACACACAGACTGTATCAGTCCTTACAGAGTAATCTGAGTCAACACCAACAACCTGAGCTTAGAGAGAAGCGCTGTGAACGATGAGTGTGTCCATCTCTCTCTGAACCATCTGGAGCAGATGATGAAGTGCTTAAAGGTCTGGGAAGTATTTAACAGGAGAAGACGTGGCTGCAGAATTTTTGTTATTTGTTTATTTGTTTATTTAGATAAACAAAAATTTAATTAGCTCTACCCTAAGACAGAGCTACTTTTAGTGGGGTCCACATTTAAGACATACATACAGATATCAAACATTTAAAACATACGTTGAATTACAAATATCAAAAGTTAAAATACATTAAAATAATGATCATACAATTTTATATTACAGATATCAAAAATGAACTAAGTGGTTATGCAGTTTTACCTTTGTCATGATATAAAACACTGATATATCCAATTCCATAGAAGCATAAACTGCAAACCATGTAAGAGAATACTACACATTTATTTACAGTACATCACCGTCTAGTTAGAAGAGCAACAGATTGGAATTCAGGATTTTTGTTGTTTTCTACCGCAGAGTGAGACATCTCTGTTTTCTGAATACGTGTGTGAGGGAGTCACAGGGAACAAGGTGCACCTCTGTAAGCCAGGGTTGCTCGCAGACGCCATTGGCTCACGCTGGAGTGTCACGGCCCCTCGCACGGGAACGCTGACATTCCCATAAAGGGCCGACTCTGTAAAGCCACTTATCTCTCGGTCCAGCGACAGAAATGGTCTTGTGGCTGCGATGGGGGCGGAGGCGGGGGGGGAGAGGAGCGTCCTTTAGCCGCGTTTGTGATTGAATCTGAGACGCGACGGCAAAAGACGGAGGCTCCTCAGGGGACGAGTGTCTTCATTACCACGGCCTGTCTCTGGTGAAGGATGGTGCAGAGTGGACTCCATACGGCTCCACAGATAGAGAGATATCACACAGGAGCACAGGAGCCTCTTCAAACACATTTGTCAAGTTTAGATTCAACACAAGCCACAGATTGACCCTGATGCTTGACCCAGAAAGGGCTTCGGTGACGAGGTGGACCGACGGAGAGCGACAGCAGAAGAAGAAGGAGCATCGGTTTGTTTATTAAAACACAAGTCGATCGCTGGACCTTCTACCTCCTCCTGCCTCCAACATTTCTCTCCCTATTATTATTGTTATTATTATTACAGCAATTACTGTGACAAACGGCCGCCCACTCCGAGAAAGAGCTTTCTTTGTTGATTTTTCCTCTTTCTCTCTCTGACATTGTAAGATCTGGACCTTGTGATTTAAAGCACCTTGAGATAATGACATGTTATTTTGCTGCTCAACCAAGAGTACTGAATCAAATTGAATTTGAAACATTTTCAATAAAGCAAAACAATCAACTAATAAATATTATATTGTTTTAACTTTATTTAAAAGCGGGGTTTACAAGGTGCTTTTAGAGACGGATCAGAAACAGGATTCTCAAACAAACACTGATAAAAAACAAATAATAAATAAAAAGCAATAAGAGGACGGCATCATATAAAAGCAGTAAATTGAGATTAAAAGAATAGGAATAACAAGAAGATATTACACAAAAGCAAAATCAATACAAATTTATAGAATAAAGCAATAAAACATAAAAGATAAAAAAAGACAAACACAGGCATCAGTCAAATTATATCAACCGTTTATGTTCTTGATCTATTGAAGTTATATTTTAAAGAGAAAACACTAATAGTTTCACCCTTTATTTGGCTGATAATAAAAAGATATAGTGTTTAAATCCAATTGCAATTTTTCTGGGCTGAAAAAATAAATAATTGGTGGCACCATTCCTTTTTTTTATTAAGTATTTTTTGGCAAATAGCTTTAATTTATTTCTGGAACAACCTGAGTGGGGGTGTCCACAAGCTGCGTTGTGAATAACAACTAACTGCTGTTAATCCACAGCAGGTAAAAAAATATCAGCGGCGAATAAAATAATTTATGAACCAAGACACGAGAGCCATGTTTGAGTTAATACATGTAAGCTCTATCTAACACAGCCGAATTAATTAAACCATTTCAAACAAAATGCGATATTCCTTGAGTCAGTCACGATTACAAAGGCGATGCTGATTTACATTAACCAGAGTATAGAGGGAACGTTGCATTAATACCAGCGTGCACATGTCTGGAATATCTTAAGCATCACATCCAAGCTGTGAGCTCTTCACACGCCGGGTGCATAATCAAGAAAAGAGTAATGATGGACAAAAAAAAAACCTGAATAAAAACATTTCGCTCGTGTCTCATCCAAAAATTATGCAAATGGAGAAAAAAATGCTACAGCGTGGGAAGGTGTGAAAGCAATTCTACCCAATTTAAAATCTGCAGACCATTCTCTGTCAGGAAAACACAACATCCTGAAAACTGAAATAAAGTAGAAGTAGCAGTGATGCAAATGGGAATAATCAAGAAGAAGAAGAAATGTGTTTATCCACACGACTGTGGAATCAACTCGCGTGTGCACGGCTCACTGAACCCACGGCGTGTTGCTTTGTCCCTCTGCGAGCGTGTGACAGGCTGTTATTATTGAACAAGAGATAAGTTGCATCTCCTTTAGCTGTAAAAAAAAAACATGTAATGGCCTCGCAGAGTCTTCACTTCCCACAACACTTGGACAGCTGGTGACATTAAGAGACTACAACGTGTGTGGAGTGTCGTCTCACGCTCACAACAGGATTAGGGCCAGCGAGGGATAAAACACACAATCAATGAAGTTGTGAATCTGTCTCTTACCGAACAACAATTCAACTCATCTTAAAGCAGTGGTTCTTAACCTTATTGGAGGTACTGAACCCTGCAAGCTTCATCAGTGCATTCACCGAATAAAATATGATTTCTTCAAAACATAGGTATATATTTTATTAGTGCACAAAATGAACGATGCATCAGTTGCACACAAAATCACTGTGTTAAAAGAACAAAACCAACAAAACATGAATTTCACACAAAAGCATAACTCAATGAATATTTACTGCAAATCAATGTGACTTTTGCTGTTGCCTTTCAGATACAAGTTCAGAAATGCGCGCCTTCACCTTGGCATGTGCCACTCTCATATCATTTTCGCAACAAAGTCTGTTCCTTTTCTTAATTTTCATGTCTACCATCCTCGAAAAAGATTGCTCGCAAAGATTGCAAAGATACAACGTTTTATAAAATTGTCAACTTGGCATTGCAAATCATGCATCACGTTCCCCTATACACGTGAATCCATATTGCACGTATTCGTCCAACCACTTTCTTTTTTTGCTCGTCATAGTAAGTATGAAGGGATTGAAAGATTAAAATAATGTGGCGTGATCAGCTGCAGCCAATTATGGCCAAGCGGACGTCTAGTCTAGAATTATACAAGTGGGCTGAATTTATTTTGTGTAACACATTTTTACTAAGCAACTAAATATTTGTAATCTAACACGGAGAAGAAACGACATTATTAGTGTGAACCGGGCTATACTGTGTGTGTCTTGACCCCAGCCGAACCCCTGAGAGTGACTCACTGAACCCCTGGGGTACGATCGAACCCAGGTTAAGAACCACTGATTTAAACACTCTGTTTGATCTAATTCTGTTCCTGTTGTATTCGGATGAAAGCATTTTTGAAAACTTATTTCTTAAAAAAAGAACCTTGAACTTGCCGTGACACTTCTCATCCACTCGTGTGCAGGTTCTGCAGCTTCTGGAACAAAGTGAGGAAGTGAAGACTGAGCCAAGGATCCTGCAACACAGAGAGGGAAGAACCTTCACTCTCCTGATGAGACGCGTTTGGGCTGCCGTCCACCGCTCTGCCTCATTATTATGATAATCTGTCACGGTACATCAAACAGCTCCTGGCCTATAAATTACAAAGATAATTAATTGGAAAATGTTTGTCGGGGAGCAGCAGGACGTCCACTGTTTTGTTTGCAGCCCCGGCATCATTAGTGCGAGTCACACAACACGCTAAATATTTGCCACCCGGCACCTTTAATCATCTTAGCTTGACATGCACTTTGTGGTTTTATAAAAAGCGTATACTGGACTCTACGTTAAATTCCATTCATTGCATGCATTCATCTGACACGTTAATGTGGGTCCTGTGAGTAATTACAGTGCCATTACTCTGAAAGGCTTCCATGACTCGCAGCAGTCCACCCACCAGCTCAGGCCACACAATGGAAAGTCGACTTGCTGCTGTGATTCACATATACTGTACTTACTAGACATTAATATTCTGCATAAATACAGTTAAGAGATGCCCGATTGTGACCAGCGCCTCGTGGGTTAATACTTTGGCTCCGGACCGAGACCCCGGCGGCGTCGGAAGGTGGAGGAGGAGGAGCTTAGAGGAGTCGGGATGTGAGGAGGAGTTCCTCCCGTGTCCACTGTCACAGAACAGGAGATAATGTCAGCACTGTCGGGATTAATCTGCCTCGGCTGAGGGCAGAGATTAAGGCCATCTATGAAAGTGGGACAACGTGGCATCAGTGCTCGGCCACACGTGGAACCGGCCGTCGGCAGCTGGAACAGCGCCGCCCGGTGCACTTAGCCACGGGTTCAACGGTCCCGCAACCAGGACTCCGGGTCATCCAGAAATGGGTTTAATAGACTTTTCTAAAAGTAATAAAGGATGTAATAAAGGATGTCTCCTCAAAACTAAGGAATCCAGTGTGTCTTGCACTTGGAATACTCAGTGTGTGTGTGTGTGTGTGTGAGCTTTTTTCAAATCCCACGAGTTATAATCTTTGGCCCGTACAAATTTAGGACATGCTCTTGGATTATCACAAGTGTTTGCCTTGTACATTTTAAATTACATTGTTAAACCCTCCTCAACCGGTCGCAACTCAAAAACAAAACACAGCCTCATCTCCTCCGAAGCTTTATCGTCGTCCCTGCTGCTGTTTCCAGTGACTCACGCACAACTCAACCCTTTAAATTAGAGTTAATTGCAGTCAGAATCATAAGCAGGACACGTGCATATTAAGGGAACGGCTAATGACTACAGAGCACGCCGATCAGTTGTGCATAATAAACACTTCTGCCGCTCACGCCGACTGGAGAGATCCGCCTTCAGCACATTCTCCCGTGTCGAGATCGGCGTGCTCTCTTTGCCCCGGCGCCGCTCGAGAGCAGGCACCTGAAGATCACCCGCCTAATTGCAGAGCCAGCCGCGGCTAAATCGGTCGCCGCGTCCCGAACTCCGGCGCGAGTGACACGTTTATTAGTTCCCGCTGACAAATTGGAATCGGATCTGGCTTCAAGCGTTCACCAAACGCCTCCTTCATCACCTGCTTCATTGTGAGCTCCAGTTCGACTCTGATCAGCTGCACGTCTCTCGGTTTGATCACGACAAACGTGCACACGACGCAACACCAGCAGCTGGAGGATGTGTAGAAAAACACACATGATAGTCAGTTAGTGGCTTTTTCCTTTGAAATGTTCCCAAAAAACCCAATTTCATGAGGAATCGCAGGGGCTCCCTCCGGTTTCACCCTCCTGTGATTGAGTGCACAGCCAAAACCTACGGCTCCAACCAGCTCCGGGAAAAACTGTTACAGGACTCTAAGAGTACAATTGGTTTGAAAATGACCAATTCAAAAAATGAAAAGTGTTTTGTTGGAGGCGACTCGAAGCTTTTTCTGTTGCTTCTCTTTCTCTCCGACTCCACAACCACAACCACAAGCACAACCACGGCCCTAACTTCTGCTTTTGTTTAATCAGGTGAGTCCCACTTAGATTAGAAAACCTCTTTTTACGTGACAGACCCGGCCCAGAATAGCAGAAACACTGTTAAGAAGGTAAAGCAGACAAACAAGAAAATGAAGAACATCAAAGTCGGTCATAAAATACACTTGAACAGACAAACAGGACTCGAGAGCTTTTAGCAGGTCGGTTACTTACTTCCTGCACTCGAAGATGTCTTTTCCAATTCAGTCCCGACTCTGCAAAACACAAAAAGGTCCATAGAACAAAAAGGATGCCTTCTACAATTCCAGTTTAAAAGAGAAGAAGGTAGAATTTCATATTTAAGCTAAATATCTAATCATCATGGGCGGAGGAGTTTCTTTATAGTTATTACTTGTGACAATCCAGATAGCACAAGGATGTGATCCGCTCCAGGCAATGATGCAGCGCTTCAGGCCCGAACTAAATGGATGTGAGCCTCTAAAATAGCAAATGTGGGCCAAGTATCCCAAAATGAATTCGGGGCCTTTCTTGGCAAACATGCGGCGCTCGAGGCAAAGTGTAATGTGGATGTGGGCCCATGTGGTAAATGTGGTAAATGGTGACTGTGGCCGAAATAGCACAAAACTAATAAGGTCCACCTCTGGTTGCAGTATTGCTGTTGCTCACTTCCAGCAAAGAGGAGCGGACCGGTCATTTTTCCATATGGTACGTGGGCCGAATCTGGGCCATATCTGGGAAGCTGAACTATATCAAAGACCAAAATGTCACATAATAAAAACCAATGATCAACATATTAAGAATAGTGGGATTATGTGCACGGATACAAAACCATGACACTGCATATTCTTTTCAAATACATTCGAAACAACAGAGAGACTTTAAGTCACACTAAGCAATTTATTTATTTGATAAACTAGTGTTGTATATTTTTGTGTCTGCATCCCTGCACTGTATGGGTTTGTTTATATTAATATATACACAGTGAATCACAGATCTCCATCACTCCTCTCTACGATGCTGAGCTGAGAAAATTAAACATAATTGACAGTGAACTGTATTTAAAGATTAATCTGTTCCACAGGAAAGTGATGTGATGTAGTTTGATGAGAGAAAATACAGATTTATTACCACATTTTATTCTCTTCTCATATGTAAAAAGTGCTGGGTTCAATAATGAGATATAAGGAATCTAAATTTGAATCCAACATGTCTGCATAATCAGTTATCTGAGCCGTCCTGTTACATCACCGAGTGGTTAGCCCGGGAAAATACCATCACAGGTTGTGCGTTCCTGCTGCGACGCACTGATGCAGATGAAAAATCACAGACAGACACGTTGTTTCACAGATCACCAGGAGCTGATTCCCTCTGATATATTTGACACCGCAAAGCAGTCGTGTTTAATAAAGTAGAATCAAACGTGAGACGGCCACGTCAGGACTCGTTGTGTTGCCATGAAAGATCTTTGTGAGTCGATCTGCTCGCTGACAACCACACTAACTCCACACACACAATGTCTGTTTCCATGGCAATTTAAAAGTGATTTGGGAACAATTTCTGCTTCTTAAATGTCAACTTAAACGAATGAGCGGAAGATTACATTTATATAAGAACTCCAACAAGGCGTTGTATTCCGCTCAGTCACATCAGCTGCGGAAAAAACGTGCAGCGAATTGTCTCTCGGGGACATTTCATTAATCTTTGCTCTTTTGTTTCCAGCTTTACGAAATTGTTAAGTAATTGCAAATTGTAATGACGCAAGCGTAGAAATCGTGAAAGAAACGGCAGAACTATTGTTAAAGTTGAGTGCGAGTCTGTGCATTTGATCTGTGCTTTCATGTTCGATATGAAAAGCTTTGTTGAAGTGGTTCTGTTCAGATTTGTCCCTGTTAGACTTCCTTTCAGCAGGTTGAGCTCTTTCACCAGGGACGTGGCTCTATAGGAAGAATAACAACTCGATTTACAGCACAAAGGAACCACGTCACCTGTTGCATAACCAAAACCAGGAAGGGAATAGAGTTCTCCAAGGTTCCCTTGGTGATGGAAGGGACAAGATGGTTGAATCGACTAAAACATCTAAACCTCACAAGAGGAAAAATGACAAAAGCAGATGGAGAAGACAGTGAAAAGAGATAAAACTGAACTTTTACTCATTCGTGCAAAAGAAAAAACGCTGCTAAAACAATATTATATTCACTCTTCCTTCTTCTCCAGATCTTATCTCCAAAGTGGTGTTGAACTACCTGCTTCTCACCAGCGTCTTGTTGCTGCTGCGTCTCTACGGCCTTTACATTACATTACATTTCATTTAGCTGAAGCTTTTATCCAAAGCGACTTACAATAAGTGCATTCAACCCCGAGGGTACAAACCAAGAACAACAAGAATCAAGACAGTACAATTTCTTCAAAAATAAAGCAAAACTACAAAGTGCTACAAGTAAGTGCCATTTACACCTGGAACCACTACGTCTTTGACAATCCACCATTTGCAGGATTTGACAGTGTAGGATTCCGTTGTGCAAAGACTCACTAACACCAATATTGTGCGGTTAAAGTCAGTGTCAAGGCTGTGGCGACCGATGTATACGAGTGTGAGCACCTGCACCAGAGAGCATGTGAAACGGGTCATTGCAATAGTTCGTATTCATAACTTCTGAGTGCGTGTTCGTGAAATACGCTGTAAATACGTCAGTGACAAATTGTTGCCATGGCTGTAAAAAACACTTAATGGACTCCCCCGCTCCCCTAATCCTTTATTTATATCAGATTAAAGATGATGTATTCCATCAGGGAGCTTATAGGTGCACACAGCTATGTGCCTGTGTGTTCAGTGCACACACACACAGATGGGGGAGCTGCAGGAAGCCAGACAACCATCTCGGTTTCATGACACATTTGAACATTAGTGAAATGCAACAGTCTGCCGTGTGTTCACAATATTTATTTGTGTGTTGGGCAGCATGAGGGGGGGGGGTTAGAAATGTGCCATCATCACTAATGAGAACATGATGTAAATGTGATATTACTTTTATTTTCCTGTACGTTCTGGTGATTCTGATCTGAGCCTGGTCATCTGCTATCACTCCACTACAGTTGTGAATCCTGAACAACCCGTTTGCACTTAACACACACACACACACACACACACACACACACACACACACACACACACACACACACACACACACACACACGCACTAACACACTCACAAACCAATTGCTGTGTCTAGCCATGCAGATACATTTGTTTTTATTTGCTCAGCTCTGGAGACATCTACCTCTGAGATTCAGTCACCTAACTATGAGCCGTATAGGATTTGTTTGTGATGCTGCGACTATTGAAAAATTACATTTGAGAAACTCCACCGCAGTGTGCGTGTGTGTAGGTGTGTGTTTGTGTCTTTCCAGCGACACTGCCACAGTTACTCAGTATCTTCTCCCTGTAAACTGTTTTCTTTGCACTTCTTTCTAAGAGATAGAAAAGAAGATTATTTAAATAAATCTTGTTTGAGAAGCTCGAGTGAAAGAGGTTAAATAAATGAAAGTGTTGTTTTCACAATAAGAAACAAACTGTTCACGCTACTTCTGAAGCCATTGAGCTCATTTCAGGAAACGTCTGACATTTAAAAAATATCTTAAACTTGAGATGTGAACGAGAGGTTTCATCATCCACATGCAGATCCAGAGAGGAACCTGAACGTCTCACGGACGGTGAGACTTCACGTCTTGATAAAATGTGACAGGAGATGCAATTAATTTGTGAAACAAGACAACGCAAATATTGTATCAGGGTAACTCATAATGAGCTGTGGTTATTGCCTCCGCTGTCCTTTTCCATTAGATGTTCTGAGGCATTCGAATGTGGCCTTCGCAGGTATCAGTGCAGAATAAAGAAGATCAGCTATCACCTCTTTCTTATAATGAACTAGAGAGGCAGCTTTGTGTTGACTTTTATTATCATACAGAGTGTGAGGTTTTAATTTGCACGGAAAAAAGTCATTTTGAATTTGCGTGGGTGGGGATCACATTTTCTTATATTTAACTCGGCAAAAACATATTAAACAGCTGCAACTGAAACCTTTATTACTTGCGAGCGCTGACATTTACAATATATCTCTGCAGAAATCACTCAGAGCTCCTTCAGCTGCATGTGTGGATCACAACTTTCTTATGGAGTAATTAAAAAGGCTTTTTTTATGCAACTTACTTTTTTACCTCTGTTATTCTACTCACAATAGAATTTTGGTTTAAGGTCACATTAAGTTTGTATTTATTTGTAAAATTTGTTGACTCCATAGACCCATTATTTTACCTTCTTAATTATACGCACAATATATTTGGTTTCTGCTTTTTGGTTTAAAGTTTCCTCAATTAGTTTACCCTGTTAATTTACTCAAATGTCAAATTAAACTTAATTCTTGCCCTGTATGTGTGTTTTATGCTCCTGAATGCCTTAATTGAATCTATCTATCTATCTATCTATCTATCTATCTATCTATCTATCTATCTATCTATCTATCTATCTATCTATCTATCTATCTATCTATCTATCTATCTATCTATCTATCTATCTATCTATCTATCTATCTATCTATCTATCTATCTATCTATCTATCTATCTATCTATCTATCTATCTGTGACTCAAGCATTTCATTGCCAGCGACTGCTTAATGTTATTGTTGTGCATTTGATAATACAAATCTTGAATCTTTAATCTATTTATCTATCTATCTATCTATCTATCTATCTATCTATCTATCTATCTATCTATCTATCTATCTATCTATCTATCTATCTATCTATCTATCTATCTATCTATCTATCTATCTATCTATCTATCTATCTATCTATCTATCTATCTATCTATCTATCTATCTATCTATCTATCTATCTATCTATCTATCTATCTATCTGTGACTCAATCATTTAATTGCCAGCGACTGCTTAATGTCATTGTTGTGCATTTGATAATACAAATCTTGAATCTTTAATCTATTTATCTATCTATCTATCTATCTATCTATCTATCTATCTATCTATCTATCTATCTATCTATCTATCTATCTATCTATCTATCTATCTATCTATCTATCTATCTATCTATCTATCTATCTATCTATCTATCTATCTATCTATCTATCTATCTATCTATCTATCTATCTATCTATCTAGCTATCTATCTATCTATCTATCTATCTATCTATCTATCTATCTATCTATCCATCCATCTGGAAGTAAATAGAAATGGCAGTTGGATGAAGAATCTTCCATAAACAATATTAACGGTTCAATTATGAACTTACATAGTAAGAAATATCCAGTTAAATCATTGGAATTCAGTGTAAATGCATAAAAGACAATCTTCTCAAAATGCAGGTGTTGATGGTAGAGATTTAAATACAGATTGAAACTATGCATTCATCCCTTGGTGTGTTTGTTTCCATAGATTAATGTGACTTTGAACTCTGACGTGAATAAAGGTTGCATGTGATTAAAACAAAGGAATTTAGTAATGTCATGTTTTTGTCCTCGTCCTGGACGTCTCCTGCATCTCACCACACAAAGTAGTGTTTAGATCCTCTTTGTTCATAAAGACCATCCGGTGACGCTAAAAACAAAAAACCAAGCACACAAATAAAAAACTTAATGTGCTACTTACTCATAGTGTATTCAAATTTCATGCCAAATGTCTTTGGCTCAGATATGAGGTGCAACATGCCTTTGCCAGATGTTAATGGAATTCCTGCCAGCATCCTGGGTAATCTATCCATTTCCAGATGGATTTCTTCATTTCATTAGCTCTTGATTTGGTCGTAAGCCACCTTGAGCAGTCGCCTCGACGACGTGTCGGTGGAAGAATCTATTTATAGTGTGAATCCGCCAGTGAACATGACACGAGATTCTCCTTCTTGTGTTCCTCTTTAATGACAAACTGTTTTCTGGGAGAAATCGACCCACATCATTTTGGCAATTTACATTTTTTTCTGGATAACGAATAAAGAAATTCTTCCACACTTAAATGTGCAGGGGAGGAAGTAACTGATAAATGTGTATGTTACTGGTTACCAGTTTCCAGGGGGGGGGGGTGCCAGGTGTTATTAACTGAAATCTGATTGGCCCCTGAAGTGCCCCCAGTACTGTCAGCACTCTTTGAAAGAAAAACTGGTCACATACTGACATAAATATGCCTATTTCTTCAGAATTTTTAATTTTCTAAATTATTTTTTAATCACACAATGTGTTTCCCTAGGGTACAATTTTCAAAATACACCTAATGACGAGCAGTAAACAAGGAATTACTTAATCTGCACCTTCCTGAATCAGATTTGTGATTTGTGAATATGGGCTTTACTAGTAACATGTGATTAATTGATTAATAATTGGCCGCTCTGTGTAAATTGTGGCCCCCTTATGGCCCCTGATCAAGAAAAATCCTAAATCCACCACTGCCTCAGTCAAAAATAGTTATGTTACCAATGACTTCATGAAAAGTGCTTTGTCGTGATAGGGAAATAACTTTTTTAATAACTTTTAAATGCAGGTGTCACTTCTCTCATTAAAATGGCTGCATTGTTGTAGTGTTGACTGAGTCTGTCCTTGTGAGCGGGGGGGGCGAGACAATACAACCGGTGACACGTTGTGATAGGTCTGTTTGTTTGCAGCCTCAACAGGCCTTCACATGTCAGTACTGGTGTTGTTGCAATGTAAAAAGAAATGAGAACTGTTTCCCAGGTGTTTCAGGAGATTAGAGTTGCTATTGTCTGATGGCGAGAGAGAGAGAGAGAGAGAGAGAGAGAGAGAGAGAGAGGGTCCTCACGCCAGGACAGAGAAGACAGTCACCAGGAATATCTCTGTCCTTGACCTTGAGGCGAGAACAATAATGTCCATATTTCAGGAGACGCTGGATAACGCTGATTGATTGATTTTACTGCCATAATCGAGATTTCACAGAAGACAAAAGGGACGAGTTTCTGGATTAAACAATGAATTAGTTCTCAGTTAGTTCCAGACGCAGACGTGTAACAGTTCCGGCAACTTGAAGCAGTCCAACAGCAGAATGATCCATGGGCTCTCCAGCGCCGCAGATAAGAAATCCATGTTCTCTTATTGAAGCTGAGGCTTTTATTTTGTACCCCAGACCTTTATGAGTAATGGCCTGTTACACTGGTGATCCCCCCCCCCCCACCCCACCCTGCAGCCCCAATCACTCAAGTGGTGGGACGGTGGGAGAGTACTGGGATAAACTCGCCCCGGGGCAGTTATTACACAGGTCCGGTGTCCTGACTGAGCAGATGTGGGTTCCGCTCACTCAGAAATACAGACAGGAGAGAAAAGAGAACACAGTCGGACAATCAGATCCTGGTGGAGCTAGAAATGAAACAGTTAAAGACTAAAGGAAATCGATGAGTCGGTGACGCCATGAGACACGTCTCTCTCTCTCTCTCTCTCTCTCTCTCTCTCTCTCTCTCTCTCTCTCTCTCTCTCTCTCTCTCTCTCTCTCTCTCTCTCTCTCTCTCTCTCTCTCTCTCTCTCTCTCTCTCTCTCTCTCTCTCTCTCTCTCTCTCTCTCTCTCTCTCTCTCTCTCTCTCTCTCTCTCTCTCCTACAGGTAGAGAAAAGCTGAGCGGCCATGGTTCAACTCAACCGTCTGTCAACATGGACGCCAAACACCAGGAACTGTTTGGATATGGAAATGTGAAAATCTTTAAGACACAGATTTGTCAAGTTGCAGGTTATTCATTTCATCAATTTTATTTTTTCTTCATCATATCATATTTACATTTTCCGTTTCTGTGGCTGTTTAAGTGATATGAAAAAAATGATTGCCAGCATCAAGTCAAAATCCAATAAACTTTTAATTAAAATGAAATTCAAATAACATATTGTAATATATGTACCGTTAATTATTAAGTTCAACACAACTTTCTGCAAAAGTTTTATGAATTTTGAGGTTTATTAAATCCCATATGTTTTCACGAAAATGCCCTACAGCTGTGCCAAGTAATTATATTATATTATTAAAAAATATAATACTCTAAAATAGGTAATAAAAAACGTTGCAGATACAAATACTTACATTCAGTAAGGATGTCTACTTAGTTTAACATAGATCTCAATTTAATTAATTCACGGCCATTAAGCAATTGAATCTTACAAAATGATTCTTCAACTTCTCGCTATTTTCATTTATTGATTGAAACTTTTATTTTACTCTTAATATATTAAATTGAAGCAATTTGCTGCAATAATAATTTTATTAAAGCAAATGATTTGCTATGTTTGTAAAGCCAATATTATCTGCTCACTTTGTATAAAATTAATGTTATACGAGCAATTTCCAGTTTTCATTTCTTCGGAGGTGTAACTGAGCCACAACCTGCAAAAAGAAACATTTTAAGTTTCTTTGTTATTTCCAGGACTATCACACATTGTACATCAATGCACATCAAACTGTCAAAAGGTCAATTTTAATAATACCAATTTTTTGGTGGCAGCATCTGTAGTTGCACCGTGTGTTTTTGATCCTTAGATACCAGACTCTGTTATTCTGTATTTTTATTACACTATTTAAAATTGACCCCAGTGTTCCCGGATGAATCACGACTCAGCTGCAGTTTTAATTATGTTCCAAACAATCTTTTAATGTGATTCATGTGTTAAGCAGAAGCGTTAAAACTTCCAGCAATTTCTCCAGTCTCCTCTTAGCTCCGCTGCAGTTTTTAATGACTACACCTTTCCATTTATTCCGCCGCCTCCTTTTTAAACGCATTGCTCTCCTGGGAACGTTTCTGGCTTCGTCTGCCATCATGATAAAGGAAGGAGCTGGTTTTCTGAAAGTACACAGGGGTGTGTACAGTCACTGCGAGAGGGAAAGTACAGCGAGTAGCACTTGTTGGTTTTTAATTAGCCGTCTCCTGGGCTGTGGCGTCAATTTGAAAAGCTTTTATTTCATCATAATCACATCACAGACGAGCCGGTATCGTGTGGTTATGTTGAAATTACACAACATCAAGTTGGGGACTAAACTGTGTCGCTCTTCACAATCAGACGCGGTAATTACAGGTATCGCTATGACAACTAAAGTATAATTATTTTGTACATGAAGATTTAGATCCACTCGTGATAGAGTCAACCTACTTGTTGCTTTAAAAAAATAAATGAATATCCAGCCTGGGGTGAAAACCAGGTTTTAATTGGCTCAAGATGGAATCGGACAATAGTTGCACCCCCGCTCCTCAACTAGAATGCAGCTCCATAATGTTTTGCCCAAACCTGCCGAGCTGAGGAAAACTTTTTAAAATTCAACTCGAACTTGGAGCTTTTTGTTTTTTTCACGTCTGAACTTGATGTTTTTCCCGATCTCGGGCGTTTGCAGTGTAAAAATCCAGCAGAAAATCGTAACCCGAACCCGAGCTGAACCCAAATGTCATTTCAAAAATGTTTAACCACCAGCAGCATTATTATTACTATTATTAATATTTCTACTGGTGGTTCGTGCTGTTACCCTCGCTGCTCTCCTCTGAGGTCGATGGCCGCCCACTCTGAATCTGCTTCAGTCGGAGGAGAGCAAACACTTGGATGTTTGCCTAATGTTATTTAAAGTCCCGACCTCACTCTGTTCAGCGCCTTGAGATAATAAGTGAAGTGGTTTGGGCTCGTTCCGAAAATAACTGAACTCAAAATTGAAATTCATCCAAACTGAATTTACCTGAAGCTGAGAGTTTGCCACACTCTGCTACACTATTGGCAGTTTATTTTTATTTTATTAATAAAAGGTAGTTTTCCCCTGTTCACATTTCTCTCTCTCTCTCAACGCTTCAGTAAGCAAATGTTTAACACAAAGAAAACTTGTTTAAAGCCGGCGAGTGGTCAGCTCCTTGTCTTCGACTGTCATCGCTGCTGCACACGTGAGGATAAGGTGCAAATCTGAGAGATATGCAAGTTGCATTGACTATTCACACAGCTGCTTTTAAACAGGCTGCTCCAAGGTCAAACCTTCGCCGTGGCAACCGGCAGGGTTCTGCTCGACCGCTCAAGTTAACATGGACTCAGAGCAAACTGTCCATGTTCCTGTAGCGCGATGAGCAGACGACTTTTATGAGACCGAACTAAACAACAGGCGTCGGTCTGATGTGAAACTAAATCAATGTCTCTCTCATAGGAGTTTAACAACAGAGAACGACCTGAAAGAAACATGATCCTGGAACAATATCTGAAAGGCTGTGATGTGATCTCTGTTATCTGACAGCTCACATCCGCACTGTGCCCGTCTTACATGTCCCTGCTGTCTGTCTGTCTGTCTGTCTGTCTGTCTGTCTGTCTGTCTGTCTGTCTGTCTGTCTGTCTGTCTGTCTGTCTGTCTGTCTGTCTGTCTGTCTGTCTGTCTGTCTGTCTGTCTGTCTGTCTGTCTGTCTGTCTGTCTGTCTGTCTGTCTGTCTGTCTGTCTGTCTGTCTGTCTGTCTGTCTGTCTGTCTGTCTGTCTGTCTGTCTGTCTGTCTGTCTGTCTCTCTCTCTCTCTCTCTCTCTCTCTCTGTCTGTCTGCCTGCCTGCCTGCCTGTCTGTCTGTCTGTCTGTCTGTCTGTCTGTCTGTCTGTCTGTCTGTCTGTCTGTCTGTCTGTCTGTCTGTCTGTCTGTCTGTCTGTCTGTCTGTCTGTCTGTCTGCCTCTCTGCCTCTCTGCCTCTCTGCCTCTCTGCCTCTCTGTCTGTCTGTCTGTCTGCCTCTCTGTCTGTCTGTCTGTCTGTCTGTCTGTCTGTCTGTCTGTCTGTCTGTCTGTCTGTCTGTCTGTCTGTCTGTCTGTCTGTCTGTCTGTCTGTCTGTCTGTCTGTCTGTCTGTCTGTCTGTCTGTCTGTCTGTCTGTCTGTCTGTCTGTCTGTCTGTCTGTCTGTCTGTCTGTCTGTCTGTCTGTCTGTCTGTCTGTCTGTCTGTCTGTCTGTCTGTCTGTCTGTCTCTCTCTCTCTCTCTCTCTCTCTGTCTGCCTGCCTGCCTGCCTGCCTGCCTGTCTGTCTGTCTGTCTGTCTGTCTGTCTGTCTGTCTGTCTGTCTGTCTGTCTGTCTGTCTGTCTGTCTGTCTGTCTGTCTGTCTGTCTGTCTGTCTGTCTGTCTGTCTGTCTGTCTTCTACAGTAGCATCCTCCTGACCCGAGTCTTACAGCTTTATAATCGTTTCCGTCTATAAACACCTTATTTTTCCTTTTTTATGATAAATGTATTTTATTCATCAGACTGGCCAGAATAAACTAAATTTGAATAAATACTTGATATCCTGCACATGAACAGGAATTTAATACATTTTCTCAGAATTTGGATTTATGTTAACAAAGTTCTTATGCCACAGTGGAGTACAACAGGATTTCCTGTCTGGGCCTATTTCAACATCTCTGAAATTGGTTATGAAATATACCTGGAGTAATTTCTTTTGCAGGTGCATCAGAGAAGAGAACACTTTGAAGTACACACGAGACGTCAATGACTTCTCCAAGATAATGCTCCAAGAAGTCAGCCATAGTGGATTCAAACATGTTATCACCGGATGTAACAAGAAGAAACAAGTGAATAACTGTCAAGACTGGGTTTTAACTGTAAGAGAAATTTTGGCAGTTTGAACCTCACCTGCATTTAAACTGAAACTAGCCCTGGAATTTACCTGTCATTGCCGAAGTAGAGAGTTTGATCCCGTGACTGTGGTTTGAATGAGTTAAGCTCGTTGATTGCAAGTGTTTATGACGGCATGTGATGCTTCCTGAGTGTTTCTGTTATAACTCAATTAGTTGTTTGGATTATTAGATGAGAGTATCATAATTAAAATTCAACACTCACTGAGTGTACCTGCTTACTCCGGCAATTATCCAATCAGCCAATCATGGAGCAGCAGTGCGATGCTTAAAAATAAACAAAAAGTTGATGTCAAACTGTCGCGGCTCAGGATCAGAGGAACCAAATGGCCTTAACACACTCAAACTGTGGAACACAAGCACAGGTGAAGGAAGCTACTGTAAGAAATATGAAAATCTCAGGTGTGGAGATCACAGAATTAATCCTTGATAGAACAAATGGAGACTAAGACGTATAAATATGAAGAGCTGATCATGGAATTGGGAACAGGTAAGTTGGTTGAAGGGGGTGATTAGTGGTATCAAACCTCGAAGCAAATAAATGTGATCTCAGATACCTTGACCTAACTGGAAATCAAAGTTACTCAGAACAAAAAAAAACCTAATAGGCTTGTTGTTGAGAGTTAGGGCTCAGGAGAGTGAGTAGATTTTCCAAAAAACACTTTTTACAACCTTGATGAGCAGAAAGGAATCATAGAACTCGAGGTGGATAAAGAACACATTGGGTTCCTCAAATTTTGAGTCTCCCTTGAACACAGGCTTCCCAATGCCAAACAGGTGAGGGCTAGAAACATAAGATATTCTGCTCTGTGTTCTAATGTCACATCATATCTGAGTTTTGTGGCTGATCCCTTTTAAAGCCACAATATCTAGTGCATGAAAAAGCAAGATATCACAAAGCAAAAGTCAAATCCAAATGGTTTTAAGAGCAAGACAGTGAGTTTTAAACAGTTTTTCACCAAATCCTCTGGAACACCTTTGGTTAAGCAGCTTGAATGTGCAGCTGAGAGAATAATGTGATGTAATCGTGTTATTATGGACTAGAAGTATAGAAACATCCTAGTTTCATAAAGGCAAATATTCTGAGAGCAAAGTGATAAAGTCCTCAGTCAGTTTATTAAACTTTATTCATCTTTTTTCCCAGTCGGACATTTCTCAGTTTGCTTCTGTCAAAGTTTTGGACGACGCTCAATTATGTTTCCTTTCTGCTTTCCTGGAAATAGATCAATAGCAATTTATTGTGGAACAAAATATACTGATTACTAATCAGCGCCTCAGAAGAGCACGATCAAATGTGCCCATAGCCGACTTCTGGTGAATCATAAAAGTTTATTTCTGTCCTCTGAATCTCAAAAAGAAAGAAAAAGAAAAATCTGACAGAGACTCGTGTCCAAGAAACTTTTTTGTACTTCACGTTTAATCTGCGTTGGTTTGGATCCGTGTCTTTCATCAGTTGAAGGTTCAAAAGGGACGAGAACAAACTCCTACAGCCTAAATAACTGGAGCAGAGCAATTGACCTCTACTTGCCCCCCCCCCTCTCCCTGTCAGCCTGATATTTCTCCCGAGCACTGACAAGAGAACGGAAAATAAATAAGATATTATGAAGCCATGATAACACGGGAACACGAGCAGATTGAAGATCTTGTTTAATTTATCCATCCAGATGGTTGGGTTGAGGCCTCAGTACTAAATCATGACAGGGTGGTGGGGGGTGGAGTTTGCATTGTTCCTGTCACTGTGGTCACGAGGAGCCCTGTGCTCTTCATCTCAGTGAATAATGTATAATGTATACGGCTGCGTCACCTCATTATATAAAATACCACGATTGCAGCATTAGCATGTTTTTTAATTGGTTGTCTTTGCATTTCCTGTTGCACGAGAAATCAGAGTTTAATTGGAAGGTGTCACCAACGCTGTGGATTGAGGAGCCGCCCCCCCCTCTATGTCACAGAAACCTCAACTCAACCTCTGAGCTGTTGACTTCGAGAATAAGAAGGAAATGAATATTGATGAAGCTGCGACACTTTTAACCGTGTGACAGGAATAATGACGGACAAATATTTAAACGGAGGTCAATACAGGAGAGAAAGCTCCCAGCTGATGTGTTGACGACATATTAAACCGGATTTAATTTGTATTGTCATACTTAAATAAAAGGCACATTGGTCCCATGTAGGGTTGCAAAATTCCGGGAATATTCAAAGATGGAAACTTTCCATGAGAATTAACAGGAATTAACCGGAATTTACGGGAATTAATGGGAATAAACTGAAAATGTTGTGGGTAATTTATACTAACTGTATTTACCTTGTCATATACAGACACATAAACATTTTGATTTTTCATACACAGCAAAATCTGTAGTGTTGTTTTTTCAGTGTTAATATTTTTGAGTTGGTGGGTGTTGATTTTGGAGTTGTTTTAAAACCTGTAGTGATCAAAAAGCGAGCGTTGTCAATCAAGCGAGTTAAATGTTAACACCTTTGACTGAGTTAGATTCACTTCAGGTGGAGTTGATCATAAAATATGGGAGGAGCTATGTTCTTCTCTCGGCTGCACCCAATGAACCATAACAAAATCCCTCGGCTCTCTTTATCAAGACAGGTGTGAAACTGACCCTCGTTCTCATTGTAGTGTTAAAAATACACTTTAATGTGTCATAAAACAACACTATGTATGTCAAAAATGTACTCTCATAGTGAAATGAAATAACACGATTTTAGTGTTAAAAATACACTTTAACGTGTCATAAAATAATAACACTATGTATGTTAAAAATTAACTCTTATAGTGAAAATGAAATAACACGATTTTAGTGTTAAAAATACACTTTAACGTGTCATAAAATAACACTATGTATGTTAAAAATTAACACTCACAGTGAAAGGGAATAACACAATTTAGAGTTAAAGGTGCACTTATGTGGTGTCATAAAATAACACCAAGGATGTAAAATATTTATCACTATTAAAGAGTTAAAATATTAACACTTTTCAAAGTGTAATTTTAACTCAGAATCCGTGAGGATTATATAAACTCAGAAAAAGTGTTAAATTTAACACTCTGTGATTTGAATTAACACTCCCGATTTTGCTGTGTAGGCTGATTTGAGCCCTGAGGAAACTTTGGGCACTTGACTATACGCCTCTGCATGGTTGTGTCATTCTTAACATAGGTCTTTGCACAGTATTTGCAAATGTACACAGCCTTTCCTTCTACATTGGATGTGGTGAAATGTCTCCACACATGAGATTGTGCACGTGGCATTGTTCTGTAGAATAAGATGAGAACCCTTTGCAACCCTAGTCCCATGTCAACATTTTATAATCTCACTGATGCAAAAGGTCTGTTTTCTGCATTATCAGTTCATGAATGAAGATTTAAAACGTCACTTTAGGGGGATAACGACTACTTTTACTGTCTTTCGTGTTCAGATGCAAATGAATGTTGACGCATTTGATCTTATTGCTCGATAGACAATGTTGTCTTAACTCTGTCAACGTTTGCCTTTGCTGCTGTCGCGTCGGATGAAGACGCACACGAAGCAGTTCAGCGTAACTCAGAGTCGACTCCTTTGTTTTATCTAACTTGTGAAGTGAAAACTGTGGAACTTGAGAGAAGGAAACAGAGACGTCTGTGTTTCAAAGTAAATCCGTTCAGGGTCGTGAGCACAATGGAAACAAAAGACAAAGACAAGTGACATTTTTAATCTATGATGATGAAGAAGATGTCGTGCACAAACCGTTATCTTGACTTCATGCGTTCAGGAATCACCGATGTTTCGCTCTGTTGCAAAAACAACTTCTAGCCCCTTCACTCACCCCCCTCTGCACATGCTAAAACTTTATCTGAAAACAATATTGCCAAACGCAGACAATCTTCTAAGAGCTTCGGCTTTTCCCGTGGCAGATATAGCATTACCGTCAATTACATGCTAATCACAAATGGAAGCACATTATCTCCGGATGATTTGTGTCAGTAATTAGATGCCAAGAGGCAAGACGACTCTGGATGTTTGATATGGCCGAGCCGGAGCCTCAGTCACTGTCTGCAGAGGGTGAAACTGCAAGACGCTGCTAATAGCTGCGCCGGACGAGAATAGAATCAAGCGCCGCAGCCGAGATTCTTCTCTGTAATGTGGCCTGCACTTTGCTCTGAGTGCTGTTGTTGTCAAATGCAGTAATGGCCATTACTTCTCACTGATAAAAATAGGGTGCAGCTCATGAATTCTTAAAAAGGGAAAATGTATATTTTAGTATCGTAAATGAAGCATTATTATTAAGCAGGTGGAGAGACGCGACCGCAACCAGCGCCGCCCGGACGAGTGTTGATGGAGCACCACACAAAGTCAGATGCATGTTGAATTAATATTTATAAAAGCAATGTAAATGTGCGTCCAGCTGATATTTTAACGTCTGTTAGAGGAAGATGGCGAGTGCAGCTCAGTTCTTCAGTTTTATCTTCGGCACATCACAAACAATTATCCACAATATACTCTATGTAGATGATACTGCGAAATACATTATGCTTTACAATTGCTTTACCATTCTGAAACCCCCCCTTAATGTCACTGAAATGTTAATTGCTATAATTAAAGAGAAGAAAACCGTTGATTTGACGTCTATACATGCATTATGTTGTGTGGAAGCCACCTGCTAAATGCACAATAAGAATCTCTTTAGGCTTTAATGGTTATTTGTTCTGTCTCATGTCTTTATGATCCTTGTAGTTCGCAAGGTCGAGCGTCACAACTGCTGGTAATTTGTTTTATTCTGCATGAAGCGTTTTCCCTGATGAAGAGCAGGCACGTTGGAAACTCAGCTTTCTTTTAGTCTCATATTCTTTATCATGTAAAACACGTGATTTTAATATATTGAGGTGACAGATCAGCAGAAACCACAGCGATCGACTAATACATCTAAATAATTAGCATGATTTCTCTTCAAAATGTTCCCCGCAGACATTTCCTCTCCCCCCCCGATCAGAGCTTCACAATGTGAGCGTATTAATGTCGGCATTAAAGCGGCCGACACCAAGTTCCCTTTTTGTCAGGATTATGTAAAAGACGCTGCTCCAGCTAAGTCTTACGAGAATAGTATATAAGAGAAAATGAAAGATTACAAATACTATTTAAAATCACTGTCACATAAAATGCCAACTACAAAATTGAATTGCAGATGGGAGCCGGGAGCAGATGATTGGTTTGTGTCTCCTTCCTGGCTTCCTCCTCTAAATCGTCGGCATGTTAACAGTTGGAGGTAGAAAACAGGTAAATACTTCATATTTAATAAAAAGGAATTGAGTACAGGAAAATCGAGCTATTAAATCTAATTATGTGTTCATATACTTAATTTTATTGTCCAGCAACATTCAGGCCTGATTATCTGGACCAGTACGTTTCTGGAGAGAAGGTGGTAATTTTTATTTTTGCTGAAATGAAAGAACAAATACTGTCAAAAGGTTTACATTAAACTTGGATATAATACCAATATTCAGGAGGTTTGCTCAAAAACATTGAAACAAAGGTCAAAGAAGAAAATAAACAATTCCTACACACTTTTCACTCAATACACATTTTCACAAAGCGGCAGAAAGACTCAACAATTTCAACTTCATCATAATCGGTTCATAGACCAGTAGGAGTTTCCCAGTCCCAGTTGTTTATGCAGGAATTTGAAATGATTTATTTAAGTTAATTCCACCTCATGGTTAAAGGTCCTTCGTTGTCATGGTTACAGTAATGAACACACTGTTGAGGTCGTCAAATGCCGAGAGAAAAGTCAAACTCGTTTGTTTTTCCTGTTTCACACCGGAAACGAACCACGAACTTTTTGGACCACGTCACCTGCAGCTGCCAGAGGACGTCTGGAAATAAAACGTTCCTATGAATCGTAATAAGCCGCTCGCACAGATGACCTGTGGGATCACGCGGTGCAGGAGGACAGTAATGGGGGTGTCGACTGGTGTCAGCTAACAGGCCGCCGAGACCCCGGTGCATTTTGCAGAGAAATTCTCAATTTTCAATCTAGCGTAGGGCTATGGGCGCCTGCCCTTGTCGCTCATCTTCCACATGATGCACTGACTAATCTAGCGTACCCTTCCCTACCTGCAAATGTGTTTAGTGAAGGGCAGATAAGACCTGTCACATATGAAATCTATTTTTCTCCCCACCTCACCTTACCGGTCATGTCCCGACTGATGTAATAGCCACAGCTGATGTTAAGACATGAATGCGGGGAGGAAGTTAATGGAACCTTCCAATCTCGTTGCATACCTGGGGCCGACTGATTTGGAATCGCGACGCCGGCTCCAAAGTGGATTTGCATATCCTCTCACACGCCGCCGATCGGATTTTCAAGTTGTTATTTCGGCAATCTGCGGCAAATTTGGGTTATTTAATGGCCCCTTCACACTCTGCCTGCTTATTACCCGCTATTGCCCTTGTCTGAGTGTTATTGCGTGTGAAGATTGCATCATGTTTTGTTTTGCATTGTGCAGTTGTTGACTGTTTTACCTGCTACTGCTGAAACAGACCTGTAATTTAATGTGATAACTTTTCTTATGTATTTACTGGAGACTCGTGGCGAGTGGTCTGAGTTCATAAAGGACGTGTTTAGTCCGGTTGACCAGTCAAAGTGATTCACTGTACATTCACACACACACACACTGACATTTAAACAGTGAATGCAGGTGCAGCTCTTTCTCTGTCACACTCACACACTGCTAGCAGAGCAGTCAGGGACCCTTGGGGTTCTATGTCTTGCTCAAGGACACTTGGGCACATAGAACTTACTTACTTACTTACTTACTGTATATATTATTGTTCTTACTGTATATATTATTGTTCTTACTGTATATATTGTTGATTTGTTTTTATGTACAGTGGCAATTTCAAATATTTCCAATATATGCAACTGTTCAGTTTACTAAGAGGTTAACTTAGTATAACCTCAGTTAACAAGTCACCAGAGTTACTTTTACACACAACAAACACAAACAGCTGTTTTCCTTATTAATGAATATTAACGGTCACCGCCTATTCCAGAAAATCTCTGCACCTTTGCACTGTACGTGCCCATAACTCTCTCACTGTATATATTGTTTCGTTTTATATTGTTTTATATATATTTATATATATATATATATTGTTGTTAAATGTCGTTGTTATTTATGTGCATCAATCACACCAAGGCAATTTCCTGTATGTGCAAATATACTTGGCTATTAAAAGAATTCTGATTCTGATTCTGATTCTGGAATGAAGGAGCTGAGGATACAACCTCTGACTTTCATCTACTTTTTGTCTGTGGACGACCCGCTTTACCTCCTGGGCCACAGCTGCCAACCACTCATTTGTTAGCTTCCATTTAAAGCTAAATTCAAACCATTCCAAGACCAGAAATGAGTGAGATCTCATAAAATGAAGAAGGATGTGTAGTTACATTGAGTTTGTTTAATTGTTAACTATATAAATACATTTATTTTGCATTGCCTAATGATTTAGATTAATAAAAAAGGTCATGTGAGACACTTGATGGTCAACAATGTTCGATTGGGCAAAATCATTTTTGTAAATTTGTCCTGTGCTGATAATGAACAGAAAACACAGAAAACAAAAAAATCCGTTTGCCCTCCAGAGCTAGGTGTGTTTTATAGATGCTCAATTTGCTATTATTCAAACTAGTCCAAGTATAAAAGAATAATAAATCCATTTCAAACTGTTTAGTCCCAGTTTTTCACCAGAAAAAGATTCAATTCACCAATAAACAGCACAGAGCAGAGCCTCAGTTGCAGTGAGGAATGGGAGGAATGGGCTGACTCTGTGGACGCTGGCACAGAACCCAGGCTGATTTTCCAGGGATATGGTCGCATTTTCTGGTTCATCGCTCTTCACGCTACAATGGAAGGAAATTCATTTTGGTGTTAAAAGCTCAAAAACACGGATCCACAGAGTGATAGGCGTCCATTTAGTGTCCAGGTCAGAGTTGTTCTGCCTCGGTAAGAGGTTTTTTCCTGTGCTTAAGAGCTGGAATTTAAATGAAACATTTAACATCTATATGTCTGCACGTCCGGGAGGAATTCCACAGCATCAAAATGAGCCATTACATTTACTTTATTCTCACGTTTCACATGCCATAAATGTTAAGTTGTTTTTTTACAACTTTAATATTTAACGATACATTTTCAGACCCCCAATTTAGTGTCATTTAGCTTTTAAAACAGATCCTTTCAGAATACATAAATTCAAATAAGCCCTTTGAGTCCCAGAACAATGAGATAATTTCATAGAATACATTCTATTTACCACACATTCTTTCTTCTAATCTGCAAAGTCCAGTCAGAGACTCAGAATGTATGAGCTGAAGCTGAGAGGAGGAAATTTAAATCTGCATTTTATTTGTATTATTTATCCGGTGGCTAGAAACGGGAAGAAACAGTTCCTGCTGCTCTTCCACAGCTTTGCTCTCTTTGAGTCTCAGCGAATCAACAACAAAGCAAAGCCCTGCAACAAACAGTCTCACAGACGAACAACATTTGGCACGACGATCAAACACATATCCAGCCATTCACGGCCCAATCATGGACAGACAAACAGAAAACCAACCTGAAACAGACGCATTGTTTCAGCCAGATACACTTTCCCTATTTGCGTCCGTATAAACCTCTTAGAAAGTCAGCTGAAGGTAGGCGGGTCGGATGGGCGCTGGTTTCATTTCCCCAGGATTTGCACGGAGGGAAATATCAAAATCTTCTTCCTAACTACACACAAAGCTCTTAGAATCATGTTTTTAACCACACGCCAGGAAGTAGCAGGAGAGTAGCAGGGAAAAAACTGCATATACTCCACATAACTCATTCCAAGACACTCCGAGACACTGCAATTACATTTGTAAGAGGCTGTATTGTTGCTTTTCATCTGGGAATCAGGACCCTATTGTGTTGTTGTGTGTTGTGGCCGATTCCTCGGTTGCAGGAGTGAATTATCTCACGCAGTTACTCGGCACAGAGAACAAACAACATCGACTAATTGCTGAGCATCTCCAAAGTGCTGACCCTTGAGAGAATGGAGGGAAGTGCAGAGACCCGAATGGTGAAGGGCTAACACATTAACTGCAGTGGTTTGCGTGCTTGTGTGTGTGTGTGTTTGTGTGTGTGTGCATTTGTGTGTGTGTGTGTGTGTTTTCAAGTTGCCAATAAGTGCGAGTCGGCCTGACCCTGTTATTTAAACCCTGCTGCAGGCTACGCTCGGACGCTCCTGCTCTCCTAGTTCAGCCGGACCTGCCTTTGTTGGTTAGGCCCTGTTCGAGAGATGCTATTTAATCGATGCAGCTTACTGTTGGAGTTACATTATACCTAAACTGTGTGTATTAGATGTGATATTGTCAAACAAAGCAAGACTACATTGCTCTAGTGTTGTGTTTGGGTTAAATTTGGTAAATTTTTAAGTTTAGACGCATGAAAGTTAAGTAAAATACAATTAAACCTTTTTTTAAATGCCAATAAATAGTTATATCTGTGGTGTAAAAGTACATCTTAAATGTTGGCAAACCATCATGGGATAGGAAAGGTTGTATGAAAATATATAAAAATGATAATGGTATGATAATATTGCATAACAATGTTAAAATAATGTCAAGAAAGTGTCTGGACTTCAAGTTTGATTATAGAATTCCATGCAGTGAGTTCTATAGTCTGATCTAACCGGTGACCTGGTTAGATCAGCTGGCAGCGGCTGCAGGAGACGCTCTGTGGCCAGAGGAAGGAAAACGCAGAACCGCAGTAAACAGTTCAGTGTTCAAATCTTCTTCAATGTTAAAAGCACACGGGTTTAAAGGGGAGTTGGAGTTTTCGAGGTTCAAATCGTAGAAATACACAACGTTCAGTAAAAACAAGTCGTGTCCTCTTCTTGTTCTCTTCACTTCTGGATTTCTGCTCTTATGAAAAACTGCTCTTCTGTTAAAGTCGATCCTGTGAGAGCAGGTTCCTTATATAACGAGAAAAACTGGTGATTTCAACTTCCAGCTGAATGTGCACTTATCCCCTCCACTCAAATGACTGTGTGTTTCATTGGGGGGGGGGGGGGGGGGACAAACAACAAAGACTGAGGCTAATTGTTCAATAACATAAAAATCTGCACAAAATATTTCGGGCAACATGGAAACTGCTGCGTCAGCTTTGTTGGGTCGCAGGTTCTGAATCTTTCACGGTGACAGAATCTGTTTGACACAGATCTCTGCAAAGTCTGTGGAAATAAAGATGTTTTTTTTAACATATACGTTTCCTGCCTCTTGCATTTAGAAATTATATAAGAACTAATTATAGGTTCACTTGCAGCCTGGAGTTTGAGTTCTGACACATTTAGATTTTTCTATTTTAATTTATGCTGGAGTGAGATTTGCGACTATGAAAATAAACCTTTTTAGGGCTGGGTAATAGAACAAAATTAATAATTATTGCAGTATAACTTTGATCAATAGAGATATAACAAAGGTTCAATGTATTGCTTATGCATTGTAAAAGCACATAGTTGATTTTTTTGCTTTTATCAAGTGTTTGTCGTTCTCTGCTCATAAAGAAGAGTTTTTAAACAATTTTAACTTGACGTGACATTTACCTTAAATAAGAATATTGATTAACCTTTTTATCTCGGTATACATATTATTATTGACACTATTTTGCAGCCTGGTTTCACCCAGTGCTTCTCCTGCTGTGTGGTCTGTGTGAGTAACAACAGCCGATCCAGTTATCAAGTGAAGAAAATAGATCTGACGCGGCTCCAGAGCTAAAATCCCAATCATTCGCCTTCAATCTTAAGCAATTAGTGAATGTAGCTGCGGCTCGGGGGGGATTCCACATCCTGCTAAATGGTTGATGGGCTGTTTTTTGTTCCGTATAGAACAGATGATAAATGCATGAGTTTAGAGAGAGAGAGGGCAGAGGCTTTCCTCCAGTGGCGGTAATGAGGAGGATGTGGATGAAGCCTCGACTCTGATACAAGAGACGCTTCTTCACTGCAGACCGAGCGCGGTGAAAGCTCACATACATTTGAGAAGTGCAGTAATGAAGGATCGCCGGCTCCTTTCCTTATGGTTTCTTGAAAGATGGAATCTGCCGCAGGTTACCGTGACATCCTGGTGTCACTGCTCTCTTAAATGAAAATCCTATTATCACAGAGATGAAGGATCTTTTTGTCCTGCTGTCGTCATCCTGTCATAAGGCTTCGGAATCCAAATATATAAACTCAGAGGAGGCGATTTTCTTAACTTTTTATTGGCATGTTCACATTTAAACTGGTGCAGCTTTCGAAAGGTGTCACACTCATGTGTTTAAATTATTGTTCCTCTCTGTATTATATCAGTAATAATGGTTTGAATACAAAATAAAAGCTGAAAGTAGTGATACATTGAGGTAAATTTACTTTTAAATGGTAATTAAACTGCAGTTATATCCTCTTTACTAGTATTTCTACTTCGAGTCACATTCACACGCGTCCATACAGAGTTTCTATCACACATCATTCACACATTAGGGGCACTGGGTGTCAGCGTGTTGACACCAGGACACTTCAGCACCGGACAGGACCGCAATTGAACCACCGACCGTCTGTGGTTAGTGGACGACCCACTCTACCTCCATACAGGCGGTGGACTAGTGGCAGAAACTTGGACTACCGGCACTAAAAGGTCTCTGATTCGATGCTGGTTCGACTCCACGGTTCGACTCCACGGAGTTTCAACAAAAACCTTACCTGGATAGAATAACGACATAAAGACGAACCTGGATCTGTCCAAAAAGATCAAAAGTCTATTCTCCCTACCCTGTCTAGTGCCCCTGAGCAAGGCACCTTACTCCCCCAACATCTGCTCCCTGGGTGCCGTACCTGGCTGCCCTCTGCTCTGTGTGTCTGTCCAAAGATCACACCAGATGGGATAAATGCAGAGGACTAATTTCCCCATTGCATGAGTGTGTCTATGCATGTTTGTGCATGTGTGTGGGATAAATAAAGTGTATCTTCTTCTTCTTCTTAATTTAAAGTCCAACACTTGCACACTACCTGTTCCTGAGTTATCACATTCGAAGCCCAGAACAGTGCAGAGAACCAGTGAATGAATTGAAAGGTAAACCTGCAACTGAAGTTCTGCTCGGCTCCGACTCGCTCGCCCCGGAGTTAACATCCCAGGGGCTTTTTTGTGCCCGTCCATTAATATTTTCCAAAGTGCGGCCATAACTAAGCAGATTCATTTTTATTACAAAGTGCAGCATTCATTTCATCCCTAAAAAGCAATTATGGCAGACATTTAGTATAAAGCCACTTTGTCCTGCAGGCGATGGGGTTTTAATTTCACTGAGGACAGAAGCCGAGGGCTCAGATAAACACAGATTGACAGGTGCTCTCACTTGTTCTCTTCACGGTCACATGGCGGCATCGTAATTCACCTGCAGCAGGAACACAGGCTCCTTTGAAACAGACTCCGGGTTTAATCACAAAAGAAAGAAGTAACTAACATCATAACTGTCACATTTTGTCAGTGTTGACTATTAAATTCATATTGTTTTCAGTCATATGGACATTGAAGAGTCCACCAAACCACCTGGGCTGAGTCGCATTTTACTGGTTTCAACTGGGGGATTCACTGAAAGATTCAAATGTGATGCTATTGTTCACTTAAAGCTACACAAGGTCATTTTTATATCTTAAAATAACAGGTGGCCAAAGGACAGACGCCGACCTGACGATGTAATCACAACTTTTGCTATTTCACCATACCAAAGTTTCAAAGAGAATTCAATTTATCAACTTTTTTCCCTCACGGAAATTGATGAAACAATTAAATCACTAAAAATATTTTTTGCAAAAACGTAGCATTATCAATCAATGTGCCAAAATACAAGTGGTGTGAGCTCTCGATAATGTGCATGAAAACTTTTCCTCTCTCTCCTTTGCTGCAGCTTTAATGCATATTTAAGACTTTAAAAAGTTTACTCAGTTTAAAATTCAAAGCCATACTAGTGGTGGGATTAAAAATGTCATTAAAAAGAATCATCTTCACTTGAATATGCATCGTTTTAGGGACAGATAGAAACCACAAGGGATGGAATCTTACATGAAGACATTGTTTGTCATTGATGTTTTTATTTATTGTGATCATGTAAATAAAAAAACTGAAATTATACAAACAAGTGATCAAAAAAAGAGAAGTATAAGTTACAGACTGTGACGAGGAATACAAATCAAACACTTAATTATTCAAATTTCATATTCAAAAAGAGTGAAAAGTTACAAATTTAAGATTGAACATTTATTATAAAAGCTGTGATTCTGTTTTACATGTTAAATCCGTGTGTGTGTCATACAAAACAGGAATAAATCACATGAAACACAATGAAGAAGTAGTTTACTATAGAATACTATACTGTAGCTTTAATGCATATTTAAGACTTTAAAAAGTTTACTCAGTTTAAAATTCAAAGCCATACTAGTGGTGGGATTAAAAATGTCATTAAAAAGAATCATCTTCACTTTAAAATGCAAAGTTACATAGTTTGGAGCTGTAGTTTGTTTCTGTTTAGGTGATTAAGAAACAGAGAGATACCACAAGGTGATGGAATCTTACATGAAGATATTGTTTGTCATTAATTTTTAATTTATTTTAATCATGTAAATACAAAAATATAAATAGAGAAGTATAAGTTACAGACAGTGACGAGAAATACAAATCAAACACTTAATGATTTAATCTACAAAGTGGAAAAGGAGTGAGAATTTATAATTTAAGATTAAACATTTATAATAAAAAAATGGGATTTTGCTTTTTAAATCCATGTGTGTGTCATACAAAACAGGAATAAATCACATGAAACACAATGAAGAAGTATTCTACTATAGAATACTATACTGTAGAAGTACTTCTACTGTAAGTACTACACATCAACCATCACCTGTGTCATCACTAGTTAAACATGTTGTGAAGGTGAGCTGCTTCTCACCCGTCGCTCACAGACAGAGCTCCGTTTGACACATGCTGGAGCTCAACAGCAATAAACCAACAGGGGGCGTGTGCTGCGTTAGCCCCCCACACCTCAATAATGTTGTTCCAGCCCAACTGGGGAGGAGCTGAGTGAGCGTCCTGCGGCCGGGTTGCGGCGAGCGTATCGATTCTCCCGCGGAGTCTCACATGCATCCAATCAATGCTGCCCCCCCCCCCCCCGCCCCGGCGCCTTCACTCGCTCCCAGACTCTTGTCATTCAGGGCTGCAGATGGCACAGCGAGGCCTCGGCCACATCTGGTTGATGTAATTGCAAAATGACTGGTGCAAAGACAAATAAAAGAAGTGATGAGTCAGCGCAGGCGACGTACTGTACATACAGCCGGCGATCGATGGAGCGGCGGGGGTTGCTAGAGAGACGTCAATAGTGTCATAAACACTGCAAATGCATTATAGGCATGGAACCAGCCATGGGAAAATCATTGCACCTTTGAAACATGGACTCAGGAGCTTTGCCGCCTTGTTGGACTGGTTTTATTTTTTGGGGGGAGGGAGGGTGAGTCGTCTGGATTCCACACATCTTGAAGGGGGTTAGAGTTGCAAAGGGGCAACTTTCCATGGGAAGTTAAGCTCGGGAATGTTGGGAATTTTGAAAAAAATTAAAATACGCAAATTAAACCCTGAGTAATAAAAACATCATTCAAAACTCTATTTTAAAGATGTATGGAATGCAGCACATTCTGCACGTTGAGTTTCAACCCTCCACTGTGCATTCTTCCATCACATGCACAGATAACTCCCAGCATCCTTCACTCTACAGCAGGGCTATTGTGGCCTGCTGTAGAGTGCAGGACTAGTCAGGTAAGTTTCAATGATATTACTGGGGAAAATATATTAGCATGCTTATAGAGGATTGTTCATCTGTTCATCTAGCCTATTTCCATTCATTTATCCATCAATTGTAAAATATGTTTACAGACGATTCCAATTGTTTGGCTAACTATTTATATCTCTGGCATTGCATTAGTGTTTTTTTACAAACTTTTTTCTCATCTTATTCTACAGAACAATGCCACGTGCACTATCTCATGTGTGGAGACATTTCAGCCCATCCAATGTAGAAGGAAAGGCTGTGTACATTTGCAAATACTTGCAAAGACCTATGTTAAGAATGACACAACGATGCAGAAGCATAAAGTCAAGTGCCCAAAGTTTCCTCAGGGCTCAAATCAGCCTATGACAAAACACAATGTTTATTTTTATGTCTGTATATCACAAGGTAAATACAGTTAGTATAAATTACCCACAACATTTCCAGTTTATTCCAGTTTATTCCCGTAAATTCCCATGGAAAGTTTCCAACTTTGAAAATTCCCGGAATTTTGCAACCCTACTCAGGAGCTTTGCCGCCTTGTTGGACTGGTTTTATTTTTGGAGGGAGGGAGGGTTAGTTGACTGGATTCCACACATCTCCAAGGGGGTACGACCTCCTTTCAACATCTTTACCACAGAAGGGCCTGAGAACCACCATGTGGAGAAGCAAAATCAATAGCTGCAGTGCAAGCGTACGACCCGCAGCTTGTCAGAGGCTCAGCACAGGGGGGGGGCAGGCCGGCTGTCAGCCCCAAATCCATACAGACAGATTTGTTATATCATAAGGAAGCTATTGCCATGAAAATAGCTGATTGTAAAAATAGCTGCAGTGAGATACTGTGCATTTTGCAGCAGGAGATGATCACTGGTATCTCACTGTTGTCCTGATAAATCGAATTTCCCCCCCCATCGACTTCTCCGGCTGAGTAATTGTAATGTTTCAGCAACTTATCTGCAGCTTTAACCATTTGTTTGCATACGTTGTGACAATCCACACAAACAATTTAGACGTTTTTATGAAGTAATTCCCCACTTGAGAGTGTGAAGAATGTGGTTTTGAGAAAAGTCGCGTGTGTTTGCAAACACACACACACACACACACTTGCAGAAAAAAACTTTTATTCCCGGCTGACAAGAGGCCTTTGAAATATTGAAGTTGTAATAATGTTAGTGGAGCTTTATATTTCATTTGTTTTCCTCTGTAGACGTTAAACATGAAACTCTAGGTTTGCTGTCTGCAGCCTCACTATTGTTCAGCTTTAACAACGAACTGATCAAACTCCAGTTTAACTTCCATTTCTGTCCCTTTCTCTTAGATAAACAAAAAAAGAAGTCATATATGTCCCACGATGCTACAACTGGAATCTGCCGTCACCGTCTGGAGCAACAGAAATATCCAAAAAACACAGCAAAGCAACTTTAGCTGTGAGGATTTGGTTTTACATCAGTAAATAAAAGGCCAGAGAATTTAATTTATTTTAGCACCTCGTTGACAAACATATTTTCAAGGGATAGTTCTGCCAAAAATGAAAATTACGAAGTTTTAGGCCAAAACATCCTCTGTGATCCACATTTAGGTTAAAAACTTGGTGTAAATGATCTTGTTTGGAGTCGAAATTATGAATGTCGGTGCACCCAAAAATGAAAATTCACCAGCCAAGTGTTGTCCGTAGGCCCTGACATTCAAAATTCAAATTCAAAAAGTTTTAAGCCTAACTGCCTCCGTTATCCACATTTACACTAAAAACTGTAAATGACCTTGTTTGGAGTCGAATTTGAATGTTATGAACACTTGGATGAAACCACAGGATCAGTACGGAGGCATTTTATGTTGTTTTCTTGTAGTTTTTTTTACATTTGAAGAATTATTCACCTTTAACTTCAATCGTATTGGATTTGGCTGCAGCGCTGTTTACCCCTGAAACTCAAAAAAAGTTTTATGTGGAATCACTTCACCCACCCTTCCTTCATAGGGGTGAGTAAATAATGATTGCAGTTTCATTTTTGGGTGAACTATCCCTTTAATGTCATGCAAGATAAGTGGAACTCTGTGGAAACTCTCAGAGTAAAACCTTGGTGGTCCCTTCTCGAACTGATCCTGTCGCTCCTGTGCCGTCTCACTCACAACTCATTATTTCCCACGATGCCTTTACTGTGTTTTCCTTCATCTCGACGCTCTCAGCAGTTTTCAAGCTGAACCGTTTCTTGATCTGGAAAGCCGTCGTTTCAATTCCCACTCAGGATGCACGTTGCTCTCTGTTATTCTCTTCCTTTATCATCTCCATAATAAATACATAATACATGTGAGGCACTCCGATAGATCCATGTTGTATATACATGACGCTACATACATATAACATGACTGTCGTATGATAACAGATCAAATTCCTGCTCACTAGTCTGGTCTGAATCTCGAGGGACCGACGGGACCCGCCCACACTGATTAGGTGTCGGCCTCGACTCCAAACTGCCGGTGGAGTCGACCTTTGAAAGGTGCCAAGGAAAATAAATATGATGGCGATTAATTATGCATGCCACAACCTGTCACTGAGTCCTCCCCCCCCCCCCCACACACACCCCCTTTGTTTACTGATGCAAATACCAGCAGTCGAACCATAATCCTAAGAATACCAGGTAGAGATAGCATTTACTCAAAAGGGGATGAAAATCCAAACTATTTTCCTCAATCAGCTCACACACTTTCAATTGCATTAATAGTGACAGATTGGCATCCAATCAAATCCAGCCTACGGCATTAAGTCATCAACCAAATATCGGAGAGAACATGTGGCAAAACTCCCTGCAACCATCCTGCAAAGAGTTTTAACGATTCTGCAAATAAAACGATGCCGTTTAATCCAGATACATTTTTTGGATGCAGGTGAATTCATTTGAGAGACTTATAAGTGCCCATGTTGTCGAGAGGAACCTCAGAATCAGGAGAGCGAACAGGAGATCTCTCAGAATGATGAAATCCACTTCTCTGTCGCCCATTGTCCTTTTGCTGCATGTAGGAAATCACATTTTAAAGTCAAACTGTCCAAATCCAAACAAGAGCAACGCCCCAACATAGTTTCACTGTATTAAGCTGTTGGGAGCGTGCCTATGTTCCCACAGCCCAATGTTCCCACAGCCCTATGTACCCACAGCCCTATGTTCCCACAGCCCAATGTTCCCACAGCCCTATGTTCCCACAGCCCAATGTTCCCACAGCCCTATGTTCCCACAGCCCAATGTTCCAACAGCCCTATGTTCCCACAGCCCAATGTTCCCACAGCCCTATGCTCCAACAGCCCAATGTTACCACAGCCCTATGCTCCACAGCCCTATGTTCCCACAGCCCTATGTTCCAACAGCCATATGTTCCCACAGCCCTATGTTCCCACAGCCCTATGTTCCCACAGCCCTATGTTCCAACAGCCCTATGTTACCACAGCCCTATGCTCCACAGCCCTATGTTCCCACAGCCCTATGTTCCAACAGCCATATGTTCCCACAGCCCTATGTTCCCACAGCCCTATGTTCCCACAGCCCTATGTTCCAACAGCCCTATGTTCCCACAGCCCTATGTTCCCACAGCCCTATGTTTCCACAGCCCTATGTTCCCACAGCCCTATGTTCCCACAGCCCTATGTTCCCACAGCCCTATGTTCCAACAGCCCTATGTTTCCACAGCCCTATGTTCCCACAGCCCTATGTTCCCACAGCCCTATGTTCCCACAGCCCAATGTTCCCACAGCCCTATATTCCCACAGCCAAATGTTCCCACAGCCCTATATTCCAACAGCTCTATATTCCCACAAGCCTATGTTCCCTCAGCCCTATGTTCCCATAGCCCTATGTCCCCACAGCCCTATGTTCCCACAGCCCTATGTTCCCACAGCCCTATGTTCCCACAGCCCTATGTTCCAACAGCCCTATGTTACCACAGCCCTATGCTCCACAGCCCTATGTTCCCACAGCCCTATGTTCCAACAGCCATATGTTCCCACAGCCCTATGTTCCCACAGCCCTATGTTCCCACAGCCCTATGTTCCAACAGCCCTATGTTCCCACAGCCCTATGTTCCCACAGCCCTATGTTTCCACAGCCCTATGTTCCCACAGCCCTATGTTCCCACAGCCCTATGTTCCCACAGCCCTATGTTCCAACAGCCCTATGTTCCCACAGCCCTATGTTCCCACAGCCCTATGTTCCCACAGCCCAATGTTCCCACAGCCCTATATTCCCACAGCCAAATGTTCCCACAGCCCTATATTCCAACAGCTCTATATTCCCACAAGCCTATGTTCCCTCAGCCCTATGTTCCCACAGCCCTATGTCCCCACAGCCCTATGTTCCCACAGCCCTATGTTCCCACAGCCCTATGTTCCCACAGCCCTATGTTCCAACAGCCCTATGTTCCCACAGCCCTATGCTCCCACAGCCCTATGTTCCCACAGCCCTATGTTCCCACAGCCCAATGTTCCAACAGCCCTATGTTCCCACAGCCCTATGTTCCCACAGCCCTATGTTCCCACAGCCCAATGTTCCCACAGCTCTATGTTCCCACAGCTCTATGTTCCCACAGCCCTATGTTCCCACAGCCCTATGTTCCCACAGCCCAATGTTCCCACAGCCCTATGTTCCCACAGCCCTATGTTCCCACAGCCCAATGTTCCCACAGCCCTATGTTCCCACAGCCCTATGTTCCAACAGCCCTATGTTCCCACAGCCCTGTGTTCCAACAGCCCTATGTTCCCACAGCCCTATGTTCCCACAGCCCTATGTTCCAACAGCCCTATGTTCCCACAGCCCTATGCTCCCACAGCCCAATGTTCCAACAGCTCTATGTTCCCACAGCCCAATGTTCCAACAGCCCTATGTTCCCACAGCCCAATGTTCCCACAGCCCTATGTTCCCACAGCCCTATGTTCCCACAGCCCTATGTTCCAACAGCCCTATGTTCCCACAGCCCTATGTTCCAACAGCCCTATGTTCCCACAGCCCTATGTTCCCACAGCCCAATGTTCCAACAGCCCAATGTTACCACAGCCCTATGCTCCCACAGCCCTATGTTCCCACAGCCCTATGTTCCCACAGCCCTATGTTCCAACAGCCCTATGTTCCCACAGCCCTATGCTCCCACAGCCCAATGTTCCCAGAGCCCTATGTTCCCACAGCCCAATGTTCCCACAGCCCTATGCTCCCACAGCTCTATGTTCCCACAGCCCAATGTTCCCACAGCCCTATGCTCCCACAGCCCAATGTTCCCACAGCCCTATATTACCACAGCCCAATGTTCCCACAGGCCTATATTACCACAGCCCTATGTTCCCACAGCCCAATGTTCCCACAGCCCTATGTTCCCACAGCCCTATATTACCACAGCCCTATGTTACCACATTTCTAATATTCATTACAAAATTAGGCCCTATGTTCCTACAACTCCCACATTTCTACCCCTCCCTGGTAGTTAAGGGTTCACCATTCCGTAGCTGGTGAACCTCACCCTAAAATCTTTTGAGCTCAACACCGCTAACCCTAACCCTAACCCTAACCCTAACCCTAACCCTAATTTTCAGAAAAATCTAGAAATGTGGGAACATAGGGCTGTGGGAACATCTGGACTATTTTTTCAAAATAAATCTGGGAACATAGGGCTGTGGGAACATAGGGCTGTGGGAATATAGGTCTGTGGGAACATAAGGCTGTGGGAACATAGGGCTGTGGGAACATAGGGCTGTGGGAACATAGGTCTGTGGGAACATAAGGCTGTGGGAACATAGGGCGGACCCCAAACTGGGAATCAATTGGGTGGACTGGTCAGGGAGGAACTCGTCTTCGAGGCGTGAACTCATCCCCTCTGGTGCAATCTGCCCGGAACAGGGTTTAGTCTGGTTCTCTTCTCTCAGGGTTATGAGTTTCCTCCTGGTTTACGAGTTCCCCTCTGTTCTCTTGGGGAGGACAAATGGAAAACTTTATGCTGCCTCACACGCTGAGTTAGGATTCAGAGGAGCTGCAGCACCTGTTATCCTTTATTATTAAAACATGCAAGGAGGGGGAGGGGGGGGGGTGTACTGTTTATCTTTTATCATTCCCTACAAAGAGCAGTAACATTGACATGTTTTTCCCCCTTGCGCTGAACATTTTTAAGAAAGAAACTGAAACCCTTTTATCCGGCACGACAAAGAAAACCTCTTTTTTCCTCCTTTGCTCGCGACGCTTCCCCTTCAAATCTTTCCAGCCTCTGTTTTTATTTTGTTTACAACTTCACTGTTTTTTCCTCCGAAAACAAAACCTGTAAAAAGACAATAACAAAAAAAATACAGCAGTAAAGTAGGATGACCTTCAACCACCGGTGGTGGGGTTCATCATCCTGCTCCTGAACTGAACAGTTGCTCCTCAGGCTTCTGCACCATTGTTTGTGGGAAGCAAGTTTTTAAGCTTTGCTGGACATAAAATCTGCTCCAGAAATTGGACAAAATATTTCTTCTTCCCGAACCACCATCGAATTTTATGGCTTCGTTCTAAATAATGAATCCAGCCTTTGATAAGAACTTCCTGGTGAGTTGATCCTTCCACAGGAAACGTGGCCCTCAAACGTCAAAACTTTAGTGTTCAAGCTGTGAAAAACTTTCAAAAAGTCAACACATCTGACTCTCAAAGGTTTATTTGGTTGAGTCCATCCATTCATTACCTACAGTGCTCGTACTTTAAGCTTAGTCTGGCTGAGAGTTGGTGAGTCTCCACTCGACCTAAACCCAATCTGCATGTCTTTGCTCTGTGACAGGAAGTCAGAGTTCCTGCAGAAGATGCACACAAACACAACTCCAGCACAGAGAGATTCAAACTGCGAACCTTCTCACTGTGCGGCAACCGCTTCACCACTGCTCCGTCCTATTCTGAGACCTGTGGTGTAAAGCAGGTCTCCACTATTTTCCCACGATCATGATTAGACACAACTTCTATTTTGTACAATTGCACTATTTGCCCTTTTACTTTGAAATCATTCTGTTTACTTGTCTCACTTTCCTGCACTTATGTGCTTTGAAATTTAAAATATTTACCTTCGCTGTAACTTCTTAATGACCCCGTAAAACACACTGAACTGCAGCGGCCATAACATCTGTGTAAAATGTGCTACACAAATAAAGATGCCTTCCCTGCCTTTTACAATATCTACGATATCCACGAGTTGTGCTCCGATGCCTCGTTGCTTCCTAATCAGGCAATTCTCCCTGGAGTCATATGGACATGACCCCCCCCCATACACACGTGAGCTCGCAGGCTCCTCCAGTTTGTGTATTTGTCATTCGGCTTGACCGGGCACATCCCGTCTCCTGTTGCTCTGGACTCTAATCCTGCCATGATGTGAAGATCTGTGTGTGATGCAGCTGCAGCGACAGTCCCCGACACCCCTATGAAACTCAAATGTAACATTAATCTCATTATTATACCATCCTGAGCCCAGACATGCTCCATATGTTTATATTTATATATTTTTAACAAATGCCGTGCTAGTCTTTCACTGTGTCCGCAGCTCTTCTTTTTTTTTTTTTATTCATAAAATGGCTGCATGCAGCACAATTTTTGCCAGGAATCCAATGCACCCGTGAAATTGGCTTCTCTTACATCGATCACACGTTTGGTGCAATCTCATGGCTTCTTTATCTGTCCGTGCCCACAGGCGTCTCTCCCGCCTTTGACGAAATACATCAACTTGGCTCCCGGTTGCTGAGTGGGCTGTGTGTTGTGACCTATTGCTGTTTTCTGAACACTTCATCCCCGGCTGTCTTTGCTACATCATCGTTGTCAGTTGTGAGTCGAAGTGTTGCATCTGAGGCCAAACGCCCACACAACGGGATTTTTTTCATTTGAAGTCACGTCGCATTAGCTGGTGATTTACACCTTGATGGCAGAACAGTAGGTGAACTGAAAGAGGAGTTCAGGACATTGGAGAACACCGGCTTTTGAAATTCATTTTTAAATGTTGTTTTTTTTTATTTTTGGGGGAGAAGTATTTTTATTTCATCCACACTGATGTTTATATCGGTTTCTTCAAATGAAGACTGTTTGAAAGAGTCTCCCTGAGTGACTTTATATTGAAAACTGATGGAACAGACACTCTAACACAGCACAACATGTTCTGTACTCTACACTGCTGCTTACACAGAAGACACATTTCAACAAAACTATTTTATTTGGAGTTAGAGTAGGTGGAAGCTCAGATTTCAATAAATGATCGACGCCAGAACACGTTAAATTGAAGTTAAATGTCTTTTATCAACGGTAGCTTATTTGAGGTCTTAGTTCTGATCCCAACTAATTAGTTTAAACATCGAAGAGCGTGCATATTTTTCCTAAATTGTTTTTCTTGTTAATTGCAAGTGCAGATAATACACTTTATACACAGTTTATTTTCCTCAAGCATTTCCTCCCTCTCTCCTTTTTCAGTTTTATTCCTCATTGTGAAAAGGAGGTTTTGTTTTTGGCCACATCCATAAGAACATGGTGGCTCAGTGTTTTCCTATCGAAAGCCGTGTCACTCACTTGGTGGATAGACCCGTTTGATCCAGAGTCAATTATCTGAACAACTAATGAGCAGATTGTCATTAAATTCCGTGCGGATATTGATGGTGCCCTGTGTGAGCCCTTGACTTCAAATTTGGGGCCACAACCTGGTCAAACCTATTCTCTGAAACATCTCAGTATTACCTCGGGGGAATTGGTCCGATGTTCATGTTTACCTCGTTATGTTTCCAAATTAGTTTTTACTCTAGCGCCACCGTGATGTTAACATATTGAATGGAATCGCTGTGACCTTTTTAACAACTATGGTTATGCCTTGAATTTGTAGGTAGAAATCATCATCATCATCAGGTCAAAAATGTGATTCAACCAGTATTTTGGTTCATGAAAAATTTTGTGCAAAATTAATATCCCTCTTATTTTTGGCTGAGAGCTTATTAACCTGGTTTCATGCTGTCACAGTGATATTACTACCCATCAATAACTATTGCAGCTTTGATTGTGGTGGTTTAGTGTTTACATAATAACATACAGGTGGTTATCTGGTCAAATTAAAGATATCTTTTTCACTATTACTACAGATTTATACCTGTTTGAAAATGTCAATGAAAGAATTAAACTAAATACCCTGAGATGTTAATATGTTGAACTCAGCCTGAGCACTTTCCATTCACCTTACTGCTTAATTAATAAACACTTTTGTCCCCCGAGTCGCCTCCACTCATTCTATCAATTTTGAATGTGTGCTCTTCCATCAGCTGCCTTGATTATCAAAGCGATCAAGGAATCACAAAGACGATCTCTGATTAATAATGAGCACCGAGACACGAGGGCGAGAGAGAGGCAGAGAGAGAGAGAGAGATCTCCATAACTGCGACAGACACTGCAGATATTTCTCCGCGTCTTGATTAAATGTCCAAAAATAGGTTTGTAAGAAAAAGGGCGATATTCTCTCCTGCTTTATCGCCGACTAATGTTTTCACCCAGTTTGTCTTCCTCCTCTGGTCGTGGAGGAATAATCAGCCACAACAGGCATCACGCTGCCGTTTGCCAAGGATTGTGATTGACCACTGTGTGGCTTCTGTGTGGCAACTGGGGAGAAAGCAGTTTGCTCAAGGGCACCTCAATAGCAGTGGCAGTAATCGCAAAGCCTGGTTTAACTGAAGTTCTGTTTTTGTCTGCATGAAATTGTTTTTCCTTCCCTGGATGTGGCATTATTCTAATGTCTGCAGATATCAAATCACATTGAAAACGCCCGTGGCCAGAGACAGAATTTTATGCTTACATGAACTCCTCGGTGCAGGAGGAGAAATATTATTCTGAAAGGGAACAGAGGCTGCTGCAGTGCGATGCCGGCTCCATGAGTTACATGGGATCCCTCTGACTGAGGTTGTGTGCAACACAAAATAAATGTGGCTAAAGGTTAATTATTCTCTTTATGTAATATATATATAATTCTTTCTGCACTACACAGAAATATACACAGGAGCTAATGTTTTAGACTTAGAAAACGGCTACAGTATATTTCCAAGACTTTACAATATACTATATATTTTCTCTGCTGGGAAAAACTTTAAACTTTGGTGTATTCTTTACATTTTTTTTGAACATAACATTCCCAAATGTTGACATCCTTTTTATACTTTGCATGGAGACACTGTTTCTGTATGCACTCATGTGTCACTGCCACAATCCATTTGGATGTAGTGACACTGACAGCACATCTAGTCTCCCCTGCTGACTTGAGTGCTTTATTGAGCTCTGCTCAGTATGGGCTTTGGATCTCAAATGTGAGGCAAGTGTGCACAGTGAGCCAACCATGAGTGGCGTAAGCTGTCTTCCTCCAAGATCTCTGTCTCCCTTTATCTCTCTCTCCCGCTCTCTCTCTCTCTCTCTCCTCCTCCCTTTCCCTCCCTCCCTCTCTCTATCTCTGTTGTTGTGATGAGCCACTGCAGTGGGAAAAGGACTTTGATCCACTGGCTTGACAGCCGCCTGCCAAATTCCCTCTCCCCACGCAGAAATGCACAGATCCTGCCTTGCAGCAATGGGGCCCACTTATTTGTAATCTCATAGATTACTGTCCCCAGGCTTAAGTGTAATGAGCCACAAACATCCAAGAAAAACACGTTATTTTCCAGTCTAACTTGAAGGTTCAGATTGGCTCTAAAGAAACCTCACAGTAGGCCGGGACTCACAGTAGGTCGAACTTTATTTCGCAGCGTACTGTAGCACGCAGACAGTTCCACAGCGGGGGGGAGAGAATCACTGTGCCGAGCATCATGGTTGTTCTTCTCTTCTGAATTAGTTTCTTTTCTCACTCTTACTTCTTTTCCTCTTGAAATATATTAAATAAAACAGGTTAGTGGAGAGGGTTAGAGAATCCATTTCCTTTTGAAGACCTTGAATTATACAGGCCACTGCTACACAATCAAAATGCCTCTGTAAGATGGAGTTGCTATACGTTCAATTAGAAAGTGCTTTCATCAGACAGAATTAAGTGCCGACTCTTTGACACGACAACAAAGGACACGTCGAGATGGAGTCAGGAGAGAACGAGTGCCTGACAGCTAGACGTGGCCATGGAAATCACACGGAGACAGATGAGGGAACGGAAATTTAAACTTGGTGGAGCGCAAACCTCCGCCAAGGCCCAACAGTCCCCTTGAATTTTCACACCAAATAGCTTATGGTAAATTATACAGTATCGAAAACCAGAATTACCGCCCTGCCATTGTATGTCTCCACCAACCAGTGGAGTTTCTGACAGCTTGACCTTTGACCACTGAAATCTAGTCAGTTCATCTTTGAGTCCAAAATTTGTAGATCACGTTCAAGAGGCTAAAAACATGATTTGCAAGGGCACTTTAACGTTTGACCCCCCAAAAATCGAATCAGTTAATCCGTCAGTCTAGTGTGCCAAAGTAGAAAAGTTTGTCTCCAGGCGTTCTTGAGATAACATGTTCACAGTGGCTTAAAAAGAGTGTTACAGTGACCTTGACCTTTGACCTTCCTAGTGAATCCTCATTGTCTGATGGTAGTTACAGATTTGTAGAAACATATGTTTTCTTACAGCGACTGAAAAAAATCCAAGCCCCCTATGAGAAAACATTTTAATCTGCTACATCCACATTTTCCGGGATCAATTGCCTAAAAATGTTCAATATTTTTCATCAGGAATTTAATTAAATCCTTAAAATAAGAAAGATTGCATCTCACAATATTTAAAAATATGATTGATGTGTTCAGATCCACACTGACATTTTAAGATTTGTGAAAATAAGTTCTTTCTCGCCACATCTTTTGTGAAACTTGCTGGAAATCTGTTTCAGCAGTTTTGGCAAAATTCTGCTGAGAAACAAAAAAACAAACAAACAGTCGAGGAGAAAACAACCTTGGCAGAAAAAACTAAAAAAAAGGAGGATGAGGAACAGTGCAAAGATTTGAGTCGTGTACAAAACCATTTGGTGCATGAATCCTTTGTAAAAAACTGAATAAACTATATTTTCATTGCAAGTCATATATACATAGCAGTAATATTAAAGTTAAATCTTTTTCTTTATTAGTTTTCAAGAGGCAGAAGCAGCTCGGCCCTGACCTCCGCTGCTCTTGTTTTCAACCCCGAGCTCTTGGGGACACTGTGTCCTTTTTCTATTTCCTATGAATGAAAAAATCTCATAAACCAGAAGTTTGCATTTTTCATTTTCCCCCAGTCCTCCCAACCGTCTCCAGTACGTCCCTTAGGGGGAGAATGTCTTTATGATAAATAAATAAATATATAAATAAAAAACACCCACATCACAACACACTCTAAGCATCCTGCGGTTTGTAAAGCAGGCTGAGGAAAATGAAGATAAAAATTGTCGTTCGTTAATAATAAACATCCCTTCAGTCTGATTTCACCTAAAACTCCTCAGCAGCGCAAAGTGCTTAAATATTTTAATGCAGACATCTGACAGGGCAACAAAAACTAAATGAGAGTCACTTAGGCATCACTCACTTTGCAGCATTTGTCTCTGACTGACTGTAAATGAGAAAACCTTCCACTTCCCTTCCACCTCCTTTTTTTTTGGCAGAATGTGACCATTAACCGGGCTTCAGAACGACCTCAGTGGTTGTTTATGTGGATGAGTTAGCACAGAAGTGCAGGTGCATGGGTAGAGACACTGCAGGCGGGAGGTTTGTCTTTTTAAAAAAGCCTGTAAATGCTTTTTATGAGAAGCTGTTAGCCGGAGCAAATAGAGCATTGCTGTAATATAACGTTCTGTGAGGAGACGCATCGCTGCACATGACATTATCAAACTGTTCAGATCCTTTCAGTGACATGTTGGGATCTGTGTGTTTATATATGACCTTTCTGGAAAAAGTCTAAACTAATATTTTAATTCGGCTGTTTCGAACAAAGTGGAGATTCCATCTTGAAGTCAGTTATGTTATTATTTCTGAGATAATTTCATCTGCCTGTTGGGTTGAGACCAAAGTTGCACTTGGGGTTAACGCTGGATAACTAACCTTACATTTGTTGTAGTTATATAAAGGTAATAAAACAAGTCTTAGTCAAAGATCATTTTTGTTTATTTGCATTTGAAAGCAGAACAAGGAGCTTAAAACAGAACAAAGCCACAACAATGGAGCTGCTTCACTTCATGACATCAAACAAAAACCATCTGTGGCTCCAAATACAGTAATTAGTCTTAATATAAAAATCTAAAATGTGCTTCTTGGCGTACGTCCTTCTTCGTGATTTTTAAAGATCATAATGTGTTGTTTTTTTTACGATGCTTCATCTATTAAATAGGTCTACATTTGCAGAAGACAATTATTCCTGAAAGAGCTAATTTGTAAATTATTGCTTCTAAAGGCTTGAAATGATGTTTCCTAAACTGTACTGCCCTGGTTGTGGCACATAGAGGTAATTATACACGTCTGTGATCTGTCGGAGCATAAAAAGTACAGAAATTAGAGAGTTATTGACATTTAGAATGGCTGAGGGCAGCGGCGCTTTTGACTGAGCAAGACAGGCTTGACTCTTTCTCCTTTTAGGCATAATTACAATATGTTATGTTCACTGTAATTTGGTGCATTCTTAATTTGCTGATCTGAGAGGAGCAGCGGCGTGGTTCGAGGATCCGACCACAAAAGGGTTTAAAACAGAGAAAAAACCCAAACGCTCTCTCTATGGAAACGCTGCCCAAGACCTGGGGCACAGTTGGTCTGACTGACATTAATAGATGGCCAGTCTCAGTGGCAGAGCTTTACAGCAATAGCCCATCAGTCAGTTCTCAGTCCTGCTCTGGGTGTGCTCACCCTTTGCACCTATGTGACTAATAACCCATGCAGAAAGAAAACTCCCTAATTTTCTGCTCATGAGTGAAAGCTTGCTCCTGACCAACGTCGGAACCCTAGGTTTTTCTTTCCTGTGACCTCGCTTCACCTTTGGTAAATTCACCTCTGCAAGCTGAGCTGCACGTACTGGACTCTGACCTCGGGGGTTGGGAAAGTTGCCGAGAACAGATTCTAAAACTTGCTGGACGACGAGTACAGGGCACGGTTCTGAAGAGCGAGAACACGAAGCGCATGTGGGATTTCTCCAGGCGCACCTGGTCAGAGATGTGATCCACACACCTTATTTATTCCTGACAGCAATCGCAAGGAAATGCTACATCACCGAGTTTATCTCATCTCCCATAAACCTCTTATAACAGTGTCCTGAAATTTTTGAAAGGCAGGTTTTCTCCATCACAGAATATGAGCTGGAAAATGAGTTTTGGACGCCGGCAGTCTGAGAAGCTGCCAAGGTAATCAGTGACTCATCGGTATTGATCAACAAGCCTGTAAATCCCTCGTAGATCTACGGCGCTCATTGTGTGAGACGGGCCGGCAGAGAACACGTCTCATAATTCCAAACTACACTTTAAACACAAAGTCCAGAGCAGCAGGTAGATTCTCCACGATCCCTGTTCTGTACGATGTGGACAAGCCACAGGTGCTCAGCGGTGTGACGCGGTTTTTGAAGGTGCAAGGCATTGTGGGAAGTGAGCAACGGGACGCATCCGTGGGAGGCGTGATGAGTGCGACCCTTCCAGCGGCGACACAAAGTGACAACAACATCTTGGCACGGGCGCTCGCACTGATTGACTCGTCTCCACAGTCGGTGAGATAAGTCTCTGTCAGCGGTCGGCTCACCGTGCCAACACCGGACCATTAGCCTTGTTGTTTTTCAAACCCCCCCCCCCCCCACACTCACACACACACACACAGCATTAAAACGCAATCAGTGTGACTTATCGTGGTCAGTTGTGCATTAGGACGGGATCACCACTAACTTTTCACACCATTTACTTGATGCTGAACTCTAATTACAATGAAGGTCAGTGAAATGCCCATTTGTTCAGAAGTCCATACACGAGCTGCAGACCTGGCCGGGCAGCGGAGTTCAAGACTGTGTCTTTATCCACTTTCTGATCAATGATCCTCAAGGCTGATATTAACTGGAACTAAATTGAATTCCAACCGAATTGTTGAATTTTTAGAAATATTTTCTTATATTTTGTGGTTTTGTATCATTTTTGTTGTGAGAAAAATGTAAAAAGTTGATAATAATATTATTATTATAAATTTTACAGGATTACAAAAAACAGAAGGCAGGTAAAAACAAATAACCCTGAATTAAACTAATTTTGAATATTGTTGTGAAAAATTCTGTTTATTCTATGATACAATTAAGACCAATTGTACAAAGCAACGTAAGAAGTAATGTTTGATACTTTTTATAAAGGTACAAAACTATGAATTAACCTTTTAAAGGATTATACTGTAGATGCAGATAAGTTATTTTGAACTTTCAGATATTTTATTTATCTTATGTCCCAGTGTGTAATTATTATCTTATAGATATGAACACACAAAAGATATTCAAATATTTAATAAATTTCACTTTGCTTTGCAATAATGAACAGCAGAAACAATAAGACCGAAAGAATCTATGAGTCCCAACTCAACAGTAAGAAACATTAAACTCAATCTTTAACTTGAGACTTTGGAGATAAAACTTTTATATTAAACAAACACTGGAAACATTTCTCATCCAGTTTTTCACCTTTAATGAAGGTTAAATCCAGCAGCAGCAGCATCACACACAATTCAGTAAGAAAACAGTCAATACTGAAGTGCAGAGCTAAATTCTTCATGGTGCAAGTGACCATGGTTTTATCTACCGGTGTGTTTCACTGAAGTCAGCAAACATCCAAAAGCTAGAAGTCGTTGAAAGTCATTTTATATTTTAAATAAATGTTTTGTTTTATTGCCAAACAATTCCTCCAAATGATTCATGAAGGAACAATGAAACTCGCCCAGTTAATTAGCACAACTAGCTCTAACTGGAAATCACTGCAGTCTCAGATGTGCCTTCACCGAGACACTAAACTCTGTGCAAAATGTTAATTGGTGTTATCTAGTCCAGGTAATATGTTTGCTTATTTTTGCAGCACTGTGCCCCAGGTCAGGCTCGGCTGATTCGGGCAAGTCATTTTCATATTTCTGCGAAAAAACATCAATAATGAGCACGGGGAGAATGGCCAACATATTAAAAATGAACTTTATTTATCCAAACAGCCTCAGGATCTACATGCAGTGCGCCCGGTGTTTGTTTATCACTCTTCAGTCCAGGCTGTACCTCTGCACATGGAGCACCTCACCACTGCGAGTACTTGAAACACAGAATACTTCGATTCAGATACGTGAACACTTATTGATCCCCAGGGAAATTTACCGGGGTTCATTATTATTATTATTACGGTAATCATCCACATACATCTTTCTGACCACTGCGGCTTTACAACGCGGTTCATGTTAATCCACCCTGTTTGGATATTATCTTGTTATTAAACCTGAATTAGTTTAATTACAACAAGGTTATGAGTATAAAAAAAAAAAATTGGAGCCCGAGCTCGTAATCAGTGTGTGGAATGTCTTTCCCAGGTCCCGGTGTAGGATGTGCTTAAGGGTCTCTCAAGAGGCTGTTTAAGGTGCCACAGAATTTCACAATCGATAGTACTGCAGATTATTTTCCTCCGCGGTTCAGACTCATTGATTTGCCGGCCGAACACGCTGCTTTAAGCTTGTCATCCCCAGAGGGACCAGAGTGAAATGGATTCCTCGAAGCAGAAGTTATCTTTCTAATTATACGGTAAGGAATTAGATACCGTGTTACTCTTACGTGGTTTATGTATCATCGTAGTTTATTGTGTACGTGTTTACTAGCGGCCGCTACATTAGCCTCCATTTCTAAAAGTACAAAACAGATCAGTGACGCTCCTTGATTTTTGAAAAAGCAGGTTGCTTGTGTTGTTTCATTACTTCTGCCAACAAGGTTTTGTATTGCCATTTGTTTGTTTGTCTGTAGGATTATTCAAACAAATAACCTTCAAATTTTGAGCAAAACCCTAAGAAGAAGAACTCATTCAAATTTTTAGAGTAGATCTGGAACTCTATTCTGTCCTTTTCTAACATGGTGAGCGAAGAGCCTTGATGCAGGTTTGCACTCTCCAAGGACGCTTCTAGTTTATTAACATTGTTGACTCAGTTTCACATCAGGAAAACTTTTATAAAGCTCTACTATAATAAAGCATCTTCACAGTTTGTCCCTTTACTAAAACAAACCGGCTTTTGAACATGTTTTTTAAACATATTTTAAATGAACGACCTTTGTGTCATTAAAAATAATCATGTTCTTGTTGTTGTGTTTAATTGCAGCCTTGTCCTTTCACAGCTTCATTATCTTGAAACTTATCACCTGCGTGTGTGCTGGTGTAGAAACGTGTGGTTGCGCCGTTTAAAACTAGTCCCCCCCCCCTATCTGAGAAGTGTAGATCCAGGCCAGGAGTAAGTTAAAGAGCTTCGATAACAGGTCCCATCAACAATAATAAACTCTACGAGATACAATGGGTCTTTGTGTGAGAGGAGAAGGACTATTGAAGATTTTTACTCACAGCCAATTCAGAGACACAGCAGAACAATGTTCTCCCATTCTCCCTCCTGTCAGGACTCGCACTGCAGTGTTATAGATCCACTGGAGGCTCGGCACTTAGTGGGACGTCCTGATAATGAAGAATTACACTGGTCCGGTCTTTATATAGGGAACAAATGCATGGAGTAGTTTTTCGTGATTCTCACAAGGAGGTGGAATAAAGGCTCTTTTTTCTTTATTTATTATGTATGAGGCAAAGCCCCAAGAATGACGCCGAGGCTTTATTTGACTGGGACATAAAATATATAGAATGCAAGGGTTGATTAATCCTGGCTGAGATAAACCATTTAGCAAAGGGCAAGAGGATTATTGGAACAAATCTGGCAAAGATAGAATGTAGCTACGATATATAACCAGAATAATAGTGATATCAGTAGAACACACACCACCACCACCAATAGTCTCCTTCAGTTCAATCAACCAGACTTCACACACTCACAGATATTTGTTCTCTCAATAAGCCCTTTTTTAAATCAAGATTCTTGAACTATTTCCATGGAAACGTTATTGTATTTAATGGGTTCTTTCTTCCCAACAAACAAATGGACCTGAGTAGAAACAACTTGAACCTTCTTGTGGGACAGAAATATCCACCCAATGATCTTAGTGAGAGTTGAGTCAGCTCCCACTTTCATTAAATAAAGGAGTTTAATGAAGTGGATGTGATAGAAGAGGATCGTTGCAACAAAAGAAAAACAGAATACACACAAAGATCCAAACTCAAATACAAATCTTCATTTCATCAAACATCTCAGGATATTCTCTCTTGGTTGGTTTCGAATCAGTTCTGAAGGATTATTAAATAATGTGAGTTCCACACATGAGAGCAGCTACACAACCTCTCTACTTATATCCATGTAGACACGATTCGAGTGATGGGCAGACATCTTGGAGGATCTTTCCTCATGTGGAGTCCAAGCAGAAAGGTGCAGCTCTACCGTTTGAACTCTGGAAGAGACGGACCACCGACAAGCATCTCCGTGCAGATTTGAAAGTTTAATGCTGTATGTTTAATGGGTTACCTTTGTTACCTTAGTTTTGAGCTTTCTCCTAAAGAAAGAGAATAAGATGTAGGGAGGGGGGTTGGTCTGAGTCTGAGGTCAAATAGTCACGTTAATAATGAAAAGTGAAAGAGGAGACCTAACCATCTGTAGAGTTCAGTGTTGAAGGAGGTTCAAGAATCATGTTGGACTGTTGATTGAATTCAGAGAAAATTTCCTTTGCTCAGATTTGAGTTATAGACATTATGGGTCAGTGGTGATGAAGTAGATTTCTGTCATATGAGTTATTATTACTCTATAAGGCTCTACGACACCAGTCACTCAAAATCTAAAATCTCATATCACTATTGTTTACTAAATGTCATTAGTATCCTCTGCAAATTACCTGTGTAACCTATACGGATGATACATTATTTTATACTATTGTGATTTCACACCCATATACAAACCTGCATAACTTTCTATATCCATATTATATTGTGTACTATTGTGGATTTATATGTATATCATTTTTATAGACATCTTTTATAGTTGTATTATATAAAATATACCGTTTTATTGTTCAGTATATCAATAGAATTCGTATACTGTATATTGTCTAATCTGAATATATATGGGTACATCCTTCTCAATATCTACTTGTACTAATGCACAATTACAGTTTTTATGCCCGTGCATGATCATCCTGTGCCACTGCACTTCACTCCAGTTAATTTCTACACAAACTATATTTCTTTCGTCAAATGTGCATATCAGTGAATTTCCCCAGTGTGGTGGTAAATTGTAATGTTGCATCTGTGATATCGCAAAACAATTAGCAGTTTATAAAATAATTGGTGGTTAGGGTCTCGAAAAACAGCTCATAGGAGAAAACTCAGACGAGACTGAACTTCCTGAGGTCCTCAACAACAAGTGAGAAGTGGATGGAACGAGCAGTCGTCACGAAATGCGAAGGACAAACGGACAAACAGAGATATTTCAGAATTTACCAGAAGAATATGTTCTCTGTCTTCAGAAGGTATTTATTTCCATGAGGTTAAGATTCCTCCCCTGAAACAGTCGGGCTCTCGGAGGTAATTTGCTTCTGCCGTTGCATTGCTTTGCCATTACGTTCCACACAGAGCACTTCCAGTTATTTCCCTTTGCCTCTCACAGGCCTTCCCTCCGATGACACAGCACGCCGTTCCCCCCCGCCCGGCCCACGCTGTTGATTCATTCCGTCGGCGGATTGAGAGGCTTCACTTGCAATTTGGGGAAAATAATGTAATCTCGGAATGGGCAGAATTGTTGAACCCTCTGTGAGATTACTCTCCTCTGTCTGCCTCAGTGATTACTGATCACAGTCACAAGAAAGAAAAGAAAAGTCTTCCCTCTGTCGCATGCTTCTGTTTTCATTCCCATCTCATCTGTCTGGCGAGAGTTGTTTTCAATAGGTTCGGAGAATTGGCACTCTCTTTACCAATCCCCCCTTTTCTTATTCCTGTGCTGTGTGGCACTGTTTTAAAGTCTGAGGCCATAACTCGCCTTCAATCTTGTGTTTGCTAACACAGATTTGCAATTGATGCATTTGTGAGTAGCGCTGCCTCGAACACAGAGCGACATTAGAGTGCCTCACGTTCTCTGTGGGAGACAATGATATTTGGCTGATATGACATCAAATTCATATTGTAGAACGTTTAGAAGAATATTTTGACACTTTCACAAATAATTATTTCACAAAGACTTTCATCCCCCTGCTGCTGTGTTTCTGGGTTAGATTCACCCGCTTAAAGTTTAGAAAGTAGATTTTTGGAACATAAAACCATCACTACTGGGATTAATAAGGGTAATTGACTGGTAAATGGAAAATGACCTGGGTGATTATTGAAGTCAGCTGAGTCAGTGGAGTTGGAAAACAGGTTAAAATAAAAAGTTTAATGTTCGAACTTTGTAATTGCATGATGGGCAGATAATTGCAGCTTCTCTTTTTGTGTCCGCTGGAAACACTTGTGTTATTGTCTGTTATTGCAGCATTTTGAAGTATTTGGATGTGTTAGTAGGAACAAAAATGGACATATATGGACACACACACAAAGAGAGAGAGGGAAAGAGACAGTTTTCTTTTTTCAAACATTGTTGAAAATATAATATCATTTTAAAAACTATGTATTGGATTCATTCATGTTGATTTGACAGGAGCTCAGCGGAGAAGAGATGTTTTCTTTTGCATTAATCAACATGAAAATGTGTCAAACATCAAAAATAAACCTGTGGAATAACTAGTTTATCCAGAATAAATGTTTTAAATATATTTAAAACTCGGCATTCACAGATTTGTTGCATCTATTCTTCATTCATTCACAATTAATAGTTTTCTTTGGCCAAATCCCAATCTAAATAGATATGACAAATTGATATTAATTTAACTCCACTGGATCGGTTTAACATGACGATGACAGACAAGGGGATGAAAAGTGGCAACGTGAGAAATCCGGTCTCACAGCATCGTCACAATAATCTTTTAACAATCTCCTTCCTTTTTCTGTGAGACTGTGGCAGCAAGAGGGAGAAAATGTCTCAGACAGTAATAGGTGGGAAAAGTGTGTATGAAGATGTGGTCAGGGTAGTGTGTGTGTGTGTGTGTGTGTGTGTGTGTGGAGGACTGAGTTTGACTTTCGAATACGGGAGAAGAACCTACTGATCAAGATATCCGAAAAAGAGACTTTCCACAAGTTAATGGTCCAATTAAAATGCCCGTCCAAGTGACAAATCCCTTTTAAAACCAGAGTCAGAACCCTTCTTCTTTAACGGGAGGAGAGCGCACATCACCATTCACGCCCACTGTTAAACGATCTCATCTGTGGGGACTTCCTGTGATGAATGGGAAGAGTAAAGGAAGGATGAGAGGGGAGTGGAGGCTGAATGGCTGTCTTGCATCAATGTAGACCAAAGAGAGAAGAGAGAGTGCGGCCATTACTGTTTCTGACACGCTGAGATGGATGTCACCCTTATTTGCCATCAGATTAAGGAAGCCAGGCGAGGTAGAGCTCTCAGCCAGTACATCACATGGGCATAATTAAATGAATGAGAGCGCTGACTGCTCCTCTGAGCCCGGCGCTGGAGGCTGAACAAAAATACCTGTAACACATGAGCAAAACAATAAGCAGTGACAGATGTCCGCACACGAGGACAGAAACAAATCTGCTCATTTAAGCTTCGACCGGAGAGAACGAGCAACGACCGAGGCCGCGCAATTCTTCAAAGGCCTCGTTATTTCTATTCTGCTAGAATAAAAGGAGTATTTGATTTGTAATATCTTTGCGAAACCTTTAAATCGCTTCAAAACACATAAGCGTGATTTTATACTCTTGCCAATTACATGTGGTGGCCCGTGTTTGGCTTTGCAGCCGCCTGACTGTCCCGCTCCATCCAGCGTGTCGCTCTAAATCCAGCACTTTCCCTGCTGCTCCGGTGTATGATCAGCAGACTCTTCTCTGGTGGATGACATTGGTCCAAATTGACAAGATTGTGGGTTTTTAATCCCCCCTTCTTTTTTCTTTTTTTTTGACCCTGTCTGTGCCAGCTCCCACTAAAGCAAACAGTGGCCACCAAGGTTGTGCTAGGGCTGGAGAGAAAGAGAGGAGGATGGCTGGAGTCCAGGTGAAACTGAGGGTGACTGCAAAAGTGGTGAGGTTTTGAAAAATTGGTGCTGATCTTTGCAGGGGAGCCTAAGCCTGTTTTTTTTCTTACAGATCCTTGGAACAAATTCCTTTGTCCTCCCGGTTCATGGTCATACTACTGTTGCCTCCAATGAATCCTCTGAAACACTCCCTGTGGGCTGATCATCTTCTCCTAGGGGACTAGTTCACTGAGGGCCTGTTCCGATCCATACCTTAGGCCACTTTGTTTTGTGCGTGGCCTTGAAAGGGTTGTGTTCTCCCATTTCTCTATGTGATGAAGGGTTAGTGGCCATCTAGCCTTTCAAACCATAGATATATATATAAAGACTAGATGTCTCGTTCGACGGAGCCGGCTGTCCGCACATGGCGGCCATCTTGCTAGAGGCAGCTCGCTCGTCTATAACATTGGGTTGTAGTGGTACGTACTTTTTAAATAACCATAACTTGCTCAATGTTCAACCGATTTTTAAACGGTCTGCTTTGTTATTAACGTCAGAGATGACACTGCATAAATTATTCAATTTTTTAGAAAATAACATAATTATTCATAAGTATGCAGTGTCATATCTACATCTCTGACATCTATAACAAACCAAACCGTTTTGAAAATCGGTTGAAAATTGAGAAAAGTTATGGTTATTTACCACTACCAACACAATGTTATAGGTGAGCGAGCTGACTCTAGCAAGATGGCCGCCATGTGCGGACATTCGACTCCGTTGGCTGGCAACGCAGATGAGACATCTAGTCTTTATATATATCTATGTTTCAAACACCCCTATAACAGTAGTGTTTTCAGGAGCCCCCTAAACCAAGGGGTAGATGGAAAATCCCGGATGCTGTATGAACGGAGGAAGCGAATCAATGAGGCGACCGCTGAGGGTAAAATGCTGAAATATGTTAGTATGGGACTGCTGATGTGAGGAGCTTCAACAAGCTCCTTTCTTCAAGCTGAGGGTCGGTGTTGATTCTGTCACGACAACGGCCAATGATCCGTTTTCCTTCTATTGACTCAGGTGGAGTTTGGTCTGTTGCTGGGGACACACCCGCTTCATCCATTATGTTGCCTTAAGAGAATCTATCTCTCCTTTTTTTTGTTGTGTTTTTTCGTCTCCAGGACTCTACTAATCATCTGCATTGGTGTGAGTAATGTGTTGCGAGTAGATAAAAGGAGGGGAAAAGGAGTCATCAATACATCGCTTGGGCCTGGAAAACAAGGAGTCAGTAAAGGGAGAAATAAAAAAAAAAACAAGCTTAAAAATCAAATCCCCAATGATCCAGGGACGGCTGCTGAGTTGGGGAAACAGTTCGACCTTGTGACAACAGTTTAAAACTTTGCCTCAAGTCTACTGCAGAACATCGCCATGGTGTAGAAAGTCCTGTTCGGAATTATGGATTCAACCAACATTGGGGAAAAAGCTAAACTGTTCATTATTTCCATTATTTCCAATCATTTCAATATTCGCTGTTTTCAGACGTCAACTGTGGAAAAGGTTTGGACATTTGGGGCAGGAGATTCGCCAAGTCAGACACGTTTCTCGACACATTGACACCAGCATCAGCCTTTATCTCCAGAAGCTCTTGAATCTTATCTTTCCAGGTTGACATCTTCTTTGGCATCGTTGTTGGAATAATTGTACATAAGTTATCATGAACTGAATATTAACCCTGTGTTGGAGTTGTTATGCAATATTGCCTGGAACATGCTAAAATAAGCTTCTGGTCTGTGTGGCGACATTCTTACGCCAGAGATGGCTTGACTAACCACTGCTGTGCTGCGCTAGAAGCTGTTTTTGAGGAAATGTCTGTTATGGTTATGAAACCATAGACGTTGTTTTTGCTATGTGCAGAAGGTGGCATTGCCAAATGAAGACAAAGGAGTTATCAAGAAATTAGAAAAACCCACGCATGATGTGTTGTAATACTGAGCTATGTGAATAAATACACTGTGTTAAGGAAGTACCTTTAAAGTTGGCTGAGACTTACTCAGAGGTACGGACTTCCCTTGCAAGTAAAAACGAAGTACTTGTGTATGTGTGGTGTTTGATTCAGTGAGTTCTCACAACATTTTAATATGTCTGGGTGAAATTCCCTCGACAATCGTCTACGTGTTTTTATCCTGAGATATTTATATTCTTTTTTTGTTGTTGTTATTTAGTTGTTTTTTTTTAAGTTTCGTGTCCATCACGTTAAAAAATGTCATCAATTTCCATCCGGAATAACTTCAGGAGAATATGTGGAGCTCAGTGCACGTGTGAGAGCAGCATCAGACAGAGCAGGCCTCTCTAAAGCTGGCATGTAACTCCTGGACCGGGTCTTTAATTTGGCAGCACTAGATGGATTCAGGTCTTTTAGGCCTTCTATCAAATTGTCAAACCTTGGGGCCATGGGTGCGCGGTGGGAGGGTTGTCACATTATTGCTTAATTAACACACTTTCTTCTTAAATATACTGCCCCCCCGTATAAATCACCATTAGCCAAAAAGAGCTCTTCATTTACTTCAGAGAAAAGGGAAAGGGCCAACTCGGTGTGTCCAGTCGATTGCACCAGAGCGTTTTATTAAACTCGTAAAACAGAATCAGGCCAACTCTTCGTAGCCGAGTGTGATAGCCTCTGTTTCAGCTGAGTTTGTCCCACTGGGCGGCTGATGAAGCGTTCAGGAAACCAGTATGAAGCCACATAGACCCAGTCCTCTGTAGCTTTCTTTTACCTGCTTCATATTGGGCAACCTGGGATTTCTGTTCTCATATCAGGATCTGGAGGTTTTATTTTGTTACGTCTGCAAGCAGCAGCAGTCGAGCCGTAACTATTATTGCTGTAATTTCAACTCCCAAAGAAGAGGTGTTATTACTCGTGGCACTGCTTGTATATATATCGTAGCTCTGCACCAATTCTCTTATATCAATGTCTAATATATATTTCAATAAGGGGAGCTCAGATGGAGCAATTTGTAGAGGTAGCGAGAAGGAAAAGTCTGGCGATTAGGCTCTTAAAATGAGAACCATCTTCATTAGGTGCAGAATCCAATGATGATCAGGGACAGGACGGGAACCTGCAGAGGTGAGACTTCCAGTTCAGACTGGCAAGGAACCAGGGAACCGACTGGCTCAGAGAACACAGGCAGTCGGGTCATTGGTTAAATATGCTCTTGTTGAAAATATGACTGGAAGGATTTGACAGCTTGGGTGAAAATTAAAACAGTAGTAAACAGCAGGTGTTTAGTGAGTTGTGTTTTTATACTTTATTATCTTCATAATAAATGTGTTTCTTTCACAAATGTTGTTTTAATGAATGTTGCATAAGTGTGGATTTTGCCAACTTACGTCTGAGTGACAAGGGGAAGTATTCTCCTGATGTTGTGCAGCATGAATCTACAGGAATGTGTTGTTGCAGAGATGTTGTCAGTGAGGGAGAGTTGACTGTTCTGTGACCTGTGCCACGCCCAGGTTCCTAGCAGTCTGGGCGGGGATTAACACAGAGTTGTCAAAGGTGCAGTCATGTTAGAGTATTAGAGACAAAGTTTCCTGCACATTGAATTCCTTGTACGTGAAAACCTGCTTGGCAAGAAAACCTGGTTCTATAGTTAGCCTGATGATATGTATATGTATATGTATACTACTGTTGTCTGACACGGAAGGAGGAAGGGAGTGGGTGAGAGGGTTCAGGTTATCCCTCTTTTCTTTGTGTAATCATTGGTCTGCTGGTACAGACGTTTGTCTTCGTTCTTCACCTTCACTCTCTCCAACTGCTCCACTTTTCTCCTCCACTTCCTGGCAACACTCTCCAGCTCGTTCTCCGTCTCACTCAGCTCGTCAGGCCAGGTAGTATTCTGTGGAAGCTCGTCTCTTATTTGTTTCTGTCTTAATCAACTCGTCCTTGTGTCTCACGTAGGGTTGCAAAATTCCGGGAATATTCAAAGTAAGAAACTTTCCATGGGAATTAACGGGAATGTACGGGAATATACGGGAATATACAGGAATTAACGGGAATTAACGGGAATAAACTGGAAATGTTGTGGGTAATTTATACTAACTGTATTTACCTTGTCATATACAGACATAAATATAAACATTTTGTTTTGTCATAGGCTGATTTGAGCCCTGAGGAAACTTTGGGCACTTGACTATATAGTCCAGGCAAAGTAGCCCATTTTGGAGCCAAAAATAGAAGTAATTGTAAAAGAATTTTTTTCAGTATAGATTATTTCTATGAGGTGTTCAGAACAACATACTAAAAGTCCTAAGAAATCTTAGTTGAGGAAATATGTTTAATTCTCATCAATGTGTGCCAATAAGGCCTGGCAACAATACACCCCAAAAAGACTATTTTTTTCCTTTACTCCTATCAAAATGAAACTTTACACAATGAAAGTAACCATGAAACGTAACATTTTTTGTATTACAAGTTTCTTTGAAAATGAATTTATGTATGTATTTGTAATACATATGAATGGTGTTTGCCTATGCAAATTAGGACATATTCAATAAGTGTGGAGCTCATGTGCTTGTCAAATTCTGTGGAACCTGGGACACACACACCTCTCCCCTGCAGGTTCCTCCGTCCTGCACCCCCCCCCGAGCCGTCATGGATCCAATGGAGGAAGGAAACGTGAGCTGTGGAGTTAAAAACTGTGCCACGCCAGGATTCAAAGACTACCGCTTCGACATAGTAATCCACAAGGAGTTACCATGGTCTGGATTCATCTGGCTTGGTGGGTACAAAACAATGGTGATGATACTGTAGACAATTTTAAAAGGATACAACCAGCTTCTGTTATTAATATTATTATTATTAGTTATAAACATATAATAAACAAGTTCAACCTTTACCTGAAGGACAGAAAACTCAAATATTTTCCTCTTAGAACTAATTAGACAATTTATGAAATTATTACAAAGAAGAACTGAGAGTTGAGATGATTCTACAGTAAATACAAAGCAGCTGCTTAGCTTAGCATAAAGACAGGTTTATCCTCTTAACCTGATTTTGTCAATATTCAATGAACAGAACCTCCTCCCAGCACCTTTAAATATCACCAATTAAAACGTTATATATTGTTTTATAAACACATGCACACAAGCATTTGAATAGATTTAAAATCACACCACATATTAAACTGCCCAGTTTCTCCCGTCTGTTTTCAGTGAACATGATGACTTACCTCTGCAATATTTTAACTGAAACTGTAAAAACAATCTGGAAAATGAATAAATGATATGGAGGAAAAGTGAGAGTTATAAAACATTGATGCAAATGAATTTCCTCAGGAAGTTAAAGTTATAAATAACAGTAAAATATCCCTTCTTTAAACTAGACTTTCATAGTAGTTTAGGAAAAAACTGAAAAAACATCTTCTCGTGCCAGGTATCATGAGAACAATTAATTGTGAAAGTTTTCAAACATTTTCCATTGTGGACTGAACATGTGTAAATTTGTGATTCTAATGAAAATCAATCATCACTATTTCATTTTCTACTGTGTGTGACAGTGATTCTGGTTTCACTGGTAGTCTTCAGCCTTCTTGGAAACACACTGACCCTTCTGGTGGTTTGGCTCCGCCCACACATGAGAAGCTCCACCGACCTCTACCTGGGCAGCATGGCTGTTAGTGACCTGCTGAATCTCCTGCTGCTGCTTCTGGATATACACAAGGTGCACGCACATATATCCTTTAATACTTATATACTTATACACCTTTTTGGTGTCAGTTCAGTTTGATTTGTCCAGATACTCGTGGTTTGGCTGATCGTGATATAAACGGATGGTCTCTTCCAGGTCATGATAGGGTTAGGAGTCTTCGCCTGTAAGCTGACCGTGTTCCTCTCAGAGTGCTGCTACTACTGCACCATCCTCCACATCACCTTTCTCTCCCTGGAGAGGTACCTGGTTGTCTGCTGGCCAATCACCTCCAAGACGCTGATGACACATCGCAGACCCAGGGCTGTGATTGGCTGCCTCTGGCTGGGAGCGGCTGTCAGTGCAGCACCATTTTTGGTCATGGTGGAAGTGGATCATAAGGGAAAAGAGCATGAAAAAGAATATTGCGGATTATCACACTCCTCATTCTCCTCTGGCCTCATGTTGCCCATATTAATTATCTACAACCTGTACTTCCTGGTACCCCTGTGCATCCTGGGACTGGTCTTCATCCTGATTGGACGGACTCTGAGGCTCCGTCCAAAAGGCAGCCTTAAAGACAAGAGTCAGCAACGCACAGTCAAGATGCTGGGTGAGAAACACAATCCAACACACACACCCTTAGGTTCTGAATTTAGCTTTTACTAAATACAACCGACAAAGGCTGATGAACATATTCAATACTTTGTCTTCATCTCGGCTTGCACATCTGGAGCCAGAGTCGGAGCTGCATCATCTAACAGATAATCAAAACTAAATTTACCAGAAAAAGAACTCACTAGTTTTATAAGAACCTCACAAAATGACAGAAACCATCGTTGAGAATATATTTGACGTGTATTTTGACTTTTAGTTTTAGTTTGGTCCATGTCCCGCCTGTTACCATCAAGGAGGAAGGCAAGGTTTAGGACCTGCAGCCAGCCACCAGGGGGCAATCGAGATGCTTTGGCTTCACTTTTGGGGAGCAGTCATGTCGTCCATCTTTATTTCCAGCTGTGGGTCAATTTAGGGGCTGCATCACAGTGACACAAGAAGAAAGGCTCCTACAGATGCTTCCTTTCATACCAGAGATGAGTGATTCCTTCCAGGTCCAACATGTCCCAGGGCTCATTGCACTTTGGTGACGAACCGTATCAACTCAACTAACGGCTCACATGTTAAAAACCAAGGGGCATTAAGCTTTCTGTCGTGTCCAACTTAAGGACAGGACAAGCTTCTCCTCTGTGGACCAGACGGTCTCATTTAGTTTCAGCCTTCACAGTCTACCTGACCGAGGAAGGAGGTGGTTTGAGTAGATCGTGTCCTCTGAAGGTTGCAGCCCCTGAACTGAGACACAGTTCTCTTGTTTAACAGTGTGAGAAATGTATTCTATCACCTGCAGATATTGATGATTCTCATGTCCACTTCCTGTGTCCTTCTCCTCATGTCCATCAGGAGTGATCTTCTTGGCCTTCTTCCTGTGCTGGCTGCCCTACATCGTCTGTCAGACCATGTTGTATGTTGCTTTCACAGCCGGTCCTGACAGTAGACACAATTACATAATGACTGAACCGTTCGTTTCTTGTTTCCTGTTCGCCTGGATCCTCTCCCGTCTCAGTTCTGGCATCAACCCTCTGGTGTACCACTTGATGTCCGCCAGGTACAGACACGCTGTGCGTAGCCTCGTGCACACGCCCTGTCTCACACCGTCTCTCTGACTGAGCACAACGCTCTCATCAGGATACTCCACAACTAGTGTTCTGAATACTTATCTCACTCTTGTGATCAAAAACATTCATCTGAAGCTCAATTCTGAGGCTGTTCTGTAAATTGTTTTCTAATGAACAATAAATGTTCAATTTGAGCAACTCTTGATTTAATTTACTGACTCAGATTACTGTGGGATAATGTGATTTCACAATGCACTGATAAATGCATTGAAATATGTATTTTTTTAGACTAACTACAATTTATATGATTAAAATTGATATTTGAATATTTCCTGTATGTCAGTGGTGTACAATCTGTATTCAAAGTACCACATCCACCCAACCTGAGATCCCAGATGTGTACCCAAATCAAATTGTGTTCTGTCGGCCTTTTGTCCGAGCTGGGTATTAGTAAAAAAGTAATTTCCCCTGCTCAGTCATGGCTCCACTGTGCCTGTGAGGTGTGTGTGTGTTATTTTTCGTTTTTTTCTTCTACAGCTGTCAAACTGCATCCAGGCTTTTTAAACCAGACGACAGCCGAGCGTGACCTTAAACCCAGAGGAAGTTACACAACACACAACAACTGTAACCATATCCAAGTATTCTGTCCTGCATGGATATTGTGTCTTAGCATTTATACCAATTAGAAACTGTCTATGAGAAATACACACATTGAATTAAATGTACAGGATTGATATACATTCATGAAGGTAATACAGACGATTGTTCCCATATAAAAGATATAAGTATTTCAGACACACATGATATGGACTTGGAATCAGGCATAATAAATTAAAATGGGATATATCCCGGGGCTAAACATGTGAGGTTGACTTTCCTGAATTGTGGAAGTGACCACCGTATACACACCAAAACGCTGGTGCAGTTCAGTTAAATATCCTATTTAAATGCATGGGCTGCACTAGATGGAAACGGTGCAGAGTCGAGTCGAAGTTTGCAGAAATGAGAGGATCTCGGGTGAGCTGAGAATCTGAATTCGGGGGTTTGACGTACGGATAACTTCACGTTGGATGACTGCATTTTCTGTGACAATTGCTCCTCCTTTCTCCTGCCACCTGTTATTTGAATTTCAAACGAAACAACTGCTCTGTCCTCTGAGGTCACTCTCCTGCGGGGGGGGGGATCTATAAAGGAAGCATATATTGAAGGTTTTCTCTTGTTAAGAACACCTGAAAGAAAAGAAAATGAAATTTGAATAATACATGTCTGCACTGCTGACACAATTATCATTATCGCACTGATTGAACTCGGGTTCTGTTCAGTGAGTTGACCGGCCTGGTATCAACAGATAGCAAATTAATTTTTTCTACTCACTAAACCTTAACCGAAACCGAAATGGCAATAATTGACAAAAAAAAGCTTCAAAAGAGATATTGTGGTTTTCTGCAGTTTCTCTCTTTCCTCTTTTTTGTGTGAAAGTTCTGCAAAGTTAAAACCAGGTAAAGTTCCTGGTAAAGGCAGCTCCCGCTCCCCCCCACGGAAGACATTTGCAAAATGTCCGACTAGCAGCAAGCCTGACACGCCCCCTAACATTTCTTAGGATAGAGGACAAGATGGTGAATATCACTTGTAAGTTTGAAGGTCTTGTTCTCCCGTGTGTGATGGTCCGATCCACAGATCTTTGAGCAACCTGATGGTGGATGTTGGGAGGAAACCACTGCAGCCAACCTCCACAGGGAAAACTACTCCTACTACTACAGATCCAGGTTAAGCAGAGACAATAACAACATCATGTGCTGGAAGCAGCTGGCCAATCACAACAGGGTAAGTCAGCTGGCCAATCAGAGCAGACTGGACTATGGGTGTGGCCTTAAATAGAAAAAACAAGCGTTTAAGACAGAGGCTGAACAGATGTGGTGCAGCAATGGACTGTATGAGGAATGTGATTCGTTTTCTTAACATTAACGCATGTGAACCTTCTCAAGTAATCGCCCAAAATAAAATAATTAACTTAAATATAGTATAATAGTTAAGAGGCTAAGTGGAGTGGTATTTATACACGATCCGTAGCATCACTTTGCTAAGTCTATGTTTAAATCACATAGTGTGATGTTAAATAGCTGCAGATTAGAGAGCAGCTCAATAGCTTTGACAACAGTTAATTCAACCAATATAATCCTGCTGACTTTAAGCATTGAGTCAACATGTGTTTGCTTGTCTGGACGGCCTCGACCGATCGCTTTGCCCCGAGGCCGAGAGTGATTCACCTTCATCTGCTGAGCATCCAGCACAAAGAGCCTCTCGGAGTTGTTTTCCATCCGTGCGACAGCATCTGTGTGACACTGGTGAACGTTTCTTCCTGCAGCTTAAAACAAGGGCCTTGATAAAATAACTGCTTTGTTTAAGAATACACTCGTTCTATGATGTTTTAGAGCTTTAATCACACGTCTGATCCTCATTATCTGTTGCTTGAGGTCTCTGTCCACGAGATCTTTTGGAGTTTAGCCTTGAGTGTAGCCACAAAATATTCCGGCAAAGGCGAATCATGAAGCAGGTGTTTTGTGATGATGCCTTTTAGATTCATATTTGCATTTCAAATTTCCTCAAACAGTGCAAAGCAAATGCACCGTGGCAGACGTAGCGGGAGATAGGAGGAGTTGTAATGCGACTGTCTGTTGGAATGAATCTAATTTGGCTTATTCTCATATTAAACCGTGTAATGTTAGAAAACAGCTCCTTAATTTAATTATTTCTTATTTGAAAGTACTGCACAACAAGAAAGTGGTGCTCGGGTTTAAAATCCTGAAAGTAAATCATTGCTATAGTGATTTGAATTATATCAGCACCAAATCGAATCTTGAATTTTAATCTCTACTTATTAGTGGAGAAATCGAAATACCACAGAATTTGAAGCAGTGAAATGCTTTGACTGTGAAGTGAAACTTTAAGAATTTAGGGTGGTTCTGAATTTCACTGTATAAAATTAAAGTTCACTCAAGCTGATGTGATTCCTGCAACAGCAAATCACGACGTTCATTATCCCAGGGAGCATTCACCCACCCAGCAGGTCAATGTCCTCAGCAACTCATTTACACATCGGACAAGTCCAACGGATCATTTTCAGGAGATTATTCAGTGCATTACTCAAAGCAGCTTCACTTTACTTCTACTAGACTATTGCAAAGTGCGTGATCAACCCGTATTTTAAAAATATATCCAGGTGCCTTGTCTCATTACTCAATAGGAAACTACTCTCATGCAATCACCGTGTTTACATTCCTTCATGCACGGCCGTACAGAGTGGAGATCAAAGCCAGCTGAGGGCTCGCAGTTCAGATGGCTTTGATGCCAGTTGCTGAGAAGGATGAGAGAACTGAGTCATTATTTCACTTCCTTAACCGAACAGTCTCCAGCGGGATCGGGCGCTTGCAGGACCCAACGCAGGCAGCTGATCACAGTTTCCCCCAGATATCATCGCTGAGGCACTGATGGATTGGGATTTGATTTTTTGAGGCCGACGCCAGATACAGCAAATGCTTTGGCATGTAGCTTTTTTTCTGACGCACGCTTGTAACGGCAACAACTTCAAATCCATCCTGATATTTGCGGCGATCTCTTGACCTTTTCTACAGTTTTATTTTACCGGCAGCACAAACATTTCCACAAATATCCTTTAAAAAAAAAATGAAAAAAAGTTCTCTGCACACCTGGAAATGTGCCTCGAAGGGAAGCAGAACTCGAGATTAAAAATTGAAAACTCCCACACGTGGACCCGCTTCCTTGGCGATTAATGCAATAGAAGCAGATTTGTAATGGCTGAATAATTAGCAGTTCTACCTGATTAATAAAGGAGCAGTGAGCTGACAGGTCCTTCACTTCCCTCACTGGTCCGAAGATGTGCAATATAAAGGCCTTAAAAAAAATCTAAATTTGAACGCATACATTCTGCAGTATTGCGTAACTCAAGAGTAAATAAGGAAATCCGAACTGCTTAGATTTTTTATCCTCTTCTGTAACTTTTGGTGTCATTACGTTTTTGATCCTTTTTACTTTTATTCTCTTCCATCTTTTATTCTATTGTGATACCAGAATTGTCTACCCTGGAGATTAAAACAGGATCATCTTATCTTATCTTATCTTACACACTGTATTCATCCCTGTGTTCAGCTTCTGTTTACAGGCCTGTCGGTTAAGACACAGCAGATTCCACAGGGTGAACACACATGCCTGTGTTGGACTCGCTCTACTTCCTGCACCACAACATGTTTCCACAGTATCCAGGGAATCATCGGACCAAGGTCAGGATTCTTGTGGCGAGCTCGTTCCCACTGTTGTCTGCAGGGCGGGTGCTGAGGGGTCTGGAGAGATTTGTCCTCTGGGGGACAATGCGCCTGATGGGCTCGTGTCTCTCCGCCGCCGACTCTGACTCCGAAGCAGATGCTCGTCGTTTGTTTTCGTCAGTGGCGCCGTCGGAGAAGGTCGAGCAGGGTGAGCGGATCACGCTTTGCACAAAGTCTGTATCCACACTATTAAACCCGGCACTGTGGAGACTAATCACCACCACAGAACGCCACGTGTCACGTCTGCGCTGCCTCATTTTGTCAAGCCCCCCCCCCCGATACACAAACAGCCCTCAGATCTGGCAGACACACAGTCACAGTAATGTGACAGTGGATGTTAGGGGACTTTATCCTAGCTTGGGATTTAATGAGTCCCTTGATATCCCCCAGGGAGACCGAGACATATCAAATGTCTCTAATGAGATCCTTAATTGAGGAACACTTGTATCACTCACTAATAGGACAGGGACAAAATATGTCTGAGCTCCAATGTCATCCGATGCAAAGATAGGTGAAAGGAGTCAAACCGGCTCAAAACAAGCCGAGGAAAAAAATAAAACAGAAATAAATCCACCCCCCTCCGTCCTTGGCTGGGGATGCAACTGAACAAATGGAACAATATGTAATTAACAGAGTAACAGGAGATCATAGATAAAAGAGCAATCAGATTAAAACCAGGTACGTTTTTAAACACTATCCACATGTTTTAAGGTTTTTACACCAACCTTAACCTTCACAAATAAATTCGATATTTTCACAACCGAGGCAAGCGAGCAGATGGAAAAGGAAAATCGTAAAAAAAAAAAATTCTCCTGTTGCAATTTTGGTAAATTTTGTTTTTCCGAAAAATGGAAAGTCCTGTTTCAAATGGAGAGCAAGAGGTAAAAGTACGACACAGTGTTACGGCCACTTAAAGGGGAAAAGGAATTTAGATATAGAGATTTTTTTTTGAATATTACTATAATTTCACGAAGTCAAAGTCATGATATAACAAGAATAAAGTTGTAATTTTTGGCTACATGTTGTGTCAATCAATCTTCACATGCTTTTCAATGACAAATGAATCTTGTCAAGTTATACTCTAGATAGATTTTTATAGATATCAATATACTCAGCATCAGGACTTCACTATCAGGAAATATTTGGTCGTGGTCGACGAAGATTATCATTAGTGAAATCTGCACGTAATTCAAATAACCATATATTTTTCTTTATTCTAGTTATATTATAACTTTATCTCCTTGAACTCCGGCTTCTATTTTCATCAGATTATGACTTTTTTCATTAACCACTCTTGTAACAAAATGACGACAGACTTTGAGATGTCACCATCCTGCAGAGCAATCATTGTGTCCCTGCTATTGATCAACACACTAATCAATCCACCAGGGAGCTTTTAAGGTTGTTTTTGTGCAGTGGTGAAAAAACAGCTTCTTATCAGCACCTGCACCGGGCGTCAGCATCTCCAGACATCAGCGTGGCGGTGTAAGATTCAGCCTTTCAATATATTAATTCATGCTTTAGGTGCGGGGCGCTCTGGGGACAGGACGACCTCTCCTCACCTCTCACAGACTAAAGCAGCGTGCTCTTCAAAGAACTCACCTAGAATGAGTTGTTGCATATGAAGTCGAAAAATGGAAGATGTAGCGGGAGGCGGAAACCGGATCTCCTGTGAATTATATTTCCTAGCAACTGTTTTGCACTTTGGAAAATATGGGTTTGAAAAAAAAAGATCCTCATTTGAATGTTTTATGTGTTTTTTCAGTACACTTTGTGCTCTTCAGCTTCCTTCCCCCCCCAGGATGCACATGTTGCTGCTTCAAAAACATGCAACTGGAACTCGGACGAGGCTGAAGACCATCATCAGTGGAAATACAAAATGAAAATGTGTTTACAGAAGAAATAACACGGTTGGCGCTAGGTGTGGAGCATTGTTTGCCTTCGTGAATCGCCGGAGAACGGCCGCTCTAACTTTATAATATTGTATTTTAAAATGAAATGTAGATAACAGGTTATATATTTGAAGACCAATGTCGTCTGTATGAATATGAGAATGACAGAACAAGGAAATGTTTTGGACAATCAGAAGTGGTACATAGCTGTTAATATTGATGTGACATAATATATAGTAATTGTTGATTTTCAATCATAAATACCGACGTCTGTAAATACACACTTAAAATATATTTCCAATATTATAACACTCATTCTTGCCGGAAGTGCCTTTTGAGTACTTAATGCTTTATGTACTAATTTCTAGATTTCTAGATTAGATGTTCCATCTGCTAACATGGAGGAGGCGTGTGAGAATCGGCTGGACGGAAAAGTAAAGGCCGATTGGAGAGGAAAGGAGCCTACAGCAAAGATACTTCTGCAGTTGGCTGTCATTAAACACACACATCAATCCCACACGGCACAGATGTGGACCGTGATGAATAGACTCCAGACGGGATGTGGCGACGGGAAAATAAGCTCGACAAGGAACTTGAATGATTGTGACAGCTGAAAGCGAGAGAGGAAAAAAAGTTGTTTTGTTTCCAGCTGCAGTCTGAATGTCCCACTTCCTCCGAGGAGTTTTATCTCGCACGCCTCTAACAGTTAATTTATTCTGTTTTCCGGCAAAGCGAGGAAAAGAAGCGGAAAATGCGGCAGAGCTACGAGCAAAATCGGCATCCTCTTCTTTTGTCTTAATATTTATCGTCATTTGCATAATGACATTTTGGATTTGAGATTATTTCACACGGCAAAAGCCAATTTCAATGGCTCAGTCATGTCACTTACTTGTGTAGTCAGAATGGTCATCCAACTGTGTAATTGGACATTTTAAAGTGCTAAGCAAGTTGGTGGCGAGTCGGCCGACGCATTCAAGTTGAGTGACAGTTGAATACCGGAGGAATGTGGCCGTCACTGTCCAGCACTTAACTCTGTGGCACAGTGAAAATCCCTGGTTAATGCAGATTATGTCAACTTGTCCCTTAAACACTGCAGATGATGAATAACATTAACGTGAGTTTGTTGTAAAATCGTTCCTCGAAGATCTTATTTCGTTTTTTTTTATTTATATCTCCGTGTCCTGCAGGCATCTCTGCTAAGGAGATTAGTGGCTGAGAATCAGTTAGAGTTAACCACGACAAGAGAATGACACTTCGTTTAAATGGTGGAAATTGCTGGCGGGATTTCTGCAGGAGTTCCACCAAGCCGGGTTAATACTGTGTGTGACAGCGGCTGACAGGACGCCTTTCGGGACTGTGACCTTTTCTTTTCACAGAGGTCACGCTTTATTTTTATGTTTCTTTTTTACTTCGCGTCAATACATACGGCTCCGGTTTGGCCGTTATCACAGTGAGAGACGTTTTAAAATCCCAACGGGAGGAACAACCGCTAATGCTCCAAAATCACAGATAATCAAAAGACAGGCTTCAAAAACTCAGCGTGACGAGACTGGCAGCACTTTGCAGCTGAAAGCCACACAGCAGTGATGCACATCCTGTGTATTTACTTCACAATGTGACCGATTATGATAATTCATTGAAAGGTTAATGGTACGTCGGGAGGGAACACCTGTAGATCAAGATGGAACACTCTCCACTTCCTCCAGATGTCCAGAGATGAAGCTGGGATATCAAACAAACGCTGCCGTCTTGCACAGATCAGGACAGAAACTTTCTTCTTATTTCCAGCCGATGTCCCATCTGCTAACATGGAGGAGGAGGGTTTCATGACTTATACTACAGCCGGCCAACCAGGGGGCGACAAAGACCCTTTGGATTCACTTTTGTGCAGCTGTCATCCATTTCTATTCACAGTCTATCAGAATCAGAATCGGAATCAGAATCAGAAGGTATTTATTGCCAAGTAGGTTTACACCTACCAGGAATTTGCTCTGGTTATTGGTGCATACAATGAACATAGAAACATAAAAACACAATAAATACACCAACATAAGAAAAACAATAATAATAATAAAAAACAATATATATTTACTCACTATTTACTTCTTATTTACTCACTTTTTCTAATATTTATACAAAGTAACATGGTCCCATGTACCAACATGGTGGACTTTGGGTTTAGGAGCTATACTGCAGCCACCAGGGGGCGATCAAGACGCCTTGGCTTAAATTTTGGGGAGTTATTATGACGTCTATCTTTATATGATGATGATGACACATATATTACATATTTTAAATAATACATAGACACTGTGGCTTCACTTCACAGAGCCGTCATGTCGTCCATCTTTATGTACAGTCTATGGTCCCATCTACTAACATGGAGGAGGAGGGTTTTATGACCTATACTACAGCCGGCCCACCAGGGGGCGACCAAGACCCCTTGGATGAATTTATGTGCAATTTTAATGTCGTCCATCTCTATAAACAGTCTATGGTCCCATATTCCAACATGAAGGAGCTATACTGCAGCCACCAGGGGGCGATCAAGACGCCTTGGCTTCACTTTTGGGGAGTCATTATGTCGTCTATCTTTAGATGATGATGATGATGATGATGATGATGAGGATGATGATGATGAGGATGAGGATGATGATGATGATGATGATGATGATGATGATGATGATGATGATGATGATGATGATGATGATGATGATGATGATGATGATGATGATGATGATCATGATGATGATGATGATGATGATCCATTTTACAACATCACACGTAACAAAAATACAGAGACAAATACATATATTACATATTTTAAATAATACATAGACACTGTGGCTTCACTTCGTATCGTCCATCTTTATATACAGTCTATGGTCCCATCTACTAACATGGAGGATGTGAGGTTTAGGAGCTGTACTGCAGCCAACCACCTGGGGGCGATCCAGACACCTTGGCTACCATCTTTATTTACAGTCTATGGTTTTCCCTTCTTCCCTTTCACGCCTACTGTACATGCTCTTATCACGAACCGCATTATATTTTTATTAGTTAATGAGAACATCTGTCGGGCGTGAGAATACAGAATTAAGATCGTGTTCCGAGGATCAAACTTTCAGCGCTCGGGAAAAAACGACCCGCCGATAAATAACCAGCTCAACTACAGACATGAGACCATTACTGTAAGTACATTACAGCACTTCCTGAGCAAGGATCAGATGGCAGCTCCTATATCTTCTGGCTTTTCAGTGGTCAGTGCTTTTGGCAGCGTGACTCCTCTGCACTCACCTATAACATCGGGGGCCAGGCCTTCGAGGTGCGAGGATTTACTGTGGGAGGGAGAGGGATAACAACTCCCCCCCCCACACACATACACACACACCACGTCCTGCCTCACCGAGCCGAGGGCTACAGGCTGAAGTTTGGGACATTTTTAATAAACAAGAATTCTAAAAACCCTCAATCAAACGCTCGAGATGTAATCAGAACGACACCATTTTCCCTTTTTTTGCTGCGGCTGCACACGCCGGCACCTTCTTCATCCTCTCCGCTCCATCGAATGTTACCATTCCCCCCCCACCTCTGGCCTCTTTCAATCCTCTGACATTCTGTAATACCATATTGAGTATTGGGGAATTATAGTGAAGATAAAAGCCCAATCAGTCATCCATGTTCCACTCTCATTCACGCAGCAGAATACATTATATAAATCACATACATTTGAATTATTCCCGTTTCACTGGTTCAATATTTAATTTTGGGGGTGGGGAGGTGGGGTGGGGGGGTGGTACTTGGCAGAAGGTTGCTTTAGCCCTTGACAGTGTTTTATGATGCTCGACGTGCGGATGTGCTTTGAAATCATTGTTTCACAGTCAAGCAGCCGACAAGAGGACATCTCATTTCATTACATGACCTATGAACTTTGACTTTTCCCAGAAAAACGTTGAAAGAAAAGATTAACGCATCGCAGTTCCGTTTTTTTTTTTTTTCTTTCCAAGATGCATTATGCCGCAGAATAATTGCCACTAGATGGTCGCACCGGCTTATGTTTCTCCTCATTTCAAAAGCATTTCTGTAATTAGACTTTATTTAAAATTAGCTCCAGTCTGTCTGTTTAAACGGGGTAACAGAGCGGAGCATGAATCTCGCTCTTTTTTCCCCCCCGCACACCCTGGCAGAGCAGCTGGTCCGGCAGATATTAGCTCCTTTAGAGCGCTGACCACTTCACCAAGCCTGATAGTATAAGTCTGAAAATTGGATATGGTCACTAAGGGACAAGCGGACTGAGGAAATCAGAATTACTCCTCATTTGTATTTGATTTTACTTTTTTTTTTTTCCACTGGTCTTTTAAAAGGCCGGCGTTGGACTCAATAAGAAGATTAAAAGCAAATATAGTTTTGTCAAACCAGGGACTCGGGGTAAGAGCGATTCACTTTCACGTCAGCTTTAAGTCGGAGATTTGGCTGTCAGGCCTCGGTGCCGCTGTGGCTTACTGAGGATTTAAGTGTCTTTTTGGCGAAGGATCTTTTAACCAAACACGCTCTGTGTTACTTGGAATCAACGTTCAAGTGTAAGTCTCGGGATGAAGAGGAGCAGAATTGTGCAGAAAGTTGTGACCTACAATGAAATCACGTATTTAACGTGACTTTATTCAAGCCACGCAACACGTTAATCCAGATTTTCTTAAATATAATTCAGGATGAGAAGTTAAACAAGCAAACTTTCTTTTTTGGTGTTTATCCAGATCAGGGGTCTTCAACGTTTTTCAGACCAAGGACCCCCAAACTGATGGAGAGATGGAGCAGGGACCCCCTATATATATTAGTTTAGTTTTAAAAAATGGGGTTTTATATTAAACTGGGCCTAGTGCCATGTATACAAATAGCTACCCTGTTATTGTGCATTCAAAACTAAGCTATTCAAATAATACACAGGTTCATATATTCATGTTTTTATTATTGTGTGTCGCTGAATGAAAGATAACGTCTTCTGCCTCCATTTATCCGTTCGCTACAATATGTTGGATTCATGTTAATGTGTAACAGTCTGGCAATTTAGGTTGTATTTGTCAGGCCAAAAGTGTTTTCTGGTTATCTTGTAGATCTCTGTTGTTTATGTTTGAGTTGTTTTCATGTTTGCACTCTGTGTTTCTGTTTCCTGTTTTATTTTGTAGTCTCTGTTCCCTGTGTGTTGTTTCCGTCTTCACTCCCTGTCTTTGATTGTCAGCCCTGCCCTCATGTGTTACACTTGTGTTCAATTGCCCCTGCATTCCCTGTGTTCTTAAGCCTCTGTGTTTCCCCTTGTCCTCTGTCGGATCGTTTGTTCTTCTCCCCCTTGTCTTCCACGGTGCTGTCCAGATCTCCTGAGCTTCTTCGTCTTTGAATCCCCTCGTAAGCTTTGTTGTGTTTTGTTTTTTCCAGTTTGTCACCTGTTAGTGTTAATGTTTTGTCAAAGGAACCTCTTCACCTTTGAATCCGCGTGTCAGCCTTGTTGTTTTTTCCCCTTTAGTTTTCATGTTTGTTTGTTAGTCAAAGAGCTTCTTTAATTAAAATACCTTTTATTTTAAAATCTCTGCATTTCGGTCCGTCTCGGTCATCTAAACCGTAACATAATGTGTATTTGAATACATTTAAATTTGTCGCGGACCCCCTGTTGAAGACCTCTGATCTAGATAAAATATCTATTTTTAAATTTCAAACAATGATAGAATGCTAACTATCGACATAATGAAGTGTTGCTGAGGCTCAGGCCGTCCTCTCTGCTGAGCTCATCCAGCTGCAGTCCTGTCTCTGTCCATCTTAACGTGTTAGCCATGTCAAGGGCTTTGGAATTCTGCCGGGGAACAAATGGCGAGCGGGTGACAAAAAGTTGAGAGAGATGTCACAACAGGCGGCTGGACGGATCCCAACATAAGCCACAACAGCTTAGGACGGCTGTGCTACACCGGCTCCTGGCAGGGAAGTGTTTGCCACTGAGACACGCGCCCTGGGAGGCAGTCAGGGATTGGACTACCCTGTCATTTGGTTGACAACTGACCCGCGTCCCTCAAGTCCCCTGCCGTCACCGCAATGACAATTTCACGGCATGAGCTTCCTCTGCTACCTGGCTCACAGAATCCCAATGAGTTGACAAACACCGGGGATGATGTCTGGGGAAAATGCTGTGGCAGGTGAGAGTGTCACGCACGGCGCCTCCGACGATTCATCATGCGAAGGAGGAAACTGTAAGTGTCAAGTCGTGTTACACTGGTGTAACAAGATGGTTTCTTTCTAAAGGAAACATATGATGCTTTTGTTGTGTGATACTTTTTTTTGTGTATGTAGAAGGTCTACAAGCAGTTAATGGAGCTCCTCATCCTGGAAAACACTGCCCCTGAAAATTATAAAACGATCTCATATTATTGTTAGGGCTGGGCAAGTTAACTCGTTTTAATCGAGTTAACTCAAGTGATGAGTTAACTCGATTGTTTATCCGCCAATTATTTTCTTTTTTCCTGTTCTGCAGCATTATTTTCTTTTTTCCTGTTCTGCAGCAGTCAGCAACAGACTTTCACAAAATAAAAGCCTGACTTTCACAATAAAACAATAAATAATCAAACCTGAGTGAATGCGAGGTAAAATAATTAATCGAGTTAACTCATCACTTGAGTAAACTTGAGTTAACTCCATTGAAACGAGTTAACTTGCCTTGCCCTAATTATTGTATAACATTGTGATCCCGAATATAAGAAAAAAGTGTTTCCTTATTCTGTCCAGGTACTGTCATTGTTAATCTAGAAAGTGATGTAGTGTGTGTTTCCTTCTATTCTCTGCTGTCTTGGTTATGAACTGAGCAAAATCTGATTTTTCCAAACAGTCTTTTCACTCTCCCGTTGCAAACAGCAAATGGAAAATTCAGTGTTTTTCCAAAGAGGTGGCGAAAAGAAAAGAGAAATGAATAAAAGCCGTGAAAGGAGTTTGTAGATCGAGTTCATTCAAACGATAAATACAGGGACCAGTTCTGCCGTGGAAAATCCAAAACAAACTCTTTTGCTTTCTCCAGTTGAGTCTGAGGTTTTTTCTTTTCTTTCCAGCCACTGTGTCACGATAGCACAGCTCTGATGGTCGGTGACAATTAGCTCCGCGGCTTCATCTGGGAGACGCCTTCACGCGCCGCGCCTCGCAGGAAGCCGACGAGAACGCTGAGCAATCAGTTTCACTAATTGCTGGATGGCGCCATCACGTTCTTCCACTTTGCTGAGCACGTTAATTGTCATATAAAACTGAGGGAAGGTGCATCTTCCTGTGTGAGCAGCTATGCTTTCCTGAAGAAAAAAAAAAGAAAAGAGAGAATTGTATTGACATTCTGTGGTCTGTGTTTCCTCTGTCAGCCGCTACAGGGGCTTAATTGGCCGAACGTCAGAAGGACAATGATCCCGAGCCCAAGTCGCTTCAGAAGATTATAAACTGTGTGCTTGCAATCCAGCAGACGTAATTGGGTGCTTAAAAAGTTAATAACTTTTGAATAAAAGTGCTCGTCAGCCTTTTTTTGCACATCACATGAAATCTGTGACCCGGGCTCCAGAAGCTCGCGTGTTAATGACGACTACGGGGATTTAATTAAACCATTTTCCTCCCCCCCCCGACCAGTGTGTTTGACTTCACGTTTCAAATCCATTCCGACTTCATTTCTCAGACGGTGCGATCGGAATAATGCCTTCGCGTTTTTGAATTAAATTAAAATGCCTGTTACTCTTTGCAGAATCATCCGAGGCCCCGGTCTGAGTTCACGTTCTAAACTCCAGGCTCCGAGTTCAGAATCTGCAGAGACACAACAGAGGAAAAGGCTTTTATGGATTAGAAAGTGTGTTGCTAATAAGGTGTGTGGGCACAACACATAACTTGGAAAATCCTTAACCTTTGGCACTAGGCTTTTTCCCACCCCTCAGCAATAAATATATAATTACATATTTTAGTACTTGGGACAAGAGGAAGCCAACGTTTCTGAGTGGATCCCGCTGCCAGGAGTGCAGTGCAGCCTCTGATGACAGACCGCCCTTAGGTTAAGTTTCAGTGGAGAATAATTGAGTCATGAAAACCCAAATCAGATTTCTCAGAAATGAAAAATTGATTTTTTTCCACTGTGTTACAGTGTTGTGGGAGCTGTAAGCATATATCAACTCAATTCACTGCCAGGAACAATGTATTTATAAGGTGCTTTTAACAAACAGGGTCATTGTTAAATTCTTAACAGACCAACAAGAAGCGTAGGAATACAAACACGGAACCTGCAGAATGTTTAGAAGTGTGCACTTGTGTGTGTGTAGTAGGTGTGAGTGTGTGAGTGTGTGTAGTAGGTGTGAGTGTGTGTAGTAGGTGTGTGTGTGTAGTAGGTTTGAGTGTGTGTGAGTGTGTGTAGTAGGTGTGAGTGTGTGTAGTAGGTGTGTGTAGTAGGTGTGAGTGTGTGAGTGTGTGTAGTAAGTGTCACTGTGTGTAGTAGGTGTGAGTGTGTGTAGTAGGTGTGTGTTTGTGAGTGTGTGTAGTAGGTGTGAGTGTGTGTAGTAGGTGTGTGTGTGTGAGTGTGTGTAGTAGGTGTGAGTGTGTGTAGTAGGTGTGTGTGTGTAGTAGGTGTGAGTGTGTATTAGGTGTGTGTGTGTGTGTGTGTGTGTGAGTGTGTGTAGTAGGTGTGTGAGTGTGTGTAGTAGGTGTGTGTGTGTAGTAGGTGTGTGTGTGTGTGTATGTGTGTGTGTGTGTGTGTGTGTGTGTGTGTGAGTGTGTGTAGTAGGTGTGAGTGTGTGTAGTAGGTGTGTGTGTGTGTAGTAGGTGTGAGTGTGTGTAGTACGTGTGTGTGTGTGTGTGAGTGTGTGTAGTAGGTGTGAGTGTGTGAGTGTGTGTAGTAGGTGTGAGTGTGTGTAGTAGGTGTGTGAGTGTGTGTAGTAGGTGTGTGAGTGTGTGTAGCAGGTGTGAGTGTGTGTAGTAGGTGTGAGTGTGTGTAGTAGGTGTGAGTGTGAGTGTGTGTAGTAGGTGTGAGTGTGTGTAGTAGGTGCGTGAGTGTGTGTAGCAGGTGTGTGAGTGTGTGTAGTAGGTGTGTGAGTGTGTGTAGTAGGTGTGAGTGTGTGTAGCAGGTGTGTGAGTGTGTGTAGTAGGTGTGTGTGTGTGAGTGTGTGTAGTAGGTGTGTGGTGCCGGGACAATCCACCGAGCAGCACAAGATGAAACCACACAGCAGGAAGCGTTGGGATGCAGTGACTCTCCAAGCAGGATGAGTGTGTGTGTGTGTAGTAGGTGTGAGTGTGTGTAGTAGGTGTGAGTGTGTGTAGTAGGTGTGAGTGTGTGAGTCCCCAGCAGGATGAAGGTAAAACAGTAAGCTGGGCTAAATCAAGGTTCCTGTTGTTCCTGCATCCCACTTCCTGTAGTGTCCAACAGAAGCGTCTCACAACCAAACACAAAACACCGGAACAAAGCCGCTCCCGAACAAAAACAGGTCCACCGGTTTTGTCCTCTGTTCATTAGCCTGATAACCAGTAATAATGGCACTAATGATGGCTGTTCCAGGGCACTGGGGGGCTATGGGAGGTGTACCAGGGGCATGTGCAGAGGGAGGAAGCCGCTGCTGTTAATCTGAGAGGCTTGTGTGGCGTTTCCACGGAGAGGGAGGGGCTCCATGGCTGCTCCTGCTGAGATAAGGCTGCCTCCTCACCACTGGGTACCACGGCCACGGCCCCCTTCACAACAGGACTGGCCTACTTGCCCCCCTTCCTAGGCCAGGGGATTTTTTTGCCTGCATGCGATAAGATGCTCCCGAGCATTGCAAAACAAGCACAGGTATTAGCCGGCCTTCATCTCCACAAGAGGAATGCCGCGGGATCGAGAGAGGGGACGGACGGGGTGAACCCGGACAGGAGCCAGCCCCCGGTTCTGGGTGAGCAGATAAGTGCTGCTCTGACAAGGGGGGGGGGGGGCGGCCAGTGGCTCCCCTGCTGGGCCAGATGAGGACGAGCTCACCATGTGGTCTCATCATCATCAACAGCACACTCGCTACCCGGAGAGCGCCATGATCACTGCTGTGTGTTTATCTGGCGGCTCATGAAGAGATGTATAGAATTTTATTTAGAACCATAGAATTGTATCATTCCTCAATTATAGATAGATAGATAGATAGACAGATAGATAGATAGATAGATAGATAGATAGATAGATAGATAGATAGATAGATAGATAGATAGATAGATAGATAGATAGATAGATAGATAGATAGATAGATAGATAGATAGATAGATAGATAGATAGATAGATAGATAGATAGATAGATAGATAACTTTATTCATCCCCGAAGGGAAATTAAGTCGTCATGGCAGCCGGTATATTTGAATACAATAAAATACAATACAATAGAATAAAATAAAAAATATTGAGGTAGAAAGAATAAAAACAGAAACACAAGATAAATAGGTAGATAAGGTGCAGTGGCAAGATGATGGTCATGGTACTGATGATATGATGGTAATGTTATTGTTAGACAGTATATAAAAATTGTACAGTATATATAGAATGTAATATAACATAATATATATTTATATATGATACTAATTATACCAATATAATAGCAGTATATAGTAATAATGGCAGCAACAGTATATATAATAATAATAGTAAATATAATAATAATAATAACATGTACACATGTATAAATATGTGTATATAGACTTATATATACAAAGAATATACAAAGAGTATGATATAATATGATATGATATATATAGTAGAGGTAAAAATATAGGTATTTGACTATACAATAGATAATATAATATACTATGAGTGTAAGAATATGTAGACAGTGTGCAAAAGACGATATTATTGTATAAAATGATATAATATCAAAATGGTTTATCAATTAGGCTCCAGGTTTTGTTAAGTTGGGCATTTAGGAGCTTCTCTCACATTTCATCAACACTCTGAGAACAAAAAAATATTAATTTGAGTAAAAGAGGTTTGGTTTGATGATCGTGGAACTGCGTTGTTATGTACACAGCCCTCATTATTGTGATGGTCCCCATCTGATGCTGTCAGATTTGGGATGAAAGCGCCGCCTGGAAGCAAAGCAGCTGAACAGAAGGAGGCAACGTGACACGACAGATTCAGCAGATATTTTATTAGATGATTGCCCACGCACACAGTCACATGCACGTCCTAATCGCTTTGGTCCGCGATGCCGCCAGCGTGAGGAACCGCACCCGAAATAATGCGCCCGTATCATCAGAGAGAGAATCCCACAACCCAGGGAATGGATGACAGCGTCTCTGTTCCTGTGCAAAGTATTGAACACATTGCTTGAGCTTATGCTGATGAATTAATGATGTGCTCAATATTAATCAGTATTCCAAGATGTGCAAGTTTCCCACAATATGTTCCTGAAGCCGTGAGTAACTCCTGGATGAGGAGGAAGGAACAGATGTCCTGATCGACTCCACAGTGAGTCCAGGCGAGGTTTAATTACACAGTGCTACAGTGCACAAGTGAACCTGTCTGATTGAAATAAAGAGTGTGTGATTGTCAGCCAGTGTCCACAACCTCACACACACACGCACACACGCACACATGCACACACACACACACACAAGCTAACTTTCTGTTTAATTAAGTTTTGTCGAAGTCGCGTGTGGAAGATCTGCTTCACACGAGACAGCATCACTGTGTGTTAAGTGTGTGCTAAGTAGGGTTGCAAAGGGGCGGAAAGTTTCCGGTAAATTTCCGGAAACTTTCCATGGGAAGTTTAGCTCGGGAATTTTGGGAATTTTGAAAAAAAAAAATTGTTTGGCTAACTCTTTATATCTCTGGCATTGCATTAGTGTTTTTTTACAAACTTTTTTCTCATCTTATTCTACAGAACAATGCCACGTGCACTACCTCATGTGTGGAGACATTTCACCCCATCCAATGTAGAAGGAAAGGCTGTGTACATTTGCAAATACTGTGCAAAGACCTATGTTAAGAATGACACAACGATGCAGAAGCATAAAGTCAAGTGCCCAAAGTTTCCTCAGGGCTCGAATCAGCCTATGACAAAACAAAATGTTTATATTTATGTCTGTATATGACAAGGTAAATACAGTTAGTATAAATTATCCACAACATTTCCAGTTTATTCCCGTTAATACCCGTATATTCCCGTTTATTCCCGTTTATTCCCGTATATTCCCGTTCATTCCCGTTAATTCCCATGGAAAGTTCCAACTTTGAATATTCCCGGAATTTTGCAACCCTAGTGCTTAGTAACCCATAACACAACCATGGACTCGCTTCAGCTGCAGGATGGAGGTTCACTTGAAATTGTATTTTTTCCGGGTCAGAAAAAAATCACAACAGAAGAGAACTCATCGTCTTTCCAAGTCGACATCTTTGTCTGCTCCTCTTTTTTTCATCCAGAGTTATTTGGATTCCTCTCAGTTTGACCTTTCGACATACATATACAAACTGTTCAAATAGTTTATGACCTGGACTGTTTTAATGGTTTGAACTGTGTATGACCTGAAAACTGCTAGACCCTTTAGACCCCCAAAGAACTGAATGTATGTGTGCTTATCTCCACAGGAAACACATGTAAATCAGTTGTCTGTGTTTAGAAAGCTCTCTCCCTTCGCCTACAGAACCAGTCTGGATTGGCTGAGAGAGATAGCCTTAGTCCTCCTAATTAAGATCATGTATTTGACTGTCCTGCATCTTCACTCTGTGGTTTCCCTGTGTTGATCCTTTCTGCAGAAAGCCCCTTATTGAATACACCTAGATAACTTTGGTGTTTCCAGCCTCTTGTATCTCCAGATTTCCATCACAGGGACTGGCAGGACAAGATCTGGAACAATCTCTGGAGCAACTGGACTCGGACAGTCGTACTTACAGCCCTTCTGATTCCAGGGAAATGTTCTGACTTCAGTGCAGGTGTGAAAGCAGCTTCCCTGTCAGCGGCAGCTCAACCAGGGGGAACAACTCACTGCTCCCCTGAAAGAGATAAAAACAATTTAATGCCTGCAATTATTCCCCTCAATGTATAATCTGCTAGACGCCAAACCTCAATAAACTTTGCTGCAACTCTTTTGCTCTTCATATCACAAAATACCGCCTGCCAGGAAAAATGTGCTTGAAGCCGCAGGGTGAAACCGGCAGAGCACTTCTGTCAAGTCCTTACATATGTGGACTCTTGTGTTTGTGGCGAGAGCAAAGGTCCAAAGCAGACAGAACACCGTGTTCTCACCACGTCTCGACCTCCACCAGCCCAAAGTCAATTCCTGCTTATCTCCCTGTTCTTATCTGAACCTCCAAGACAGGTTCCTCTGGTCGGGCGCTGTGTTGTGTTTGGGAATTTCCATAAGCGGAAACACGAGGAACAACAAGGAGAGGTCGTGTTACAACACCATGCATTCATCAGCTCTTCATTTAGACACATGTGGAGGTTCCATTTCATTTCTATCTTTATCTATCTTTCTATCTATCTATCTATCTATCTTTCTATCTATCCATCTATCTATCCATCTATCTATCTATCTATCTATCTATCTATCTATCTATCTATCTATCTATCTATCTATCTATCTATCTATCTATCTATCTATCTATCTATCTATCTATCTATCTATCTATCTATCTATCTATCTATCTATCTATCTATCTATCTATCTATCTATCTATCTATCTATCTATCTATCTGCCTATCTATGTATCTATCTATCTATCTATCTATCTATCTATCTATCTATCTATCTATCTATCTATCCATCCATCCATCCATCCATCCATCCATCCATCCATCCATCCATCCATACATCCATCCATCCATCTATCTATCTATCTATCTATATATATATCTATATATCTATCTACCTACCTACGTACCTATCTACCTATCTATCTATCTATCTATCTATCTATCTATCTATCTATCTATCTATCTATCTATCTATCTATCTATCTATCTATCTATCTATCTATCTATCTATCTATCTATCTATCTATCTATCTATCTATCTATCTATCTATCTATCATCCATCCATCCATCCATCCATCCATCCATCCATCTATCTATCTATCTATCTATCTATCTATCCATCTATCTATCTATCCATCCCACTTATCCTTTGATGGAGCCAATCCCAGCTGACACTGGGCGAGAGGCAGGCAACATCCTGTCAGGACGCGAATAACAAATGAAGAGACAAGCAACCGTTCACTCTCAGATTCACGTCTTCAGGCAATTTAGATTCCCTAATTAACCTGCTTGTCTTTGGACTGTGGGAGGAAACTGAAGTACCTGGAGAAAACCCACGCAAATACAAGAAGAAAATACAAACGCCAAACAGAACCAAGCTATCACGGAATTGTTTTTTGGGGCCGTTAAGCCGCAAGACTCAGGTAAGATTAACCGGTGACTCAATTAAAGTTTGTGGCACGTGTTTGTGGTGCTCCTCAGCGCCTAATCAAAAATATCATCTTCATTATCTCACAATTATTCCTCCCAAACTCTAAATAACAAGAGCTGTTCTGCCAATTCTGGAAATCTATGAATATACATGTGCAAAACCCAGCAAACAAAGTGTTGAATGTTGATGTGTCGTGTTCTGCAATGAAGCCACTGATGCTAATGTGTTCTAGTAACGTTATGGTCTTAGAGGAGAGGGTTATGCTAAGTCTGGCTCCAGTGTTTCATTGAGCCATAAACTCTGGCATGTCCAAAAAAACAATGCAAAGTGCTGTTATAGTTCAGCTCCACAATTTCATGCTAGTTTCGAGTCATTTCACGTGTTTTTAGCGAAATGTTGTGCAACAGGTTTCACGTGTTTACAAAAAAACAATCTCTTGAAATTTCTCATGTTTTTTTTCTCCAACAGACTAAAAAGATAACGAAGTCCATTAAAATGATTGTGCTGATACAGAGCCTGCAGCAAACTAGCAAATAAACAAAAGGGCCTTGCAGGAAAATATGTTGTCTGATTAATTAAGAGTTAGCGAGCAGTGCTGATAATAAATCCACTGCCCCACACACACACACAAACATACACACGGTTTAGTTGCACAAATCAATATGTGGAGTGAAAAGTCACGGGTGATTAAAGTGTTTCAGATGTTCCTCTGCATCTTATCAAACTTCTGGCTGTGAAAGTCACAGAAAACACATCGATGACCTTGAACTATCAGTGACACTGTAAAGTCTCACAGTCAATATCATCCCAGAATAGCCAAAGTGTTCAGATTCCTGAGTGAACTCCAACAGACTCACGATATTTGTTGTGCGCCTCCTGCATATTTGATCGCAGCGAGCTTTCAGAACGTGAAACCGACCCAGACATTATTCCATCGGGCGATCAGATGTAATGCAGGCGACTCCGAGCGCCTCCAGCACCTGTTTTTTTAATCCTCACAGTTCTGGCAATATGAGGCTCATGTTATTGGAAAGCCACAGAAGTGGGTGAATTCAAATTCCTGTCATGCAATATTAACGGCACTGTGTCCCGGCGAAATTGAAAAATTCCAGCCTCATGAAAGATGCTGGGTGATAAACAGAAATTAATCTTGTTTTTGTTTGTCGGGAGAAAAATCTTATTTTTTACCAACAACGAGAGGGTCGGCCGACAATTATGCGTAAATCTGTGGGATGAAAAAAGGAGCAGAGATGTTAAGAGTCTGTTGTTTATCATCACTTACAAAGAGGAAACGATCTGATTTATCAGTGGAGCGCGAACATCAGGTTCATGTTGGGAGATATTTGTCCTTATTATGGCAAATAAACTGTGATTAAAGTATGGATCAGATTAGGCAAACAAAAGGGTTATGGAACGTTCATGTCACGGTTAATAAAAATGTTATTACTGTTGTTATTACGCTTTGGATGTTTTGTTTTCATTGGTTCTGTCGGTTGATTTGTTTGTTTGCTTGTTCTTTAGCAGGTTGACATAAAAACTACTTTACAGATTTCTACTAAATTTGCTGACTGGACCAGACGTGAGCCAAGAAAGAACCTTTTACATTTCGGCTTGGATCCAGTCAAAGAGGTGGATGCAGTTGTTTTTTTTGTTATTACATTTTCATCAATTTTAAAGAGATAATAATTCACATTTGGGAAAATGATCTCCATGAGTGTCTGAGCTTGATTGAATTTGAGGGACCTGTTGGTCACTTTAGTTGCAGATATCTGTCGGTCTGCTAGTTGAAGGCTGGTGGCTGGATGCTCTTCTCCTTCCTCAGCCTCCACACACTTCCTCTCCTTTACATAACGGATCCATTACCACTGGGACATAAACTGAGCAGTGACTCATTCATAATGGACATAATTTCTACTATTACTGTTAAATTGTTTCTATAAAGAATGGTATTATCAACATAACAGACACTGTAGCAAATGGTAAAATAATAGAATAAGCTTTTAGCACCTTTCTTCTGCTACGCAAAAGAATTAACTACGGATGTTTTTCTCTCTGCTTATTGTAGGAGCTGCTGGGTCTCTATAATATTGTAAGGTCGTTATGTAAAGAGCCTTGAAATATAGTTGCGATACATAATATCAAGGCTACAATACAAATAAAAATGAATTGAATCATACAATTAAATAAACAAAAAATGGAATACTGCACACACAAAAAAAAACGTATATGGAGCAAATCTAATAAATCACTACTCTGCAAATAGCAGGCATCATCTGGAGAAAATAAGTATAAAAGTAAAAAGGATATAATATAACATGGAACTGGCTCCATTGTGGAAACACCAGACTGATATTAAACAACTTTAAAGAGTCCACCGTGATGGAAATCCACCGGAGCTGGCACGACTCACAGCAAAGTGTTGCTCCTCAGTGATTCTCTCCAGAACCTGTGTGATGATCACAGCATTTATCTCACTCATCAGCTCCTCCCATTACTTCTCTTAACAGCGTGTTGAATAGAGCTTCTGACAGCCTGTCAGCGTGAGCAGCAGCAGCGTGCAGAGGATTTGGCAGCGCAGCATGAGAATGTTTTACAATAGCTAACTGGACTCGTCCAACAGCTGCAGAGACAAGCAGAGCGAAGCCGTGAATATGCTAAATGCTTCCAACTTCTTTTAATCCGGACATCGGATGCAATGGATCCACGGCGTCAATGATTGTAAGATGAAGGCGTGAGATCTGCTCCGGGTAAGAGGTCCTGGTGACTATGGTTCACCACCGGGGCAACTTATCTACAGCCCTCCACTTGTGGCTGTGTAAATATTCTTCACGAGAGACGAGGCTGTCACGTCATCAGAAACCAAGCCTTTCCTGTCAGGGGCTAATGTGAAGGTGTATATCACACCAGGGGTCCGCCCTCTGAGCACAGAGATGCAGGAACAGCCCTATATTCCCACAGCCCTATTTTCCCACAGCCCTATGTTCCCTCAGCCCTAAATTCCCACAGCCCTATGTTCCCACAGCTCTATATTCCCACAGCTCTATGTTCCCACAGCCCTATATTCCAACAGCCCTATTTTCCCACAGCCCTATATTCCCACAGCTCTATGTTCCCACAGCACTATGTTCCCACAGCCCTTTATTCCCACAGCCCTATGTTCCCACAGCCCTATATTCCCACAGCCCTATGTTCCCACAGCCCTATATTCCCACAGGCCTATGTTCCCACAGCCCTATGTTCCCACAGCTCTATATTCCCACAGCTCTATGTTCCCACAGCACTATGTTCCCACAGCCCTATATTCCCACAGCTCTATGCTCCCACAGCCCTATGTTCCCACAGCCCTATATTCCCACAGCCCTATATTCCCACAGCCCTATGTTCCCACAGCCCTATATTCCCACAGGCCTATGTTCCCACAGCCCTATATTCCCACAGCTCTATGCTCCCACAGCCCTATGTTCCCACAGCCCTATGTTCCCACAGCCCTATATTCCCACAGCTCTATGTTCCCACAGCCCTATGTTCCCACAGCCCTATATTCCCACAGCACTATGTTCCCACAGCCCTATGTTCCCACAGCCCTATGTTCCCACAGATCTATGTTTCCAGAGCCCTATGTTCCCACAGCCCTATGTTCCCACAGATCTATGTTCCCACAGCCCTATGTTCCCACAGCACTCTGTTCCCACAGCCCTATATTCCCACAGCTCTATGTTCCCACAGCCCTATATTCCCACAGCTTTATGTTCCCACAGCCCTATATTCCCACAGCCCTATGTTCCCACATTTCTAATATTCATTACAAAATTAGGCCCTATGTTCCTACAGTTCCCACATTTCTACCCCTGCCTGGTAGTTAAGGGTTCACCTGGCCCTAACCCTAACCATAACCCTTTCAGAAAAATCTAGAAATGTGGGAACATAGGGCTGTGGGAACATCTGGACACATTTTTCAAAATAAATCTGGGAACATAGGTCTGTGGGAACATAGGTCTGTGGGAGCATAGGGTCTAATTTTCAAAATTGTCAGTGAAAAAAAAAAATCCTTAGAAATGTGGGAACATAGGACTGACCCCGCCCCCCCCCGCTGAGTAGCCTACAGTTGGGAAGTAACGCGAGTGGGGGGGCTGGCCACAGGAAGCAGTGGGAGTGTTGTCGTACGATCGCCTCAGTGGGAACGAGTATTTACTGCGGTCGACTTGAGGATATTCTTGCTTCTTATTACATCATACAGATTGTTCCGTGTCAGCAGCCCACCCCCCCCCCACCACCACCCCGAAGGCGGGTCATGCTGTGTGTGTCTAGCAATGACAATTCCCACCAGTTGTGCGATGACACATCTGCCTCACTGTTCCACGAGTCAGGACTGTAGATGGTGAATGAGGGGAAATGAGCGTCCATAATTCCCCTGTTTCGTCCGCGAGGAGCCTGAAGTTTTTTCGGCGTGACCTCCTTAAGGAGACGTTATTGGATTAGACTGTCACGCCACCGGACGGATGCGTGATCAAACAACTTTTATTCTCCACAGCCGTCTTTATTACGCACAATCTTGCGAGGGAAACGACTCATTAGGAGCCGTTGTGAATCACTTACAGACGGACGCCTCAGCCCGGCAGTTCAAGAAACGGACAGTACAATACGAGAGGGAGGCATCTAATTTGATTTCATTATGGGACTCTCGTGCCATTATCAGGTCGCCTTTGTCGGGATGTGAAGCGTTAGCGTTGGTTTCCGAAGCTCCTTTCCTCCCACGGCCTCTAAGTGGAGGCCTAGAGGAGGCCTGTGGTCTATTTAGAGGAGAGACCTCCTGGGGCCTAATGAGCTCAACACCCAAGGAGGCATCATTTAACCAGATGCCTCATTCCACGACTCTACAGGCCACAAAAATTGAAATATTCATCGCTTGTTTAAGCTGCTACATTTATAGATCTGTTAACATCCCAGCGAAGGTCAAAGCAGTTCATCTCACGTGACGCCTCGGCAACGTAAGTTTTGATGTTCCACATTCCGATGTGGCGCTAATTGATACTCTAGAAAAGCCTAAACCATTATCAGCTCATCTAGTGTACACACATGCAATTCATCCATTGGATTGGCAATTGAAAGGAGACAATATATCAAATGAGTTTTGCTTGACTTCCCATTCGAATAAAACAGAAAATATTAATCTGCACCGAGGGTGTCACTGATCTGTTTATAAGCTCTTTAACTTCCCAAGCAGAATCAATGATCACTCTTTTAACAGCTTTGTTATCTCCCTCGTTCTATATTTGCACTTTAAGTATTATGTTTTCTGCTAATTAATGAACGCCATGAGAGGCTCTGGTGTCTCGTAATCGTGCAGAAACAAAGCGCTTCGACAAAACCACGTCTGGTAAATAGGGACACTACCTCTCATCGTTTGCAGCGTATCAAGAGGATAATACCTCAGTTGCTAATGATAATTAATGCTCTATGAGATACGGGTAATAGCATGGGAAGAGTCTTGCGAGTATATTTATGGAGAAGATTCACGTGGGGGATGGGATTCAGGTTTTTGTTGATCCTCGGCTCTAATTAAAGTTAAACTGGCTCGTACTTTAACTTCCCTGAGCCAGTCTGACCAGTCCGACCACAGAGTGGTCAGCATCTGTTACAGGACTGAAGAAGAAGAAGAAGGTCGACTTTTGTCTTCATCATTTCATCTACTACAACAACGTGACGCGTTTCCTCGTGTAAGACTCGGAGCGGAACACAGAGAATATCGAGGCTTCGCGTTTCAAATCCAATCATAATCTGGGGATTTGACTTTGACTCCCGATCAGAGTGTTCGTCTCCTTACTCTCTGGTCCAGACCTGTGGGTGGAAATTCTCCAATTATGACATACTGATCTGAACCTGCTGGCTGCACTGGTGGGACTTCAGCAGTGGTGGGAAGTAACGAAGTAGAAATACTTTGTTACTGTACTTAAGTAGATTTTTCACGTATCTGTACTCTACTTGAGTTTTTATTTTCTTGACGACTTTTTACTTTTACTCGTTACATTTGAACAAAAATATCTGTACTTTCTACTTCTTACATTCTCAAACTGACTCGTTACTTGAACAGCGGAGGTTGACGCACCTCTCTCTCTCTCTCTCTCTCTCTCATCTAGGGTTCAAAATTTGTAAAATTATACATTACATACATTATATTCATATTGTTGTTATAATTTTTCAGTCAGTTGAGATAAATCTTGAGGAGAAACATTGTGGATTGTTTTGTGTCTGTATAGGACTACTATAAAAAGCACTTTGTACTTTTACTTTTGATACTTAAGTACATTTCAACACCAGATACTTTTGATACATAAGTACTTTAAATATGAGCTACTTTAAGACTTTTACTCAAGTCATTTTCTGACGGGTGACTTCTACTGTTACCGAAGTCACTTTCAGGTAAGATATCTGTACTTTTACTCAAGTATGGCTTTCAAGTACTTTATACACCACTGGACTTCAGAGGAAAAAGAAACCAGGGTAATTTAGACCGGGCTGTCTGCTGCTCCCCTTGGATCAACACCTAAGATTACCTCTGTGAACCTTCTTAGTATGACTAGCTTTACTGGACGTCTGCTGAAACAACCCTGGAAATAGTGGGAAGCCCAAGGTTTTCTTTCTACCCTGTGGTGGACGGAGCAGCTGCAGGACAGTGTACTTTGTCAATGTCACTTAAAAACCTAATGCTAAATAGTCAGCATACTGTATAAGCCAATGTCTGAGCCAATTGGCCAACGTTTGACTACGAATCAGCCTCTGGGGGCAACAGCCAATATTTTGGGGCTTCAAGTGTAGACAGCAGACATACGGGCGATGACTCCCGAAAACTGATTACAGTCCAACGTGTCCACGTGGACTGTTAACCTGCAGGCAACCAGGGCCTGCTCAAATGTGATTGGCCGAGGCTTCCAGCCCCTAAATCTTGTCGCTTGCCTTCAGTTGCTTCCCATTCACGAGGAAGAGGCTGTTTGCAGAGATTAGAGGAACCTGAAGTGAACTCACTCGCTAGATGTGCTGCTTATAAATACAAAATATGTGACATTAAGGTTTGGAGATTCTGTGGGCCGCCAACATGTGCTGACAAACCACCGATGCAGCTCTGGACAAACTAAAGTACAAAATCTCAATAAAAAAGTGCCGGGACCCTTCATCCTGACGGGAACAACTCACACTCATCATCGAGGGGATGAAGAACGACATGCCTGCACGTAATTAATGACTGTGTGGTAATCCATCGATCTTCCTGAGCCACTATCTGATTAGAGAGAGACAGCTTTGCCCAAACCTCACTCCCCCCCACCCCCTCCAAACCCCCTTCCTTCAGATGGGTCTATTTCTGATCCCAAAAACTTGCCTGAAAAGCCTGGAGCTTGTGTGTCAGTTTGTGTATGAATCACGGACATCAGCGCTGTGTTCATCCACTCTGTAAAGTGCTGTCTCACCTTAATTCTGGTCACTAAATTTGGACTAATGGCTTCTTCCCCTCCTGATGACGTGGAGATGAAAAGACATCAATCAAACTCCTGCTGGTTCCCGTCAGACTGACATGTTGTTCTTTACTCCGCCTTCGCTGATCCGCCTATAAACCAGATTCTGTTGTGGAACAATCAGGAAGAGAAGAAGACTGTCTCATAAAATGTACATAATGTAAACAACTATTTTCATAATCGCGACATTCAAAACATTTACAAACCCAACATTCAGTTGAATATGTGTTAAATTAACACATATTATATTATATTATAGTATATTATACCGCATTACATTGCATATTGCAATTTGACACTGTTCACTGTTTTGCATGTTGCATTTTGCATATCACTTTTACTTCACTTTTTATATCTTTTATCTTTTATGTATTTTTATATAGATATGTTTATGTCTAAATTAATGTTACTTTGTATAAATATTAGAAAAAGTGAGTAAATAAGAAGTAACTAGTGAGTAAATACATATTGTTTTTTATTGTTTTTCTTATGCGTGGTGTATTTATTGTGTTTTTATGTTCCTATGTTCATTGTATGCACCAATAACCAGAGCAAATTCCAGGTAGGTGTGAACCTACTTGGCAATAAATACCTTCTGATTCTCATTCTGATTCTGATTCTGATTATTAGGGGAAATAACCAGCACACGAGTCAATGATGAAAATAATCTTTAGCATAAATATTAACCAACAGAAAATAACCTTTTGTTTTCTTTCCTTCGTTATTGAATAATTGTGAAAAACCTTTCTGCCTTTACTTTGAAAAGAGTTACGTGCGCCAGTTATGTTTGGTCTGTGTCTGTAAGCTTCCAGAAGATTTTCACAAACACAGACAGAAAGTTTCATTCGTTTCCGTATCTAACGTTTAGCAAAAAACCCATTAACAGTAGTTTAGAAGTACAGCCGATGCTAATGAGAATGTGGAGGAGCCCCCTCTGGAGCCACCTCACCCGTGTGGCTCAGAATGACTCGGAGGTTAACCTGTATTACATCAGGTTTCCATTAAGATCAGTTATTGCAAAAGGTCCAATAGATTCTAAGACAACAAGGGGCAGGATCTCTGGATGTGTTTGCTTGATATGTCGGGCAAAAGTCCATATTTCACATTATGATATTCACCCTTATAATAAATGTCTTGTGTCCCGTCCACAGTTGAAGTGATTGTCAATGTTTCTAAAAAAACTATACTACTATACTATGCCTGTCTCCTGTCATCCTGCTGATTGTGTATGTATGTATGTTTGTGTATACATTGATGTATATGTGTATGTACGTATATATATATGTATGTATGTATGTATATATATATTTGTATATATATGTGTAAGGATATATATTGCAGTGCTCATTGTTAGTTTGGGGTGGGACTTTTTTTGTTGTTTTGTTTGTTTTGTTGTCTGTTTTGTTTTTCTAATGTTTGTTCTATAAAACGGTAAAAAAAAAAAAAAAGAATATAAAAAAAATATATATATATATACTACTCCCATTTTCCTATCATCTGAGATGCTAGATCTTCACCTGACAACTGCCAAATGGTGACGTAGAGCCACAGACCACCACGGTGTTTCCATTAAGCAGCTGGTTGAACCGGGAAGCAGCATCTGTTCTCCCGGCTGTGTGTCCTCCTCACACGCAGCCAGTTTGCATTGTGGCTTCATTTGGATGATTCAAGGGGAATAAACCCCCGAATGAGAAGGCGTCTGTGCTCCTGTCGCCAAAGAAGCTGTTTCAACTCAAACCCGAACACGTGAATCACAGACTCTTTGTGATCGCCCGCCTCTGTCAGCAGAGAGGATGTACCTGTCAAATCATTTAAATTACTACAACCGTTGTCGAGATGGAACTGCTTGGCTCAGCGCTTTGACGTTGTGGAACTTGCAGAGGCCCGGGAAGTGTTCGCTTCACCGGGTTCTGGTGTCTTTGCAAAACAGAATTATGCTCTGAGAAATGTCTCTGTCCAAACTCATGGAATTGAATCAAAATCAACAAAGTGAAGTTAACCCTAACCCTAACCCTAACCCTGGCTTCGTAAACACTCGCAGCACGGCCCTATGCATTACCCCCCCCCCCTCGGAGCTGCTCTCTTTAATCAGTGCACATGCAGTACATTAAAACACTGGACACTGCAGAAGTGACCATCAGCCAACTCGCTCTGCAGTCAATGTGTGTCACATTTTAAATTGAATATTTCTCACGCCAGCAAAACCCCTCCCCTGACGTAGAACCTAGAAATTACAAGAGTTATAAGGTTGGATTTTAATTGAATATATATATACATCTCACTCCTTCATGTTCCCCTATAGTTAATGGCCTCTTGTAGACCCTTGACTGTTCATAAATCAGAAGTTCAGCTCTGGCGTTATTACAAATTGAATGATCTGGCAAAAGAGGCTGTATCCATGAATCTTCGGAGCCGAGCGGGAGGTAAAAAAAAAGATGTGGAAACATAAACAGGGGAGCTGGCAATTTTTCTATGTCACTATGCCATGTCAGTTTCAAGAAATAAAGAGGTGGAGGTTGCAGGTCTGATTATGAGACTGAGACTCCTGCAGATATTCAGAGTCAGTGCTTTTCAAGCGGTTTCTTGTGATGTCCTGAGGTGTCCAGCTTTGGTACATGTACGAGGATGATGTCACATTTACAATCGATTCAATTTGGAAAGGTTTGATGGACAAAACATTAGTAAAGCTCTTTGTAATTTATACATTTTAAAAAGGAGACATATTCAGTTTTTACCTTTTCTCTTATAGTTTTTTCTGTGTATTTAAGTGCTCCATAAAAGGTAAAGAGGGTTCCCAGACAAGTTATTAATGCCAACTTTATTAACTATTTATTTAATAACATACAAAATAATACTAATTATACAAAAATAATGATAATTAGCATCATTTGGTCTATTGGGTTGAATCAAGTGCAATATTGAATATATTGTGACAGACAACCCATCTTATGTCAGAAAATAGAATATTTAAAAATTATTTTAATAGAAAACCAGGCTCCATCACTGTAAAGACCCTAGAGACAAATTCCTTATCTATAATTACAATCCTACAGGATTTCCCCAACATTGCACAAAACAAAAAGTTTGGTGCTCACTTGGAAACATCCGTCATGGCGAGGCACACACACACACACACACACACACACACACACACACACACACACACACACACACACACACACACAGTGGTGTCTGTTACCTTCTGTTCCACTCAATGATACAATTTTAATGATTTCTTCAACAGAGAAGCATATCTAGCTCCGACGATGCTGCGTTGTATCAGAAAAATAAAAGTCCCCTGTTGTTCTGCACTGGATTCCTGAAACCCAGCCGGAGACCAGCTCCCTGCAGGGAAAACCCATCGCACCCTCTAAAGAAGTGCTGCTGCCAGAGCTGAGAAAGAGACATATGAGGCTGTGGACGTCCAATTGATTTCCAGTCAACACATCGCTCACGTAGTCTTTTATGTGTTAAATTATTTAAGTGCTGCAGCTTGAGGGAAGTGAGTTTATCTCTTCCCAGAGGAGCAGGGGAAACTCAGCCGTGTCACCGAGTATTTCACATCAGGTATTTCACACGGATTCCACTGTATTAGTTAAATTGGGTTTTCTGGGATTGGCCTCTTCACCCGTGGGTTGAGACAAGGTCGGAGCAGGAGCCAGAGGGCGCCGCACATTATCATTACAGAGGAGGTCTCCATCATTACTGCAGTGGAACAGTAAATGGGGCGTTGCAGCTTACCTCTCCAAGCATCGTTTTGTCATCACACAGCGATCTTGGTAAATGACCATATTCATTATTCATCAGCGATTACTGTCATAATCGATTTGGTCCCAATGGTGTGAATTCCACAATGTGTTCTTAATCCCATCCCCGAGAGAGGCTGACCTTTGTCACATCTCATTAGGTGGCACGAGTTCAGCGGCACACGGAGGCAGCTTCTACCACTTCTCCATTAAGTGCCGGGTAATTGGTCGCCCGCTAATTGGATTTAATCAACATCTCTGTACATGTGACACGTGGCTGGTGTGCGACAGCATGAACATCAAACCCAACCGGTGTTCAGTCGTATGAAAACAGGCTTTCCAGCCACACGGGGGAAAACTTTGTGTATTTTGACGCATAAATGAGTCATTTGGTGATTTAAAAAACCCGAGTTCTACTTTTCCAGCCACTGAACACCTTTCTTTTTTGCGCCCTGCCTCTCCTCGTGGCGATGACCTTCCTGTTCGACCACAGCTGGCTGCATGAGGGACCTGTGGTGCGTGTGACATCTGTATCTGCCAGTGGAATGTGCTCAGGCTGTCATCTCCACGGCGCTCAGCCTGTCAGTCAGCCTCGCCACAAACAGCCCGGGACCACAGCTGTCATAATGATCCCACAATAGAAAAGAACAATCTGCTGATCTTCTCAGCCTGACGGAGACTCCGGCTGTTCTTGAAACAGTCAGCTTGTCTTTTTTTTTTGCAACTGATGCCGACCAGACACATGAACATGGCCTCATTCCCTGTGTGTCTTTGCAGATTCCTTCATTTGTTATCACCTACTTCACCCAATGATAGAGATGCTGCTGATGTATTACACACAACCCTGCTAATGTCTCTGCTCTGAATAATTCACTTCTAAGCATTGACTCCTTGGTTGTTCAAGGGTATAAACCAGCAGTCTGGGCAAATAGATTTGATTTTCAACAATATGCAGGACATTTCTCAAAGGAGACATTTATGCTCCTATTCAGGCTCATGATTATAATTTGGATTATCACTTAAAAAGGTTTACAGGCTCTATTCTTTCCTCCATTGTTGCAGCTCCTCTTTGCTGCCTCAGCGTGGATTCAGCTCCGAGGACCCCGACCCGATAAAGCCCAGTCTGCTTTGATTGGAACAACTCTATGATGATTGGACAGCTACTATATTATGTAGATTTGACTTCATCGACTTTGTGATTCAGGATCAGTGAAGCAGGCCATATCTTTACAGGCTCCACAGACTCGTTAAAGGAAAAGAAAATATGAAAAAGGCTAAAACATCTTCTTTAAAAGTTGCCAGATGTGACAGCCAGTCGTCTATAAACTTTGTTTTGCCTTGTGAACGCGTTATCGTAAGGACGGCTAGTGAAAATGCTTTAAAATTAAGCACAAATGTCCACTTACACTCACAGATTAACTGATTAGATTCGGGGGGGTCAAGGTCCAAAGTTATGGTGGCCTCACGATACTTGTTTCTGGTCAAAGGTAAAGGTCAGGAAGGCGTCATATTACCTGGAGAGACTGAGACTAGACTTGTTGGCCGAGGTAAACAACCTTAGTCTTTAAGTCTTGTTCTGGAATCTACTCTGACACAAACAAAGTCTTTCCAGTTCTGTCATAGTTTGTTTTCGCAACATTTACAAAGTGCTGTCAAGCTAAAATGAACAAAAACGTCAAAAAAATTGCTTGATATAATAAATGGAGGACTAGCACAGCTAAATCCATTAATGCTCACATTTCCCTGCGGTGGCTACTTGACAGTTATTTATTGTAAACAAAAAACGTTCCACTGGGTCCATCACCTTTATTTTCAGTGACTGTTAAATTCATTTATAGTCGTTTTAATGTCATAAGAAATAGAGCATTTTGTTTGAGAGGAAAATATCTCACCCCAGGTCGTAGTCTTCTGGATGTTGATATAAAAATGTATAAATCAGACCCTGGGGTAGATTGTTCAATGACTCCTTCTAGTTTTGATCTTTTGCCATTTAGATAATACTATGAAAAGGTTGGTGTGTTGTGCATTCTGGGAGGGCAGCCGAGCACTAGAGTAAGAACAGAGCTTAGGAGAATAGTCAATTATATTTTAACAAGACAGCTCTAGACTGTTGATGCTTAATTGATGTGTACAGCACTAAAGCCTTGAATTCCCAGGGAAGATTGAAAAGGTATAACGAGCCAGTTATTCAGACAAGTTCTGCCAGTCGCTCATTACCCACTCAGAGTCTGTCACTGCCGATAAAACCTGATGACTACCCCTCGCTGCTAGTTTTAATTTGTATAGGACACGATTGTGATGCATTCCTCGATGTGTTGATGAGCATTGTACGAGAGGAGCAGTCGCATTTCGGAATCCATTAAAAAATATGATTATACCTTAAAGGCTCCTAAAACTTGTAATTACTGCAGACAATTCTCTGCGTGACGACGTTAGAATCACTTTAACCTCGTGCACCCGTGTGAGGAAACTGTGTGAGCTGCAGCTGACTCCACAAGCACAAGCACACAATGCAAAGAGGAGGAGAGACATCACCTCCATCAACACAAATAACCTCAAACTAAACTGAGACGCACGTCACAACATATTCATGCAACACAGAAGCACAGAGAACAATATGCATCAATATTTTCTTCAAATGAAACATGTCAGCGAAATTCCCCTAAACAAAACTATATTGAGATAAACTCTGTGATATATATACATAAAAACATAGACACACACATATACCACTGGTATTAAGGGGCTTTACAAACACCTAGATAAATTAGCAATTTCATAATTTAAAATATGTATAAGAGCCGACACATGTCTTAAAACCTTGACGGGATGAATAAACTCAAAATACCACAGTTGTAGATTTCAAATTTATGTATGAACAAGGGCTTTAAATTCAGAAAATGGGTTAATTATATACGCACATAAATACATAATTATGTCCGACTTGTCAGTTACGGCAAATAAAGAAAGACATGTGCCTTCATCAACTTTAAAACCAAATCAAATTGCGGTAGAGATATGAAATCCAGTGATGAGATGCGCTATACGAAATATGTTACGTGGATATTGGTGGTAAAAGAATAAATTGGCTTTTAAGAGCCTACATTAAATTCTCCGGGCTCACAGGAAGGTAACAGGAAGTAACACAAGTTAATTTGCAGAAACACACACACACACACTAAATGAAAGTAAAAATTCAACCAGTCTTTTGAAAATCAAACACCAAAACATCACTTAACTCCCTGTCTGACCACAACACAGGAGGAAACAGCACATGGCAGAGAACCCCTAATGGGCTTCCTTACAATTACACAAAAAAAAACGTGTTAACAAACAAGGTGCTGACAAAAACACAGGAAATAACCAGCAGCTCATCCAGGAGCCGGCGAAGGTTTGTGAACGACCTTGAACTGACAGAGAGGAATCAGCTTCTATCCTGGCCGTGACCCACTGGGCCCAGGTGCTCCCAGTTCCCTGAAGTGAACAGCCTGCCTACCAGTTACCTGCAAGGTCAAAGGTCAGATCCAGGCGGCAATCAAAGCCGGAGGAGAAGAAGAAGCTCTGACAGCCGATTTAACACACTTTCGCCTGTGTGTACTCATACCCTTGTGAGGACCATTCTAAGCATAGACCCTACAGAGTGAGGACATTATATGGACAAGTAAGGACATTTGACCCGTCCTCACTTATATCAATGGGCTGTTTGAGGGTCAGGCCTTTAGTTTGGATGTCTAAGGTTAAGCTTAGGTGCTCTGTGATGTATTATGTCAATGAGTGTCCTCACTAAGATAGAAGTACAAACGTGTGTTCATTAATTCTGGTTGATTCGACTCCTAATGAGCCACACGTGCATCTATCTTTGAATTATTTTATGTTTTTTTCCTCATGTCCCTTTTAACCTGTGTCAATATATTGGTGAATACAACTCTGACTCGGATTTGAGTTTGTTTTCGCCGGTGAAACAGTTTTAATGGCCTCACCTTTCATCCTGTGAGCCGCCTCCTGCAGACTCACCGTGGCTGTGATGAACCGTGCGCCGCGCCGCCTCGCCGGAGAGAGATCCACATATTACTCTACTCGTTGTAAACAAATGAGAAACTCCTGCAGAGGACATTAAAATGACGGCTCACATTTCCCTCCGCTGTTAGTGCTGGAACGAATGCAGCGAGGACTGTAATGAGGCTGCGGGTTGCCTCTGCCTCCTGTTACCCCGAGCAGGGTTTTAACAAGGGCATCGTGGAGACAATGCTGTCGTTTTGTGCGGCTCCGAGTGGGAGTCCTACGCCGTCTGCATCCAGATTGCCATCTCTCCCCGCTCCCCGCTGCATGAATAATGCAGAGAGCCGGCTAGTCAGGTGATAAATTCTCAAGTGTAAATCCACAAAGCACATCAGGGAAGTGACTGTATTTTGACAGTGCACTGTCAGACGGAGAAGGGTTCATACCAATCTGCAGAGAGCCGAGACAGGGAAACACTTGTGTGTTAACAGCTCGCCTGAAAAGCCTCAACGTTCCAAAAGGATAAATGACCGACGCTGCTTTGTTTCTGATTTGGTTTTTCCTCTGAGCGATCAGATCAGAGCATAATGAAATATCATCCACTGATGATGTGATCACAAGCAAACAGGGGAGTTGCACCGGTGACTCTGGATCAGGGACTGACAACCGACCGGCTCCGGGGTCCTGATCATCCAGCTTCACACGCCAGGCGCTCAGGTGGGCACGGCAGAGAGATAAAGGTCCCGATGAATAACAGTAATAACCCAGATAGATTCCTCTGTGTGAATCAATGACCTTTAAAAAGCTGCTCATCTCCATTAAACCAACGAGACTTTACACTGGATTGTTTTCAAACACAGAGTTCAAACTGCTCCGGCTCCTTCAGACCTGGAGATGAAACTTTTCAATCACTGAGAATCTGTTTCTTAAGAGATTCTCCTGTCTGACCTTCACGTGACATTCACACATGGGACTTTGTTAAAGCTGAAAAGAATACACAAGGTTTCTTTGACTATTTAAATTACAATTAATGTTGATATTGAACACATTTAAATACAATATACACTGACTGTATGTGCTGTAGATTATAGATCATTTGAACCAGAACACGGTTTATCTTGTAAGGATCTGAATCAGTTCGACTATTGTTTGTTTCTGTCAACAACAGACGAACCTCTATTGTGCAACTCTGTGGTTTTGTGGCATGTTTGTTTTTCACAGATGCAACGTTCAGTAAATCCACCTTGATACTTGCTGTGATTGCACATCCATAAAAAAAAGAGTAAAGGTTTTGTTCTTTTCAGTTGTTATTATTATTATATCGCAGCGATATTTATGTTTTCTTCCCATGTTCAGATAATCTTGAGGTTAGTGTGTATTTATTTATTTATTTGAAACACCGTGTAGATAAATATCCGACGCCTTCTGCAAATGTAAATGTGTGATCGTGGCTCATTAAGCCTATTTTCCAACATCTTATATATTAAGTCGCACAAAGAAAAAAATCATATCAGGATAACAATGATATAGTTTAGTTCTGAGCATCAACAAAAAAAACAAGAGCTACCTTAAAAGGATCCTTGTTCCAGTTTCCTGTCTCACCCCAATCACCAGCTGTGAGTCTGTCACTCAGGATCCAGAACAGAGGATTATTAATAACCCCAAAATAGAACATGTCCAATAATGTTCTTTCATTTTGAGAACTGCTGATTATACATAACTACTTTTGTTATGAATGCGGCCCCTGGAACTTAGGCTGGAATAAAGGAAGCCGGGGACTGTAGTGGGGGGGGGGGGGAATGTTTGCTCAGTGTGGAGCAAAGTGTCGGTGACAGCTGATCAATATTTTGCACAAATAAACTATTACCAGTGTGTGTGTGTGTGTGTGTGTGTGTGTCAGTGGGGCAAAGATGTGTTGTGTAGGCGAGTGCAGTTTGATGTTGTGCCTCCTTCACCACAGGCTCTCCACAGACTCACACTTCGCTGCCGCAGCCGGTACGACCACAAACATCGGCAAACTGTTGGCTTGATTTGGGCTGAAACCAAACCAGCACGCACGCCGAGTGATTCCTAACGATCGCCAGCGTGACACGTGTGGGGGGGGGGGGTGCAGCAGCTCCTCTCATCAAACCCTGAGAGCGGCTCCACGGTGAAATAGAAATTAAGTCCCGGTGCAGCCGCAGACTGTTCTCTTTTCTGCTGGTTTTACATCATCAGGGCTTCAGAGCTGCTTCTCCCCCCCCCCGCTTCCTGTGGGAACCAGCGCCCAAGCCCTCGGAGCCTTCTCATAAATCAAAAGGATGTTTCAATGCGCTTTGATTGCTCGCAGGGTTTCAGAACAGGTGCAGACAAAAAAGCTCACAATCCGCCACAAAAGGGAAAAATCTGCTTTAGTGTCTAATGTGCCATTAGGACAGCAAGTGTCAGCTGGTTACCGTTTATAACTCAACTTTAGGGTGGAACTTGTTTTTTTGGTGAATAAAGTCTGACACCTCGGTGGAAATTTGTGCTGCACACAACAAACTGTGTACGTGTTGTTTGGAAAGTAGGCTAGATGCAGGAAATGTGTGAGGCACAAGTGGAACATCTGTGCAGGGACATTTTTCAAGTTCTTTACAACATTAATATTATCTGAGCATCTTCAATTTGTTGAGTTCACATAAACACAACCTGCTACACAGCACCAGCCTCCTGCACCTATAGCCAAACACAAATTAAATCGTATATTTCAAGGCCGAGAACACGAGGTCTCACTCGGCGTAAGTTACTCAAAGATATTTGAGCGAAACCAACATTTATTTTCTTCCTTCTTCATCCTCGGAAGGGAAGATGCGTCCTCCATGCTGTCTTGATTTCATTAGGTGGCTTACACATCCAATTCCAGCTCTGTGTGCGTAAACATAACAAGCCTAAATGTTAAATTTGGTATTGATTATGCCGACTACACCTTCGCCGAGACAGCAGGAGAGATGTGTTATATTATTCAGGAGGAACTGCATGAAAAACAAAGAGGTTACAACATGCGATAAAAATATATTTGGCTTGGAGTTCAGAAACTTTACCAATTCACAATATCTTATGTATTATTATAATTAGTTTGTTTTTTCTTTACATCCCAGCTGCGACATAGAATTCATCCGATAGAACTGAGTGCTTCAGTGAGTTTAAAGCCGGAAAAACAAATGTTAACCAAAGTCAAGCCAAGAGCTCCTCAATGCAAAGTCAGCCAGATGTTACTGGTTTAATTGGTCGTTGTTGATGATACTGGAACGCTCTCTAATGTTGCTCTGAAGCTATTTAACATTAAACAATGTGATTAACCGTAAGCAACGAGACGGCAGAGACGCAGCCGAGTCTCCTCGATGCCACCGATGCCCTTTAAATACCACCTCACGTTTCAAGCTCTTCTGTGTGTCACGGCTTGGCATTTAAATTAAACACACTATGCTCATACTCGGGTTCACCGCTTCATTTTGATTACTACGTGAAAATGTACATGCGATAATGTCCATAAATCCCTGTCCTCATTCTGTCCATTGTCTGTTTTTAGCAGTGGTGTATAAAGTACTTGAAAGCCATACTTGAGTAAAAGTACAGATATCTTACCTGAAAGTGACTTCGATAAAAGTAGAAGTCAACCGTCAGAAAATGACTTGAGTAAAAGTCTTAAAGTAGCTCATATTAAAAGTACTCAAGTATCAAAAGTATCTGTTGTTGAAATGTACTTAAGTATCAAAAGTAAAAGTACAAGTACCAAAATAAAAAAATGCAAAGTGCTTTTTATAGTAGTCCTATAAAGACACAAAACAACCCAAAATGTTTCTCCTCAAGATTTATCTCAACTGACTGAAAAATTATATCAACAATATGAATATAATGTATATAATGTATAATTTTACAAATTTTGAACCAGAGAGAGAGAGAGAGAGAGAGAGAGAGAGAGAGAGAGAGAGAGAGAGAGAGAGAGAGAGGTGCACCGTGCGTAGAGGCGTGCTGCGCCAACCTCCGCTGCTCAAGTAACGAGCCAGTTTGAGAATGTTAGAAGTAGAAAGTACAAATATTTTTGTTCAAATGTAACAAGTAAAAGTAAAAAGTCGTCAGGAAAAGAAATACTCAAGTAAAGTACAGATATGTGAAAAATCTACTTAAGTACAGAAACAAAGTATTTCTACTTCGTTACTTCCCACCACTGGTTTTTAGCTCCTGTCTCTTTAAGGTCCCTCCTTTCCTGATGAAGCCCAGTCTGTGATTGGTCAATAGCTTCCAGCTCGTGTAGGAAACTTCGACCTCCGCTATCATTTTATTCGGCTTTGTTAGGGTGCGTACCAGATTAGTCGCTATACGAGCGTAATGCTAACGTGGGACATGGAATTCCGATTTTGGGAAAGTATCGGCCGGACGTTTGACGAGGTGTTTCAAGGAGTTTCCAAAAAGAATTATAATATGTCTCCTTTAGTATACTTAAATTCTCATATGTTATTTCTAAAGTTTAAATTAGACGCCTGAATATCAATATTATTTTGTAATAACCCAAAAAACTACAACTCCTGCCTTCACTTCCTCCTTCCACCATCCTCCTCCATCGTGTTCTGCTAAATAAACAACAGCACAAACGATCCAGTCCAAATCATTAGAATGAAGCTGTGGCACTAAGATAGTATTTGTCTCTTCTCATGTCTTCATCTTGTAAAATATTGAGATAAAGTGTGTATTTACTATTCATGTGCTTTGTACGCACGGATCTCATTTGAATCCTCGGTCTATTCACTCCAGCCCCTCCCCCCCCCCCCGTGACCTCCCAATGTTCCTAATCACCAAACACATTTTCCTGTAAATGATAACGACATCAAGGACGGGAGCGCGAGCACATGGAGCTGATTACCTCACGACGTGGTCACGTGACGCGGCGTGCAAATCCATTCTCCACGTGTGCACGTATCTTCCATGGGATTGCTCGACATCAAACGGAAAAACAGTGCATGTTGCATCCGAGTGAAAAAATTACAAGAACAACAGACGCGGTGCAAGGCGAGGTCGGCGCACGGAGCCCGAACCTTGAGATGAAGAGAAATTAAGACAACGGATAAATCTCATCGCAGACGCAATTGATTTCACCTCAGAAGCTTCGGAAAAATGCAAAGAACAAAGTAATGTATCATCTGTGGCACTTTGATGCTGGAAAACATCTAAAAAACAAGGTCACAGCACGAGGACATGGAAGGGGGGGGGGGTACAGTAGTATATTGTACAGTTCCATATTCCTTTCAGCGGCTCCTTGACTCATACAAACTGGTTTTTATCGTACCTTGTTTTGATGTGGGATACATTTCAGGAACTGAACCACTTCCTGTGCTAACAGGGTCGGTAGCGGGTGAGGACTCTCCTCCCAGCGTCCAGTCGTAGAGGTTTAAGATTAAGATACATTTATTACGATTAAGATACATTTATTACGATTAAGATACATTTATTTGTCCCAAACACACGCACAGACATGCACAAGCACACTCACGCAAGGAGGGAAATTGAACCTCTGCTTTTAACCCATCTGGTGCAGGACACACAGAGCAGTGAGCAGCCATGTACGGCGCCCGGGGAGCAGATGTTGGGGGAGTAAGGTGCCTTGCTCAGGGGCACTAGACAGGGTAGGGAGAATCTTTGGACAGATCAATCCAGGTTCGTCTTTTTGTTGTTTCTCCGTGGAGTCGAACCAGAGACGAACCAGAGACCTTTTCTGCCCATAGTCCAAGTTTCTGCCACTAGTCCACCGCCTCTCTCAACCAGTAGACGTGTAGGAGCTCTGTGAGTTCACCAGTTCGGTCAGAGTCACTTCTCTGTGTGACACGAGGAGCTGGAGGTCGACATGAGCAGGAATCAGCTGAATGAATGTGTCAGGAGCCGAGCTCGCCCATTAAAAAGCCTCTGAGTCTGTCATCCACAATTGTAACTCACCAACAGTTTGGTAATTATGTGAATTTGACTTCTGAGGAAGGTTTTTTATAGCTCAGCAAATGTAGAGTCTTGATACATCACAGAGAACAACGAGGAAAAAGCAATGTGTTCAGGGTTCATGTTAAATAAGTAAATTCTTAAGGTGAGAGGTCCTTTGCCGTCATGGTAACGATATAAAAACATGCAGCTGAGATTGTGGAGTGATTATAAGTAAAAGACACAATATCGATTATTGTTTTCACTTTGCAAACTAGAATTATTCTCAGAGAAATCGATGAAAATGTCGAGAAAAACGTCCCATCTCACAATGTTAAATAGAAAAAAAACATGTAGAAGAATTGACTGGCTTCTTTCCCAACATGCATTGCTTCCCTCCACTAAGTTTCATGGAAAACCTCTGAGTAGTTTCTACGTCGTCCTGCAAACTAACCAACACCAACGCAAACACAACATTCTTGTCTGAAGGTACAGCGTCCATTGACCGTCCATCCACCCCCCCCTCTTACCGTGGACTTAGTCGCTGTCTCTCCTGCTTCACCTCACCTCCTCCGTCGCTCCCTCATAATCACAGCGACTCTTTGAAATCGCCTCATAATAAGAAGCTACTGCGGGTGCTAACAAGCTGCTCACACAGACGACCTGTAGGGTTCTTTTCACTGGAGGACGGGCGTGTGAACATGCTAGTGTTGTGACATTTTAAAAACGCCACGGCTAGGGGAGCATATGGGTGTAATTCATTTGACTGCGGTCATAAAACGGAAAACGGTGCCAAAAATATGGCAATTCATCCGTCTTTATAACGTGCCGTGTCTGCGCCCAACCACGTTGAGCCAACTGCATGTCCAACCCGTCTACACGGATTAGTCAGATCATTAGAACCCGAATTGTGGCTGATTGGAGTTTATTCTATAGACTGGTTGAGGAAAATCAATTGCTCCACCCAACACACACGGTTGTTACACACCCAGATCCAGTGGGGACTGACTAAGCTACAAGTAGGCTTAGAAGCTAAGGAGTACACACACACACACACACACACACACACACACACACACACAACATTGACATTGTACCGCACCCCCTCACCAGCCAAACCACCCCCCCTACCTCAAAACAAGAACTGAATCTACCTAAATCCCGTTTCAATGCAAACATGCACCTGTTGCTTTTCGTCGTAATTACACTGTAAACTATTTTACTGTAAAACTGACTAAGTATTTTTCAAATCTCAATCCATTTTGCACTATTCCGCCTTATGTCTGCATACTATGTTGTAATGTGTACTATGTTTTGAGTACTTAATATGTTGCGTACTTGTTTGTTCTGTCTACTTCAACGTTTACACCGACGATCAGAGAGAAACGTCATTTTAAACTCGTCCATGTCGTGCACATATGGCAGAATTGTGTTTTTTTGTATAAATATACACACGTGGTTCGTCATTGCAGGATAAACAAACTTAATAAACATGGAGTATCTGTCATGAGGCTCCTCAATATCAAGGAGGCAGAAACATGGATGAGAAACCTCGAGATGAAGGAGGATGAAGACAGAGAGAATGAACCCGTAGCCTCGAACGAATTCAGAGAGAACATTTAACACTTCAATCCTGTAAGAAGCGAGTCAACAGGACCTTATGCGAAGAACATTTCAACGACCCAGTCATTAAGAGGCCACAGCTTTGTTAACAAGAATGTGCAGGATGTTACTTCTGTATGTGAAGCTGACATCCATGTCTTCTTTTACAGTGACGGGAACAATGCAAGGACCCATGCAGTTGGCGGAGCTATATTTATATTTCTATATATCAGCCCTTGAACATTCGGTGACAGCATTGTACAGGCTGCTGCTCATAGTTCTAAAGCAATGTGTAGTCAGGCAGACAGTTTACAATGATGAGGTTGTATTGAGCAAAATGAGGAGCAGATTAGGGAGACAGGAGAACATATGCATAATTCCTGGGGCTGGAAAGTGTGATAGTGTGCAGAAAAAAAATAGAAAGAAGCATCCCTGTGCTGACAGACAGTGGGAGATAAGTGCAGCGCTGCAATAAGGTTTTTCACCGGTAATGCATATCATGGTTATACAGGGTGGAGCAGGGATTCAGGTCCATGGTCAGCTCTGCGGGTGGGGTGGGTCTGGCTCGGGGTTGGTAAACAGGACGATTAGGAATAAATTACTGAGGAGTGGTCAGATTGTGGATGTATGTTTACTATATTGTGAAGTGATTGTATAAAGATAGGGATGCAGATTTTGATTTATACCTTTAAGTGAATTGCTTCACCAGTTTCATTAAATACATCATTCTGTGTTACTTTGCTGCTGGGTGATGTCCATAATAGTTGGAATTTGTGTATTCATCAATATTTTGATTTATTACAGGTTTATTACTAGTTGCTGCCAAAGGTTTCAATTGGAAATACAATAGTTTGTGGAAATCGCATTTAAACACAAAAGGCAATTTCTCAAGTTGGGCACACAAGTCTGTGTCCCGTTTATTTTTGCATATCAAAACACTGAACACAAAATGGCGCTGTCCCGTTACCCAGCAAGCATTGGGCTCAACGTCATCACGTTACTCAGCAAGCATTGGGCTCAACGTCATCACCCACATAGGACATTTAACGGGACCACGATCCTGGCACAGTCATACTTATGCCTAACACATTAATTAAATAACTGCATGAAACAACAGTGTATAGAAGCTAAGAACAAGGGTGAATTATGTAAGTCACATTCACTACAAGTTTGTCTTTAAAACAGCAGAAGAGTTTTCCCTTGGCTTATAATGATTCTACTAATGAAGTAGCCTATTTAATACAATCAAATAAAATGGTGCTTGGTTTCCCAGGCAGCTGAAATCAGATCAAGCTTTTCTATTTACAGGCAACTCAACATATCTGAGTTGTGTAAAGTCTCCTTAATTCAGTTACAGAACAAAAGCCCAACAAACCCCAACCTGAGTTTAATGGTGAATCCAAACTTCAGGGGCTTTAATGTCAGAGGTCTACAGCCGGCACTTGTCCCACAATCAGAAAAGATATCGAACATGAAATATCGCTGTGAGTAAAGCAGGCGTCTTGGAGCCAGAACCACTTGCAGGGTAATAGCCTGTTTCCTTGCTGCTGGGTGATGTCCGTAATAGTTCAAATTTGTATATTCATCAATATTTGGATTTATTACTAGTTATTACTAGTTGCTGCCAAAGGTTTCAATTGGAAATACAATAGTTCGTCTTTAAAACAGGAAAAGAGTTTTCTCTTGACTTATAAGGATTCTACTTATGAAGTAACCTGTTAAATAAAATGGCGTGTGTGCTTTATATAACCTCACTGATACATTCTTGGTTTCCCAGGCAGCTGAAATCAAGCTTTTCTATATACAGGCAGCGCAACATATCTGTGTATCCCGACCTGAGTTTAATGATGAATCCAAACTTCACTTGTCCCACAATCAGATAAGATATCGAACATGAAATATTGCTGTGATTAAACAGGAGCCAGAACCACTTGCAGGGGAGGACATAAATGATTTACACTGACCCGGTTCTAAAGGTTCGGTTAAACTGTCGATGCAGTTTAACAACTTATTCACAAGCAGCGGCTGTTTTAATACAAAGAAACAATATAGTCGGTTAAACCAATATGTCATACTGGGAATATTCGACTTTTTCTAAAACATTGCAATTGATCTCTTGGAATTCAACACTTTTTTTCATTTGAATTTGTGTTTTTTTTTTATATAGTTTTTCTAAAACATTGCAATTGATCTCTTGGAATTCAACACTTTTTTTCATTTGAATTTGTGTTTTTTTTTTATATAGTTTTTCTAAAACATTGCAATTGATCTCTTGGAATTCAACACTTTTTTTCATTTAAATTTTTTTTTTATTTTTTATATAGTCTTAAAAATAGAAGAGGCCATAGGAAGGATGGAATTAGTTTTACAGGAAACTGGTCTGGTTTAGTTTGAATATCGTCCTGAGGGGAATTATGATATTACTACATGTGCTACGTTTTTGTGAATATACGTGCATTGTTAAATCCGTTGATGTTGATCTGCATCTGCATCACATTCTACCAGGTCCTGACCCGAACTGGATCCTTTCTGTAGTTTTTGACGTTTTCCTATAAACTCGCTGACACACAAACAACTGCAGATGAAAACCTCTAATGGCATTTGATGTAACTTCAAAGAATTGTGCAATTTTGCGATTGTTGCTTCAAACAAAAAAAACACTGATACAGAAGCTATTGTTCTTGACCTTGAGCTCAGCCCTCACGGGGAATCAGAATGCTAAGTGAGATAATAATAGCTGATCAAACCCCAGTACAGTCACTTTCTTCACTGGTGCTTGTTCAGCGTGTGGAATCCCCCACAGAATTGGCTTCCTGTCCATGGAGAACATTAAACAACGGTTTTGAAAACAGTCTAACTGCCCCTGACACCCTCTCGCTGAGCTTCTTCATCTTGAATGAGCATTAAACCTGAAACACGCCAACCAATCGTAAGGCTGTAAACACATTCTGCCTCCGCCTTCTGCCACCTGGTTTGTTTATATCACAATGAAAAACCCCCTCAGGGTGAGAAGTTTATTCTATCTTGCCACCTGATTTCTGGAGTACGAGCCGGGATCCCTGTGGCTGTGGAGTAATTCCCCGGCTCTGGCATAGTAAACTGTTTAGTTAAACTTGCTACACATGCCAAGGGGTAATCCTGTAATAGTGATGAGACACAGACAAAAAAAATGGAAAAAGAAGAAGAAAGAAATCCACAGTCTGAAAAATACAGAAGCGCTTCACAATGTGACAGCAACATAATCGCTTCAATAAGCATTGGTGGAAACAGTCTGCGTGGCCCATTCTGATGCAGTCGGTGACAAGTACCTCAAGCGATGAGGAAGAACCAGCCAGTCCCATCTGTTTCCCCGCAGCGGCATCAGAGCTGCTCCTCGGATGAGCTCGAAACTCGGCTTTCATCGTGTTCACGTCTTCAAAAAACCCAAAATGAAAAAACCACTGGGCTACGTGTGTTTTGTCGGCAGCTGGCGTGACATTAATACAGTTTTCATAGCCGTCGTATTATGTGTGTGTCCAAGTGAAGGGCGCGGCGACGCTAAAGTGGAATTATGGGCTTCGTTACCTCAAGGATGTTGTGTTTTCATCCGTGTACGTTTGTTTTTTGTGTGTCGTGAAGCAATAAATCATTTATGTTTTGCTGCAATTTTTAAATCCCTTTCCTTAACATTTATTAACGTCAATGTCTCTGTAAGTTATATATAGATCTTTATGTCTATTTGATCATGGCAGGGATACATGTTCTACTGTGGATTCTCAGTTTTTGCTCTGGCAACAGACTGCACTATGGGTGACCTCGTGAATTCAGAGCACTGGCTGAATCCCTGCTTGTATATTCCAGCCGTGACCCTGTGTTCCACGAGTTGACCGAGCCCACTGGCTGAGGCGTAGACGCTTCAGAGGAGGAGTGGGAGTGAGTTTGTGTTTTAGCTACTTCCACTAAACCTCCGGGCCCGACAGACGCCGCTCTGTAAAACTAAACAAAACGCTTTTTTTTTTTTCTTTACAAATTACAAATTAGGAACAGATGACATAAAAGTTTATTGATCCCTCGGGGATGTTAACTCGGTGCAGCTGCACAGAGACAGACTAAAGAGACAAAAAGATGTTAAATTTGCAATTTTTAATATTTAGATTAGTTCTGCCAAGCAATCAATTTCATTTTTACTTGAATAAGCCAAATTCACAAATACCAATTTGTCTCAGAGGGTTTAATAATCAGTACGAGCTGGGATATCTTCTTCCCCCCAAAAAAATTATACAATGTGAAAAATATCAATTTTTGGAGGGAAAAAAATCCAATTTAGCTTTTTTATTGTTGAAATATATTTTGGTATAAAAGTGATTTGGAAAATGTCAAAGTTAGTTTTTTCTATAATCAAATATTTATCTTTGTCTTCATTGAAATAATGACAGATCTTATCTCTTCATATTTGAAGTGTAAGAATATGATTTTTGGTTCTTTGCTAGTGTTGATATTTTCCCACACAAGGATCTGGATAATGATAACATTATCATACAGATCCTGACATGTAGCTCAAGTGAAACCAATGCGATGAAGATAAAGATGAAGATGAAGATGAAGAAAATAAGGACTCTAACAAGTCTAATGCATACATTTCTTCCAGGTTCTCGATAGGATTCTCCAGCAGTATGTGTTTCCTCTTGTGCATCTTCAGAAACAACGTGTGGGTCTTTGTCAGGTTGGATCTGCAACTTTATTTTTACCTGTATCCACTTGTTTACCTCCGCTGTCACAGCTGGCGGATGGAGCCCAGGCAGGCAGGTGCAATGGAGGAACTTCACCAGATGTGAAGAAGAAGTGATGGGGACCAGGCTCACAGACGGAGGGATGGACAGACCAGCAGCTACAGATAAACAGGAGGAGGACATGGAGTCCACAGCATGAGCAGTGGGAAAGTACGGGAGGCAGGTGTGAGCAAATGACTGGATGGAGCCGATGAGAGGAAGTGGAGAACAGGTGTGTGGGGGCGTTGAGGAAGAAGAGGTGCGCAGGTGGATGTGGAAACAGGAAGAGAGTGCAGGGACATCTGGAGGACGGGTGGAGTATGACAGGAGGCCAATAAACAAGGCGGAGGCAGAAATGTGTCGTCTCATGAAGAGAAGATAACGTCCACATGGCTGAACTTGTAAAAACACATAGAGACGACACTGCGAGAGGAATGACAGAAACAATGAACGAAGGATGGACGAGATGACGGTTCCCCAAATTACAGTTCCCCTAGTGGTAAGCGGGAGTATAGGTTATAGACCCTGCCTCCTCCATGTTAGTAGTTGGCACATGGACCAAACTAAATGTCAGAGTACACGTCAAATACATTATTTCTCAAAGATGGTTTCTCTCATTGAAAGGAGTTCTTATCACGCTGAGGAATGATCGAGTTTGTTTTTCCTGGTTTTCATTAGTTGTAATTTCATGTGATGCTGTGAAAACAGAGCGAATGATCATGATTGACAGGTGAGAAAATATTATGGCTTCATTTCTGGATAGTGGGAGGAGTTATCCACATTTATTAACAGTTATGGACAAAAGTAGAAGCTGCATTGTACAGTGGATTTTCACTGGGATGGAGCTGATTCTGAGATTCAGTGCCCTGCATTTATGTATTTATACAATTGAGCTTCAAACCAAACCTCCATCTTTGCCATAAGCTTTGAATGATAAACATGGTTTTATAAAGACCTTGCAAAAAAAGGCCAAAAGGCTCTTGTCCAAAATACACAATAGTAGAAATTGCACATATTGCACCAGATTCAGTTTTATACATATATGAATTATACTTAATAATTTAGCACAGTGTCATTCCAGTGTGTGTGCGATGGACATTATTTGAGTGTTGAGTGACATCATCTTAGTGAAAAACAGGTTTTATGAACAACTCTGTCTCCAGGAGGTTTGTCCTAGATAGAGCCACAAAATAAACCGCCCGCCTGCTTTCAGATGATAGTTTGAGAACATTTTTGTTTATCGCTGCACTTACTTCTCACTTAATGGCCAATAAACGGTGTGAAACCTCATAATATTTGGACGCTTACGGATAATTATGACTTGTTAGTGATGCCAGAAGCATCTATTTTTCTTATCATATAATTTGAAGCAGGAACTCTCCCCTGTGCCAGCCGCTGTGGCAACGCTGGGTTTTTGAGAGTCTCTCTCTCAGAGGAGTGAGGAGAGTAAAAATAGAAACTGTCATCATTGGTTACTGTGAATGTCCACCCGACAAAACAGACTAAGCTGCCGAGCTTCCCGCAAAGCCAAGCCTCCACTCGGCTTCTTTTTCTACCGGGGGGGAAGCATTCTGAATAAATATCATACCTGCCACCATTAAATAGTGATTTTCTATACCTTTGAAAAACTAAGAATCTTAACTGCTTCACGCATGCGGGTGTCAGCTGCGATTGGCTGCTGGAGAAAGTCCATTACTCCGTCACACTGTGCTCTGCTGGTGTCAGAGCGGTTTCTCACGCTGGCTCGGGACTGACGGCTGCAGCAGAACCAACAGTCCAGACAATGCGTCTCAGTTAGAAGATATCAACTATAAACATAACAGATATAGTGCAGTGGCCATGCAGAGGGAAGCCGTTCCCTTGCATCGTAGCACTGCCTTGGGAACAGTAGTATTATATAAAACAGGGCTGTGTTATTTACCATAATACATTGAAAATGGGTTTTAATAGGCTCCATCTGTCACGCTGAGGACAACAGCACTAAAAGGAACTGTACATCTGTTCCCCCGGGGAGGACGAGAGGCAGGAGAGGGAGAGGGAGAGTGGGAGGGAGGGAGAGATAGAGAGAGAGAGAGAGTCAAAGAGAGTCAGAGATAGAGAGAGAGGGAGAGAGAGGGAGAGTCAAAGATAGAGAGAGAGAGAGAGAGAGAGAGAGAGAGAGAGAGTTAGAGAGAGAGAGAGGAGTGGGGAATGAGGAGCGAGAGAGAGAGAGAGAAAGAGAGAGAGAGAGAGACAGAGAGAGAGAGAGAGAGAGTTAGAGAGAGAGAGAGTGAAGGAGAGTCGGAGTGAGAGAGAGAGTCAGAGAGAGTCAGAGATAGAGAGAGAGGGAGAGTAGGACTGAGAGAGAGGGATAGTCAGAGAAAGAGAGAGTGAAGGAGAGTCAGAGAGAGTCAGAGATAGAGAGAAAGGGAGAGTCGGAGTGAGAGAGAGAGAGAGAGAGGGAGAGTCAGAGAGTCAGAGATAGAGAGAGTGAAAGAGAGTCGGAGTGAGAGAGAGAGAGTCAGAGATAGAGAGAGAGAGAGAGAGAGAGAGGGACAGTTAGATAGAGAGAGAGGAGTAGGGAATGAGGAGCGAGAGAGAAAGAGAGAGGGAGAGTCAGAGATAGAGAGAGAGAGAGAGAGAGAGAGAGTTAGAGAGAGAGAGAGGAGTGGGGAATGAGGAGCAAGAGAGAGAGAGAGAAAGAGAGAGAGAGAGAGAGACAGAGATAGAGAGAGAGAGTTAGAGAGAGAGAGAGTGAAGGAGAGTCAGAGAGAGAGAGAGAGAGAGAGAGAGAGGGACAGTTAGAGAGAGAGAGGAGTAGGGAATGAGGAGCGAGAGAGAGAGAGAGAAAGAGAGAGAGAGGGAGAGTCAGAGATAGAGAGAGAGAGAGAGAGAGAGAGAGAGTTAGAGAGAGAGAGAGTGAAGGAGAGTCAGAGAGAGAGAGAGAGAGAGAGGGACAGTTAGAGAGAGAGAGAGAGGAGTAGGGAATGAGGAGCGAGAGAGCGCGCGAGAGAGAGAGTAAAATCCACTAAACTGGACCAAACTGCCTCGAGTCCAAATAATGGAAACTCGTTTGGACACATTCAGAAACACGAGGGCCTGAAAAATGCGTCTTCTTGTGCCTAACCCGTGTGAGTCCTCAGATGCATCATGCAGGTGATGCAAGTGTTGCAGGAACGTGTCGCACACACAAAGACGGACGTGTGGAAAAAACCCCACAAAGATGAAAATGTTTGATGCCGAATCTGATCCGCGTCTTATCCTCACACCTGCCGCTCGGGTCACGTTATTTACCTCTGATATCTTCTCTGGCCCGGATCCAAATCCCACAGGGACGCCAGGAGGAGAACGACGGGACCTGAGTGCTAACGCTCTCATCGTGTTTGAATAGTCAGGGAAATGTTGGCATAAAAGTGACTTGATTCACTGTGAGACATAAAAAGATTCCCCTCCGCAGAGGTCCCCCCCCCCACTGAGATAGTAACAAGAGAGAGTTATAGCAACAGATCTCTGAAGTGAAGGTCATCCTTCAGACGCCCAAACAGGACGCTGAGAAGTGCGCCGCATGTAAAGCTGCCATGTTTATACATATGACTGTAAATAAGAAGTGCGGAGAGCGGCGTCGGCTCCGAGACATTATGAAAATGGGGTTTTGAGGAAATTGCCTATAAAAATTCCTTAGCTGCACGTCACCTGTTTTTTGATTTAAAGACTGCGAAACAAGAAAAGAGAAGAGACGATGATGTCGCAGTCAAAGGACGACGGCTTCACATCTCATTGTTCAGGACCAAGGTAGACGGATGGAGAGATAAATATTGTGGGAGATGATAAGTACTCAATACAGGTGTGAGGGTGCCATGTTGATCCCCCTGCTCCTGGGGGACAAGTTGAATAATGTACAGTGATCAAAGTTTCATTAATCCTTTGCATGATTAAAATGTGGTTAATAAAATATATAGACGTGTGAGCGGCAGTGAGAGGATTGTGAAAGACAGGTGCACGTGAAGTGAAGGGAGATGATGGATCCTAACTGGCACCAGTGGACCATGACTGTGGACTGTAGTGGATCAGATCCTGATGCTGGATCCTGATCCTGCTGCTGACCAGAGACTATGATTGAAGCAGGACTACTTGACATATAGTATTGAAGTTATCCTTCAAAATGTTTACCCTCATCGATGCTGCCACACAGCAAAATCTGTAGTGTTGTTTCTTCAGGGTTAATATTTTTGAGTTGGTGGGTGTTGATTTTGGAGTTGTTTTAACACCTGTAGGGATCAAAAAGCGAGCGTTGTCAATCAAGCGAGTTAAATGTTAACACCTGTGACTGAGTTAGATTCACTTCAGGTGGAGTTGATCATAAAATATGGGAGGAGCCATGTTTTTCTCTCGACTGCACACAATGAACCATAACAAAATCCCTCGGCTCTCTTTACCAAGACAGGTGTGAGACTGACCCTCGTTGTCATTTTAGTGTTAAAAATACACTTTAACGTGTCATAAAATAACACTATGTATGTCAAAAATTAACACTCACAGTGAAAGGGAATAACACAATTTAGAGTTAAAGGTGCACTTATGTGGTGTCATAAAATAACACCAAGGGTGTCAAATATTTATCACTATTAAAGAGTTAAAATATTAACACTTTTCAAAGTGTAATTTTAACTCAGAATCCGTGAGAATTATATAAACTCAGTAAAAGGGTTAAATTTAACACTCTGTGAGTTGAATTAACGCTCCCGATTTTGCTGTGTAAAATCTTTAATCCCGATGATGTTTTCCTACACTTGACATCTGTTGCACTTCTGTCCGTCCTGTGAGAGGGATCCTCACATGTGTCTCTCTGAGGTTTCTACGTATTTTTACCTGTTAAAAGGGTTTTTAGTAGTTTTTCCTGACTCTTGCTGAGGGTTAAGAACAGAGGATGTCACACCATGTTAAAGCCCTATGAGACGAATTGTGATTTGTGAATATGGGCTATACAAATAAAATGTGATTGATTGATTGACGGGTGCAAGACTTACTGGGAATTCACTGATCTCAAAGTTTGTCGACCTGGAAAACAAAACCTGAAACAATCATTTCTTCTTTTTTCCACGAGTGACTTGACTTTGTGAGACACGCCCACGTGGCCCCTCCCTCCGAGGCGCCATCTCCGAGTGCCGATGGAGGCCGATGATTCCCCCCCCGAGGCAGCGGCGGCGTGTGGTCCCTTATCCTCTCGTGTTCCCTCGCATGCAAATCATTAGCTCCTTCCTCCCTTTGTGGAGCCAGGTGTGTGCAGTGTGCTCCTCTTCCTTTATCGCTCCTCCTCCTGCCAAGCCGCTGGAAATGAAAAGCAAAGCAAATATGCCTGCCTGGCTTTTAGGAGAGTCGGCAGATAAAAGCCGGGAGACCTTCAAACTGCAATGCTTCATCCGCTGCAGTTTAGCCTTGACCGAGGCATGCAAATGACATCTGAGACGCAGGGAGAGAGTGACGCCGCCAGCTGCACAGGCGCAAAGCTGCGGCCGGAGATAGGCAACTCTCTCCCGGAGCCGGGTTAATTGGCAGAAAATATCTATGGAAAGGTTTTCGGTTAAAAGGGGGATTTGTGAGGTCCCACCAGGAAACGCACACACATATTTGTGTCTGACTCGACTGGGAAATGCTTGCGCAGCATTTTAGGGGAAAATTGACTAAGTGTGGTTGAAACCTATTTGATAGTTGAAGAGTAACTCTTTGCACACCTGTCTAAGACTCCATGACCTTAAATGTTCATGACCTTTCCATTACTTATTGACTGTCCAAAGACAACAATGGAAATGTATGTAAATGATTTGTTCCGGTGCTTCGGTTCCTGTCTGAAACAACCCTACAGAACCGGTCTGAACTGGCTCAGGCAAACATCCTTGTTCTCCGATATAAGACCTGTGCACCTGACTGTTCTTCATCTTCACTCTGGGATCCTTGTGGTTTCCTTGTGTTGATCCTTTCTGTATAAAGCCCCTTATTAAATGCACATAGATAACTTTGTTGTTTGCACCCTCTTGTATCTCCAGATTTCCGTCACATTAGTTTGTCGATTTGGGTTCTAGGCGAGTGCTGGCTCTGAAGCTGACCCAGGTACCACTCTGCACTTCTTTATCAGATCTGTAGAACAACTCTCACCGGAGCTGTACCCGCGCCTGCTTGAACGCCATGTGATCCTCGGTGTGCTGCTGGAAGCTGGGTTTGTTTTTGCGTGTTTTTTGGCGCTCCCAAGATACAAATCTGTGAGCCAAAAAAACTTGAGAGTAAATGAGAGCTCGCGGCGAAACTGAAAAGAGAACAAGTAAACAAAGCCTAGATTAGACGCGTCCGCAGAGAGTGAGGAGGCATATTAATGGCAGGGAATGCATTTTGGTTTTCTGACACCCGTTTTTTTTTTTGACGGTTACGCATTTCTAACTCCGGCTTCCCACCGAGGGGAAGACATCACTGCATTTAGCTAAAAAGCCATCTGTGCGTGTGTGTAATCATGTAACTCTTCTTCTCATATTCAGCCTCCAGTAGATTTACATGAAGTGGAAATGAAAGATTCCACCGTTTCTGATCAGTTTGGTCACGTTTCCTGTGATTATTTAAACAAGTGATGAGCCCATTTGAAACCTGCCTGTTTGTGATATGATCTTTAGAATTCATCAGTGAGTTCTCCGCCGACAGTTCTACAATATGATATCCGTTTTTAATTGTTTATCAGCCGGACGTTGTGTGCAGAGCTTTTTATAAACGGAATGACGTTAGCAAACTTTGTGTTCATCCTACCTGGTTTATCTGAAATCAAGCATTTTTCTTAAAACAAGATAATTTGCCTTATTGCTGTTCCTGGTAGATAGATAGATAGATAGATAGATTACTTTATTCATCCCCGAAGGGAAATTAAGTTGTCATAGCAGCCGGTATATTTGAATACAATAAAATACAATACAATAGAATAAAATAAAAAATATTGAGGTAGAAAGAATAAAAAACAGAAACACAAGATAAATAGGTAGATAAGGTGCAGTGGCAAGATGATGGTAATAGTGCTGATGATATGATGGTAATGTTATTGTTAGACAGTGTGCAAAAGACTATTATTGTATAAAATGATATATAGTATCAATAGGGTTTATATTAACACATATCACATATGATGTGAAGTAAGTGTATATGGAGCGGAGTGTTGTACAGGTACACAGTGCAAGGAGACAGGTATGTTTAGTGCAGTTCTGTGTTGGTGGCTCTGACAGAGGTAGATGAGTTTAGTTTAAGTCTGAATGATCTACTTTACTTCTGTTATTTGTTCAAACTTACCAATGTCACCATTTCAGGTCTTTTAAGCAACCGACGCAACCTCCAGACCCAAGGTTTACAACCTTTCAAAGTAAAAGCTCGATTTAAAGCATCGCAAAACAGATTTTCTTTGTAGAGAACATTCTAAAGAAGATGTGATTCTATGGATGTTGTTGCCATGACGATTAGAACCCACAATGTCTCTGAACGTCTGCGTCAGTCGGACATGGCAAATTGCAAATAATCAAGCTATGATCTGCGGGCTATTTTAAACATTGTTTATTTCAGCCCACAGTGCTCGTTGCCTGTTAATTCAAAGTTTATTAATATTGAATGTGTTGTGTGTCTTAATTGCACTAAATTCAACACTGCACCTCCTCTGGCACGTAGCAATACACAAGCTAAGTGTTGATTAGACGCATGGTTGTGTAGATACGTGAGCTACACACAGACAAACAGAGATTAGATGCTGCTACACACCTTCATACACTCTCCATCTGAATCATCTCACTATTATTCACGGTTTATTTTAGCATTGACCTTTCCGGCTAATTTCCCGCGGACTGCTGCTGAGGCGACTCCTGCGGCTTTGAGGTCAAAGGGAAAACGGTTGCACACGTTGACCTGCTCACGAGGAAACATCACACCGCTCCTCACATGATGGATTGTTGGAGTTTTTATTCCTCTCGCCCGCTGGAAGAAGAGAGGGATCAAGAAAACAGCCAGGGAGCGATAAAGCCAGGTAGAGAGAGAGAGACTCGGAGGAGGAGGAGTGGAAGAGGAGGATGGGGAAATGCTTCGGGGTTCCCCAGTGTGTCAGTGCCTGCCCCCCCCCGACAGCATGAGCCCGAACGTGAGGAAGCATAACGACGAGACAAAAAAAACAAATCTCACGGGTGAACGTTTAACAACAAATTTAGCTCGTAATTAACCACAATGTAAATTTAAGTAAATTATCGCAACCTTGTTTTTCCCTGATTCTGTTTTTCTTTGCTTTTGTACCTAAGGTTAATTAACGTGTTTGCTTTTCATTAAACTCAGTCGTCGACGTGTGAAACGAAAGCTCTCGTGGATTTTAAACCGGGGAGCAAAACCCACGAGATTAAAATAAACGGGACGGTGACCCGTGACGTGATGTCTGGAGGACGAGAGCAGCTCAGAACTAAGAGACATTACGTCATTATTATGTTCTGTTCTGTGTTTCCCTTTAATAGGCTTTTTATTTGAGTATAAGGAGACCAGCGCAGTTTCCATGCATCTACATATTTCTTCCAAAGATTAATAGAAGGTCACTGTGACCTTTGACCTTCAACCACTGAAACATAATCTACCAGATGTAATAAAATTCCCTGAGGGCAGCGGTCCCAATATATCACACTCACAGGGACGTGCACTAAATCTGAAAACATTCCCTCAGGCTGATATTAAGATATCACGTTTAGGGAAATCTTTGTGAGGCCGCCGTGACCTTGACCTCTGACCTTTGACAACCAAAATCAAATCAGTTCGTCCTTGAGTGGAAGTAAATATTTGTAAGAAATTTGAAGAAATTACCATAAGTCATTCTTGAGATATCGTTTTCAGAGAAATGAGAGAAACAAATTATACCTCTGGTCTTTGGCTGGAAACCAAAAGGTGAAAAGGTTCAGGTGATGCGTTCAAAGACAGAATTCAGAGTCAGAGAGAAATAAAAAAAGAAAATGTATTAAATCATTAACAGAACAATGCTGCAGACCTACAATGTATAATGTAAATCGACTACATTCTTCATGAGTCAGTTACAAAGATCAAACTCATGTTTAAAGAGGTTTTATTTTAGCGTTAGCTTGTTAGAGACAATGTTCAGACGTGTAACATTAGAGTTCTGTACCAAGAGGAAACAGGTTGTTTATTTCAATACGGCTTTTGAGAATAATACTTTAGTTTTGAGGATAATTCTGGTTCATTCTTATTCTTATTATTAACATGAATAACATTTCAGTCATGGTTATATTGAAGACACCAAAATGAGAATTATTTTCGACTGTAGCAACATGGTGAGGCTTTATGAAACGTAAGCGGTCACATGATCACACAGGTTAAAAACAAACCAACATTTTCAGATGGTCAAATTGAAGCAGCTCTCGTGTCATCGTACCTCATCAAACAGGAAAACATCGACCACAGTGAGTTTGTTGAACACTGAAAAATGAACCTTTTCTTAAAAAACAGTTTGTTCACTTGACAATTCATGTTTCTTATCTCCTCAGACCTTTCAATTTCATGTATTTATTTCATTTTGTTGTTTTGTTTGTTGGCTGCTTGCTAACTCTCCCCGCCTCTCGATGGGGTTCATGCTCTGATTAAATGTTCAAATAAATAAATAAACTGATGTTGTCACGACTGATTCGGACGAGAAGCAAATCTACAGTAATAAGATATTTTGATAAACAACAATAACCTTTAACAGCACAGGAAAATTACAAACCTCGCCTCATGCAGGCTCATCCAAAAATATCAACACTGTCACAGTCCACTTTACAAAAGGGAATAAAGGTTTAATTAGCACAGTTCTAATTAGTAATACAGTACGTTCATTCATGAGCATTATATTCAGTGTATGGATGATACCTGCACATATATAATAGAAGCCAATGAAACGAAATGGTCAAAGTCCCTTAAAGGCAGAAATACATTGGAGATTAACTCTCAGTTGTTAGTGGATAAGTTAGTGAAACACATCTAATCTGTGGCAGAGGAGATAACGATCAGTTTCTCTGCTTGAGGTCGAACAAACAATCTCCATAGTGACCATGAGGGTGCGGTGGTACCAGCGGCATTGAACCTGACATGAATTAGAGTATATATATTTATATATTTTGGACGTGACATTGAGATTTACATTTAGATGACAGCATCTGAGGACGGTTCACATCATCGTATTTGTTTATTTTTTTTAACCATTTCCACTGAGAGCAGGACTTTTAAATGCCTTTTGAATTTCAGCGCCGAGGAGAAGAAGGAGAAGAAGAAGAAGAAAGGGGGGACGGACGTCAATGTGCCTCAGAGAAACGAATGAAATGTGAATTTTTAAGCTGCGTCTGTGATGGAGGGATGAGACGTGAATCCATGTGTGGAGAACGGGCTTCGTGGAGGAATGTGGGGAAGAGACTTTAACCTTTGAGCTCCTGAATCCACGAAGCCAAGTTGTAAAATGTGCCGGTTAAATATCATTCAATCAGTCATCAGTCCTTCTTTACAGCCCCCCCCTTCCTGATGTTACTGTAACTTATTCATGAACATCACAATATCACACTAAGTACCACTCAGTGATTCTCGTACCCACTCAGATGAATTTACTACAGTTGTTGGGTAAAAACTGTGTAATTCACAAAATGTCATTATTTTACATGATAAAAAAAAAGCAGAACCTGTACATGAATTTGTGTGTTTAGTTAAAAACACAAAGACTAATTTGTCTTTCAACCGATCTGAAGACTTTATTAATAAAAACGGAGACGGGGGGTTTAACTCAACAGGGACGACTTGTTGTTGACGTGCGACTAGCGTCACGATCGGAAAATACTAATGTTTGTGTTAAACTCCGAATATTTGATGTGACTTAACATCTGTGCTCATTTCAGTACAGATGTGCTGGCCATTGTAAAACATCGACTTGAGTCAGAAAACGAATGTGCACGTTGGTTCGATTCCCTTCGTTGATCCGCTGCCAGTAGCAGCTCACATGATTCTCTCATCATTGGATAATATGGGTTTTGATGTGTGACTGCAGTTTCCTGCTAATGGGAGTTGTGTATTAATAAGCACACATTTGCTTCATCAGGCTGACGGATGACACTGAATAATGAATCCGATGTCTGGCAGCTGCAGAAGATTATGGATCCTAGACATTTAAATTTTTTTTTTTTAGTAGACCTGTAACAACAGAATTATTCTATGGCGCAAAATGTAATAAGATGCGTCTTTTAGTTTTTGTCTGTACGAACATGCTGGTAAGTTCTTGTCCTTAACCCCAAAATTCATATATTTTTTTTGCAACAGAAGTTCTTCTTCATGAGCACATAATGAATGTTGAGACATTTCTTACTTTCACATTTTTCAGGGATGAGCACGCGGTGGGCGGAGCTAATAAAGTGATGCTCATGTGCTTTGTGATGCGGTGGTCGTCCCTCAGCTCTACACAGATGGGATCTCTCCCACAGGATCAGATCAAACACACGGAGCACGGCACATTCAAACCAAAGGCGGCCTCTCACAGGCCTGTGTCCATGGGCGCTCACACTGGAGTCAGAACCGAGATAAACGAGGCAGAGCCGCCGTTGACGAGGTTAAATGGCGGCGTGTCAATCCAAACGAAAGCAGGAGGAGGAGCCACGACCACAGGGAGCTGAGCTGTGGAGATGTGTGAAGCTGGAGAGGTCACGACGCTCAGTCCTGAACCTCCGTCGAACATCAGATGTTCTGATTCCACAGGTTTAATCATATGACTGTAACAATGGCAACACCTTCTCATTACACATCCAAATCCCTTGAAATGATGGAACAGGTAACTGGAGGCTAAGCTGGGTAGTGATCTATAAATATACATCATCGTGCCACATATCTACATTTCATATCACACCGTCAGTGGGAGCTGCCAGACCATTAGAATATTCTCTAAACCTTCCACATTTGTCCGAGTACTTGCCGGCACTCCCTCCCTCAGCCGGCGGAAGCCCCTCCCTCCAGAGATCACCGCCGCCGAGATCACCCGGTCCCTGCGCCCCCCCTCCCGCTCACAGGGCCGGCCCCTGACCCACATCTCGGGGTCGTCGCTGAGCTCGTAGATGGAGCCGTCCTCCACGCTGTGCTCCAGAGACTCCAGGGACGAGTCGGACGCCTCGTCGCCCTGCGCCGTCAGCGGCCGGCCGGGCAGACCCGACGTGGAGCGCAGCCGGTACTGCAGCAGCACGCCACGCCCCTTGCCCCGCCCCTCTCCCTGGTAGGAGCCGGACTGCTGCAGGGATTCCTGGGAGGACGAGTCGCTGCGGTCCTCCCCCCCGCACGCCGAGTCCGGGCTGTCCCCCACCGAGTCCCTCTTCAGCAGCTCGGGGGACAGGGTGCTGGTGGTGGCGACCAGGAAGTCCACCGGGCCGCAGTGGGCGTTCAGCGAGATCGAGCCCTTTCCTGTAAAGACAGGAAGAGAGTATTCAAACGTTTCCCTCGGAGACGCGGCTCCTCCCCCGGCCGGAGGTCACCTCACTGACAGATACATCACTTAGAGGAGATAAGAATAGAATTCAAATGACTGGAACCAAACCTCGGATCATAATGTTCCTCAATAGAGTTTCTAGAACTTTTATATTCCTGGATGTGAGAGTAAAGATGGCACCTCCAGTTTCACTTGGTATAAAAAAAGAAAACTCCGCCGGGCAGGTTTTTAAATCACCCTGCATGAGAATATATATATATATATATATATATATACTAGGGCTGGGCAAGTTAACTCGTTTCAATCGAGTTAACTCAAGTGATGAGTTAACTCGATTAATTATTTTATCTCGCATTAACTCAGGTTTGATTATTTATTGTTTTATTGTGAAAGTCAGGCTTTTATTTTGTGAAAGTCTGTTGCTGACTGCTGCAGAACAGGAAAAAAGAAAATAATTGGCGGATAAACAATCGAGTTAACTCATCACTTGAGTTAACTCGATTAAAACGAGTTAACTTGCCCAGCCCTAGTATATATCTATATCTATATATATATATATACAGTTTATGATTTGTGTGACACCTGCCTGGTAATATCTGCACTGATTCCCAGAGCCACAAGAGAAATGTGAAGTGTGACCTCAGTAATGGGCCGAGCAGAGTCATTTTCTGTCATGAGAAAAAAAAACCTCTCGGCTCCTCTTTTGACCTCTGAAGAGGCTGTTCCGTCAGAGCCGCCCGCCCCCCTCCTCTGAGCCCTACCTGTTATTTTGGGGATGCCCTCCAGTTTGGGAACAGGGAGAGTGATGATCAGGCCTTGGGCCGTGCCCACCCACAGCAGCCCCTGGCAAATCAGGAGGCTCGTGACTCGCATGTTCTTCGGACCTGCGATGGAAGAAAACAACAGAAAAACTCAAAACACATCATTATAGAAAGAAGTGTAGCTTAAAACTAAAACAGATTATGTTGTATTTTGGGAAAATGTAGTTAAATGTTTATCACGGATGGTTAAGTGTAACATTCCTTTGACGTCAACAATCTGTATACTTGGAATATACCCCAAAGACTCCATTAGAACAACAAAGCATTCGAAGATGGTTGACTTTGGACTTCTCCATGCAAGGAGAGTGATTGCACTATATTGGAAAAACGTAGAACCACCATCACTGGCAATATGGAAGAAGGAGTTGATGACTTGTCTTGCACTGGAGAGATTGACATACATTGTTAAAGGTAAACAGGAGGAGTTTGCTTGTATTTGGGAATCATTTATGTCATTTTTGACCAATGAAACGGATAACACTGACTGAACAACAGGTTGTGAAATGATCCTGCCTTTTTTTTTTTTCTTATTTTTATTTTTATTTATTTATTTTATTTTTTACTCCCTTAGTTTGATGTCTGTTGTCATTGTCCATTTTATTTATTTATTTTTTCTATGTCTGTGTGAATGAGTGGCTGTTCGAGGGGATGTAAATGAAAATGTTTGTAAATTCTGCATAAAGTTTGATGTGCACTTGAAACTTCAATAAAAAATATTGTTAAAAAAAAAACAGATTATGTTGGTTTCTGTCAGAGAGTGATTCTGATATTGCTATTCCAGGACTTTCTTTTTCTAAATGCTGCATTTTGCAAATTTGACTCTTCAGACCTTGCGTGATTGAAAAACATTGATATAAAGAAATATTGTTGGATTGTAAGTTATCAGCGTTAGCTTTGAGTAAAGTTTAAGCTCTCTGATCAATCTGTATCTGACGAGCTTAACACACACACATGCACAGCACAGCCACCGGGGGCTCGGGGGTTATATGAGATTATGAAAAAATTGGATTTGTGGAATTGCTACTGACCCAGTTGAAAGAATCGTAAAAGCACAAAGTGTAGAAGAAAAAAAAAAAAACCACACTCTGTGAACTTAGTGTTCTACACCTGTGTTTCAGATGTGAGTGGTTTTTGAAATGTTGAGCTTCAAGGTTTTCACCTCGTTCTGTTCGCAGCCAAACTGATCTGCAGCAGAGCCGGAGAAATGAAAGACGAACATAATCTCCTCAAATTACCTCGACACACACGGAGAGTCCAGCATCACCGTGTGGATGATTAGATCAAACCAATTCTCAGCTCAGGTGCAGAAGAGAATATTTGCAGTTCACAAAATTGAGGTTTATAGATATATATATATATTTTATCAAGCATCTAAAGATCCAGTTATCAATAGAGTGAAGGTGTTTGTCGTGCAGCAGAACCAATACGATGTATAGAGCGTTTTCATATTGACATTCAACTACTAAAAAAACAAACGTTAACACGCTTTGAGGAAATACATTTTTTTTAAAAGTGCCATATTTCTTTCTACCTGTGTAATGTCAAGCAGCAAAACATCAGTATAATATTTAGAATTCCGTCTCCTGACACTTTATCTATTATTGGACAGTTTCTGCTGCATTCAGGGACTGTGGGAAATTACATACATCTCCATAACCCCTCTCTTCATTTTCTCGGTAAAAAAAAAGTACCTATACCTAATTGCACTACAAGTACACATACACCTTTGTATTCAAAATTATCTGCTGTACTGTTTTTTATGTTTAAAATTCTTCTACCTCATATATATACTGCACTTTTTTATTGCACCTTTTTATGCTTTTTTGAATCATATTAGGCATTGTGATGATTGCTGCTAAATTTAGTTGCTCACTGTGTAATGACAATAAAATAATCTATAGCTGTGGGTCGTCCACTAATTGGAAGGTCGGTGGTTTGATCCCCGGCTCCTCTGGTTCCACATGTCTCAGTGTATTCAGGCAACAACACTTAACCACAAACGGTGTGTGTGAGAGAAGCCGTGTGTTAGAGGGCGAGTGTGTGTGAATGGCTGATGTTGACCTGTGATGTACTGTGAGTGGCTGTTAGGTTTAGAAAAAAACTTCTATAGATTCAGTCCATTCACTCGAAGCGCTCGGCCGCTCTCAGGCCCGTGAGGTAAACACAGTCAACACCGACATCTTCCCGACCCCTTTTCTCATTCCTGCTACAACGGCTGCCATTGAAGAACATAAAGCCTGGTTATTCACTCAAGAGTTTTCATTCAATGAAAAACACAAACAAACGACCAGAATAGCAGAAAACGATCGACTCTTCTGAGGGGATCTTGAAGCGAGTGTTTTTCTGCTCCGGTGCACAGACGGTTTCGATTGGGAGTGTGGAGAGAAATCTGCTCCGCTGCACAAGTAACCAGGACTAACGGCAATGTCGGGGGGGTTGGAGTTCACCTGAGCTTTACATTAGAGCAAGTTCAGAAGGTCAACATTAGAGTCTGTGGATGTGTTTCTTAACTACAAACGTAAAGGAAGGAGTGAAGAACGTGGGCAGTGAAGGAAACATCATCTGAAATGTCTCTGTTCTAATGAAAATGCAAAATGTTCCACCTCACGAGATGTAAAAAATAATTATTTAGAAGTTGTTCAAATACAAATTATTGTGGCTGATTAGGATTCTTTACATTGGATAATTGATCAAAGAAATTACAGCATCCTTTTACACATTTAGAAAATCATGTCAGATTGACTGTAGCAAAATCCTCTACAATGACAAATCAATAAAATAAATTGGAATTTAATCAATTGAATGAATTGGATTAATGTAAGTTGCACATATTAATATAGATATGTCGTCATTGTCCATTTTATTTATTTATTTTTCTTTGTCTGTGTGAATGAGTGGCTGTTCGAGGGGATATAAATGAAAATGTTTGTAAATTCGTCATAAAGTTTGATATGCACTTGAAACTTCAAAAACAAATATTGTTAAGAAAAAATATAGATATGTCACTTTATTCTTGTCATGTAAGTACTCATATTACATGAGACGTATCCAGTTAGTGTTATGAGGTTTTCTGAAAGTGCGACAGAGGAAGTAACTCAAGGTGATTTTCTTTCCCCCAGATTGTCGATAATCCTCTGGGTGAGATTAAGCTACGTTTTTTTCTTTGTATGAAGACAAGATTCATTGACATTGAAAAAAGTAAATATTTAGATGTTGTTCAAATACAGATTATTACATAAGTGGCTGATTAGGATTCTTTACGTTGGATACTTGAACACAGAAAATACAACAGTGAGAAATATTGTCAGATAGACTGTAGAAGAAACATTTACTGTGAAAATTCAATTAAAACTTTAGAATTTTAATCAACTGAATGAATTTGAATTAATATAAATTGCTCATAATCTTATCCATATAGATATGTCACTTTATTCTTGTCATGTAAATACTCATATTCGATGAGACGTATCAAGTGGGCACTATGAAGTTTTCTGATAACTCAAGGTGATTTTCTTTTCCCCAGATTGTCGATAATCCTCTGGTTTAGATTAAGCTTTGTTTTTTTCTTTGTATGAAGTCAAGTTTTTTCACATCCTGTAACAGCCAATCACGCCAGAGTCGACAAACATTCTCCGTTGTGAGGTTTTTTTCAGCTGCCGACGTGTTTGTGTTGCTCTGCATTAGTGACGGAGAGAAGGACAATCGCACGTTCTGATTATACGTGCACATCCTTTGTTTCCAGTTTACAAAGAGCTTGAAAAAAAAAAGAAAAAGCATTGTTTGTTTTGAATGTATTTTTGCATTCCCTCTGTGCTCCCTCAGCTCTGCGCTCCCGTTGTGGCCTAGATATCTATAGACGTATTTTCCCATAATATCCATGGCAACCGGTAATTGAATTACACCGACACTCTTGATCACGACTAAAAGAATGCTCATTTACACGTGTAGCTGCATTTACATGTTTGTTCGGTGTCATGCTCAGATTACGAGGATTTGCATGAGTGGCTCGACGGTGTCATTAATGAATTCACCGGGCTGTGCGGAGATGAATCATCACGCCGAGCAGGAAGCTGACTGTGCGAGAGGAAGCGGAGGCGGAGCACACGCAGCCAGGCGCCTTCAGGTGGACGAGACCTTGGAGGGTCACGAGTGAGGTGGGCGCCGGCCAAAGAAGAAAAAAAAACAAACCAGCCTTTATCTCCAAACCTGTCTGCCACCTGCTCACGTCGCCCCAGAGCCCGTTTGCACTCGAGAGCTTAAGCGGGAGAGTGGTGCTTGTGAACACACACTTTCGGCTGAAGTTAAGTCGGAGGATGTGCGCGAACGGGCATTGTCTTTAAGGACGGCGATAAAGATGGAGAATGACGAAGACACTTGAGATTAAGGAGGTATAGCTTAACCTCGAGCGATCTTGCACCTACAGTTTTTTTTGCAGCAGCGCTCACGCTCGAGTGTGTGCACTGTGAAGAGCCGGTATTTGCCTTAAAAGAAGAAGATGCCTCTAAAGCTAAACGCTTCCCTGTGATATGTCACTGAGGGACTTTATTTTGGAATATTACGTCTTCACCCTGAGGACAGAGCTATTAAAGGCATTAGCAGCGAGGAGATCAGCAGTTTCCTCCGCTACCGAAACTTCTGTTGTTTACTGCAAACTGAAATTCCCCGTTGAGTATAAATCACATTAAGGGGAGAGGATTAGGGGGGTGTATATCATTACTGCATGTCCCGGGCATAAGTCAAGGAGAAACCCTGAGGGAGCAGAGACCTATTGACAGAGGGAAACTATCAGTACTTCTTGTGTAGTATCTGCGCTTGTCGAGTATCGGGGGGGGGGGAAAGCTCTTTCTTCTTGTGAGCAAAACAAATCACAACTTAAGTCAAAGATCCTCTTCCGTCCCGTGGACCCTGCAGACACGAGCTGAGCAGCTCTCTCTCTCTTTTCTCCTTTCTCTCTTGACCTTGTTTCTCTCTCTCCCCCCCCCCCCCCCCCAGGGCCGGGCCTGGAGGCTGCCACCCTCCCTTTAAAATCGGCTGCACATTTCAAGGGGAAAGGATGAGAACGACCTCTGGATCACCAGATACGACGGCCATAGGAGGGTGTGCTCCTTAAAGTCTTTTTTCTCTCCTTTGATCTACAAGAGAGAAAAGTTTGGTGCCTGAAACGCACGCCGCCTCTTTTTACTCTTTAACTCAACTCGCAGGAGAAAACCTTTTTTCTTCTCGGTGCTACCTCGGCTTTTGAGTATTGCTCTAAATACATCAATCACAGTCTGGTGTGGCTCAATGAAAAGGGGGACGATACATTATAAATGCATTCACACGACTCGGTGTTGAAGGAGCTGATGGCCCACAACATTAGACATGTCGGGGGGGGGGGAAGTGCTGTTATCACCATTAGACAGTTTTAGGTACGCGTCATTACGATCTAATTTGTTTACCGTGGCTCATCTCTGCAAAAAAAAAGAGGAGAAAACACCCGGTGATAAATATTTCATCCATCATGAAGGAAGTCACACAGGAAGTAATGGACTATCCGAGGTAAACTAAATGGACTGCAGAGGGGTGAGGGGATGTTTTTAAAAAAGCGGAGCGGAGGAGATGAAACAGGTGGCGTAGGACGAAAAGAAAGGTAAGAAAAGCAGGTGAATTGGGCATAGGGTTGCAAACGGGCGGAAAGTTTCAGGAAACTTTCCATGGGAAGTTAAGCTCGGGAACAAAACTATGCAAATTAAATGCTGAGCAATAAAAACATCATTCAAAACTCTATTTTAAAGATGTATGGAACGTTGAGTTTCAACCCTCCACTGTGCATTCTTCCATCACATGCACAGATAACTCCCAGCATCCTTCACTCTACAGCAGGGCTATTGAGGCCTGCTGTAGTGTGCAGGACTAGTCAGGTAAGTTTCAATGATATTACTGGGAAAATATATTAGCATGCTGATTGAGGATTGTTCATCTGTTCATCTAGCCTATTTCCATTCATTTATCCATCAATTGTAAAATATTTTTACAGACTATTCCAATTGTTTGGCTAACTATATCTCTGGCATTGCATTAGTGTTTTTTTACAAACTTTTTTCTCATCTTATTCTACAGAACAATGCCACGTGCACTATCTCATGTGTGGAGGCATTTCACCCCATCCAATGTAGAAGGAAAGGCTGTGTACATTTGCAAATACTGTGCAAAGACCTATGTTAAGAATGACACTGAGATGCAGAAGCATATAGTCAAGTGCCCAAAGTTTCCTCAGGGCTCAAATCAGCCTATGACACAACGAAATGTTTATATGTATGTCTGTATATGAAAAGGTAAATACAGTTAGTAAAAATTACCCACAACATTTCCAGTTTATTCCCGTATATTCCCGTATATTCCCGTATATTCCCGTTAATTCCCATGGAAAGTTTCCATCTTTGAATATTCCCGGAATTTTGCAACCCTAATTGGGCATGATATCACAGATTCAGCATTTAAAAGAAAGACAGGAGTGTTTCCATGGGAACCCTCTGGTATGAAAATCTTAAATGCAGCTCAATGTCTTTTTTTTTATTTTCCATTATCAATCCGCGTCTCTATTATGTTTCTGTGAAGGCCTGAGATATTATTCAGGTCAAACCCCCGGGAGCGAGACCCAGAGAGCAGCTCGGACAAGGAGAGAATACGACTGAGCTTCATCAGCGTTGAATCAGAATCCTCTCGTCTTCTTATCGCTCTACTCATTCTGACTAAATCCGTCTGTCTGGGCCCAAGGGGGGGGTGCGTTAAACTCTAACTATGGAGGTGAACGTTTGAAATGTTCAAATGTCACAAAGCATATTTCCTCCTGTGTTGTGTGACGTGTGTGTGTACCTGTGTTGAGCAGCGTGGAGCGAGTGGAGATGTTGATTTCCTGCAGCAGCTCCAGCGTTTCCGTGTGAAAGAGACGGATGGACGAGCCCTCGGAGAACGCCATCCACACGCCGCCGCCCGCGCACGCCATGTGCGCCACGCTGATCATCGGGTCCGGGTGGACTTCAAACTTCTGCAGTGTCGTAAATAACACAGGAGGAAAAAAAAATCACTTAGTTATCGATGGCTGACGATGTTTCATTCGTGTGACACGGAACATTTCTAAAAACTGAAAGGTTGCCTCTCTCCGGGTTTATCGGGGGGGATTTTTTTTCCTCCATTCATTCTGTGGACTTGAAGAACAGCAGCTTCAGAGCCAGTTTTTCAAAAGCTGGTTTGGTCTTTCTTCAGTTTACCCTTTTATTCTCGGAGGAGTTGAGCAGCGTCACATCTATTTCGCCTTATTCCCTTTAATAATTGAGCGTGTTGTTATTTTTCCACATTATGTTTTTCACAAACAACATGAATAAGAATAAAACATGTCAGTATGAGTGTCTCCGGCTTCATTAGACAGTTTTTTAATTAGTACGCTGTTTATTGATTATCGTGACGGTCGTTTCAAAGTTGATTTGTGCTCGAGTTCATTTTTCCAAACACAACAAGATAACTGTCACAATTACATGGAGACATGATGAGGTCATCAGAAGTCCTGCTGAACGTTCACTCGCTCGTCCGCACTTCTTCTTCTTCTTCTCTAAATAAATCCAAACTGTTTCTCCTAATTTTGTCATTTACCGAGTCCCCGACACATGTTTCTGCACCAGTCCCCTGGCTTCCATCTTTTTTTAGGCGCACAATGAAAAAAAAGGGAGAGTTTTGCAGGCACAGAGTCTTAATGAGTAGCTTGGAATAAATGCAATGAGTCTTATCATAGCGACACATGCAGGCCCTGAGGTCCGAGGCGTGACAAGGGGCTGGTTCGGGCATCATCTCAGAACTCATATCACTGTCAATGCACGAGTTGCATGAGGCTGGGCAATTAGTCAATGCGAGCAAGTGGGTGAGGATGAGAATGCACCCCCCCGGCCCGAACCGGCGGACGGGGATTACCACCTGTTTGTGCGCCCTTGCCAGTGGGTCCTCCCTTTGTTTGAAATTAGGGGGAAAAGGGGAAAAGAGGAAGCCTTTGATGTGTTTTTCCTCTTTTAATTGACTCCTCAGCAGCGAGGGCCAGCTCCGCCAGAGAGAGGACGAGCAGCAAAGCTCTGGGATTTGTTTTTCCTCCGAGTGCCGCCATCAAAATATAAAGATATTCACGAGAAAAGACAAAAAAATGTCACCTTGCTATTGAAATGGGGGTTGAGAGGTGAGCAGAGAACTTCACAGTCACATCTGTTTTATCATCACATGAATCATTATCAAGTGAGGCGGCTCTGAAAGAGGTTTCCAGCTAATAATTGGCCGTCATAGGGTTTAATGGCTCCTCGCCACATGTTTACAAGCACCTGTAAAGCACTCTGTTGTGCACAATGTCTTATTTGACTGGGATAAACTGAAAATATCAAAAAGGGTCTGACAATGTGTGGAAATAACAGATTTCTATATATTAAAGTCAATATTTACCTTCACTAAGGGGTTTATGTTTTTGTCTGCATTTGTTAGTCTGAAGGTCAACAGGTTTATCCAAAACCTACTGAAGGGATTACCACAAAACTTTTTGTAAAGGTGCAGTTAGGGATAGGGAAGAATCCATTATTTTTTCGTATGGATCATGATCAGGGGGCGGATCCAAGAACTTTTTTTTTATTTCTTAAACTTTGTGTGATTCGTCTACTGCACTTTATGGATTGTGATGAAAAAATAAGTTTTTAAGTTTCAAAATAAAAATCCAGATCTAGTGAATTTACATGTGGTTCACTTAGGAGGTTAGGTTTTTGTCTTTTTATGCAAAACCTAGTGAAGGGATTACCACAAGCCTTGTTGTAAAGGTGCAGTAAGGATTAGGGAAGAATCCGTTTAATTTCTGTATGAGTCATAATCAGGGGGCGGATCCCAAAACTTTTTTTTTCACTTTCTTAAACTTTGTGCGATCAGTCTAAATTTGCACTTTATGTGAAAAAATATTTTCTTAGGGGAGAGTGTGTAATTTGGAATGTTTCAAAATAAAAATCGAGATCAAGTGAATTTACATGTGGTTCCATAAAGGGACATTGGGCCCTCTGGTTCAAAACAGAATCCTCCAACATTCTATTAAGGATATAGACCTGATATGGTGCAGCGCTGTATCGACTACAGGATAAATACAAGCCCCTCCTCCCGCCGCCGGTGACCCAACAACCTGGCGTCAGTCTGCTGTGTCCAGTGCTCAGTGAAGCCTGACACTAGTAATCTGCCCTTTCCACTCGGCAGTGTCACACTAACAACAACATCCCGTTTAGAGCCACAGCTAGTAACACTGCAGCCGGTCGGAGCAGCTCATTAGTCCTTTATTACGTCAGGTGACAAGGTGCCGCCGCCTTTCCCCCCCCGCCCGAGTCCTGAGTCCACAACTCCAGTCTGAAGGGAGTCGTAGACATGTGACTGATGGGGGAGAGCAGGTAGAGAGAGAAGTAGTAATGGGAAGAGGATGGAACAAGGTCTGCCGGTCAGTACTGATCAACGCTGGTATGTTCCTGCATGTCCTGCTTGGTTAAGAGTCGGGTTAAATTACAGGAGGTGTTCAGGGTTCTTTAGTATCTGGAGATCGACCGTTAGAAACTTCTAAACGAGGCTGAGACGCGTCTGAACTCATGATGCGTTGGTGGATTCCAACAAAAGCATTATCGAAAGTCAATCAATCCGTCCCTAGTGTGTGACTACAAGGCAAAACCCATCATTACAGCTTTTGCTCAGTTTCTCTCCACTTCAGGTTCATTGCTCGATAATTTATTGCTTTTTTGGAAGAAAAGAATTTGTATCAACTGATTGAAATCACTGTTCAAGGCTTGTCAGGGTCGTCACTGTTACTGAACTATTCCAACTAAAACTGGTGGTGCAGCAAGTTTCCCTCAATGTCTGGGATGATCTCAAATGAAAAGATGGGAGAGAAGGAGTTTGGTTGTTGTTTGGCTTTGTATCAGTACCTTGTTTTGCCACAACACTTACATAAAATGGGTTAAACTAGAGATACTAAAAGCAATCGTGTTTCAAAGATCCCCCCCCCTAGCAAAACTGCCAGTGACTGAGATGTTGTGAAGTCTTACTTCCGAATCATTTCCTTTGTCAAACCCCTGTGGTAATATCTAAAAGTCAAAACTGTCAAAGGTATCATTGTGAGGCTCTGTGAGCTTTTTCTTAAATATCGTCATGTTAAGACAGATGAAACGACTCCTCATATACCTTCTGCTCTATGTATCTTCCTCTCCCTCATTGTGTTGCTGAGGTTTTCTCAGCCCTATAATTTCCCTCTATCCTCACCAGAGTTTACATAATTGAAAAGTACAAAGCAGGGACTACGCACAACTCTTTCAGTCGCGACAATCCTTTGTGTTTCAAATGCAGCCAATTTCCGCAGCGTTGTATCTATGCACCGTGTTTACCCAAAACAGACTGAAGAGGGTGATATTTGAATGAGTCTGCAGCGCCGAGCCACCGACTGTGAAGATTTAAGGAGAGATTCACGCCGAGCAGCAGTGTGCAGGGACCGGTGGCGTCCGCCAGGAGTCACGGATAAAAGATTCAAAAGTTCTGCAAATCCGACAAAACGGCAAACGTTCGCTGGGGAAAACAACGACGGGAGAAAGCGAGTGAGAATCTGTGACTCTCCGGCCTCGCTCCGAGTCATATCTCTCGCTACAGGTGCCAAGTGTTGCTTCTCCAGATCCACGGATACGCACCGACGCCCCTGTGAAGTCAGGCCTCGCGAGTCCACATTAGTGAGGAAGACAAGGTTAGCAAAGGAGTAACCAGGGCTGACCGGTCGAGCTCTGAGGGAGACACAGTGAACCAGAACGCTCCTGCACGGCTACTCAGCTGATTAGGCCCCTGTCTCCGGAGGACTGCGGTAGGCAAAAGAGGTGAAGGAATAAAAGGAGACATCCCCGACTCAGCTCTCCTCCGAAATACGAGTCTCCCGAGGAAGACTGGACGAGCATCTGTCGCCGGATTGATCGCCTGAATTCACCAGCTGCTTCTTCGAGTCTGTTGCTTCTTCTAAAATAGAACATTTTAATACCTATTAACTTTGTGCATTACATTATCAAAAAGAGCTGTTTGTCTCTTGCATGTTGCTGCCGATTGGATATTTGACAAGATGTCAAGCTAAATATCTATAATTTCAAAATAAAATGTATGCATCCATCCATTATTTGGCTAAACTGTGTGTAAGATTTAGGTGAAAGGGATCTATTGAAAATAAAATAATCTTAGAGATGTTTTCTCCACTGTGTTTCATCTAAATTGTACACATTGTTGTTTTATTTACCCTAGAATGGGCCCTTTATATTTAAATACTTTATTTTGACATCAGCAGCTCCTCTCTACTGAGGCCGCCATGTTTTTTTACAGTAGCCCAAACTGGACAAATTAAACAACTTTTAAGTTTCTATGACAACTGAAGCCACCACAGCTTCTCTTACATGTCTGGAAGGGGAGGGTGAGGTGACGGATGTCCAGCTGCAACATGCAACTTCACCACTAGATGTCACTAAATGCCACACACAGAACCTTTAAGTGTTGCTGGAGATATTATCCCAGCTGACATTGCAACAGGATTCGAACTCGGAACCTTTTCACCTTGAGATGACTGTACCACTGTACCACTGTAGCATTTAGCCACTTTGCTCGTTTCCCTTTTCGCCTGAAATGTAGCTCATTCGTTTTCCGCTTTGGGAACGGAAAACAGATTTCTACACCGTGGTCCAAGAGACACATGTATCTTGTTTATGTTTAAGAGTTCTAGTTTGTTAGGTTGTTCAAATTCAAATTCAGCATCATGTTTATATCAGTCAACAACTTTTATTTGACCAGGGAAGCTCGTTTCGGCGCACAAGCTCGTTTCCGCCAAAAGCCTTTACCCGTTTCTACAGCTACTCACACTCACATCTGGGATACATAATTAAATGGTAATGGTTTGCAGCTCAGCATCTGAATACCACATTAACATTACCCCGAAGAGTTTGTTTTCTGCCATTCATTATCGTCTACCGCAGCTGGGGGAAGTCATCCCCCTGTACAGATCTAATGACACACGGTACAGATGAGCACCTTGGAGAAAGACTACACAACAACAACAAAGAAAAGAAAAGGAAAGCAGGACAGAGACGAGACCCAGGAGGATTTTCTGGGAGATAATGGTGTGAATTCCTGCCCAATAACTCAGAGCTCCTCAGCAAAATGAAGTGTATTTGTGTATAGAAGCCCCGTAACACACACTGTATGAATCCACAAAGGTTTGACTTGGTTGTCCAGGCAGCGGCTGCAGGCAGTAAATCTTGATGACATCACAGATTACAAAAGCTGGCTCTCTACGGCTGTCGGCATAAATCTTTACACAAAATGAGAGGAGAGGAAATTTTCCTCAAAGCTGCAAAAAAAAAAAAAAAACACCACACACTAAACAAATAAAGCAAAGAACACCTTGAGTTGCAGTTTCACTTATGAACTCATCCATTTAGGTCTTCAACACCGTGTTTCAGGAAAGACTGAGAATATTTATCTGCGGGAGACGTCGGAGGAGTCGACCTTGGAAGAGAGTCGTTTCAAACAGAAGCTTTTGAAAAGATGAATCTGAAAGTCGTCATGGTTTTTTTGTAACATTCCTGAAATACTTATTCAAATAAAATACAGCTTTTGTGTGCTGTATAATAACTATTTAAACACAAGGACAAGTTATATAAACTGTACTTTATTGCATTTTATTGGTGCAGCTTTCTATCTATCTATCTATCTATCTATCTATCTATCTATCTATCTATCTATCTATCTATCTATCTATCTATCTATCTATCTATCTATCTATCTATCTATCTATCTATCTATCTATCTATCTATCTATCTTTCTATCTATCTATCTATATATCTATATATCAATCACTTTATATCTATCTATCTATCTATCTATCTATCTATCTATCTATCTATCTATCTATCTTTCTATCTATCTATCTTTCTATCTATCTATCAATCACTTTATATCTATCTATCTATCTATCTATCTATCTATCTATCTATCTATCTATCTATCTATCTATCTATCTATCTATCTATCTATCTATCTATCTATCTATCTATCTATCTATCTATCTATCTATCTATCTATCAATCACTTTATATCTATCTATCTATCAATCTATCTATCCATCTATCTATCCATCTATCTCTCACTATCTATCGATCTATCTGTCTGTCTATCTATCTATCTATCTATCTATCTATCTATCTATCTATCTATCTATCTATCTATCTATCTATCTATCTATCTATCTATCTATCTATCTATCTATCTATCTATCTATCTATCTATCTATCTATCATTCACTTTATATCTATCTATCTATCTATCAATCACTTTATATCTATCTATCTATCTATCCATCTATCTAGCCATCTATATATCTATCTATCTATCTATCTATCTATCTATCTATCTATCACTTTATATCTATCCATCCATCCATCCATCCATCCATCCATCCATCCATCCATCCATCTCTCACTATATATCTATCTATCTATGTGTATGTATTTATATTATTATTTATTCATACACTCACATTTTTTCATAACTTTTTCCCCCTTTAAGAAGGAAAATCCAGATAAACGATCCATTTTCCTAGAATCCAGTTCTTGTGAAGCACGTTGACTCCTCCCACTAACAAGGTGAAGGTGCCGTGTGCCCGGCAGTGATCTGGTGACTCACCTGAGTGTTGAGGCTGGACACGTCCACGGCGGTGACGGAGTTCCCGCAGCTCGCCCACACCGAGTCGTCCAGAACCAGCAGCGTCCGCACGGGTTCCGATCCCAAGCTCACACTCCGGCACGAGTCTGGATCCCACAGATCGTCTGAGACAAACACAACACAACACAAAAACAAAAACAACTGTGAACGACAAAGAAACACTGAAGGAAAGAAAACTAAATCAATGCCTATTATCACAGCTGGCTTAAAATCATATTATTAAACCCTGCTTCTATTCCAGCACACTCACATTGAGTGAGGCAATTACAGTCGATTCAACCCACTTGTAGTGCAGCCAGACACCCCGGTTTTTATTTTGAAAAATACTCTTCAAGCAGTTAAATGTTATTCAGCAATTACTAAAGCATCAGAGCTCACAGCGGAGGCTCCTTTTATTTCACTTTAATTAAAAAACAAATATGTGAGAGAAAGTGAAGTACAGGTTGACTGAACAAAGAGTGTGGACCTCGGCTCCCAGCGCCACACACTGAGCTGCACAGCGCTCGCCACCCACATGCCAATAACTCCGGTGTACACTTTAATCCACTTTCCAACTTCTTCTCTCGCTCCCTCGCCGTCTCGCTCGCTCTCTCCTTTTTAATTTTTCTTTTTTTTTGCCTCATCATTGTGAAAATGGAGCAGTCCTCCTTTTTTCTCTGAGTTTTAATCACGTTGCAGCTACGACAGAAGCACATTACGGAGCGAATTACATAAGCGTTTCCTTTGCTGTGCGTTAATGAAGCAAAATTACAGCAGGGAGTTCATCCAGCCATTTAATTAACATTTTGAGTTGTTTATTTCTGCCTTTCATAGCAGAATAGCTTTACAGTGGCTTCTGACTCCCACAGGTTAATTGCCTGGCGTGTTATAAAGGTCACTTTTCCAGCGTTTTCAAAAGTTACTCTTGTAAATGTCCCTCCGGCCTCGTGCACACGGCGCTGATGCTTCTCTCTGGTTTACATTGCATCACATCAAGCGTCTCCGCCTCGTCGTGTGGAATATTTTCATTTACATTAAGCACAATGGCTCTTAAGTCCAGCCTCTGCATTTCCTGGTGGTTGCAGACTTTTATTTTAAGACAGTAGCACGCTAAGTCCAAGGCAGATACATCTCTAACAGATGTGCAGAATCCACAAACATTCCCTGGCACCCTCCAAAGCTTTTTCTCCTGTCCTGGTTGTTTTTTTTTTCTTTTTTAACATACAAAGCATGAATAGTAATATTTAATCGGCATGCAGCAGCTTGGTGTAATTAATCATCCTTTCTGCTTGGGAGGAGAAAGGAGCACAGGAGGACGGCAGCCATGTTGATTTACTGGAGCCAGGTGAAAGAGAAGCTGGTGATGGAAGCTTTGTGCTCCCGCTGGGGGGGGGGACAGAGAACTACTGCTGAGATGCTGTTAAGCCCTCCTGGCCTCGTGCGATGCCCGACTGGACATGGCACGCCATCCACCACATCGGGGGGGGGGGCGTTATGTCCATGCTTACACCAGGTGGGAAAATCACCAGGAATGGGAAGTACAGCATAAAAGGGAAAAAGTGATTCTATTTATAATTTTTGTAATACCCATTCTGAAAAGGCATTTTCTGTCTATGTGGATAACTCATAAATAAAACTGATATTCACATGCAAAATCAACATCATTAATATAATTATATAGTGACAGTGGGGATTCCTATTGTGTGTCTCTCTCCAAGGCTCCACTTTCCCTTCTGTGTTACAAACACAAATATCGCATGAATTTGAATTCAAAACAGGTTTTCAACAATAGAAACATTAAAATTATACAAAAAAACAATGTGGAACTTTTGTCTTTCTCTTCTGGCAGTGAGAGTATTTTTTATTTTTTTTTTAAAGAACTTGAGAATGCATCCTCACTTTTTCCACTATTCTCCAAGCTTCTGCAGCTAGCTCCTTCTTGCCGGCTACAAACTGTATCACTACTGGAAAATGCAGATAGAGGGCGCTATAAGGTTTGATCAGTATTGTTCTTCAATGACTAGAAGACACTAGAAGTCACTAAAATTCCACTTTTGTAGTGCTTCTACACGCTAATTTGGGTATCTAGCATGTCTACCGTCCCAAAAACTCCCAACCAACTCCCACGATTTGTTGTGGTTCCTCTATGTCAGAAACGATACGCTAGATGGCGTCGAATGGGATTATGGTAAAATGGGCATAATATGTCACCTTTAAAGGAGACATATTATGCCCATTTACCACAAGTTGATATGGTTCCTTGGGGTCTTACTGAAGTGTCTGCTACATATTTTACATATACACCACAGGGATCATTTAAAACAGCACCCTTTTTACCCTGTCTAAAGCAGCCCTCCTCAGATTGACCTGTTTTGAGAGTTTGTGGGTCGGTAGACATGCCAGATACCCAAATAAATGTGTAGAAGCACTACAAAAGTGGAATTTTCATAATATGTCCTCTTTAACTGACCTTCCATTGTGTGTATAAGTCTAACCTAACTTGTCTTAACTAATATACAGCATGTTTAATTAGTTTATAGGACGACACGTTGTCACTTTCCACCGACAGACGCCACACAGAGAGAGACACAACATCCGCACCACAACAATCAGGCTGAAAAAACAAAAACAACAAACATCTCACCACTGGTGCTTCTTCCATAAACCATCATGGTGCCGTCCCTCAGGCCGGCAAACAGGAAGCGGGACGACTGCTTCAGGCACAGCACGGGGCAGCCCTCCGGGTTACGCAGGGTCAGCAGGCATTGTGCTGCGGTGTCCACGCTGCCGTACACCAGGATGCTGGAGGAGCGGGAGCGGGGGGGCGAGCAAACATGATGAATGAGCGTCATTTAAAATGACAGAGCGGCTCGTTTTCATGCGGTTTGATTTAACAGTTCACTTTGGAGCAGAGCCTTGTGTGTGTGTGTGTGTGTGTGTGTGTGTGTGTGTGTGTGTGTGTGTGTGTGTGTGTGGAGCCACTCTGTCTTTCTCATGTTTTGAAATCCCATCTGAACGCGGCTACATCTCACTGTGTTCTCCAGATGACAAATGCACAAGTGCTGCTTGTTTGTTTCTGTCAGTCTGAGGAGAAAATGTCAAGTAGAAGTGGATATGTTGGTTTTTTTTGGAGCGTCCGGGAATCATATTTGTTTCTTTCTTTCTACTGTACGTCTTTTTTTTTTTCTGATCCCATTGGAAGAGAGTGAGTCAGCGTTCAAAAAACAAACTGCTGACATACGTTTCTTAAAACTAATGAGCGAACACTACAGCTAAAGAGAATTACAAAAACATAATGGCTACGTCTGAAATCCAAGAATATTCTCTCCGCCTGAAAGAGAAAACTATTTATTCACTGTTACCATGACAGGAGGCCGCTGGTCTATTCCAAACAGCAGGGATCAGAGGGGGGTTTATTGGATTTGAAAATGAAACTGATCTCGGCAGCGGTGGCCGTATCGACGCTGCGTCCAGGCTGCGGCTCTGATTTCTTGCTTTGATGAAATATTGACAAGCAAATCTATACAGGTAGAAAAGCTGGAGGGAGCGGAGCACCGGGTAATACAGGACGATAATATACCAAGGAAGATGTGGAGCATGTTGAAAAGCATTTGTGTTCTTAGGTTGATATCTGTGCTTCTTATTTGATGATGGAAATTCCAATACATTTGATTTCACTATTTGATTTTTTCCATTTCTACACAAAGGCTTTCTCTGCAAGGGATCTGATTATTTGTGTAATATCGAGCCCCATCTACACAAAAGAGTTTAGATTCAAAACACATACTCTGGAGTTTTCAAGCACAGCAAGAAGCCACTGGGGTAATTTGGAAACTCTGCTGGTCCCATTGTAGTTTGAAAAATTGTTAATGGACATTTTGATGAAGAATGGTTAGATATAATGCTCTCACCGGCCATCGTCCAGTCCGACACAGATGTTGGCGCCGCTCCCTGAAGGCGCCTTGTGACCTGCAGCCTCCACCTCCTCCACCTGAGGAGGTTCGGGAACGTACTCCAGACACCGGACAGCCGAGTCCACCTGCAGGCTCTTCACAGCCCGGGGCAGCGGCCTGTTGAGGGAGAAGATCTCTATCTGCCCCTGTGACCCTTCACCGCTACCTGACACCTGTGTGGAGGAAAGAAAGTCCAGTTAAGAAAGGTCAAGACTGAGAATGTTACCTTGGTTTAAAACTCCTTTGCTTGTCAGCAGTTTGGATTTTTTAAAGAGTTCAAATCAATGATTCTGTCAGACCTTGTCAATGTCCATTCTTCACTTTCAATAAGAGAAGACATTAAGTGATGGGTTCACAATAAGAACACTCGAGAACATCATACATTTCTAAAAACTCTGTAATCTTTTGTCCAGTAAGAAGCGCGGCCCTGAAGACTTTAACGATAATGTCTCTACATATCGATCAAGTTGAGTTCTTCAAGTTGAGCATTTTTTGGGTCAATCAGAATGCCTTGTACTTTTGGGACGTTCCCATGTTTAAATCATACAACCTTTAGGCTGTAGGGTCATACATATTAATACAATTCGGATATTAAATGTGTCTCTGATTTCATGTATTTGGGATAAGGGCAAACCCAATTTGGATTTTTGTGGAGAAATTGTTCAAATATTGATTTAAACCTTTTCAATATCAACATTTACCTCAACTGAATGCTATCCCCATTATAAAACATAATTGCAATATGAGTGATTGATTGTTCTAGTCTAATTGGTTCAAACTTGGTATTTTTATTAAGTATAATGTCATTAAACCTCCAGCTAGTGATCAGTGTATGATCAGCATTACTTTGATAGTGTGGAATCACCATTTTTCAAGCTAGAAAACCCATTTTTCTCTCCCCAGAAGAAGCTGCCGAGTGAGTGTTCCCTCCATTTTTTCATCTGACAATTCTTTCGGGATTTCAACCCATCAATCAATCAATCACTTGAGCTGACATCTGATTTCTAGCATGTCCAAGGTTGCGTATAACACTTGAAGATATTATTCTCAGAAGAAATAAAGACAGGAACCGAGCTGTCAAAAGCAGAGTGAGGAGAGAGACTCTTCCCGTCCCTGCTCCTCGATGTCTCTCCCTGTTTGAGGAAAACACAAGTTGAGAAACAACGTCTCAAACAAACCAGAGAGTAACCTTATTAAAACAGGTGCACCAATCACCACAAGCCACCCAAGGTAATTCACACCCCACAGGCCAACTGTCTGCCTCGATAGAGACTCGATTTCCTATGTCCTACATTTATATTGGCCTTTGTGTAAGCCTGTCAATGCCAATGCTGAGAAAACAAAGACAGCAGGAGCCCTCCAACCTATCTCTGATGCAATTCCAATTAAGGTGGCATTGCTTCTATTCCCAAACAATTAAATTGCCGCTGTGGGTTTTTCAATATAATCTCATTCATTATTCCTGTGTGAGTCCGAGGTGGATGTCCAGACAGAGAACAAAGCCCTTCCTGGGAAACAAATGCCCGGCTGCTTGCTGCTCGACAGCGAAGATTTAGACTCTGTATGAATCACATCGTGTGAATGTGACATGAGCTAAATATAGTCTTTAGCTCCTCTCCTCACTGCTCACCCTTATTTGCATGCAATCATTTGTTTGATTTGTATCAGCGTGCAGAATCTGGACGGGAGCGATCCTGTGGGCTCTTGAGAATGAGCCAGAACAAATAATGGTCTGTTGCACAGGGCGAAAGGAAGATAGGGAGGACTTATCTTGCAGCGAGGAGCCGGAAAAAAGCGACTTTGTGTAACCAACGCCAGAGGCAAGGCAAGGTTCACCCAGGCTCCTCCTACACGTCTATCTGTGCCTTCACAAGCCCTTCCACACATCCCCATCACCACTAATCATCCCCCCAGTCCCCCCCAGCCCGCCACATCCAGTGCAAACACTGTCCTGACAAAGTCATCACTCCTCATTGGAAGGAATAGATGTCTGGAGTTGTGCCCTGGACAGATTTCTCCTTCCAGTTTGAGAGGAAGCAGAAACTTCCCCAAACAGTGAATGCTCTGCCAGCATTAATTACATATTGCTCTGGACACAGTGAGGAAAGGGAGAACGGTCCTGATGGCAAACTGTTCTCTACGGCAGGGGTCTTCAATGTTTTTCAGGCCAAGGCCCACCAACCTGGTGGAGAGATGGAGCAGGGACCACCTACTTAAATATATTGTTTAAAATTGTGTTTTATATTAAACTGGACCTAGGGCCATGTAAAAACATAGCTACCCTGTTATTGTGCATTCAATACTAAGCTATTCAAATATTACACATTTAATTTAAACATGTGCAAGGTACAGGGTGGCCATGCCACTGACATTTATAAACATACATCTTGCATACAACACTGAGCTATTAAAGTAATTCACAGATTCATGTTTTTATTTTAAACATGCAGACGAGACAGTGAATCCTCAAGCTGTCTGTGGATGTAACACATACTCCCACATTAGTGAGATGTCGTTAGTGAGATGTCGGAACCTGATGGGCAGCACACAACTTATCTCATCTTGGACGGATGGAGGTTGTCAGGCAGAGGGTCAAATTAGCCTCACAATATGTTGGATGCATGTTAATGTGTATTTAAAGACATTTAAATTTGTGGAAAAAAATTGGTTCGTAAATAAAAAAAAAATTATTTAAAAATTGTCTAATCAACCAAAGATTTTGCGACTCCCCTGCAGTACCTCCGCGGACCCCCTAGGGGTGACGGACCCCTTGTTGAAGACCTCTGCTCTACGGTATTTACCACGTTACGAAGCCAAAACCGCAAATCACCAGAATGTCCATCTACTTAAAAAATGCATTTTAAGTCACTGCTAAATACTGAGTCAACAAAGACTTTATCTAAAATATAAGAAGTAGGATGTTTGTGGAAAGTGGGACAAGGAGGGGAACGGGAAACACTGGGTTCTCAGCCTGATTAGACACAATGCCATTACTCTGATCAAAGCACACAGAAATCCCCATAGCTCAACTCACGTTAACGTGATTAGTGTCATCCCGTATTTGACAAGCCTGCCAGGGAGGTAGAACCGACTGGGGGCGGGAACACTCAGCCACTGATTATTCTTATTCTTGCACACCTTCACTATTATGTGTTTTTTTTAGTGGATACGAGTTTGTTTTTGCGTTTGATTGGAAGTTGAATGGAGTCGAGAGAACAAGTCCTCGGGAGAAGGTCCAGTTTTTTCTTCGTACTCAATAACGTCTTGTTTGCAAAGGTTGGTTTCAAGAAACCTTCTGCACAAGCAGGGATAGAATGTGAAGTGAATTGGTCCACGAGATTTGGATTCCTTTCAATTCCCTTCGCTCAGTCGTGTAAGAGTTTTCTAAAAGTCTTAAACAAAATGCTTCAGACTGGAGGCCAATCGGGGTTTGAGCTCAAAGACACAAGTTGAGGGACTTGCCATTAGTCTCAGACTCTGACTACACTTCTAGACGCCTCTGAGACAAGACAGCCAATAACAGCCCAAGGGTGAAGGTTAATGTAGTGCTGCGGTACAATCTGATATCTTACACTGCACATCACCATGCACAGTCTTTACTTTAGCCTTCACTCACTCATGTGGACAATTTCTCCAGCGGTGTGTCACACGCAACGTGAGAACAACCCACCTCTGCCTCTCCAAAGTGCTGGAGGACAAGGTGAGGGGTATTTAAGTCGTCTGTAATGGGGCAGGGTGGCCTGTGCCCCTTGGAACATTGATACCACAGTCCCCTGAAAGCCAGCTCCACCGTATTTCCTTTTCCTCCATCTGAGAGAGCATCGCACTCCTCTTTAGAAAAGACCCACCAAAGCAATTAAGACGGAGACACTGAGCTGTCCTCTTTGTCTTGGAGGACCTACACTTGATTCAAACACCCTTTAGGTCAGAATGGGATTACCTGATAAATTGCCCACCTTCTGGAAAAAAAAGGGAGAGGGAACTAAAACTGAAAGATAAAGATTAATAGCAGATTGTCCGCACTCCAGTTTTGGTCCCTCTGTTTCCCCAACCCCCCCTCCTCTACCCCAGATCCACTAAATCCCCCCAAGTCCGGGGATTGTGCTGTGAAGGTCTGGCAGCACAACTTGCTCTACTCATCATAAAACACAGCAGTTACCTACCAACCCGCTGCCTTTCTATGAATTCATAGCATCCTGGTGACATTTTACAGTGAAAAATGGTGCATGTCCCTTTTTTTAAGCCTTGAGGTATTTTCTCTTTTATTCATTTCACTAATTAACGAGAGCAGATCATAGAGAGGAGGTTTAAAGTGACACGGTTATTGTGTTAAAAGCCAAGGAAATTCATTTGTATGTTTATGTTTGCCTTGTCAATGGTTCAGTGTGTGTGTGTGTGTGTGTCTGTGTGTGTGTGTGTGTGTGCGTGCGACACATTACCCAGAGGTAGCCTTGAGGTAAGGAGGTGCTGGCTGCAGAGAAGCCCAGCAGTCCACAGTGCACAGGATTATGGAGGGCGGCTTCGAGCTGAGAGAGACAAAATTAATATTGATTAAATACACATATCCCGGCTCAATACTGCAAGCATATTTTTGATGTGAGTCACAAAATAAAAACACTTTCTAAGTTACCACAACAAAGAGCAGGCTTGTCATTTTTTTTTATGTGGAGGCTCTGCCATCAACGGGAACTTTGTCACTTCACGTGGAGGTTTATGGTTTCACTCCCACGTTATATGAGCTGTAAATGTGCGACTATTAAATACGCTGAATTGAGGCATTGGATTTTCATACCTTCATATATTTTTTACAGTATGTAAAATAACTTTTGCTGTGAGCCTTCCATGCATTTCTGTCTTGATGCACTTTATCTAAAACAGCCCTTTTATATAAAAAACTAGTATATACACAAATGGCAAACATACCCAGCGACGCTCTTATCAGTGTGTAACCAGTAGGTGTTAAACTTCCTTCTTCTACCGATGCCGACAGTAAAACACCGGCGATAAAAACAGCTTATTATTGGAAGGCAAACATTCAGCTTTGTGTTTCTCTATATAATTGATATTTACAGCTTTAGATTTGTTTTGTATTCAAGGTTTCTCGTGTTTCTGTGATTTCTATAGTTCTTATTAAACTTATCTGTTTGTACTCATGAATATATCTAGGATTGTTCCCCAAGCTTTGCAACACCATAAATGAACAGAAAGTTATTTCCAAATGCATAAAGACTTAGTTTGTGATTATACGGTTTGAATAATATTGAATTCCTAAAGCTCTGAGATGCACATAAATACTATTTACTTAAATCGACACAGGGGGATTAGTGTAACTGGTAAATGTACTGTGGAAAAGCAGAAATGTCCTAAAGATGAAACCACATTTAAATTCACTGTATTTAGATTCTTATTTGATTTTGAATTAATTTCTGAGCAATCAAAGACATTTTCAAACACAATTTAATCTCACAATGTTAAATAAGGTAATCCTTCTCAGCCCCGGGGTGAGAGTCTCTCTGGTCGGGAATGGTTATTATTTTTGGTCTGTCACCGCTGAGGGTGGGCCGTGTGACAGACGGAACAGCTAATTGTGTGTTGTTGGGTCGGCGGTGGGGGGTGGAGTTGGTGGGTGGAGAAGGGGATGGGGGGGGGGGGGGAGGGTCAGCGGTGAGCGCCGCACGTCTCCACCTGTCGTGCTCCGGCGGCGGCGAGCATCAATCACAGGTGATTCACAGCCTCTGTTGACCAGGACACGCCCCCCTTTTTAACAAATCTCTACTGGGTGTGTTTGTAAACAATAAACAAATATAATAAAGGATGCTGCAGAACATAGCTATTCCCTCTCCCTCCCTCCCTCCCTCCTCTGTGTCTGCCTCTATTCAGATTCAGATGCACGGCTCGTCCTCTGAATCCATCTCTCAGTCCCACTTTCCCATCTCTCAATCTGCTTTACGCCCCACTCCTCTTCTCCTCTTCTCCCTTTGCTCTGTATCTTTCTTCCTCCATCTCCGGTCTGTCAGTCCCCCCCCATCACGTGTAATAAAAAGGTTTTTTTGATAGGTAATTAAGCAGAAGCCATAATGTGGCTCCATATGGAGGAGAGGGGACGAGTGGCTGTGGACCAGAGGGACTGACCCTCCATTCTGGACTGTGCAGGTACTTCAATGGTGGTTGGATTTTTATCAGTCACCTGAGACGGGAGGGTATTGTTGCCCAATCAACTCCGGGTCTCGATTGCTTTGTCTATTAGCGCTCACCAGAGTCGGCACGGCAACACAACTGGGATCCGTCCTCTGAGTAGGAGTCGATCAGACGAGGATTCAAAGGCAGGAATGTGCACGAGGAGGATTCAGATAAACAGCTGATGTTTTAATGAAGAGAGTTTGTCCTTAATGAGAAAATTCCGCCATTTGAAAAATGTGACGCCCACTCCTGTGAAATGACTGCAGGTGTAAAGAGGAGATCTCATTTTGGAACAGTGTAAAAGTAATTAGCTATTTGCTAATAACAACCCATTATGCTTTAAAAAATTCCAAACGGCACTTCTTTCCATCTCGTCAAATTACATAAATTCCACACAATCGTGCAATGATTAGCATCATTTCCATATTATCAATTTCAGATAAAACTCCTGGACTGTTACATCAAGCAACATTTCTCTGTGTTAGCGGCTCGCAGGGCTGAACGTGTTCTCTGATCCTGAGCCGGGGACAGATTGTGTTCCCATTAGAGTGACTGGGATCAATACAGTAAACCCCCCGGCCCACTTACTGAACATCTCTTTAAGGGCCAATGGAAGGGAGCTCGGGTGAGCATATAATAAGGAAGCCTGTGAGATCATTTCCTACCTGAGAATGTGCAAATTATATTTACAGGCACTAAGGAAACGTAGGTCTATAACCACGACCGCATCAGTGGCCATCCCGGCGCTAATAAGGTATCAGTGAGAAGCGGTTTAAAAATCAATGAGATCCAAGCTTTCTGAAAGTCAATTGTCAGTCTCTGTTATAGCCCAGTGTGTGTGTGTGTGTGTGTGTGTGTGTGTGTGTGTGTGTGTGTGTGTGTGTGTGTGTGTGTGTGTGTGTGTGTGTGTGATGTTGAGGCGCCTCAGCTATTCCCGTGAGTGGAGGCAGGATGAGAGGCGAAGGTGAGCCTGTAAGCTGTCTGCAGGAGGGTTGATGGAGGACTGTGGGGAGTCGGGGGGGGAAACGGGCGGCTGAGCTAATTAAAGCGAGATTTGTTGCTGTGACGAGAGGGCGGCCTCCCAGCTGCCGGGTACCGATGACCCAGTGGTCGACAGCGAGGCCGCCCCACCCATTACCCCGAGAGGGCGCCGGCCCATATGCTGGCTCCAGGTGGTGGTGGCGACCAGAGGAGCATCCATTGCTTTTCCCCAGAAGATAAAAAACTTTAAAAAAAGTGCAATTAAAGCCGTTCCTACAGGATAGAATGAGGTCGTTTACTGTGACTTATCTACCGTGAGCAGCTCTACGCTCCAAATGTCAACAAATGTAAGAAGCCGTGGTTATTGGGTTCTGGTCTCATATGACAAGGTTTTAATGATTCACACTCCTCAATGTCAGTTTCCACATCCTTTCCGGAGTCACATTTCCGGTTTCATGCCCCTTAACACCGGCAGAAACCACGGAAGATTTAGAAGAAGAGAATATGGACCGAATAGAAGAGCGTTTGGCAGAAGAGATCCGGAAGTATGACCACTTGTATAACGGAAGATATGGCACAAATTTATCCGCCAGAAAAAGGCTGTGAGGAGCCGCAGTGGCGATGTAAACAAACAGTCGACGACGACTGCCACACACAAAGAAGAGCCGACTTTGACAAAAAACATTACTCCGCCTAGTGGTCTGGCGGTGAATTGCTTTGCAACACGCGCAACCCTTGGAGAACCAGAAATTCAAACGAGTCCGTAGAAACAACTGTGTGAAAAGCTGAAGCCACAGTTCAGAAGCATGGGCCGGCCTTTAGTGAGGACGACTTCCCCAAACCCAAGTAATGTTTTACTTCCTTCTCAGGTGCTGTTTCCTTCCAGCACTCTACACCCCAGTGAAGTCCCCCCCCCCCCATCTGCACGGGGGGGTCCACCACAGGTTTGTGACAGCCGCTATCCACAGAGGCAGCTCATTCATCAGGGATCCCTACACTGTTATCAGCCAACAGCTTTGCATTGTTTGGCCTGCGCCGTGCTTACGTAATGGATTCTCTTTATTGGCGTGTATACTGCATCCTGTGAAACCGCTGAGCATCTCTGCAGCAAAAGGAGGAAAGAGCGAGTTTGCAAATACAATATATTGGACTGTACGGCCGGATGAAAATCAAATAACAAATATTATCTCCAGTGCGCACGGAGAACTGGGCGCTGTGTATTACACCCGGGCACGGAGAGTACGCCTGTACTTTATGTTTTTTTTCTAATTCCACAGTCACAGTGACTTCCCCCAATTCCACATACCAACAATCTTTTACACGCACTAACAAGCACTAATATAAAACTTCCTCTGTTTATTAACTGGTAATTGACTGGAGCTGGTGCTGACTCTCCCACTGCAGCTGTGCACTGCCTGAGGCCGGGGGGGCCCTGGAGCATCCGGGGCCACGTGGAGGAAACAGAGAGCCGACAAAATGCAGGGACTGAAATGAGTTTGTATCCATAATGGCAGGTTTTGGGACTCTGGACGCATTGTGTGCAATTTCAGTATCCGGAAAAACATAGGGTAGAACGTGAAGAGAGGACTCAGCTTTCTCTGCACCGACAATTTTTTTTATTGCTGACAGACAGAGAACATAAACAATTCCCTCCAACTTATCAACTGCAGCCGCCACAGTCCAAATGTGCCATGGCAACATATGTACGGTGCATGTGGAGGTAAAGCTCATCAGCCATGAACCAACCAGAGCAAAATAAATAGTCAGCTGTGTTTAGGTTACTACCACAAATCATTTTATATAAATAAGCCATATGAGGTACTTTAAATTATTTAATTGTATTGAATTATCTGCTTTGTTAATGAAGGTCTTGTGAAAGAGCGGCTGATTATAAAAGATTATTCGTCTTACTGCTCATTCTCATTTGAGATTTTTGTATTTGCATTTAAATTGTTTTGTTTGCTCAATGAACAACAATTTCCAGTGTCAGGTGAATTTTTTATTTGAAATAAAACAAAAACGGTCATTTTATTTTAACACATATCTTAAAAAAAAAAAAAAAAACAGAGAAACTAATCATTTTGCTACTTTTCAGAGGTGTAGCTAAATATAGTTATTTGTTGAATTTCATTTGGTTTTCACATCGCTACAATTTGTTGTTATACAAAACAGGCGAAATAAAATATAACTACAGATAAACAGAGAAAAATATTTGTTAAACCTTTTCAGAAATGTCAGGAGAATTTAAAATGCAACAGCACACGGAGGATAATCAGCCAGTGATCGAGAGGAGGATGAAGACGAGGGAGATCTCCCAGCAGAGTTACCATTACATGAGAGAAAGACCTGTGTGTGTGTGTGTGGGGGGGGGAACCTGGTGTGCACCCCCCACATATTACTGCCAGACGAGGAGGAGCAGAGACCCCGCCGCACCCCCGACAGCTCCTCAGTTTCAAATTTACTCAACACAATGAACTCCGTAATCTGTGTCCAGAGTTCTAAAGAGGTCTGTTAAATTTGATTGTGCGTCTGAAATGATAAGTAGTTCAAACCTCGCTATGAAATAAAGAAAATTGCCTCCTCTGTACCGCGATGGCTTCTCTCCTATAAGCCTGCATATTCAAAAAGAAGAAGGGAAAAAAAAAGAAGCCGGGTAAATTATTAAATTCCTGCTTGTCAATCAATTGCCCTTTGGAGGTTGAGGGTCGGTTTCGATTGAAATGGGTGAAACGTATCTGAGGCCGTCTTCGCCTCGGGCTGCAGGCGGACGGATGAGGAGTGGACGCTCGGTCAGTCAGAAATCACCCACATCCAGAGCTCTGCTATAGGTAACACACGCTTAACGAGCTCCTGGCATCACCGCTTCAGCTTCTGCTTCTGGTGAGTGACGTGTCTTTATGGATACATTCTGAAAGGATGCAGCAGTTTGTTATCCGTGCTCGGTCTTGGTTGCAGGAGACTAACAGGTACTGTAGGTCTGCTAGGAGGATTCTCCACGTCTATGACAAACTGGAACGTGTTTTGTGGCCGGTAGCTGAGTTACTGTCTTTTTACAAATTCGATTTTCTAAAAATGGCGACGTATACTAGATGCATACTTGTGTTTGGATGATACACCTACACAATTTGATCTAAAGAGCTAAGCGAGTATAAATAAGTAAATGTAAACTTTAAGACCACTGCGAAATAAGCACTATGAACATATTAACCCGCCGTGGAACCATATAATAAACTAATAACTTGAAAGTATTGTATGTGTATGTGCTTGCAACAAAGATTATCTGTAAACATGATCTATTAAAGGTAGGGTTGGTAATCCTGAATAATCCAAGCACATATCCCTGACTCTCTAAAAATGGCGACGTATACTAGATGCATACTTGTGTTTGGATGATACACCTACATAATTTCCTTTTTCTCTTTCAATTTCATCTTAAGAGGTAGGCGAGTATAAATAAGTAAATATAAACTGTACTAACACTGCGAAATAAGCACTATGAACATAATTACCCGCCGTGGCACCATATGTTAAACTATATAACTTGAATGTATTGTATGTGTATGTGCTCGCATCAAAGATTATCTGTAAACTTGATCTGTTAAAGGTAGCGTTGGTAATCCTGAATAATCCAAACACATATCCCTGACTCTCTAAAAATGGCAATGTATACTAGATACATACTTGTGTTTGGATGATACACCTACACAATTTGATCTAAAGAGCTAAGCGAGTATAAATAAGTAAATGTAAACTTTAAGACCACTGCGAAATAAGCACTATGAACATATTAACCCGCCGTGGAACCATATATTAAACTAATAACTTGAAAGTATTGTATGTGTATGTGCTTGCAACAAAAATTATCTGTAAACATGATCTATTAAAGGTAGGGTTGGTAATCCTGAATAAACCAGGCACACATCCCTGATTCTCTAAAAATGGAGACGTATACTAGATGCATACTTGTGTTTGGATGATACATCTAGACAATTTCCTTTTTCTCTTTCAATTTCAACTAAAGAGCTAAGCGAGTATAAATAAGTAAATATAAACTGTACGAACACTGCGAAATATGCACTATGAACATATTTACCCGCCGTGGCACCATATGTTAAACTATATAATTTAAATGTATTGTATGTGTATGTGCTCGCATCAAAGATTATCTGTAAACTTGATCTGTTAAAGGTAGCGTTGGTAATCCTGAATAATCCAAGCACATATCCCTGACTCTCTAAAAATGGCAATGTATACTAGATGCATACTTGTGTTTGGATGATACATTTAGACAATTTCCTTTTTTCTTTCAATTTCATCTGAAGAGGTAGGCGAGTATAAATAAGTAAATATAAACTGTACTAACACTGCGAAATAAGCACTATGAACATAATTACCTGCCGTGGCACCATATGTTAAACTTATAATTTGAATGTATGTGTAAGTGCTCGCAACAAAGATTATCTGTAAACATGATCTGTTATAAAGGTAGGGTTGGTAATCCTGAATAAACCAGGCACACACCCCACCCCCCCATCATCTGCCCTTTCCTTAAAGCTCCGTCCATATGAACACACGCAGCCGGTCAACTGCTAGAAGTTGACTTTTTACAAGACTCGCTAACTTATAAGATCGAAGAATCAACTTATCAACACAACTTTTACTTTACAGTTTGGTAATTGTCGTGTTTTCCTGTCAAAACTGTGATTGTTTGCAGATGTTTACTCGTGCTTCAACTTTGTTTCCTGTGCTACAGAAACCATGAACCTTTGTAGCCCCAGTGCCATGAAGCTAATGTAAAGCAATTAAGTCTAAACACCAGGCTTCATACAGTGAGTAACATTGACACACTGGTTGTGTTGCTGCTCCTGTGAAGTACAGGGAAAGCAAAGTGTTTGCTCGTCATCTGTTTTCCGACACATCGCACTCTCAGATGAAGTTAATACAAAAGGACAACAGGATCAAAGTTGAAACTTGCTGCTCGTGTCAGGATTTCATGAGCTCGGTGACACGACGCGATTTAAATTCCGCCGGCATCTACAGACGCAGATCAAAGGGCCAGGCACCTTCTGCGCTCGTGGGCATCACGCTCGGAAAATATTTGGAGACAATAAGATTAAACCATCTGCACCAGAGGGATGAAACGACGGCCTGATTGTTAACTCCACATCGGCCGGTATCAGGTCCTTTAGAGGTGGATCGGACTCGTGGCAGAAAGCATACGGCTATCAGCTTATTAAAACTGGCTCAGGACATTTCCCTCAATTTAATAACCAGGGTCTGTACAGTAACGATTCCGCCTCCCCTGGCCGTGCCACAGATCCTATCAGCAACAAGTGGAATGAAGTTGGAGCGGTTTTGCATATCTCTGCCCGAGAGCCACAGTCTGACATTGGTAGGACATCACAAACTCATATTCATGACTCGACTGAGATTTTCTCCCCGGTGCCCTTCACCGCTCCTAGCTGAGCGGCTGCTGCACGCCCGACAAATGTGATGCAAATTCGCTGTGTCGCTGTATCCTCTCTTCACACACACACACGGAGGGAGAGAGGGAGAAACGCACACACACACACACAGACACACACACATTGACTGACACACACACACACACACGGCAGACTCCTGCGGCCATGGCAGTTCCAGCTCTGGATGAAAGCAGCGTACTACCCCTGCATTAATGGGTTCAAAAGAGGACTAGGGGCCAAAACTTCTCTGTGTAGTCAATCACTTCCTCCATCTTCCCTTCTCCGCTGCCAGAACATCTGTACACGGCACCGACAAGCCTTGGGATGAGCCGTCCCTGCCCACCTCCGAGAGAGAAACCAACACAACTGTTTGTCAACACAGGGTCTGAGATGAAACCCTGGGCACGGGAGTAGACAAGACTTTCTCTAATCCTTAATATCAGATGGCAGGAACATGCAGAACAAAGGCGGCGCCCGTGCCAGCTCGCTCCTCGCCACGAGGCGGCTGAAGCTGCTGGTGCCAGAGAAACTCGGCACATCAAGGAGTACCTCCCCAATCTGAATCTGCCCCTTGCAATCCTTGGATCCTTCTTCTGCGGTGGCCTGTTTGGCACGACATGAGACGAGCGCAAATCACAACTGTTCACAAATACTAATCTGGTTATTCAAACGCCACGTTCCAGGGCCCTTGTCTCAAGCCTGGATATCACCATTTTTAAAACGTTGGACATGATATAACCGTCTTTTACGGATCAATCGTAGATTTTTGTCTTTCATGACCAAAGATGACATCAGCTCCAAAATACAGCAATTTAAATTGAGCGGAAACACTTTTTTCTGAATTGCATACGAGCTGAATGGAAAGTTAACATTTGCAGCTACTCTAAATTAGAGCAGGAGGAAGAGATTTACTGTCCCTAACTCTCTGAGCAGTGGCCAGGGACGGTAAAAAGAAGGAGCATCCAGAGAGGTATAGGTGGTAAATACAGAGAGGACGTTTCACTGCAACAGAAACGACTGCTTTGGCACAATAGGAAATCAAAGAAGAGAGAGAGAGAGAGAGAGAGAGAGAGAGAGAGAGAGAGAGAGAGAGCTTTCCTCCCCTTTCTTCTGAGTTAATGCTGTTTTTTGCCTATCGTCCTCTCCACATTGATGTATAGTCACAGCGGGAGAATGCGACCGAATTACCGCATTTAGCAGATCTGCAGGATTTCCCCCTCTGGGTGCATAATTTGTTTCTGCATGCTATCTCGACAAGTACAGAGTGAGTGGGAGAAAAAAAAAACCAGGGCCAGAGGAGGACTCGAGTCTGGGGCTTTACTCGAGTGTCTCTGATTCCCTGTAATTAGTATGTTAACTGTCACAGCAACCCATCAGGCCCTCTGCACATGACCTCGCTGTCAAGCCGTGGGTGTGGCGACCCCGTTTATGCAGATTCAGGCGTCGCACTGCCCTCTAGTGGCAGGGAGAGCGATGGAGACGAGAAGAACATACAGCAAGTAAGTCAGTTATGTTAGAAAATATCCAGACTGGGGAGTTTTTGTAGACGTTTGCTGTGAAATCCAGACTCCGGGTTACAAAAATCCACCACCTTGATCCTGTCATCCATCCATCCATCCGTCCTCTGAGGGTCACGGGCGACTGGAGCTAATCCTGGCTGACATTGGGCGAGAGGCGGCGCACGGCCTGGACTTGTCGCCAGTCCATCACCGGGCCGACAACCCTCCACGCTCACATTCACACCTACCGGGGCTAATACCAGATACCAATTACCTGCATGTCTTTGGACTGTGAGAGAGGAGGAACCTTGAGGAAACACTCGCAGACACGTGGAGATTTCCCAGAACCTTGTTACTGCGACAGTGCTCGCCCGCTGCACCACCGCGCCGCCTGGATCTCAGCGTTAAGACACAAATTAAAATTCCCAAACCCAAACAACACAGCTGTTTATTAAATTAAATAAAAGCTGAGGTAGTCAGGATGTAATGACGACTTCACTCGATTAGAATTCCCCCCTAAATATTGGAGCTACTTTTTTAATGCTCCTATATTTTCACTTCACTACACACACACACACACAGACACACACACAGACACACACACACACACACACAGAAACAACTTTGCTGCCTAAGCTGGCAGCAAATCCAGTGTTCCTGTCTTGGCCAATACGGAGCAGTGATAAAAGGCTGTACTATTGGCAAGCATGACAACCATTCATAATGCACCTCCACACTCTCACGTTGTTAGGAACACTTTAGGGCATTTGGAACAATACGACTTCTGTTTCATAAAAGATTAGAACAGAAATCCGTAAAAAAATAAAATATGACTAATAATCTCTGAACCCTACATTTTCTTCTCCAGCTGCTTTTTAAAAATGATGAAAAACAAGTCAAAGAATCCACCTCCTGTTAGTATGTAATCAATATTCACACCAGCAGTGCCCACCCACAACATTTACTGTTCTGCCTCTGTGGGTCTTGCATCTTTGTTTTGCTGCCGACATCGAACTTAAAAATATCGCAAAAGGGAGGCGGAGCATCTGGCAGGAAAAGGAACTTTAATAAACCCGACTGCCGATGCCTCTGTCGCCCGGCAGAGCGGAGATCCAGATCTACGGAGAGGGTCTGACCTCGGAACACTCCTGGAACATTAACCCAAATGTTGGAAAGCGTCACGAGTCCCTCAGAGTTGTTTGACTCCTGCCCTGACCTCTGAGCTCGGTCGCTCTCTGATCCACAGCGTTGAGCATTCAGAGCTCGTGTGCTGTCACTGCCCTCTGTGTCTGTGACAGGGACACGTCCGGTGCGTTTGGTTTTTCTGAGCCGAGCCGCGACAGCCAGAATCTTCCCGAGCTGCATCAGCTCCAGCGACAGGTCGGGTCCAGGCTTCAAAAAAACAGAGAGATTCGATTGACACTTCCTCCTGCAGCCAAGCGTCCTGCACGCCACGAGCTTGGAGCTCAGATGACAAGCAGCAGTGGGTCTGTATTCTGGAGGGAGCCGGGCTGCGTGTTTACCAAGCTCTCATGTTCCTCCGAAATTCACAACTAAATTCGAGGCAAGTTATTTTCCTCCGAGTGAGGCTCTCCGAACAAACACTGCTCAATAAATAAAAATTGATCTGGGGGGGGGGGGGGGGCATGGTATACTGAATTCCACGTTAACCACATCTCTGCAGATGGACGCTTAAAAAAAACTAGCAGAACAATTTGCCAGAACATGGAAATGTGCTGGTTTCCAAGCATTTGATATTCCCGACAGCAGCTGTTGATTTTGGATTTACTGTAAATGCCACGTTCGCTTCTGCTCCACATTCTACAAAAATAAAAAAACTGGATATTTGTTGAGCTTCCAATGCATTAAAATGTGCTGTAAAAAAAATCCTGCAGTGCAAACAAAGCTAATCAACCACCAGGCTTGGAGCTCGTGCTGCCTTCATGGACATGCATCACTTTGCCGGGTCCAAATTGAAGAGAGCTAGAAAACACATTTTTTTGCCACGACTCCCAAATTAAGACGCTGGTGGGTTGCCACTGATGGAATATTCCAGCATCATTTGTGGAAACGATAATGAAGCGCACGCAGCCAAATAGAGCAGCGGAGCACCCCCCCCCGTACAGTTGGTCATCATCATGACTCATTTGGCCCTGATGGCCACAGAAAAGCCTGCGTGCTGTAGATTACATTTCTAATAAGCCCCCCTGGGGGAGGGTGGGAGAGAAAACGGGTCCTGATGACGATCAGGTCAGGGAGGAGAATGATGTGCTCTTTCCAAAAGAGCCTCTCCAGCCGTGGTGCATCCAGCTGTTTGTGTTTTTCCGTCTGCCAGAAGGATATTAACTGCGGAGCGGGAAAGAAGAGGCGCCGCACCTCGGGTGGACATGTGGCCAGGGCGACCTTTTAATCCATGCTGTGGCATCTTGTCTCCACAAATCAGAGAGGTGGCTGCTCTTGTGAAAGGTAGCAAACAACCTTCAAGAAGAAGAATTCCAAAAAAAAAAACGGCGAGGGTGTACATTCTGAAAGGTGTTAATTTGATGACTTGCCTTTTAAAAAAAGCGATAACATACACTGTCTAAAAGAGGGAGAGGAGATGAATCATCAGAGAGGCGTTGCATCAGGGGAAGGCCACCTTTTTGTCCTTCTCCCTTTTTTAATCCATATTTCATAACATGCCGTCCCCGGCAGCCTTCACACTGAACCTCCCCCCCGCCCACCTCTTGGCTGTGGGAGCTCGGAGTCATTATGTTTGTAAATCAGTCTTTCACCAGACAAAATGTAGCCGTGAACGCCGTGTGCTCGCCGCTGCTCCACAAGCTCATTCTCTCACTTTCATGTGGCAAACTGAATACACACGGGCCTGCTCTCTTATCACTCCATCAGCGGGGGGGAAGATGGATGACCAGGCGAGTGAAAGGGACACGCACAACATGCCCCAGAAGCACCAGCCAACCCAGTAAACAAGCCCGGACCCCAGTGACCCAGTACAGTGTAATTGTACTGCATGACAGACAGAGATGACCTACAACGCGTTTGATGGATTTCCAGACGGAATAACAAGACTTTCCAAAAGGGAAAAAAACACATTAACACATTAAAAATGAAGTAAATAAGGAATTATGATGATCTGTGTGATCTGTGTAAACTAGTGGTGTGTATTAGCGGTAAGACGTGTGCAAGCGTTGCAGGTTTTTTTCCCCGAGCGGAGACACAGAAGCTAATCCTCTCAGAGAAAGAGAAGGGAAGCTAACCCCCGATGCAGCCCACGAACCCCATCCCCAGTTTGTCATTCTGCACTTCAAAGCATACATGATGAAATCCCCCAAGGTATTATAAGAGCTCTGGCAAAGCAGCCATCCTCAAACCCTGTCCTGGCCCTAATGCCTCATAAATGGAGTCTGGAAACATGTCCCCGTACTATTTCTAACGTCTTTGTATTCTTGGATCTTTAAGAACCTTTTAGAGTTGCAGAGGAAGGAGAAGAAGGAGATATGAGGCGTTTGCGAGTCATTATGCACCCGAGGGATTCCAGTCCCTGCACTGTGAGAATCCTGCACATCCAGTATGCACCAGCAACTCGTTCACAGCGGCTGGATCGGTGCAGGAACCCGGCATCGATCGCCTTCGGAGCTTTGCTGAATGAGCAGTTGTGGAGAAAACACAGTGCACGGAAAATAAATGTGTCCTACATTGAGAAAAGCACGTAATTCAAGTCATTCAGTTCTCAATGCACTATGTGACGCCATCCGATGGCCGTTGTTATACAGCACGCTGAGCTGTCACATTATGGCCTTTCATAAATACATCCATTACTGGTCTGCAGGCTTCAGGAGAACAACGCCTGCGGGACGGACTTGAAAATAAATGGCTGATAAAACTCTGTGAGGCTCAGAGTCACAGAGAGAGATGGAGGGAGCACGTTGTCCAGATGAGTTCCAGATATCACTCAGTGTCAAAACCATCAACAACTGCAATCCATGCTGATCCAATACCTTTATTTAAGAATTATATAAATTAAATATATGTATATAAATATAAAACATATATATAAATCAAAAAGTAACAATCCATGCTGATCCAATACCTTTATTTAAGAATTATATAAATTAAATATATATATAAATATAAAACATATATAAATCAAAAAGTAACAATCCATGCTGATCCAATGCCTTTATTTAAGAATTATATAAATTAAATATATATATATAAATATAAAAAACATATAAATCAAAAAGTAACAATCCATGCTGATCCAATACCTTTATTTAAGAATTATATAAATTAAATATATATATATAAATATAAAAAACATATAAATCAAAAAGTAATAATCCATGCAAACGAACGTGTTTTTTGATGTAAACTAATTTAAGTATTCTTCAATTCAGCTATTACCACGGACAAGTGTCATACAAGTTGGAGGACACAAGCTATCTATTATTTCCATTTGTTGCTTAAAGGTTTAAAGATGGACGACACGACAGCTCCCTGAATGTGAAGCCAAAATATCTCAATCGCCCCCTGGTGGCTGGCTGCAGTATAGGTCGCAACCCATGCCTCCTCCATGTTAGCAAAAATGGGTCAAATAAATTTCTTATTAATGTCATTTGAAGATGTTGTGGAACATTTGGTATTAAGTAGTTATTGGATGGGCGACTCCACTCCACAATCACTGCTGTGCAGACTCAAGATGGCTGCACCGGTCTCTGTGATATCTCGGCTTCAAATCTGCACATTTGGAGGAAGTAGAGACACGTCGTCCATCTTCGTATTCAGTCGTTAGCTGTGCCATTTAACAGCTGATTCACCCGTATGGAAATGTGGTTCATCTGCTAAAGCATCTCCTATTAATCCGTTAACTCCGGCACCTCTCACGGTCCCACAGGGCCGACTGCCAGACCTGCCCTGTTTCATCTTCCAACAGACAGGGTGTGCGCTGACTCTTTAAACAACGGCCATCGGGACGGGGATTGTCTATTGACCGCGATAGCCCAGGATTCTGTGTGTGTGTGTGTGTAAGAGAGAGAGAGAGAAAGAATGAAAGAGATAAATTGAGCCGAGTCAGTCGGCCCTGCTGTTCTCTCTCAGCAGACTTGTGATTTTATCTCCGGTGCCTAACCAGTTCTCCCAGTTCGTCCAGTTCACCCAGGCCTGGCTCCTGAGTGGACCGGGCCAGCATGGGGGGGGGTTGAGCTCCCTCAGGTGACCTGCGCATGTTGTTCATGCTACGCTGCTTTGGAACTTTATTTCGTGCAGGAGATGGCTTCGGCCCCTTCGGCCACATCTCTTTTTAATCTGGGATTTCGGGTCTTTTTTTTTTTTTTTTTTTCTCGCCTCCTTTTCTTCATCCTTTCTCCTCACTGTAACTCAGACTGCCAAGAGAAGCTGCGGGAGCTGGAGAAAGAGATGCCGCGGAGCTTTGGCACTGAGAGGCGTGTGTGTGTCCCAGAGGCGGAGATGGAGACACAGAGAGGGAGAAGGGCTGCTGCCGAGTTAAGCCCCTAATCACAGTCTGCTCTGCATGAAGGACTTAAAGTCACTCCATTTAATGCCACCTTCTCTTTAGTGCAAAAACGGGGAGAGAAATACTCCTGCTTACCTCCTCGGCTTTCTGATACCTAGGCCCAAGCTCCTATCACGCAACAATTCATGTGATGCATTAAAGTAATCACAAACATATACAGGGAAACATGCAAACTAAGCACATACATAAGCTGCAGTGCTGAAGTCTGGACCTTTTCCTGGAGTTTTTTCCAGAAGGGCTGCAAACGTCTAAGTTAGTTGCTCCTGAACTTTTCCTTCCAGCTCCCTGTTAAAATATCCAAGTTGAGCCTGTGTGAGAATACAGCAATGTCCGGAAGATTCACAGCGAACCAGGAGGGGGCGTATTGATGTCGACGGAAGCAAATCATAAAAAAAATCTGATTTAAGAATACGAATATATATCAGAAAAAGAGGTGCTATACATTTTAAAGGCACGTCAACTTAGAAATAGGAGATTCGAGAGCATTTCACGATGCTGGTGTCTGAATTTATACATCACGCCCTGCCTCCTGCTGCTCGACTCAGGCGCCCCCCCTCCCTCACCACAGCTCCTCTTGAACATGTGTGACCCGCACAATCTCCTGCTGCATTCTTGTGAAAAGGAAAACTCCAGAAAATGTCCATGGGCCCAGTTTTTCAGACATTTTCTGGAGCTCATGTCTAAAAACCGACTTTAAAAACCAACAGCCATGAGATCAATGAATGTTTCCCTCTCTCTCACATTAGCCTGAACGTTAAAAACCACAACATACATGCTCAAAGCCAAGTGAAACAGTTCATGGCCAAGTGAAACAGTTCATGGCGAACCACATTCGTGACTGACACGGCCGGCGTGCCCCCCCGCCCGTGTGCTCAGGTGCCTCATCTGTTTGTATGTGAGAGGTGGAGAATACCATCAGATCCTCGGAGACCACCGGCTCCCACCGGCTCTCAATATATTAATTGACTTGGCTCCGCTTCCAGCCAGGTGTAACACACTTTCTGCAGAACGCTCCAGAACTTTCAGGCGAGATCTTCTGGGAAATTCCCACCTGCCGTGTCGGAGCTTCACTTTCCCTCCGCTGCCTCTCCTCGGCTGGCAGACTCCGGGATGGCGTATAGGTCTTAATCTAATGTCGGGAGCATTGATTTATGCTTGGGTGTCCCACAGCCATTAAGATAATTGCATGATCACTTTATAACACCCTCATAATTTGGCTCCCCCCTCACTCCGACAGCCCGGCTCAGAAAGACCCGTAACCACATTATGGTGTTATAAAATGTGGTTGGAAATATTATCTCTCAACCCCTTTGCAAATTGATCTCAAACCATTTCCTCTGAATAAACCCTTTTAGTCGCTCTCTCACCTTTGCCGACCACTTGATCTATCGGAGGCTTCCAGAACTTAACAGCTCGTATCGATTGAGATCCTTTCCTCCGGCATCTTGAGGGGATGCTCTGGTGTCACCTTGTGATTCTAATAGTCTGGGTACTTTTGAGTGAGATCAGCACTGAGACAATGTATTTTTAGCCGCTGGGGGCAAAGCATCTGCACTTTGATTGCATTTAATTCGAAAAAACGACGGGAGTAATTGGCAAAATGATCTCTGTCGACACAAATCTCCGTGAAAATAAAGATCCCGACTTTGCTGTGGGCGAAGGAGAAGTTTGCTTCAGTGAAAGTCAAATTGCTCCGACTCTCTGGGAGGCGCTCGGCTTCCTGAGCATGAACATTGAACACAGATGAAGTTCAAGTTATAAAAGGTGCAGTAATTAAAATGTTCTGCTTAAAAGAGACATGTTATAGTCATTCATAATATTTAATGGGGTTATTACTTGAAAAGGTTTAGACGTGTAGGAAATATCCGCCACTCTAACAACAAGTTCAACAGGCAAAAAAAGGTTTTGACCTATGACCTTCAAATTGTAATCAGGTCATCTTTGTGTCGTTGTGTATTTCTGTCCCAATGGTAATGAAATTCCCTATGTGTGTGTTACTGAGATATCACATTCACAAGAACACAAGGTCACTGTGACCTTGACCTTTGGCCTTTGACCACCAAAGTTGAATCAGTTCATCTTTGAATCCAAGGGAAGGTTTGTACAGAATTTGAAACTATTCCCAGCAGGTATTCTGGAGATGTTGCGTTCACATGGCAACCATCGGCTCTTGCCCGTGCGGACCCATAAACATTGAAAAAGCTCAACAGTCTTCCTCTTAATCAATTCCAATGTATGTTCTGGTGAAAACGTCATGTTATCATAATCATGTATCATCATAAAAAAGAGGAAGTACAATGTCTTGTGCACCAAGTTTGATTTCTGCAATGATTCATGATAAAAAAAGCTACATTCCTTTGTACTTCACCACGGTGAGTCATGGTGAGTCATGTTTTATGTCATGAATTAACATTGTTTATTTTTACACTTACATATTGACTTCTGCATTCAAATGATACAATTTGGTTTTGCATTACACGTATAAACTAAGATATATCCTGTAATGTTTTGATCCGAGCTGAGACCAGATGTAGTGTTAAAGATTAATGAGCTGGTAAAGAATTGATGGGACTTTCTTCTTAGATGCGATACCTTGATTTACTGATTGGTCCCACTGTGCTACATTCCTATTTGATTTATATGAGGGCTGATTGACAGGTTCATGGCCGCAGGAAGACAGAATCAGTCATAGATAAAGATTTACACATTTATCTTAAAGGATCAGTGTGCAGAACTTAGTGACATCTAGTGGTGAAGTTGCATGTTGCAGCTGAATACCCCTGGTAGAGAACCTGTGGCAAACTTCATTGTCATAAAAACTGAAAAGGTGTTAAGTTAAACTAAATTAGTATTTTCATTGTGTATTTTTTGTCCTTGAATTTATGTTGTAATCATATCTTAGCAATTTTTGTGACATTTGTATTATTTATTGTCATTTTATGCTGCCATATGTTCAGGTTGGGGAAGGTTCTTGTATGTAATTTGATGTAAATGTATAAAACTGTATAAAACCAATAAATATATGTTTAAAAAAAAAAAAGGTGTTAAGTTTGTCCAGTCAGGGCTACTGTAAAAAAGAAAATGGCTGCCTCCGTGGAGAGAACTGGTCCTGATGTAAATATATGTGTCTAAATATAAAGAGCTCATTCTAGGGTTTAGAAAAAGATCATTTGTACAATTTTAAATGAAACACACCAGTGAAAACATCACTAGGATTATTTTATATTATATTTCTACCTATAGATCCTTTTCACCTTTAATCTGCTTACATGTGCATAGAACACATTTCAAACCTGTGCTCTTTATAAAGAAAAGATCTCTGTCACAGTGTCACAGTTTTATTTTTACCTTTCTCTCTGGTGACTTGGTGGCGAAGACGGGCATGTGACAGGAGAGCAGCGGACACCAGAGCGGCGCCTTCGTCTTCCCCTCGTCTTCTCCGTACAACCAGCCCGGTGAATTCTCCTCTCCTGAGAGAGAGAGAGAGAGAGAGAGAGAGAGAGAGAGAGAGAGAGAGAGAGAGAGAGAGAGAGAGAAAAGAGAGACTTTTTCATTTCCTCTCTCGAAGGTGGATCTATGTTAATGTCGTTATCCTTCACCGCCTTGTTTTATTGACACGCACCGACTGAATAAAGCTCACACTCACATCTCCTTCAACAAGACAGAAACCAAGGAAAAAAGAGGAAGGACATTTCTCTCCCTCTATTATGTGATATGAACAGCGTTATTAGCATGTGAATAATATAATCAGCTGGAGGCCTATTCCCTGATGTAGGAGGCGAGGCCAGACTCTGCCAACACAGGAACTCAGCAGGGATGAAACCTGCACTTAATCAACAGTGAGACTTGGTCCCGGCAGGAAAACACACAAGTAGGATCTGAGTTATAATAATGGGTCCGGCTGTTTGTTGCAAACATCTCGCGGCTCTACAACAGGTGCACCCCCGACAAGGCACCGGGCAAATCTTGCCAAACCGATCCCACTATGTAATTTTGCGATCATCAATTTCAATTTACAGAGAGTAAATTGTGCATGAAATTCAACAGCTTGCAAAAATTTTGCCTGCATACGTTTCCATTGGCACGAGTTGCCTGTTACCTGCACTGTGTCTCCCAGGCTTCCCAGTCACATTAGATGTATTTGCATTGGTCTATTTCAGAGTTTGTTTTTAAAGGAACAAAGTTTGTTGACTATTTCTTTGCATGTATGAGTTTGCACTGAATGACGGCACCCAAGGTTGTTTGAGTGATTCCATTCATCCGGTTTTGGCCACACAGACAAATGTACCTTAACAATTTAAGCAGCTCCTTATTGAATTAGTGAAATTACAAAAATGTGTCATCGCTCTCAGAAGTCGTCGGAAATTCTCATCACATTCAAAGCTTGAGTGCATTTGAATAAAATACAGCCGGGGTCCTTCAGAGCAAGGAGCTGAAACAATGATCAAGGACAGGAATGAGTGAGCTGCTTCTGTTCAAAACTTTCAATGACTTTTCCTTTTTGTGTTTGTTTGCTGTTGATTTTCTCTCTCATCTGTTTTTTAACCTTGTGAGCACCATCTCCGTTCTATCCTCAAAAACATTTGTAAACAAAACCAAGTGTCTTCATGCCTACACCAGTTGAGATGCAGGAAATAAAAAATATACTTTGATTTTGTATTCACCAAAAGATTAGAGGAGAATAAAACATTTCAGGAAAATACGTTTTTCAGGACGAGATACAAGACATTTTTCAAGAGATACTTAATCTGATTTATATAAAATTCATAAAATGGTTGGATATTGCACAATTTATGCAGTGAATACAAATAAATACACATACTCAAGTTAAAGTACCACATTACCTTTTCTACCTCAGTTAAAGTAAGAAAATACCTGATTTTAACTATTAAAATTAAAAGTATTTGCTGTAGAAAACTTGAAAAGTACCTGAAAACAAATCTACTTAAGTAAAAATGAAAAATGAATGAAAAATGCACTTAAGTACAGTAACTGAGTACTTGTACTTTGTTACATCCCACCACCGACTTTAACTATAACACATTTAACATCTTCTCACAGAGTCCTGCTCAGAGCAAGGTCACCGCGGAGAATGGAGCAGATAATTATAAGGTTTTTAAAAAACAGTCATTTATATTTTCAGCCATTGTGGCATGTTCTTTAATAATTACTTTTGAGGAGGTGGGGGGGCGTGGTGGAGTTTTGGCCCCGTGGGCTGCCCGCCCCTCAGTGACTCCCTCCCAGGATATGAGGGAGGTGTGAGGTCACGGACTAAAGGACTTGAATCGCAGCCAGATCGCTGCAGGTGGGGAACGGGAGGTCCAGCGGTTTCCTTTACACCCCGAGCAATCGTCAACTTTCATCAGTTAATTAATACATTAGCTAAAATAATGTTCCGCTTGGGCATGCTGGGCGTGGATCTAAAGGAATGGGACGCGTGGTGAGATGGAAGGAGGTGAGGACACACACTGGCCTTCTTCACCTTCAGTCTTTGCCACAGAGTGGTGAGGATGAATAACAATGAAGAAATGATAAGCACGGACCTTCATTTAAACTGGCATCAAATTGGGACATGCACCTCACACACACACACACACACACACACATCTCATTTGTGAATGTGTTTGCATCCTTTTCACCTCTAAACACAGGAGCCATAACATTCAGGAGGTGTAAATAAGCCACATTCCTCATCAATGTCGGAAGAATCCATCACTTTCCAGGTTATTTTTCAGTCGTAAATTTGCAGCTTGGCGTAAATTTTCCGAAAACAACTAAAAAACTTGATATTTATGACGTTGACTCAGGTGCACGGGCTCATCTCCTCCTGAAATAGTAGCTGAATCCATCACTCTTTCATTTCGATGGCGTTAAACTGACTGTAGTAAAAAACGGAAGAGCTCACCGACAACATTTCTATTTCACGTGTTTACTCCCGAGTTTCTCTCCGGTCTCGAGTCCGGCGAGCTGTGATTCATACAAGATTCACATCGTGTTGCATTTACCACTAATAGGAGTTACACAGACTAGGGGGTAAAAAAAAAAAAACAGTTGCATAAGGGTGATTACAAGCCGGGGCCGAGGACATGCGACTTACTGTGGCTTCCGATATCTACCAATTAGTGTCAGCAAAGTGCAGGGAAGTCACAGAAGCCAGCAGCCAGATGACATAATAAGAATCAAAACCATGTTATCATTAAATCGCTGTATTACAGATGCAAGGAACTGGTTGTTCTTACATATCATTGGTCTATTATGGAAATAAAAAGTTGGGATATTGATTCAACTTGTATTTTATACTTTCTTCTAGGACAGCGTATTAGAAGTAATCTCAAAACCAGGGCAGTTGTGTAACTTTTGATTTACAAAGCAACGGAAGGACATCGTCAGTTACATCATCAGGCAATTAAAAGGGGATTTGTTATCACCCGTGTCTATTTGTTTGTTGTTTTATTTGTTTGTCGGCAGGATGACACAAAAACTACTGAATGGATGTTTCACAAAACATGAACCAAGAATGAACCCGTTACATTTTGGTGCAGATCCAGACAAAGGCGGAGATCCAGGAGTTTGTTATATCACCGTCTGAAACTTTGCGTGTTTTCACAAATAATTCATGGATCTTAAAGTTAAAACATCAGACTGATGATTGAGTGCAATATGATGCAGATCCTGACAAAATTATGGATTTAGTGGATCCAAATAGGGTGTAATACTGGGAGAAGATCCTTTCAGCCACTGTACGGTAACAAGTGGGAATAGAAACCAGTCACTGCCACCAATGTGCAAATGAGATAATCTAGATTAATCAACAGTTAATATTCCTCCTTAACAGAGGGATGTGCTTAACCTGGTGCCATTCAACATTTATTTCCTCAAGCGTCACAAACGCCTCACGTTAACCTGCTCGACTCCCCCCCCAACACACACAAGTAGCTCACCTCCAGCCGTCTACAGCTTCACTCGACCCCTGTCACGTCCTGAGTCATGTGCATCAGCTGACCTCGCTGTAGCCGAGGACACAAAAACACATTCCTATTGACCGAGGAACCTTGTCCTCCGCAGCGAGAGACACACACACCTGGAAACATCGATAGGAAAACCACTCGATGAACTGTGAGTGCTGCTGTCATTTCACTGTTTATGGACAAATGCTCTCACACACACACACTCACACACACACACACACACACACACACACACACACACTCACACCAGCACACCATCAGCTGGGCTTGATCACAACATCACCTGGGAATCCTCCACACTGAGGTAAACATTGAATCAATCACACTTGCCTGCATGTAACTGCTAGAATGTGCAGAGCTCTCTAAATACATGCTCAACCGGCCCCTTTCCCCCTAGAGGTCAACGGGAGAAGAGTCAGGATCCACTTTGAACTTCTACAGTTTTTACGCGATGCCTAATAAAAGTGGATCTACACTGTGGAATACGCAGTTGCTGCATGGATGCATTGCACGAGAAAGACTGACAGGGAGATTAGTGCAGTGCTTCCCAGCCGGAGGTGTGCGTTTCCCCGGAGGTGCTTCTGCAGCTGCCAGGGAAAAAAGGCTGTAAAGCAACTCAGCTGGAAAAATAAAAAACTAAGAAGTAGTACTAAAAAAGTAGTTTTTAAAAGTTAACTTCTCAAAAAAAAAATCCACTTAATTGTGTTGAAGAGCAAAACGAACGCACAAGCACCGTTTCTAATTGGCTATAAGAGTTAAACTAGCAGATATGATAATCCCAGTCTGAGCTGCAGCACCTGAACTCATCGTTCTGGTTGAAGAGTGCATGGGAACTCATCAGCGGGAAAGTGGAGAGGCTGAAATAGAATAAAAGTGCTAAAAATAAAAGTGGTGTCGGGCCCATGTGGTATCATGCTGTTGACAATGTGCCAAACCGTGTGAGGAGAGACAGAAGCTACGCATCAACAGTTCCAGGATCAGGTTTTGCCTGGATGACCTTCTGTGGAACGAGTGATGTCTGTGAAGAGGCCGATGGGAACGAGCTGTGGCGTCGGATTAGAGGAAAGGTTTGTGAACCGGAACAAATAGAAACTGCATCATCAAGTGAAACTTTTTATTCCTAAAATGCAGAAACAAACGCCAGCGGACAAACAGGAAGTAAGATTCACACGAATCCAGAGCTGTGGTCATTTCAGCGTCAATGTTCCCAGCAGATGAATCTCCTGACGTGATGGTGAACACTGTTTCATAACTTCTTCCACAGGTCTGATTGTAATGTGTCATTTCAATCAAAGCTAATATTTCTCATAACCACTGGCAATCACAGCGGAGGGAAACCGAGGCGGCGCTCAGCACGGACAACACCCACCAAGCGTTTATAAAATCATGTAAGTGTTGCTATTGTGGTCGATGGGTTTCTATACGTGTGTAATACTTCAAAATTCTCTCAATGTTTCAGTCTGTGCTTTTGTCTTTCTTCAATTGATGCAAACACCAAGCACCGGCTTTTGTGTTTGTAGAGAACTTTACTTTTCTGAGCACTGCCTTTTTTATACGACTGGGTTCAATTACACAATGATAGGCCACACTAGTGTTGTCACGATACCAAAATTATGACTTCGATTCTATACCTGCCAAAATATCACGATACTCGATACTTTCGATACGATACCACAAATACGATACGATACTGGTATATTTATCTATGAAAGTAATAAATAAAACATCTGTAGGGTTCCCTTTTTTACAAGCTTGTTCCTGCCCAGCTTTTTGAACACTTAACAAATGGTATTCACATTAGTATTAGCCTACAGCAAGATATTAATGAAAACTACATGGTGGCATCATAGCATTGATTATATACGGCTATGCAGGCCTAGCCCCGCCCCTCGCAGTCAATGCATTCAGGCAGCGTGACAGGGGGCGGAGCAGTGACTGCGCTCTGACTGCTGCTATTTTAATAAAGTACCGGTACTAAAAATATGCTAAACCGTATCGTTTTTAACGTAATGGTACCGCGGTACCTTTCTAGTACCGGTACACCGTGCAACACTAGGTCACACCCACCAAACGAGATGAATTATGACTCGAATTATGAGTAAGATTCACACTAATCCAGAGCTGTGGTCATTTCAGCTTCAATGTTCCCAGGGAATTAATCTCCTGACGTGATGGTGAACACTGTTTCATAACTTCTTCCACAGGTCTGATTGTAATGTGTCATTTCAATCAAAGCTAATATTTCTCATAACCACTGGCAATCACAGCGGAGGGAAACCGAGGCGGCGCTCAGCACGGACAACACCCACCAAGCGTTTATAAAATCATGTAAGTGTTGCTATTGTGGTCGATGGGTTTCTATACGTGTGTAATACTTCAAAATTCTCTTGATGCTTCAGTCTCTGCTTTTGTCTTTCGTCAATTGATGCAAACACCTGTTGTGTAGGTTAAGCATATGGATGTGCTGTGCTAATGCTATCCAGCAACTCACTGGTTTAGCTGAGGTATAACATAGGAAGATACTACTAGATGTTTAAATAGGCCTGATTCAAGATAAATTGAGAACTCAATAGAACTTGTTATAATTCTGTTGTAGTGATATAACAGATAACTCAAATAGAAACTAAACAATAATATTAAGGTACAGTTTAAAAAACAATTTAAACAGGAGTCAAAATAGAATTGATAAAACCAAAAATAGGAAATGGTAAATCTTTTCTTTTCCTACAAGAAGAAGATTGAACTTGAATTTAATTATTCTTATATAAAAGAAACCGGCATTTCAACTAACTATTGTCTGTGGTGTGTTCACTATATTTATATTTCCACTGTTTAACTATTTTATTGCTCCTACGAACCTAGGAACTGGTCCTGTTAACCTACTTAACTGCAACTAGTAGGAAGTGTTACATAAAATTGGCACAACAGCACCGGCTTTTGTATATTTGTAGAGAACTTTACTTTCTGAGCACTGCCTTTTTAAATACGACTGGGTTAAATTACACGATGATAGGCCACACCCACCAAATGAGATGAATTATGACTCTAATTATGACGGCGCAAACGGATTCAAGCTAAAAGGTCAACGTCATTCAAATTGGTAACTGTGGCAAAATGGTGTCAAATGTTGTGCAATTAGTAGGGATGGGGGGAAAAATCGATTCAGTTACAAACCGCGATTCTTGTTAATGACGATTTTAAATCGCCATGCTGCCTCCCAAATCGATTTTTAAAAAATAAAATATTTAAAAAAAATATATATTAAAAAAAAAACAACATATATATTAATTGTTTTTTTACGGGGGAGATATAGCCTACTTTTTGTTTATTTCAAAGTTGATATTTTAAGTAAACTTTTATTCATTCTAATTAATTTACCTTTTATTTATTGTTTAAAAGTAGCATACATTTCTTAATCTGTCAAACTTACTAAACTTGTAAAATCAAACTTGTAAAGCTCTTATTGAATTTGACTGTGTTTTATTTGATTCAACTATTTCCATGGTCCAGTATTTAAAAAAAATAAAATAAAAACAATGATAGGCCACACCTACCAAGCAAGATGAATTATGACTCAAATTATGACGGCGCAAACGGATTCAAGCTAAAAGGTCAACGTCATTCAAATTGGTAACCGTGGCAAAATGGTGTTAAATTGTGCGATTGAACGTTTAGCAGACAAATCTAAATCAAAGACCAAACCCAAAGAAAACAGAACGAGTCCAAAGTCCAAAGAACTGAAAAGCAAAAGTAGAATCAAAAACAAAGCAGAAAGACCAAGCAGAAAGTCCAGAAGCGGGTCAGATCCCGACAGTTACGACTGCTGTAAATAATAAACCAGTTTATTCCTCCGCAGTGTTAATTAGAGGCAATCAATATGAGAGATGAGATTCCTCCGGCTGAAAGGTGAAGGTCGGGTTCCGTCTACAGATCTGTGAACTCAATCGCAGCTACTGTACAATAACTGCGTCTGAACAGCATCATCAGAATAACAAGTGGGCGGAGTCCTCGTTCCAATTATTACTTTTGTTTCAAGTCTTTTTTTCACTGATGAAGATTAATTTGCCGAGCAGGCCGCTCCCTCAACCCCGGTGACACACAGGGTCAGAGATACAGACTAATTAAATACACCAGTGCAATTCATATTTCCCAGGGATCAATGGATCTGTTAATTAAATCTGTTGAGTCATGTTTACTCATCATAAACATTTCCCATGGTCGAGCACGGGCGAGATAGAGAGAGAGAGAGAGAATCTGCTCTGTCTGACAGATTCATTTCAGGGACTAAGGGGTGTGTGTGTGTGTGTGTGTGTGTGTGTGTTTGTGTGTGTGTGTGTCTGTGTGAATGTGTGTGGTGTGTGTCCGGTGGTGTGTGTGTGTGTGTGTGAATGTGTGTGTGTGTGAATGTGCGTGTGTGTGAATGTGTATGTGTGAATGTGTGTGTGTGTGTGTGTGAATGTGCGTGTGTGTGAATGTGTATGTGTGAATGTGTGTGGTGTGTGTCCGGTGGTGTGTATGAATGTGTGTGTGTGTGAATGTGTGTGTGTGTGAATGTGCGTGTGTGTGAATGTGTATGTGTGAATGTGTGTGTGTGTGTGTGTGAATGTGTGTGTGTGAATGTGTGTTTGTGTGTGTGTGTGTGTGTGTGTGTTGATTCGTGTGTGTGTGTGTGTGTGTGTGGTGTGTTTGTGTGAATGTGTGTGGTGTGTGTCCGGTGGTGTGTGTGAATGTGTGTGTGTGTGTGAATGTGTGTGTGTGTGAATGTGCGTGTGTGTGAATGTGTATGTGTGAATGTGTGTGTGTGTGTGTGAATGTGCGTGTGTGTGAATGTGTATGTGTGAATGTGTGTGGTGTGTGTCCGGTGGTGTGTATGAATGTGTGTGTGTGTGTGAATGTGTATGTGTGAATGTGTGTGTGTGTGAATGTGTGTGTGTGAATATGTGTGTGTGAGTGTGTGTTTGAATGTGTGTGTGTATGTGTGAATGTGTGTGTGTATGTGTGTGTGGTGTGTGTCCGGTGGTGTGTGTGAATGTGTGTGTGTGTGTGACTGTGTGTGTGTGAATGTGTGTGAATGTGTGAATGTGTGTGTGTGTTGATGTGTGTGTGTGTGGGGTTCTCCTCGACGTGTGTATTAAACACCAAACAACACACAACTCAAGAGATAACAACTTAATGTAAGGTATAGCCAACGGATGGATGCAGAGAAATCCGTCACCGTGGCAACCAAACAATCGGAATCCGTGGCTTAACAAAAGTGCAGCACCCCCCCTCCCCCCCCCCCTTGCCTGTTTGATGCCTTTTGTGCGTCGCACATCAGCATGGCACAGGTTATCACACAGTGGATTAAGGAGACGTGTCAGAGTGTGTGTGTGTCACAACTTCCCGAAGCCGCACTCCACTCATCTATTGATCCGTGTGCAAGGGTCGGGGGGGGGGGCGAGAGAGCGGCACACTTAGCAGTGTAACCGCAGGCAGCAGCCCCCCCGCCTGCCCTCTGTTCCCTGCAGTGGGACTGATTGCTTGTCTCAATCATCCTTTCACCCCCCCCCCCTCCTCCACCACCACCATCGCTCCCACACAAACACACACTCGTACAGACACGCACTCCCACACACTCCTCCACATCCGTCTCTTTCCTCTCTCTCTCTCTCTATCACACCCTATTAGAGTTGCAAAATTCCGGGAATATTCAAAGTTGGAAACTTTCCATGGGAATTAACGGGAATTAACGGGAATAAACGGGAATTAACGGGAATAAACTGGAATAAACTGGAAATGTTGTGGGTAATTTATACTAACTGTATTTACCTTGTCATATACAGACATGAATATAAACATTTTGTTGTGTCATAGGCTGATTTGAGTCCTGAGGAAACTTTGGGCACTTGACTATATGCTTCTGCATCGTTGTCTCATTCTTAACATAGGTCTTTGCACAGTATTTGCAAATGTACACAGCCTTTCCTTCTACATTGGATGGGGTGAAATGCCTCCACACATGAGATAGTGCACGTGGCATTATTCTGTAGAATAAGATGAGAAAAAAGTTTGTAAAAAAACACTAATGCAATGCCAGAGATATAAATAGTTAGCCAAACAATTGGAATAGTCTGTAAAAATATTTTACAATTGATGGATAAATGAATGGAAATAGTCTAGATGAACAGATGAACAATCCTCAATCAGCATGCTAATATATTTTTCCCAGTAATATCATGGAAACTTACCTGACTAGTCCTGCACACTACAGCAGGCCTCAGTAGCCCTACTGTAGAGTGAAGGATGCTGGGAGTTATCTGTGCACGTGATGGAAGAATGCACAGTGGAGGGTTGAAACTCAACGTTCCATACATCTTTAAAATAGAGTTTTGAATGATGTTTTTATTGCTCAGCGTTTAATTTGCATTGTTTTTTTTTTTTTTCAAAATTCCCAAAATTCCCGAGCTAAACTTCCCATGGAAAGTTTCCGGAAATTTACCGGAAACTTTCCGCCCCTTTGCAACCCTACTCCCTATTCCCTACTCCTATCTCTCTCTCTCACTCCTAATTCCATACTTCTCTCTCTCTCTCTCTCTCCTCATTCCCTTCTCTCTCTTTCTCCTCATTCCCTACTCCTCTCTCTCTCTCTCTCTCTCCTCATTCCCTTCTCTCTCTCTCTCGCTCGTCTTGTGAGGGGTCCATCACAGTCCGGAGCTGTAACCCTGTCTGAACGGGCTGGGACTGCACGGTAGGAAGCAATTAATTCCGCCGCCAGAAAGCCCATTAATTAGCCGACGCTCCTGGCTATTTCACGAGGAGCCTTCACAAGCGGTGGAGCCACTCAGAGAGAGAGAGAAGAGATGCACTGGCACACCAGGTTATTAATGGAGCCCGGGACTCCTGGTGAAGCTGATTCTCTCTCTCTCTCTCTGTTCCGAGGACTCGTAACCACAAGTCCACTCACAAAGTGACAAATGCTGTTTACTAGGAACATGCCTCACTGGGCTCGGCTATCGTATGGAATCACGTGAACGAGTGCAGCTTCAGCATTTTGCAGAAGGAGGTATCGTAACGTTCCTCTTACTGATCCTTGCTGCTGACGTCACTTTGACGCTTGATCACTGACATGTAATCAGTTCATTTTTGAGTCCGAGTGACAACAGTTCAACATATTAAGGAAGTTCTCCAGAGGCAGACTCGAGATATCACGTTCAAGAGGCTATAAATCAACTATAAATAAACTTCCACCAGACTTCAGTTAGTTCACACTGACCTTTGACCTCCAAAATCGAATCACGTCATCCTTGAGTCCAAGTGAATGTTTGTGCCATGTAATGAAATTCCCTTTGTGGGATCAAACTACATCGCGTTAGCAAGAACATGAGTTCCCTGTGACCAAACTGTACTCAAGGTGTTCCGGAGCTGTTGCTTTCCAAAAGATCAAAAATGTGTTCATAAGGCTACAGTGACCTTGACCTTTAACCACTGAAATCCAATCAGTGTTTCTTTGAGTATAACTTGACGTCCGAACCAAATTTGAGCAAATTCCGTCAAAGCATTCTTGAGTTATGTTCATAAGAATGGGACGCACGCACACATAGGAAGAGCAACAGACCGACAAACATACGATCATGAAAACATACAAATCTATACAACACACCAGAGGGAGGAAACACTGACAGAGCACATGTCTCATCTGATCCTGATACAGTTCAACATATTTAAGAAATTCCCCAGAGGCAGACTTGATATTGGATCAATCTACACCGCGTTAGCAAAAACATCCCTGTGGCCGTGACCTTTGACCCTCCAAACTATCGTCAAGGTTTTGCAGAGCTGTTGCTTTCCAAAGATCAAAAATGTGTTCATTTACAAGTGTAAATTTACATACAGTGACCTTGATCAGTGTATCTTTGAGTCCAGTTTGACGTTCAAACCAAATTTGAGCAAATTCCGTCAAAGCTTTCTTGAGTTATGTTCATAAGAATGGGACGTGCACACACATAGGAAGAGAAACAGACCGACAAACATATGATCATGAAAACATACAAATCTATACAACACACCAGAGGGAGGAAACACTGACACATGTCTCATCTGATCCTGATACAGTTCAACATATTTAAGAAATTCCCCAGAGGCAGACTCGAGATATCACGTTCAAGAGGCTATAAATATGAATTTGTGAATCCATCGTGACTTTCACCAGACTTCAGTAAGTTCACACTGACCTTTGACCTCCAAAATCGAATCACGTCATCCTTGAGTCCACGTGAATGTTTGTGCCATGTAATGAAATTCCCTTTGTGGGATCAAACTACATCGCGTTAGCAAGAACATGAGTTCCCTGTGACCGTGACCTTAGACCCTCCAAACTATCCTCAAGGTGGTTCTGAGCTGTTGCTTTCCAAAGATCAAAAATGTGTTCAAAAGGTCACAGTGACCTTGACCTTCAACTGCCGAAATCCAATCAGTGAATCTTTGAGACCAGTTGGACGTTTGAACCAAATTTGAGGAAATTCCGTCAAAGCATTCTTGAGTAATCATGGTCACACATAGGAAGAGAAACAGACCGACAAACATACGATCATGAAAACATACAAATCTATACAACACACCAGAGGGAGGAAACACTGAAAGAGCACATGTCTCATCTGATCCTGATCTTCACACCCGGGACCAAACTGCAGCACAGAGACATATCAGTGTTTTCCTCTGAACCGAGGCCACAAGCAGGATAAACACTGGAGTGAAGATGAGTCGGAGAAGATGAGCTTTGTAATATCTAATCACTCACTAAATCATGCATGAGTACATTAGCTGTTTGTGCCGTCCACCATTTAGGGACGATTTCGGGAGCACGGCGCCCATTTCAAACTACACAAGTCCACGGTCGGGTGCGTTGGAAATGCTGACTCGGCTGTGGGTCCTCTCCCCCCCTCTCCGAGCACAGGGCAGGCCCGCCCTCTGCCTGCACCGAGGAGGAAACCTCAGCGACGGTACGCCATCATGCGTGAAATTAAATCAACAACTCCCTTATTGTAATTACATTTGGTTAAATGGGAAGGCAAAGTGTGGGTGTAAAACAATTAACATGGAATTGTCGTCCTGACCAGGTTGGTGCTGATCTGTTTTCCCCGGGGATCCAACGGAATCCATCACACCCCCCCCCCCCTCATCTCTCCCACGTGGGGTTAAATGGATCATAAAGTAAAGTGGCGTGGTGATGGCGTGAACACAGAATTATACGTGATGGTGGTTGAAGACTGAATATGAGAGTTTTTTGGTGTATTCTGAGGAAAATCTTTTAAATTGGAGCCAATATTGAAGTTAAATATTGTGGAACAGAGCAAAGTTTATCACATTTAGTCCCATTATGCAAACATTTAATTTTAAAACCTGTATTTTAAATGGGATGTGTAGGCGTCTGCACCCAGTTCTCAACCCAAGTCAGATTTTATTTTATTCAATTAATGTCTCTTCTTTTTTGAATACCCTGACTCTATTAAAGCTTTTTTAAAAGATAAACACAATCGGTTAAAACCATCAAATACACAAAATATCATATTTGTTAATGTGTTTGACCAAAAACATCCATAATGATCTGACGCATTTAAAATTGTGATTGAAGATTATAAATCAAACTTCCAGTGTGAATTATACTGTCCCACAAGATGTAATGAAGTTTATGCCGAATTGATTATCAATATTTCAGCGAGAGCTTGATAATCTATTATTTGCATCAACCACTGTATGAGGTCACGTGGGGGTGTGAAAACAGACGCTGCGTTTCCCAGTTTCCCTGTCGACAGCAGAGGATTGTTTATTAAATATTAGTGGTGTAGTTTTGTATCATTTAATTGGTGTTTATTTTAATATTTATGTTTTTATTCCAGCAGAACACCAGTAGACCATTAGCTGCTCTTGCTGTGGGACTTTGTTTGTTTGCTTTTTAAAATGTTTCCTGTCTCCTCCACACAGAAGATACTGGTTCTGCCTCATGTGACGCACTAGCTTCCCTATTTTTTTTTTGTATTTGTGTTTGTTTGTACAGTGAACTGCGCTCATATAATAATTGTATGTGTAAACTATGTGTTGTGTTGAATCCTCTTTGTGTACAAGACTAATGATTGTACTGTGCACTGGTGGGAAGTGGAGCTCCACACCTGCCCTGGTTCCGGCAGCTGGGACGTAACTGTGAGGACGTTAACGAGGCAAACATTCATTTTAAAGTTGTATTTACTCTTTATTGCCTTTTCTTCCACTGGTCACCTGTTGTGAGTGTGTGTGAATTACCTTTATGCACCTGCTCCTTTTATGACTGCTGCTGCTCCACGGCTACATATTCTACTCAGATGTATATATGTATGTGTTTTGTTCAACCCTTAAATTAATCTGTACTTTAATGAGTATAAAATGGAATTTGTTTTAACCTCCTTTTGTGTTTTTGTGTTTCAATATTGTGTAGATGCAGGACTGGCACCAGAATTAATTATATGCACCTGCTCCTTTTAGAGCTGCTGCTGCTCCACCTCTACATATTCTACTCAGATGTATATATGTATGTATTTGGTTCAACCCTTAAATTAATCTGTACTTTAATTAGTTTAATCGATGTTCGTTTAAACCTACTTCTGTGTTTTCATGCTTTAATATTGTTTACCGTAAATGCAGGACTGGCAAAGAATGAACTTTTTATGACTGCTGCTGCTCCACGTGTACATATTCTACTGTTTGATGTATTAGATGATTACATGTATGTGTTGTGTTCGATACTTAAATTCTCTGTACTTCGATACATTTAAATCTCGATTTCATTAAACTTCTTTATGTGTTTTTCATGTTTTAACATTGTGTAAATGCAGGACTGGCAAAGAAGGAACTTCACTGTGTCATGCGACACATGTTTAAATCTGTGATTTTAGTCTAAAACAAAATGTATATGATATCGAAATAATCCAGACTTAATGGTAACATCTCCTAATAACTGGTCAACTGTTGTGAGTGTGTGAATTACCTTTATGCAACTGCTCCTTTTTATGACTGCTGCTGCTCCACGGCTACATATTCTACTCAGATGTTTATATGTATGTATTTTGTCCTTAAATGAGTCTGTACTTTAATTAGTTTAAATCGAAATTTGTTTTAACTTACTTCTGTGTTTTTGTGTTTCAATATTCAATATATCCTGCAACACATATTTAAATCTCTTACCTCTGGGATTTCACTCTAAATCAATTTTGATATTCAATTTGTCCACATAATTCAGATTTACACGTGTTTAAATACACGCTGTCCATCATTCTAACAGAGATTAAAAGGGTAAAGATGGTTCTGATTCTCTCTGCAGCATTCATTGATTTGCTGGAGACACACAGCGAAGTGTCGGGTCCCAACCCAACAGGAGCAAAGCTTCTGGATTCCTGTGAATGTATAGATATTATTTATGTCCCTGGCTACACCGCCTGTTTCTCTGTGATCTTTCCCCTCCTCCTCTCTTTCTCTTCTCGCTTCACTTCCTCTCAAACTCGTCTCTATTTCTTCTGACAGTTCTCGTTGTATTTCTTGAGCTCTGTGTTATTTTATCACCTTTCTTCACACCTCGAAGTTTGCTCTCCTCACGCTTTACTGCTCATCATGATGTTGATGAAGGAATTGCAGGATATGATTACTGGTGGTTTACTCTCATCGGAACCGACCAAAGGCCTAAAAACCTCAGATATTTCAATTTCCCTTCATTAGTCAAATGATCTGAAACTTTTAAAAGGCGAAGTTTTCATATTAATTTCAACACACGGGAGAAAAATGTGTGTGACAGGCGCTCGAGGCTTCGACGTGACAAAGTGATGCTGAGAGTTGAACCGTTATGGAGGCGCTCAGTGTACGAGTTTGAATATTGTGCATTATTTACACTCTAGCAGAATATCTTAAGGTGTTACATGTTTTCCACATGTGTAATGTGGTAAGAAATGGGAAGGAAATTCAATAAACATATTCAATTTGAGCAAATGAAAGACTATGGACATGCTTCCGCTTCTCCTAATAGATGCTGATGGTCTCTTTAATCTCTGTGGGACTCCAGCTGTGGAGAAGCTCCATGATTTGACTCTGAACGATTCTCCCGTGTCCACATCGCAGCCACAGAGGAGGAGTGTGGCCCGAACACACACACACACACACACACACACACACACACACACACACACACACACACACACACACACACACACACACACACACACACACACACACACACACACACACACACACACACACACACACACACACACACACACACACACACACACCGTATACAGCGTTCTCTATTGAAGACTCGACAGATGCACTGAATGCTTCACGCACCTCTGTGACCCGGCTGGTAAACACAGAGCCAGCAGAACGGCATTGTTGCTTGTTCTCTTTTTTCTTCTTCTCTTACAGTAGCGTGCAGGGATGGAGATCCTCTAGATAAAGGAAGGCAAACAGCCCTGTCTCCACATAAACGCAGATATTTTGCAAAACATTTTCCACCGAAAAGGAACACGCAAAAGACATATTAGTAAAACTGAGATTTTTATAAACGCTTTCCAAGGTGCAGATCTTCAGAATCTTAAGTCTTTGTGTACGTGTAAATCGGAGCGTTTGGGAAGTGATGACGTCTCACATGATCACTGTTATATATATATTTATATATTTATATTTATACTGGTTTCTTTACGTTTGGCTCGGTCTAATTACAAGTTAACAACACTCACTGGATTCTACCTCACTCGATATTATTCTATCATAAGAACCACAGCGTTCCTCTACAGAATATAACGGGATTGTTGATGTAGACTTTATCGCCACCAGCCGGCCACGACTGAGCATTTGTAGTCGTTTTGTTTTCTCGAACTAGACAGAAATATGTTGTAAAACAAAGGCTGTGAGGACAGTGGGGAAAATATATCCAAATGTATAAGAAAAATGTTATTTAATGCCTAAAACGCTTAAAAGCCTCCTTGAGGTTCTCAAGGTTGAGCTTGAGTATTTAAAGACATACACAAACATTTAATTGTGTCTAGTAATCTACTACAATAACTTCCTCTGAGATATTGAATGTTTCTGCGCCGATGCTCCCGTCGATGGCCTCTGGGAAGCAAGGAGCCACAACAACACAACTGGAGCTGCACACACACACACACACACAACCTCAGCGTAGTAGAGGGACACATAGTGCATTCACAACAAACCCAGAATAAAATGTGTGTGACAAGGAAGAGGGCTGAAGGCGACACGGGGAGAGGAAGTATGCGTGCCATCACGACCAAATAAGCAGATTAATGTCCTCGGTTGTTCCGTCTCTGCTTTCTGCCACGGGATGACAGCGTGCATCGATGAGCCCAGGAGAGGACGACCTCCTGAGCTGCAGCGTGGTCAGACTGAGGCCCGGGCCGAGGGAGGGGGGGGCGGGGGAGGGAGGTTATAGGCGGATAGAAAGAAAAAAGAACTGTGCTGCTCCCTGCTGGGCAGCGTCTGGCCACTTCTACTCCCTCCATGAAGTAGGGACGGGGGAAAAAAATCGATTCAGTTACGAATTTAAAACGATTTTAAATCGCCATGCTGCCTCCAAAATCGATTTTTAAAAATACAAAAATGTTAAACTTATTTATTGGTTTATACGGGAGGGATATGTGGAGGGAGCAAGTTGACCAGCTCTTGTTTTTGTACAGGAATTTAAACATACCCAAGCACTAGCTTTGCATCGCCTACATGCAAACAACAATGAAGCATAGCCTACTGTTTGTTTATTTCAAAGTTTATATTCTAAGTAAACTTTTATTCATTCTATTTAATTTACCTTTTATGAGTTGTTTAAAAGTAGCCTAAGTAGCATACATTTCTTAATCTGTCAGTTTGTGTGCAGTTGACAGGGGCTATACAATAATAGGGCACATTTTTATTTATTTTCTCTATTGGCTGCCCGGGAGTCATTTAGTTAATGTTAATATTTGAAATAAAACTGGTAAAGCTCTAAGTGAATTTGACTGTGTTGTATTTGAAGGTATAATTCAACATTTGCCATGGTCCAGTATTTAAAAAAAAAAAAATAACCAAAAGAAATCGCAGGAAATCATAATATTGAATCGCAATACTTACAGAATCGCAATACATATCGTATCGCCACCTAAGTATCGTGATCGTATCGTATCGGGAGGTCCCTGCCGATTCCCGTCCCTACCATGAACCGGGTTCGGCTGCTCGGGCCGATGCAGACGTACGAGCGAGTGAAAGCTCTGAATCCACGACCTTGTCTGTGACGCAACACCAGATTTCCCTGAATGTTAAGTTTGTTTTTTATACATCAGAGACATGAGGTTTATTAATTCAACACCGTTTTTTTGCCTCTTTCTTCAGCAGCATCAACTCCACATGACCCAGTTGAGAGTTTCTGTTCCATTGAGATTATATATAAAAGGTGGAACAGATGCATTGTGAAGCAAACACCGATGATGTGTCTGAGCCTCTGACTTAAACATTGCTATTGTATTTCACTGCGTTACATCAGGCTGTTTAAATAGAAAAACACATAGCAATCCTCTCTGTATGTGTGTGTGTGTGTGTGTGTGTGTGTGTGTGTGTGTGTGTGTGTGTGTGTGTGTGTGTGTGTGTGTGTGTGTGTGTGTGTGTGTGCACTTACGTAGTGCGATCTTGGTCAGGTGCAGTCGGTTGACCCAGGAGATCTTACTCAGGGGGTTGGGAGTGTTGAAGACCATCATGAAACTAACAGGACGCCCTGACCTGCAGCAAAACACAGAAGGAAACATAAACACAATCAGGATCAGGTGCAAACACAAACATCACATGGACAGAAAATACATGTTTCAACAGGTCGGAGCAGAGGATTCCACAAGAGAACACTGGAGTTTTCTACTGATTTGAGGAAGGACGCGAGTAAAAGATAATAATAAAAGTTTATTATACTCATAATAATGTGTTTTTCTAACAGAAACCTATGGTTGTCGTATATTTCAGGGTCAGATAATGATGTGTTCATTCACTACAGGTGATTTCTATTGGAATGGATTCAAGATTCAAGATTCAAGATTTTTATTATCAAATGCACAACAATAACATTAAGCAGTCGCTGGCAATGAAATGCTTGAGTCACAGGCTCTCTTCTAGCAATGCTCAATAGTAATAATTACAACCTAAAAAAAGAAAATAGAAATAGTATAAAATAGAATAAAATAGAATATCAAAAATTGTCAGAATGTTAAAGTGTGATTATGGCATTTTGCAGAGTCTGTAAGATCTGCTTTTCATGAGTGAATCAACAGAATCATTTCCAAGGACACCACTGCTCTGATATCAGCATGTGTGTGTCTTGCTGTGTGTCGACTCACACACACCTGTGACTCAGCTTCTATTCCAATCAACTTGCCTGATTCAGCGTGTGACCCCAGTTCAACCCAGCAGTTCCCCCAGGTCGCCCAGTCACACTCTGTGGTCCGGACACTGCGGCTGCTCTCTGCCTTTTTGCCTTCGTGATAGATTCTACTTTGCCGGTCTCTTTCTTTTCCTGCAATTCTTAAAGTCCGTGCACCTGTGCCCGGGTCCACCTCCACCACCCCCCCCCCCCCCGCCGCCCTGCTCTGACACTTCCAGCCGAAGTCTTTGTCCGATCTCTAGAAACCGCAGTAGTTTGAATCCCTGCCTGCTGTGCTCCGTCATTTGGAGATCAGCTGGACTCAGTTGAACCTCAGTCTCCTGCTCACTGGAACAGAAACTCAGAGCTACACGTCCACTCTGCCCGCCGGCCGCAGTTCTTTCTTTCCTGCAAGTTTCTATATCAAAACTTCTCCCGTCTCTGCTCCTGTGTGTCTGCAGATAGAGTCCAGAAATAAAAAATTGTTTGTAACGAGTGTACTGCTGCTGTGTTGATGGTCATTGTGCAAAATTGCGGTTGTAGTTTGGATCATTATGTTAAAAAAAAAAAAACCTCCTCGAAAGGTCAGCACATGTCATTAGATCGTGAAATATGATTATTAACATATTCAGCTCGTCATTGTGCCGTATTTCCATTATTCCTGCTCGTTATCTCAATTGTTTCCTTCTCTCCTCCTCACATTTATGTTTTTATATTCATTCACATGTTGCTAAAGGTTACAAGTATTAAAAACAGCGACCACGATTTTGGTTTTATCGACTTTAAATGAAGAGTGAAGGAAGTTGGAAGCTTATTGATTTCTATATCAACAGGGAAGCGAGCCCAGGCAGGCCGGTGCTGGTGATGTTCTTCTTCAGAAAGTAGAAAAGACAAAGTTCTGAAACTTGGTAAAGTAGCAACAACTCTACCCACGAACTCCATGAAATGTACATACAGATAAATGCAGCGCCTCCACCTCCTCCCGCTATCCAGAAATTAAGCTGAAATATCAAAAAACGCTGCCATCTTGCACATTTGGAGCCAGAGTCTGCGCTGTAACAATCGGGGGGGCGGAGCTATGGTAGCGAGGTCCTTCTGAGACGCTTGCTTGACCAATCGTGAGACAGTCTGAGCTGTCAATCAGGACGTTTTCTAGCAAATAACATAATAAAACCAAACATGAACACTTGAACAAACAAAAAACGACCTCAAATATTCAGAATATGACAAAGTTTGTCCCTTGACCCATGTTGTTATACTGCAGCCAACCAGCAGGTGGCGATCAAGACGCTTTGGATCCGCTTTAGAGGAGCAGTCATGTCGTCCATCTTAATTTACGGTCCACAGTAAACGCTCCCTGATGATGTAATAGAAAGTGTTTGAGCCGAATCAGCGGCTACTGACTCTGATCAACCAACGAACTGACACCTGATGAATCCCCATCACTCACTCAGTCTCACACATGTTTCTCTGTTCTCGTCCTGCTGTTGCAGTCCAGCCACAACCAAAGGGAAAAATGTATTTCTGACATAAACTCTGGATGTGCTGCATTACAACAAAAGAGTACACAACCGTCAGACAAACCGGGAACCAACAGGGAGGAGAGAAGCTTCCTCTTCAAACAGCAAGACCTCCTCCGTCAGACCAGGGTCTTGTCTGCTTGTAGTTTCCACTGAGGTTCATTCTTCTAAGCCGAGGCTTTGTGATTCCAGCCCGCACGGCGGTGGGTTGTGATGATTACACAGCAGGGTCACGGCAAATTGCTTCTTGATGGGCTCCCATGCTTAAAATGCCACTAATGTGCGAATTCTGCTGAGATCAGGCACAAACAGAACAGGCTCTGATAAGTGAGAGCTTTTCTGATGGTGGTTCAAGTTCAGACAGAGTGGGAGGAGAGTACTTAGTGTGTGTGTGAGTGTCTGTGTGTGTGTGTGTGTGCAGCATCACCATTGGCAACAAAAAGACTAGAAACAAAGTAGTTATGAATGTTTTGTCCATTTAGGGACAAAAGCAGTGCTTCCAGTTTGGGAAATAGTAGATTTGTGGGTCGGTGGTTGCGGTGGTTACCAGGAAAAACTTATTGGTTAATGTTGTGAATAACGGTGTTGACAAGACCTGAGTAAGATATTGAAAAATACAAAACACGGACAGAGAAGTGTGAGATTTCTATAAACCTTCTCCACCTTGAAGCTGGGATCCAGTGCAAAAAGCCACCAGTTCAATCCCACTGCTCCTGATATCGTCTGAATGGCTGAAGGAACAAAGTTTTCAAAGGAACCTTTTCAAGCTCACAGGGAGGTGACTGTTTAATATTTAATATTGTTCCTTCATTCGGTGAGGTCTAATATTTTTGGAAATGAATTCATGCATTAATCATAATCAAACTACTATAACTACAACGTAACAGGTCACCTGTTTTCATATCGAGAAAATGAAAAGCCTATCAATGCATCGTGCAGAGCTCTGACTGCGTAGTCCCACTCAGAAACACAACTGAAAGTTGGAAATTACCCATGATCCTCAGCTGCCTGAACAAAAAGAGCAGCTGCTGCAACAAATTTGCCAAACTTTGTTCAGAATTCTCATTATTTTAAATGTTTCCTGTCGATAAACACTGCATTTAACTCGACGACGTACCTCTGTACCACTGATAATATATTAACTACGGGAAGTTTTTCTCAAAAGGAAACTTTACAAGCTCGTAGTGTGGTGACTGTTTAATATTTAATATTGTTCCTTCATTCCGTGATGTCTAATATTCGAAAATTAATTCATGCATTAGTCATAATCAAACTAATAAAAATACAACTTAACAGGTCACCTATTGCAGTTCTCAAAAGACAGATGTTGTTTCATTCGCACTGATTAATCTATGCATCACAATCCTGTGAGTTATTGTTTCACGGGGGGGGGGGGGGGAATATCCGTCCTCTTGGATGTAAATCATGACGGGAACACAGTTTGCTCAAGGCCTTACAACATGTTGGATCACACATCTCCGTGCTGGGATTTGCATTTCGCCTGCGTCGTAAATATGTTGTGTATTAAATGGATGTTTCTTTGTTCCGCTCATGTAGAAAATGTGCAGAGTCACAAAAATAAAAGTGTTCATTTGTTTCTAATAATGAACTGAACAATTAAAAACTATTGAAAAGAGCTGAACAATGAAAAAGCTTCTACCTTTGTTGATGTTTTTATTTGTGCACAAAGCCTCAGGGCAATATAAAATGAATTCTGGGCCAGTATTCATTGTTACAAAGAATATAAAATAAAATTGATTTGAATATAAAAAGGACCAGAGACTTCCCTTCATTTCTCTCAGGATTATTGACATTTTAATTGAATGTTTTTTAAGTCAAGGTGATTTATCATTAACTGATTATTATTCAGATATTCTTTGATCCGGTTTCTGACAGTTCAGTCAATTATTAAAACATTTTCAAGATATGAGTGACTTCATTGGCACAGACTGTTTGTTAGAGAACTAAACAATCACTTTGGATTGTCTCACGTATTCTATCACAGCCAACTGTTGTGTCTCCTTCATCCCCTCAGTAACCGGTGCTGGGCCACAAAGCCAAGATGCAAACAAATAAATGTCACACACACACACACACACACACACACACACACACACACACACACACACACACAGTGTTTTTATAGCCTGATCCTTCCAGGCAGCCCCTCACCCCTCCTCAAACACTCAGCTGTCTGAGACAGATTTAGCTCAGGTCTCACTACGTGCCAACATGAAATGAGACTTGGCCAACGCTGCTGCTGTGACGTAGAAAAACTGTGAGACAATATTTGTGATGCATTCATGAGCGAATCAATTTTTTGCTGTACAAACAAGCTTTTGGTTTATTTATTTGTTCATACGTCTCAGTACTCAGGTCAAATCCAATGTATTTTTCTCTGCATTTTATTTTGTCTTATTTACTGTCGCTATAATAAAGATCCATCCAGTGACAACCAGCTCTTACAGTTATTCCAACAAGAAAAGGTTACACAACCTGAACATCACAAGGGATGGTCAACACATAACAATTAGTTACATGAGAAACGTACTTGTCTCATGTAAGGGATTTAAGTAAGTTCCAAAAGTTAAAAACTCAGCTTCCCTCAATGCCAGAGTCAATAATTGAAGGGTCTCAGAATTCATGGTCTCAGCAAAGTGGTTTGAAGTGTTTTTTTCACCCCCGACTGAGTGAGAGCCGTCACTTAAAACCTACAAGACTCTGTTAAAGCATCACTGTGTAACTTTTGATGAATACCAGTATTCCAGTCATTCGAATGGCCGCTGTGTTGGACTGATTTTCATATCGAGAAAATGAAGCTCTGACTGCGTAGTCCCATTCAGAAACACAACTGAAAGGTGGAAATTACCCATGATCCTCGGCTGCCTGAACAAAAAGAGCTGCTGCTGCAACAAATTTTGCCAAACTCTGTTCAGACTTCTCATTATGTTAAACACTGTATTTAACTCGACAACGTACCTAGCTTGTGGTTTTTCAAAAGTTAAAACTTTTTACAAGAAGCAAAGCCACTGATAATATATTAACTACAGGAAGTTTTTCTCTATTTTAGGTTTACTCATTTGTACCCTTTGTATTTTACCCGTTACACAACTGTTTTTGCAGGTCGAGTATCCAACCTGTTGAACACTTCTCACTGGAGATCGCACCCGGTCACCATGGTTACATAGAGCAAGGACAGATGGGGTTAGGAGTTATGAGGAAGTTGCCTAGAAAGAGGCTAAATAGAAACATACAAACTCATTTCCTGCTTGTTAAATCCTTTTCCCAACATTTAGCGTCTGTGAGTCGCCTGGTTCGACCAGCGGCGATTAAATATTTGACTCTCTGCTGCCAACTGAAGTAAAAATAACCTCTTAGTGATTAACAGGCTAAAGTGAGACAGGCAGCGTGGCCCCTGAGTTAGCAGTGACTCAGCACTCTGCTGTCCGGACTGATCAGCCTTTATTGGAACTACCAGCAGGCTGTCGAGTCAAGGACGAGCCGTCTTCTTGAAGCACTGAGGAGCTTTCTGAAATAACGGCCTAGTCCCAGTCACCTGTTCCACAGGGATTCAGGAGGGGGGGGGGGTAAAAGAGAGACAAGGGAAGTGGAAGGGCAGAGTGTGTGTGTGGGGGGGGGGGGGGGAGGGGTTCTGCAGACACATGTAATGTATGTACGTGACAATCAGACATCATCAGACATCGTTAGGAGGTAACTGAGACGGAGAGCGGTGAACAGCCGGGAGTTCTGCTGCTGCAAATTCATTTTCTTTTCATGGAGGAAGGAAGGAAATGGTTGAGACAGACACTCAGAGAGAGAGAGAGAGAGAGAGAGAGAGAGAGAGAGAGAGAGAGGAAGGGAGGGAGGGAGAGAGAGAGGTAGAGAGAGAGGGAGGGAGAGAGGGAGAGAGAGAGAGAGAGGAAGAAAGGAAGGAAGAAGAAGATGCAGCCGCACAAGAGGAAGAGAGGGACAGTTTTTAAGTGGCGAGAGAGAAGGAGTAGCCACAGAGAGAGAGAGAGAGAGAGAGAGAGAGAGAGAGAGAGGGAGAGGGAGGGAGAGAGAGAGTGAGAGAGAGAGGGAGAGAGAGGGAGAGAGGGAGGGAGAGGGAGGGAGAGAGGGAGAGAGAGAGAGGCAGGGGAGAGAGAGAGGAAGGGGGAGAGAGGGAGAGAGAGAGAGAGAGAGAGAGGGAGAGAGAGAGGGAGAGGGGAGGGAGAGAGAGAGGGAGAGAGAGGAAGGGGGAGAGAGGGAGAGAGAGAGAGAGGCAGGGGGAGAGAGAGGGAGAAAGGAAGGGGGATGGGAGATAGAGGAAGGGGGAGAGAGAGAGAGAGAGAGGCAGGGAGAGAAGAGAGAGGAGAGAGGAGAGAGAGGAGAGAGAGGGAGGAGAGAGAGGACAGACGACAGAGGACAGAGGACAGAGGACAGAGGACAGAGGAGAGAGAGGAATGGGGAGAGAGAGAGAGAGAGGGAGAGAGAGAGGGAGAGAGAGAGAGAGAGCGAGGGAGAGATAGAGAGGGAGGGATGGGGAAAGGGAGGGAGAGAGAGGCAGGGGAGAGAGGGAGAGAGACAGAGGGAGGGTGAGATCGCTGACAGGATGGAACAGAAGTAAAGTAAGATCTCAAACTTCCTTGACGTGCTGAAAAAGTGCGGATTTCACAAAGAGGAGTAATTCAAACAATTCGCTGCTTAAATATAAACAGAGGCAATTTGCCGAAGACAGAGGAGGAGAGGAGGTCCCCCCCCCCTCCTGTCCGCTGACTGACAGCCGCAGTGCAGGTGTGGTGCACTGCCGGAATGGAGAGCTGTAGACTGGCTGGCAGAGGGGAGACGAGAGGAAAAGGAGGGATTGTTAAAAAAGGAGGTAGGAGGAAAGGGCAGAAGGGGGCAAGGAAGCAAAGGGAGGAGCCAGGCCCGGCTGAGAAACGCCAGCAGGTCGGTGCCGAGGCGCTCGCGCTGTCACATTAATGCACGAGGACGAGTCAGATTCAGCAGTGAGAGCCGAGTGGCAGCCTGTCATCCATCCAATCCTCCACCCGCCCCCCCCCCTCCAAACAACCCTCGGCACAAGCAAACAGGGAAACGACTGCTCTGCAGAAAAGTGAGACGAGTTGAAGGAGACACTTTGGCGTCTCCTCTGAGAGTTTGTTCGTCCCGTCCCGGACAGATTTGACAAACAGGGGAGAGAGTTAAGGTGGATTCAGGACCGAGTTTGATTTATAGAAGGAGAAACAAGGATCTCCTCAGGTGGCAAAACAAAATGTTTATATTTATGTCTGTATATGACAAGGTAAATACAGTTAGTATAAATTACCCACAACATTTCCAGTTTATTCCCGTTAATTCCCGTATATTCCCGTTTATTCCCATGGAAAGTTTCCAACTTTGAATATTTTTGGAATTTTTCAACCCTACTCACTGATACAGATACAGATGGATGACATGACTGCTTCCAAAAAGTAACGATCTATTTCTCTGTGATGTGTCATCCTATGCACCAACTTTTTTATTTTTTTTTATTTTCTCTTAAATAAATAAAGTAAATAATACTTTATTTATTTAATTAGTTTTCTTTTATCTATGTGTGTATTTTTTTGTATTTTGTTTTGTAATTTTCTGTAATGTTTAATAGAAGTAGAGTGTTCTGTATGCTCTGCATGTTTTCTTGCATTGTGAAAATATTTTGAAAAATAAAATATTCTTTAAAAAAAAAAAGTATATTGATCGCCCCCTGGTGGCTGGATCTAGTAATGTTCATAAATAACCCATGAACAGCTTCTATATCTATATAAGATGGATGACATCACTGCTTCCAAAAAGTATATTGATCTATTTCTCTGTGATGTGTCATCCTATGCACCAACTTTTTTTTTGTTTTTTATTTTCTCTTTGGGTGGGGGGGAATTATTTACTTTATTTATTTAATTAGTTTTATTTCATCTATGTGTGTGTTTTTTTTTATTTTGTTATGTAAATTTCTGTAATGTTTAATGTAGAGTGTTCTGCATGCTCTGCCAGTTCTCTTGCATTGTGAAAATATTTGGAAAAATAAAATATTCTAAAAAAAAAAAGAAAGTATATTGATCTATTTCTCTGTGATGTGTCATCCTATGCACCAACTTTTTTTTAGTTTTTTATTTTCTCTTTGGGTGGGGGGAATTATTTACTTTATTTATTTAATTAGTTTTATTTCATCTGTGTGTGTATTTTTTTTATTTTGTTTTGTAATTTTCTGTAATGTTTAATGTAGAGTGTTCTGCATGCTCTGCCAGTTGTCTTGCATTGTGAAAATATTTGGAAAAAATAAAATATTCTAAAAAAAAAAAAAAAGTATATGGATCGCCCCCTGGTGACTGGCTCTAGTATAGTTTAAAAAACAAACACGATCAGCTTCTATATATCGGAGTTTGATTTATAGAGGGAAAAACAGAGGATCTCCTCAGGTGGGAAACAATGAAGCCTGAAGACTGAACCGCTACACAAACACACACTCACTGATACAGATAAAGATGGATGACTTCACTGCTTCCCATGAGGCTCTTGATCGCCCCCTGGTGGCTGGCTCTAGTAATGTTCATAAATACCCCATGAACAGCTTCTATATCGACAACAGGAAAGTATTGTAAACTCAGCATCTCCGTCGATATTTTTACCATCTTCACAGACGTCGTTAGAAACTTTTTCCTCACAGAAAAAAAACGCCAGCAGCAGTTAGTCTGGCAACATAAGCTGCTTTCAGACATGTGCCCCCCCCGCTGCGTTCCTCAAGTGAGAGAAGGAGAAAGTCTTTCTGTTCAAGAGAGTCGAGCGTTAGAGTTGTTTGGAGAGTGGCAGCGAGCGGAGCTTGTTACCAGAGTGTTGTTTACAGCAGTTTTTCAACTACTTCCTCAATTCTGATTTTCTTGTGGTCTTGTAAAACAAAGGGCCGTAAAAAAAATAATAATTCCATAAAAATTCAATGTACAAAGGTTTATTTTTATTCTATTTGGCTTTATGAGGTTCAGAGTATCGGCAGCATACAGAAAGACAAAAAGAGGACATAACCATAAATCAGCTCGCGGTATTAAAATGAATATAGGGACCACAGCATGTCGGGATACGATTATATATAAAACCTCAGTGAACAAACCAAGGGGCTGAGTTTCCCAATTAGTTTTGATTACTGGAGCAGGAACACAAACTTCTCCAGTCGACTGAAGGAAATGTGTCGGAGGTGCCGTTCAGTTTCAAGCCCACTACACCTGAGAGTTGGGTAAAAGTCGAGGACTGTGAGAACACCAAGAAAACACCAAGTCTGAGAGGTATAGGTGGTGTTAAGGTGGAGGTGGGTGCACTGTGCTATTCAACTGCATATCACATAGACTGCAGCACCACAATGTGATGGATGTTATGAGGAACATCTTGAGAGGAGCACTTTGCAGTCCTACTGTGTCAGAGAGTTCCTTTAAATTGTCAAAAGGAAACGTATCGAGCTTTTCCAGTTTCCTGTTGATCCGTCCGGTTCTTTTTGTGCAATCTTGACCAAAAACAAGAAAACACAACCTCCTGGGTGGAAGTAACACAACCGGATAACTGTGTGCATGGCCGGACATCGTAGGAAGTCATTTCTCCCTGATTCGGGCGGACCAACCTTTGAAGTGGTATCCCACCATGCACCTGTCCACAGCACAGCCCTGCTCATACATAAGTGATGATGTGAGAAGCCCCTCTGCAGTCCAGACACTGACATGAGGTCACAGGGATTCTCCAGAGCGGCTCGGGGGGGCACGTCTGCTCGGACTCTTCATCAGAACAAACCAGAAACAGATTCCAAACCAGTCGTACGGCTGAAACTTTGATGGTTGCCATTAGGGTTGCAAAGGGGCGGAAAGTTTCCGGTAAATTTCCGTAAACTTTCCATGGGAAGTTAAGCTCGGGAATATCGATGATATTACTGGGGAAAATATATTAGCATGCTGATTGAGGATTGTTCATCTGTTCATCTAGCCTATTTCCATTCATTTATCCATCAATTGTAAAATATGTTTACAGACGATTCCAATTGTTTGACTAACTAAACTCTATTTTAAAGACGTATGGAATGCAGCAAACGCTGCACGTTGAGTTTCAACTCTCCACTGTGCATTCTTCCATCACATGCACAGATAACTCCCAGCATCCTTCACTCTACAGCAGGGCTATTGAGGCCTGCTGTAGAGTGAAGGACTAGTCAGGTAAGTTTCCATGATATTACTGGGAAAATATATTAGCATGCAGATTGAGGATTGTTCATCTGTTCATCTAGACTATTTCCATTCATTTATCCATCAATTGTAAAATATGTTTACAGACGATTCCAATTGTTTGACTAACTATTTATATCTCTGGCATTGCATTAGTGTTTTTTTACAAACTTTTTTCTCATCTTATTCTACAGAACAATGCCACGTGCACTATCTCATGTGTGGAGACATTTCACCTCATCCAATGTAGAAGGAAAGGCTGTGTACATTTGCAAATACTGTGCAAAGACCTATGTTAAGAATGACACAACGATGCAGAAGCATATAGTCAAGTGCCCAAAGTTTCCTCAGGACTCAAATCAGCCTATGACACAACAAAATGTTTATATTTATGTCTGTATATGACAAGGTAAATACAGTTAGTATAAATTACCCACAACATTTCCAGTTTATTTCCCGTATATTCCCCTTAATTTCCGTTAATTCCCGTTAATTCCCATGGACCGTTTCCAACTTTGAATATTCCCGGAATTTTGCAACCCTAATGTTGCAGTCTCTGCCTTTGTCTTTCGTCAATTGATGCAAACACAGAGCACCGGCTTTTGTATTTGAAGAGAACTTTACTTTCTGTGCACTGCCTTTTTAATATGACTGGGTTCAATTACACGATGATAGGCCACACCCACCAAACGAGATGAATTATGACTCGAAGCATGCTGATTGAGGATTGTTCATCTGTTCATCTAGCCTATTTCCATTCATTTATCCATCAATTGTAAAATATTTTTACAGACTATTCCAATTTTTTGGCTAACTATTTATATCTCTGGCATTGCATTAGTGTGTTTTTACAAACTTTTTTCTCACCTTATTCTACAGAACAATGCCACGTGCACTCTCTCATGTGTGGAGACATTTCACCCCATCCAATGTAGAAGAAAAGGCTGTGTACATTATCAAATACTGTGCAAAGACCTATGTTAAGAATGACACAACGATGCAGAGGCGTTTAGTCAAGTGCCCAAAGTTTCCTCAGGGCTCAAATCAGCCTATGACACAACAAAATGTTTATATTTATGTCTGTATATGACAAGGTAAATACAGTTAGTATAAATTACCCACAACATTTCAAGTTTATTTCCCGTATATTCCCCTTAATTTCCGTTAATTCCCATGGACCGTTTCCAACTTTGAATATTCCCAGAATTTTGCAACCCTAGTTGCCATTCACCTGCACAGCCTCCGTGAAAAGGCCCGGCATAAAAACAAAAACAACAAGGCTCCAGGCTTTACAACACTGTCCCTTCATGTGAGCCATGCTAGTGGGAGACACGAGGCTGAAGCAACAAAACACATTTGGTCAAACTATGAAATTTGAACTGTGTCTCTACCACTTGCTGGTTTGTCCCTGGCTGTTCCAGGAGACGCAGTCAGAGAGGATGTTAATGAGCTGCTGTCACACGCAGGCCGGAGCCTCGGAGGCAGCGTCAGGATTCTCCACACGTAGCCAGTGTGTTTGCAGAGAGGAGCCTGTGATGTGCTGCCTGACTGCAGAGAGCCGCTCGGGGCCCGACAGAAGGGGACCGGCTCAGGACAGGGGGTCCCTGCTGGGGTCCCACTCGCACCAGCCGAGCACAGGCTCAGCTCAGCGTGTGTGTGTGTGTGTGTGTGTGTGTGTGTGTTTTCCTCTTTGTCTGGGATGCTTGTTCACTCATGTGCAGGTGGATTAGCCAGCATGAAGCATGTGTGACTACATGTAACCTGCACATTAGGGTTTGTGGAAGCTCCCTTGTCAATTCACTACTTACTAATGTTTGCAACACAACGGAGAACGATGGCCAGTGTGTGTTTGTGTGTTTGCTTGTGTGTGTGTGTGTGTGTGTGTGTGTGTGTGTGTGTGTGTGTGTGTGTGTCTATGTGTGTGTGTGATGTTAACTCATGCACAGGTGGATTTGCCAGCACGACGCATGTGTGACTACATGTTACCTGCACATTAGGGTTTGTGACAGCTCCCTTGTCAATTCACTACTTACTAATGTTTGCAACACAACGGAGAACGATGGCCAGTGTGTGTTAGTGTGTGTTCGCTTGTGTGTTAGTGTGTGTGTGTGTGTGTGTGTGTGTGTGTGTGTGTGTGTGTGTGTGTGTGTGTGTGTGTGTGTGTGTGTGTGTGTGTGTGTTGGTGAGAGCGCCGGAGCCAGTCCGCCCGCTGATCTCTCCTTCAACCTGCCACTTCTTCACCCTGGGTAGTGTCAGAATGGGTTTGGGCGTCCGGCTGTGCCACCTGCCCCCCCCCCCCCCCCCACCCGACCCCAGAGGCTCGCTGCCTGTCCAGCCCCCCCAACCCCCCCGACTCCGGCCTCAAGTAGATTCCTCTCCCACGACCGGGATTGACTCATTTTCCCTGCAGGAGCCGTCTCTCTTTCCGCTGACATTGTTATCTCTCACCTCTCTCACGAAACCTCATCTCCAAGTCTGATTTCACCGCAGAAGCTGCTTTGCATTATTTGACTTTTAAATCTGTGCCTGGACGTAGGGGGGCTGGGAACCCCCCCCCCCCCCCCCGTTGTCACTGCTAATGACATTATCACAGAAACTCAACTAACAGGGTGTACCACTCGAAGGGGAATCTGGGGGACTCTGACATCTGGCTGCACCAAAACATCTGAGTGAGCAGCTTGCTCCTGCAGGCCTGGTGTGACAGCCGAGGAGGAGATGTGGGAGAAGTGATCTGCACGGCTCTGCTGCTCAAGCTGTCACTTCGGCTCGGCTCGGCACAGTGAGACTCTCCCCGGCTCCGAAGCATTAGGACCAACTCCTCCGACTGCCGCTGCCCTGCCGGCTCCGAGCCAACTCTTCCATGGGGGGAGCTCCATCATCACCCTCACTCCTTCCCTTTATCCTCTCCTTCTCCTGCTCAGGCTCTCAGCAGGGCTCGAGCTTATCTTTGTCCCGGTTCTTTTGTCCTCCCCCTGCCTCTCTCTCTCTCTCTCTCTTATCCCCTCCGCACCAGAAGCCCGCAAAATGGGATCCATTATAATTTACCATTATTTACAATTCCCAGTTTCAGCCGAGTGCTCTGAGGTGCTCGGCGCTCTCCTCTCTGCATCTTTGTTCCTCTCAAGTACGCGTTCAGTCATGTGGGAGTCTCTTCACCCACCAGGATCCACTTCAGCATGTTAAGATGAGCACTTTCACATCCTCACCTGCCTGAACAGTCATTATGCGAGAAGCTGAAAAACACTGCAGCCGAAGCTTCTTTAGGAACAGCAATATTCTTACTATAGAGAGTTTTTTCTATTTAGACATTAGTAAATCATGAGTTTCTAGTAGAATATTCCATTAATACTCTGATTTCCATGTGACAGAGCAGATGTCTGATTGTTTCTCATGTCAACATAACGTTTCTTCAAATCCAGGAAATGCTGTGAAAACTCGACATAATGCAACAGTCGGAAAACAACACCCCTGAATTAAATGATTGCTTATTTCAGCTTCAGCCTTATGAATGACAGATTGAGGACTATTAAGAAATAACTTATTTATCTAAGGTTTCTCTTGTGTAGTAAAGACGAAAAAATGAGAAACACTGCAGCCGCAGCTTCTTCAGTTTGGACTGATTCAAGTCAAATAATTTACTATGTTTACATGAACAGCAATATTCAGACTATAGAGAGTTTTTCTATTTAGACATTAGTAAATCATGAGTTTCCTGTACCAAAGGGTCAGACCCATTCATGTATCTGTAATATGTTGTCCCTATGTTTCTGTGATTTATGTATGTATGTCGGTGAGGTGTATAAGTGTATAAATGTATAAGCTACTGGATGACCTACATTTCCCACGGGATTAATAAAGTATCCATATATCTATCTATCTATCTTCTAGTAGAATATTCCATAAATATTCTGATTTCCATGTTACAGAGCAGATGTCTGATTATGTCTCATGTCAACATTACGTTTCTTCAAATCCAGGAAATGCTACATAATGCAACAGTCGGAAAACAACACCTCTGAATTAAATGATTGCTTGTTCCAGGTTCAGCCTTATGAATGACAGATTGAGAACATCAAGAAATAAGTTATTTATCTAAAGTTTCTCTTGCATAGAGTAAAAATGCTTTATTGTTCAATATTTGTCCTTTCAGCACCGACACTGTACAGTTGAAACTGTACGGATCAAGGTCGAGCGGTTCAGAAACATTACGGAACAACGTGTGTCTCATTTGAATCCAGCCAAAGAAACACTTTCCGAACGGTAATCATTATTCCATCCAAGTGCGGAAGGAAATTAATTATTTGAGTCGGGTAATTACAGACGCTCATGACAGAATAAACTGTTCTCGCCTCTAATTTGCTAAAGGTCAGGGTGTCCTGTAGGACCAGTGATAGAAGTGCACGTATATAACCACAATGTCCTGGACTTTAATTCCCTTTCTCCTATATTTCATTCTACTATTTTTCGGAAAAACATGTTTTTTATGTTTTCGTTGCATTTAAAAAACTTGGTGTCTTGTGTGGTTGCAGCTTTCTACCGAAATATAATATTTAATTGCTTTCCCGAATATTATACACAGAACAACCCATTACTAAAAAGCCATACACACTTAATATTAAGCTATGTGTCTCTCAGTTCTTCTCTCTCATCTTTGAGATGTTTCTAGATCTGGATTGGAGTCGACCTTCTGTACCAACATGAATCTAAACGGATGGAACGAGCTTCCTGCAGAGCTCAGAGAGGAGATTGTGTCGAGGCACAGATCTGTAAATGAATTCTGCTGTATCGAAGTTTCCCAAGAGCACAGTGGGCTCCATAATCCTGAACTGGAAGAAGTCTGGACCAACCAGGACTCACACAGACGAGTCAAACTGAGCAATCTGTGGATGGTCACTTTGTCTGAGCTCCAAAGATCCTGTGTCCTGACTGAGGCCGATCCCGGGCTTCATGTCTGGTTTCCTCCGGACATGACTCTTAGAATTGAGGCCAGACAGTTCAGTCTCGGTTTCATCAGAGCAGAGGATCTTGTTTCTCTCGCAGTGAGAGTCCTTCAGGAATCTTTCATGTGTCGTCCGCGGAGGAGAAGCCTCCGTCTGGCCGCTCGGCCGTGAAGCCCATGATCCACGGAGGGAGGCACTTCACTGAGGGCTGTCCTCTTTGGAAGGTTCGGCCTTTTCTCCACAGGATCTCTGGAGCTCAGCCAGTGTGACCATCAGGAAAACTGTGCTCTCGGGAACCATCAGTGCAGCAGGATCTTTCTGTAGCTTTCCCCAGATCTGTGCCTGGACACCGATCCTTCCTCTGAGCTCTGCAGGCTGCTCCCTCCACACCAGGGCTTAGTTGCCTCCTGTACTTACATTATACAAAAACAGTTTTCTAACCCAGTAATATCACAAATTTTTATTCAAGGTAACAGGATGTAACCTTGGAGAACCAATTACATGTTGGTGCGGATTCAGTTTAAGGGTTTTTCGTTTTCCCTTTCTTCAACATTTCAAGTGCATATTTCAACATTTTTATTAATTTCTCAGATAATAGTAAAAAATTTGTTGCAGATCCAATAAAAAATTCAGATGGAGCGAATTTAAATGTGGTTTCATAAGAGGCCTTGGAGGACGATTTCGTTTTTAGTAGTTTGCAAACATTTTTTAAAAGTCAGTTTTTTATTCTGAGTGTACAATGATGAACAAAGTGGTTTTTTTTCTGTATTTTAGTTTAAGGGCACAAAATAATAGCATGATTTTTTTTCTACAGCAAGTTACGAGCACAGGGAAATGTTTTTTCGTGTTGTAGTTGTTAACTTTTTGTGTTTTTGCTTCTCTGCTGAATATTTGCACATTTGCACCAGCACCATAATAAGCCTATTTGAACATTTGCACTACTTCACAAACTGAACATTCATTCATCTGTAAAGATATATATTTAGATGTATATATTTTATTTTCTATTTTAAATTTTTGATATTCTATTTCATTGTTATTCTATTTTATTCTTTTTTATTCTATTTTATACTATTTCTATTTTATTATTTTTTTTTTGGGTTGAAATTACTGAGCATTGCTTAAAGAGAGTGTGTGACCCAAGCATTTCATTGACAGCGACTACTTCATGTTATCTCTGTTCATTTGACAATAAAAATCTTGAATCTTGTGTTTTGGCCAAACACACGCAGCCGATTTCACCTCTTATATTTTATGTCCGAGTGCGAGATGCTACCACTCACTTGTCTGGCCTGCCGGGCACCTGCAGGCGCAAGCGACATTTGTTAGCGCTCTGGATCTGCTCCTCTTTGATGCGGATGAGCCTCTGCAGAGCCAGGCACCAGTCCTGGGCCACAGTGGTGTTCAGGTTCTTTGATGGGGAGAAAACACACACAGTTAAATCTTGGTTTTTGGCGCTTGACATACTGCATACTGAGCTCCTCCGTGGATGCACTTCCTTGTTAATGGTCTCACACGCGGACTGAGAAACAACCACACACCCGCGCACACACACTGCCGTACATTATTCCAGGCTTCATAGTTGTGGCGTTTTTTATCCCCTCCAATGTAACGCCAAATTCACTTCAACACCAGTAAAACCCGGTCCCTCCAGTCAAATAGAATCAAATCAATTCTCCGAAGTCAATGAGCTGTGCAGAAGTATTTCGTCGTATTTGTTCGGTGGACAATATTATAACAGGGGCTGGAAAGTGAAAGTCAGTCATTTAGTGCCAGGGCCAATATCACTTCTCCTGAGGACATTGTGCTAATCAAGCGCAGGAAGGCAAAGGTGCCGCCATTAGCCTGAGAGGCTCTTTGGTGATTGCTGGAGTGTGCGTCTGTGGCCACGTTGTGTAGCGGATGGTGCTGTGTTAGCGGCGGGCTACTGGGACGTGTCCCCATTTGATTGCTGCAGAAGGGGGGGGGGGGGGGGGGGGGATCTGGTTTCCTTTACAACCCAGCGAATGACTCGTCTGTGGGATGTATCAGAGGGAACATCTCATTCCTGCCACTGTGACACCGCTGATGAGCAGATAGAAGGCAGACGCCGAGCTTTCAGAAATTGATGATTCAAGGAGCAGGCGAGGCGTCACTTTGATCACATTTTAAACTTCCAGAATCCCATCGTGCAGAGAGAGATTTCCCAGCGGTTATCTTTGTACCATCCGAACTTGATCTCTCAAAGTTTGCACTGACTCCAGCAATTTAGATTAACTGTGCACACTTCAGTTTCGTCTTTCCGTGGCCTGTGTGCGATTCTCTGGCGTCTCCCCAGGACTTTGGAGCTATCGCCAGGTAAGCTGCAGTTAACAGGATCCACTCCATATTTCATAGATTTTCAGTCAATATCTGGGGATAACTGGCTTATAAATAATTTGCGATGCTGAAATCAGTTTGTAGAGGAGAGAAAAGCTTGTTTGAAGGTCGGTCTGTAAACACACTTTGCCGATTTGAGCGAGAGCAGCTTTTTTTTTGTTGCTTTAAACCTGAATTGAGTTGTGTTAAAAGTGATGAACTGTGAGTTTTGTGGCTTCAGCTGCAGAACGAGTCGGACTGAGGCCCCCTATGGCTGAGATCTCACATTACATGTGGTGTATGATGGGTAGAAGTTAAACATGGAGAATAGATACCTGGGTATCACTAACCCATTCAGGCCTAATGCAACAAATGTGTTTACCTGTAAGACGTTTGTGTGCTTCTCCATTTAGAGCCCGGATGAGCAGTGTGTGCGTTTTATATGATATCATCTTTTATCACTGTGCATTCTGTGAAATGTACTTTATTGGTTAGGGTTAGGCAAGTTTTTAACATTGCATTTTCAGACAATGGCTGAGATCGTCATATTGAATCGATATCGAAGCAGTTAACATGAATCAGGAAAAAGGGCATTCGTCCACTCTGCTCCCACCACATGGAACTGGCTGCAAAAAGATTTTAAATTAACCGAAATGATTTCTTTGAACGCTTTTAAATCTACGATGAGATCATTTCAGACCACTTCTTTTACTTGCAGATGTTTTTTATGAATTTTAATTTATTTGTAACTGTTTTTTATCATTTTAATTTCTGTTTATATGTTGTGAGTGTAATATTGTGAGTGTACATATGTTATTTGTTGCTGCCTTTTGGCCAGGACTCCCTCGAAAAAGAGGTTTTTAATCTCAATGGGACTTTCCTGGTTAAATAAAGGTCAAATAAAAACAGCAGCGTTTCATTGATGTTCACAGCGATAAAAATAAAGAATGAAGAAGATTTCGACCCAGACGATGTTCCCGCTGAATCTCAAGGAGTCGGCCGTCTTTATTGGTTTTTAAAAAAATGTTCACACAAAGGGAGAAGACAATGATTTACTATGAAAACCAAATGTTTAAGCTATGGGGAAATACAGCTTTCTGTTATAAGGAACACTTCATTTGGAATGAGGTCCAAAAATCTTTAAGGTTGTGCTCATTTATTTCATTAAGGGAATTCTCGAATCTTATCTCATGTACAACTGACTTCTCCTGCAGTGATTGTAACTGTTAGTTGACTTAACCATAGTATTTTATTGAATCGTAAAAAAATATTGTTTATGACATATTCCCTTGTATTACTGTATATATATATATGCATAATTATTTCATTCTTATTTATTTATTTTTTCTTTCAATGTATTAACTCTTCATTGTACCCTCGGCACCATTGTAAATGAGGGTCTTATTCCTCAATGTGGTTTCCAAGGCTTAAATAAATAATCAATCAATCAAATCCAACTTTTTGTTTATTTGCTTCAGAGGCTGAGGCTGATAATTCTTCTCTCAGGTTTATTTGCTTTGTTTTCCTATACATTGCTTCGGTCTTTCAGTCTGTTGACATCTGCACAGCCTTGATTATAATCAGGTTGTCGTTGTCGGTTTTAATATTTCAATTTCTACGCGGTGAAGAGTCGGTCGGCTGCAGATACCTGGTACGTCCCCTGCAGCGTGCCCACCAGCAGCGTGACCTCCTCCACCACCGAAAGGTCATGTTGCAGCTCCTGCAGCTCCTGGTAGAGCCGAGGAGGCCCCAGGATCACTTTACCTAGGAGATGACACGCAGGAGTATTACCGACATAATAATTATAATAATACATTTTATTAATACAGCAACTTTACTTTTGATCACAACCAGCCACTGTGCTTCGATCACATGTGACTCACACCGAGGCCTCATGCTACTATGAGACCTGATGCAAGTGTATCTGCACTGATGATCTAATGTCATTTATTATTAGGGTTGCAAAATTCCGGGAATTTTCAAAGTTGGAAACTTTCCATGGGAATTAACGGGAATATACGGGAATATACGGGAATATACGGGAATTAACGGGAATTAACGGGAATTAACGGGAATCAACAGAAATAAACTGGAAATGTTGTGGGTAATTTATACTAACTGTATTTACCTTGTCATATACAGACATAAATATAAACATTTTGTTGTGTCATAGGCTGATTTGAGCCCTGAGGAAACTTTGAGCACTTGACTATATGCTTCTGCATCGTTGTGTCATTCTTAACATAGGTCTTTGCACAGTATTTGCAAATGTACACAGCCTTTCCTTCTAAATTGGATGGGGTGAAATGTCTCCACACATGAGAGAGTGCACGTGGCATTGTTCTGTAGAATAAGATGAGAAAAAAGATTGTAAAATAATATCATGGAAACTTACCTGACTAGTCCTTCACACTACAGCAGGCCTCAGTAGCCCTGCTGTAGAGTGAAGGATGCTGGGAATTATCTGTTCATGTGATGGAAGAATGCACAGTGGAGGGTTGAAACTCAACGTGCAGTGTGTGCTGCATTCCATACATCTTTAAAATAGAGTTTTGAATGATGTTTTTATTGCTCAGCGTATAATTTGCATAGTTTTTTTTTTTTTTTTAATTCCCAAAATTCCTGTGCTTAATATTCCCGTGGAAAGTTTCCGGAAAGTTTCCGGAAATTTACCGGAAACTTTCCACCCCTTTGCAACCCTATTTATTATCATTCTTTTTTTCAGTTTTAATTAATATCACTAAGTGGTTTATGATGAAGAAAATACTTAAAATGCAGCTCAAAGTGCTTTAGTGTGAAATCAAAGACATGAAATTAGATCCATAAGAACACGTTCGCAATAAAACTAAGACTTAAAGACATAAAGACATAAAACTAACAAAAGGTATAAAAAGAGATAAATATAAAACGGTGATAAAAACAGATCAAAACCAATTAAAAGCAAGATCATAGAATTAAGTCTCGAGTAGTTTCTTATATCAACAGAAGTTGCTCGTCTGATGTGAAGTGGGAGATTGTTCCAAACCTTTGATGCACAGCACATAGAGAATAGAGTAAATTGTAGTAATACATATTCCAATAAGAGAAATACACTTATATACCGGTACGTCGTTACATCATGAAGCGATCAAACAAAGACAGGAAGGTCACATGGCAAGATCCCACTGAAACTACAGTGGCCCGAATAAGAGGTTCGATGTGAGGATGGATCGATCGTCATTATTTGAATGATGTGAAGTTATGAGCATAAAGAAAAAAGAAAAGAGAGTAGATGGAGAAACTGTTATCTGGAGCTGTGATGCCCTTTCGCCGGCCAAAAGGAATGCAGGTGTCTCATTAGACGCAAAATTCAGCATCGATTCGCGGCTCCGCTACCTTCAGTCTCTCTCTCTCTCTCTCTCTCCTCCTGCTGCGGATCGATAGCCGTGTCTTCCCCCTGTCTGCCCCCCCCCCCCGCCCGGCCCACATCTACCCAGATTCCAGGAGAAGCGCCTAATTAAATTCTGCTGCAAGATGTGTTGCTCCAGAGCTGTGCTGGCCTGTCACCGCCGCCACATAATAGAGAAGTGGAAGCGCCCGGCCAGTAGGCGGGCTTAGTGAGGTGTGCCCCCGCCCCCCCTCCTCTCCGAGGGGGGACCTGCTACCTCTTGTCCATCCACGTGCACAACCGGAGTGAGAGAAAAGCCGTGAGAGGCTGGAGGTTGTTCATTCTCAAAGCTCCAGTGTAGCATTGGAGGGTTTAATGGGATTTTTGACACGGGCGAAGCCAGTGGCATCTGTCATCTGTGCAGGGAAATCAAGAGGTGAGACATTTGAATATAACGGGGGGGTGTGCTATGAGCGGCGAGAACAATGTACTTCCTGTGCCCCCCCCCACTGCTCAGATGCGTCTACTCCTCTGAAGCCGGCTGCTGGCTGCGGCCCGAGAGGTGAATGTGCTGAGTTGTAATCCAGCGTAATCCCGTTGCTGAGGCAGGATATGGTTTTCACGCTCAGACACGGCTCTCCACGCCGGGCGCCAGGCACGTAAGAGCTCCGTGGCGTGGAGAAGGCCGGAGCCCGGGGGCGTCCATCCCTGTTCTCGCTCGGAATAATTCGGCGAGTTTAGCGGCGGCGCCTGTGACGCTTGTCGGTGGATTTAAAAAAGACAATGCAGCTTCAGCACCTGCATCAAAACCCCTCCACTGATCCGCCGCCAAAGCCGAACGCTGGTGGACTGACAGCAGGTCAACAGAGAAGCTGCTGTACCGGAGGTGTAACGGGGGGGCAGAACAAGGTAAGATAGCATGAGAGCAAACAACAGGCGGCTTTCAGGAGGAAAAAAGAGCATGTTCTCTGGCAGGTTCTCGTGCGTTGGTAGAGACACACAGAGGGAGAGAAGCCTGAGGAACAAACAGGCCTGGAGGAGAAGAGCACCAGGACCTGCAGAGGATGAAGAACGACTCCAGGGGGAGCTGAGGGAGAGCAGGACTTAGACTACACCCCCCCCCCCACACACAGTGACATCACAGGGGGACTGAACCATAGATATATATAAAGACTAGATGTCTCGTCTGGTTGCCGGCCAGGGGAGTCGAACGTCCGCACATGACGGCCATCTTGCCAGAGGCTTTGTAGTGGTACTTACTTTTTAAATAACCATAACTTGCTCAATTTTCAACCGATTTTCAAAACGGTTTGGTTTGTTACAAACGTCAGAGATGTAGATATGACACTTCATACTTTTGAATAATGATGTTATTTTCTAAAAAATTGAATAATTAATGCGGTGTCATAACAACATCTCTGACGTTTATAACAAACCAGACCGTTTAAAAATCGGTTGAAAATTGAGCAAGTACGAGACATCTAGTCTTTATATATATATATCTATGGACTGAACTATAAATAAACAGGGCGGCCTGTCTGAAGGAGAATGTGGGGAACGGTTCCACGGATTTGCACATTAGACGTGATTAAGGCGACTGCAACTTGTGGAAGAGGTGGTACAAAATTAAAAAAAAGAAGAAGAAGAAGAGAGAAAGTTGTAATCGGAACCTGAAGGCGGTTTAACATTTGCAGAATTAGACGCAGAGCCAGGCGCATGGAGAGCTAACCTGAGAAGATCCCCGGCACACGAGAGCTCTCCACCTGACAAACAGTGACAACTCAATCCAGGAAGAATCTCAGCCAGCCCTCAGAACACCAGCTGCTTGAAAACGGTTTGGTTTGTTATAAACGTCAGAGATGTAGATATGACACTGCATACTTGAATGAATAATGATGTTATTTTCTAAAAAATTGAATAATGTACGCAGTGTCATAACAACATCTCTGACGTTTATAACAAACCAAACCGTTTAAAAATCGGTTGAAGATTGAGCAAGTTATGGTTATTTAAAAAGTACGCACCACTACCACACAATGTTATAGACGAGCGAGCTGCCTCTAGCAAGATGGCGGCCATGTGCGGACGTCCGGCTCCGTCGAACGAGACATCTAGTCTTTATATATATATATATATATCTATGGACTGAACTATAAATAGACAGGGCGGCCTGTCTGAAGGAGAATTTGGGGAACGGTTCCACGGATTTGCACATTAGACGTGATTAAGGCGACTGCAACTTGTGGAAGAGGTGGTGCGAAATAAAAAAAAGAAGAAGAAGAGAGAAAGTTGTAATCGGAACCTGAAGGCGGTTTAACATTTGCAGAATTAGACGCAGAGCCAGGCGCATCGAGAGCTCTCCACCTGACAAACAGTGACAACTCAATCCAGGAAGAATCTCAGCCAGCCCTCAGAACACCAGCTGCTTGAAAACGGTTTGGTTTGTTATAAACGTCAGAGATGTAGATATGACACTGCATACTTATGAATAATGATGTTATTTTCTAAAAAAATTGAATAATTTACGCAGTGTCATAACTACATCTCTGACGTTTATAACAAACCAGACCGTTTAAAAATCGGATGAAGATTGAGCAAGTTATGGTTATTTAAAAAGTACGCACCACTACCAACACAATGTTATGGGTGAGCGAGCCGCCTGTAGCAAGATGGCCGCCATGTGCGGACGCCCGGCTCCGTCGAACGAGACATCTAGTCTTTATATATATATCTATGGACTGAACTATAAATAGACAGGGCGGCCTGTCTGAAGGAGAATGTGGGGAACGGTTCCACGGATTTGCACATTAGACGTGATTAAGGCGACTGCAACATGTGGAAGAGGTGGTATGGAATCCAAACAACGAAGAGGAGAGAAAGTTGGAATCGGAACCTGAAGGCGGTTTAACGTTTGCAGAATTAGACGCGGAGCCAGGCGCATGGAGAGCAAACGTTACCTTACCACCTGACAAACAGAGGGAACTCAATCCAGGCAGGATCTCATCCAGCTCTCAGAACACCAGCTGCTCTGAAGAAGGCTCCATTAATATTTAAGTCGCGGAGCTGCAACTTTAAAAAAGCCTGCACCATAACATCCTGATAAGGTTTTGTATCGCCCTTATTCCCATGACACATTTATCAGAGGATCTCGTCAAGCTCTGTATACACCGGAGCTTCACGAGGGGGGGGGGGGAGAACCAGTGTTTCAACCAGCGATTCCCATCTACTGCTCCTGGCTCTCTAATTGGGCCTGGAAAAAGGGAGGGAATAATCTCTGCAGATTGATGACTCCACTCCCGATGTGTTTGTGGTCTATCAGAGAGTGAAATGAGACTGTGGGGATGATGCAGCGGGGGGGGGCTCGCCGCTCGGCACCCCACCCCCCCCCCTAATCGCTCTCCAAGATAAAACACCCCAGGCAGATGGGAACAAGTGACCGTCATCACTATCCTCCTCACAAACACATCCTCCATCAGAGTGACAGATGCGTCTCCGGCCCTCCACTAGCGAGCGGGAGGAGATTAGCGTCGCTGAGTCAGAGAGGAAGAAGGTGCTGAGACTCGTGGAGTCAGAGCGAGGGATGAGATTCACCTCGAGAAGGACACGTGTGGAAGAGGAACCAGATACGACTTCTATAATCAACCCAGAGAGGCCAAACATCCAGGGACCTGATTCACTGAGGTGCATATTCAAGTCGTTCCTTGTTTACTGTTACCTCTTTATTGGATATATTTTGAAAGTTGTTCCTTGTTCACGCACATTTAGTCCAGGCAAAGTAGCCCATTTTGGAGCCAAAAATAGAAGTAATTGTAAAATAATTTTTTTCAGCATAGATCATTTCTATGAGGTGTCCAGAACAACATACTAAAAGTCCTAAGAAATCCTAGTTGAGGAAATATGTTTAATTCTCATCAATGTGTGCCAATAAGGCCCGGCAACAATACACCCCAAAAAGACTATTTTTTTACTTTACTCCTATCAAAATGAAACTTTACACAATGAAAGTAACCATGAAACGTAACATTTTTTGTATTACCAGTTTCTTTGAAAATGAATTTATGTATGTATTTGTCATACATATGAATGGTGTTTGCCTATGCAAATTAGGACATATTCAATAAGTGTGGCGCTCATGTGCTTGTCAAATTCATTTCAAAAGAAACTTGTAATACAAAAAAAGTTACTTTTCATAAATACTTTTACTATATAAAGTTTTATTGTGGTAGGAGTAAAGGAAAAAATTAAGCCTATTTGGGTGTATTTTGGGCATATTCGATTAGTGTATAGCTCATTTGCATATTCAAATTCATTTTCAAAGAAACTTGTAATACAAAAAATGTTACGTTTCATGGTTACTTTCATTGTGTAAAGTTTTATTTTGATAGGAGTAAACGAAAAAAATAGTCTTTTTGGGGTGTATTGTTGCCGGGCCTTATTGGCACACATTGATGAGAATTAAACATATTTCCTCAACTAGGATTTCTTAGGACTTTTAGTATGTTGTTCTGGACACCTCATAGAAATAATCTATGCTGAAAAAAATTATTTTACAATTAGTCGGTCGTAAAACGCTACTTTGCCTGGACTACATTGTGTACTTCAAAAAATATATATATTTCTTTAAATGTGGCCCCCTGGACCCACCACTGAGCTTCAGTGAAATATGAATCCAACAGGTGAACATCTCTTTGTGCAGCAGCGTTGTCATGGCTTCAGGTTTGTTTAGTAGAGAATACTGACACCTCAGGGGCCAGTTCCCTCCTGGACCATGTACATTCTGCTCCACCACCCATACAAATACACTTACTACACATATATTCATATTATTTAATTTATTATTCCCCCGCTTCACTCGGTAAACTGCTGCTTCATTTTGCTATGTAATATGTTATATGTTATATGTTATGTTATTTTTATTTTGTAAAGCTCTTGCCTGCCAGGTCACAAGATCACAGGTCCCACTTACTACGTACTTACTACATATATATTCATATTTTTTTATTTAATATTCCTGACTCCATCACCCTGTAAACTGCTTCTTCATTTTAATGTTATACATTATATGGTATGTCAATTTTTTTAATTTTTGTAAAGCCCGTCTACTGTGTCCCAAGAATTTCACTGCTCCAAAGACGCTGTCATTGGTGCATGTGACAATAAACTTGGATTTGATTTGATTCCACCCCTGGCTCCACCCCCTGGTTTTTACCTGAGGTGCAGGCTCCTCCCGTCCGCTTGGCCCCGCCCTGCTGGAAGAAGGTGTCTTTGCCTTGACACGCCTCCTGCCCCGCCTCCACCACTTGCACCTGTTGCAAAGGGGCGCTCCACTTCATGGTGTACTTGGGGCCAACGGGCACCAGGCTGCTGATATCCGGAGGCCCCCTGGTGGATGAGAGAAAAGAAAATTAGAAGATGGGAGTTGAGAGGGTATAGTATATTTATCCAAGAGATCTTCTGAGCATGGCTATAAAATACAATGACATTTTAACATCTTAGGCGTGTTGAGTCTCAAATTCTCAGACTCTTTGAACACTATCCCAGGTGTTAATCGTTAGCTCTCTCCCCCAGAGAATACTCTTTTGAACTGTAAAATGAAGACGCCTTGCATTACAAGATACTAAACATGTCCTTATTTAGGTGAAAGGCCCGGTTGTGTGATGTCATGTTATCTCTAGTGTTGGGGTCCCACCTCCCCATGGGGAGGCTCGTCCTAACCTGTAATACTCTTGTGTAGGATTGCAAAATTCTGGGAATATTCAAAGATGGAAACTTGCCATGGGAATTAACGGGAATATACGGGAATTAACGGGAATAAACTGGAAATGTTGTGGGTAATTTATACTAACTGTATTTACCTTGTCATATACAGACATAAATATAAACAATTTGTTTTGTTATAGGCTGATTTGAGCCCTGAGGAAACTTTGGGCACTTGACTATATGCTTCTGCATCTTTGTGTCATTCTTAACATTGGTCTTTGCACAGTATTTGCAAATGTACACAGCCTTTCCTTCTACATTGGATGGGGTGAAATGTCTCCACACATGAGATAGTGCACGTGGCATTGTTCTGTAGGATAAGATGAGAAAAAAGTTTGTAAAAAGACACTAATGCAATGCCAGAGATATAAATAGTTAGCCAAACAATTGGAATCGTCTGTAAACATATTTTACAATTGATGGATAAACGAATGGAAATAGGCTAGATGAACAGATGAACAATCCTCAATCAGCATGCTAATATATTTTCCCCAGTAATATCAAAACTTACCTGACTAGTCCTGCACTCTACAGCAGGCCTCAATAGCCCTGCTGTAGAGTGAAGGATGCTGGGAGTTATCTGTGAATGCACAGTGGAGGGTTGAAATTCAACGTGCAGTGTGTGCTGCATTCCATACATCTTTAAAATAGAGTTTTGAATGATGTTTTTATTGCTCAGCGTTTAATTTGCATAATTTTTTTTTTTTCAAAATTCCCAAAATTCCCGAGCTTAATATTCCCATGGGAAGTTTCCTGAAAGTTTCCGGAAATTTACCGGAAAGTTTCCGCCCCTTTGCAACCCTACTCTTGTGTAATAAGTATTATACTTGTAAGTTCTGGGTCCGCTGAGAATTCTTTCAACGTCAACTTCAACAAGACTCTACTGCTGAAAAGACACGATGAGGGGAAAACAACCTGAGACACTTTTGAAACGTCACAGAGACGACCCGGGGAACTGGAATTAGAAATCTGTATGATCACCCGTGTTCCTGCACCGAAAAAAAATGTTTTTACCCCTAGCTGTGAGGAGGAGTTCATTGCTATTCATGTATTCCTGTAATCACGCAGACAATCAACATTGTGATCGGCTTGTCAAGAATCCTGGAGGGCAGACAAAGTCAACTTGGGGACACTCGAGTTGAATGAGTCGTGGAGCGATAATTACTCTGAAGGCTGAACGAGAGAGAGCTTTAAGGGACATCTCTGACAGGAGCTTTGCAAAATAAACAAAATCCCTTTTCCTGTTTACTTCTCTCCAGAGAGAGAGAGAGGGCAGGGAGAGAGAGAGAGAGAGAGAGAGAGGGAGAGAGATGTGATCAACGGCGCTGTCATAGCAAATAAATTGGAAAGAAACTAAAAAATGTTTTATGTCAGTAATCTAGGACTCCTGTGGTTGTAGTTAGGCCTCCTAGCATTTGTTTAAAGCTGATAAAGCTCCTGCGACTCCAGATAGTGCCCCCCACCCCCCCCAGCAGCCGGCTCTCATTACCATGCAGTTTGCCAAATATCTCCGTGAAACCCAGGGCATCACATTAGAGCCCCGTGCCACCTCAATGTGCAGCTTGGCAGACTCCCACCTCTTTTAAAAAACTCACACACAACTTCATGCCTAGAACTGGAATCATGGACACGTTGGTAAAGTATTCCTGACAAACGAGTTCATGCAGCCGCTCTCTCCAACCGGGACTTACTTGACATTTATGTTTGCGCAGACGAGCACATCATCAAAGAGGAAGACTTTTCTCTCCTTGGACTTCAGGACTTGTCCCCGCTCGCCGTACACGGTCTCGATGAGCGTCTCACAAAGGACCAGCGACCCCTGCTCCGCGTTCAGTTGCTAAAAGGAGACACAGCAATCAGATCAGAGGCGGGAGGAGACAGCGGCACAAAGGGACCCGGGGACAGACGGGTTCAGAGCCCGGAGGACGCAGGAGCTGGACTCGGAGGAGCAGACGTCTCATCGGGGATTAGCGGACCCATTCATACAGCTGAAGGTCATTTAGATGTGCGTATACGTTTACACAAGGGCAGCACACACACACACACAACTACAGTCTGTACATCCTGCTGATCGAGTGGAAAGAGGAAAAGACTGTATACGCTCTCTATCGTTGCCTTGTACACATCTATAGTGATGAAAGACACACAATGATATCCACCACAACAGGGCAACTATATTGGGATAAGTTTGCCACATGCACACCTGTACACACACACACACACACAACTACAGTGTGTACATCCTGCTGATTGAGTGGAAAGAGGAAAAGACTGTATACGCTTTCTATCGTTGCCTTGTACATGTCTATAGTGATGAAGGACACACAATGATTTCCACCACAATAGGGCTACTACATTGGGATAAGATTGCCACATGCACACCTGTACACACACACACACCTGTACACAGACACACAAACAACACAGTATTTCAGTTATAAATGTTCAAACCGAAAACATACACAATGGTTTCTCCTGTGATGCTATACAGCCATTGTTATGCTATGGGGTATCAGAATGTATTCTAATACAAGTTGATTGAGTCTGAGTGTGTTTTTTGTGGATGTAATTGGTAAACTGCAGTTCCAAGGTAGCAATACTTACCTTACCTTACGTTGAAATACTCAAACACATTCACTGCTTAAGTCCCTCATGATATTTTTAGATATTAACAAGGTTAAATACTTTGGCTGGATTTTTCTCCGAGGGCATTTTAATGAACTAATCAATTATTGCACCAAGTCTGCAGCTCATATTTAGTTTGAAACACAAAGTACCGATATCAACCTTCATTAAACCACATGAAAAAGAAACCAGGCCATAGTGCATCCATTCAGACACACAAACACAGAACTAGTCTATAACTCAGAGTACAGCTTTTTCCGGTTTGCAGGATTATTTAAAGAAACTTTTCCTGCTAAAGTAACATCTCATGTTTTAGCCTTGAATCACATTTCAATATGAATGTTGATTAATTATTAATCTATAGGGACATGAAGAAAGTGAGATATGTTCGGATCATTGCTAAGAACGTAATGGTCCAAGATATTCATATAAACAGTTTCAACAAATCGTTATCATAGGAACGAACTGATGGAGAATGAATCAAACATGTGTAACTAATATTTTAATAAAGCTACATAAGTGATATAAATGTGATAAAACTGTAATGATTCATATGAGGCTATTGCTATACACATGAGAGTTTAGATGAAGCCGTGAGCCACACGTATATATATGCACATACACAAGCTCCGGAATGACATATAAATACACACATGTGGGACATTAAGTAAATAATCACAGGAATGTATGTACATGCTAAACGTCCACAACGGTGCCACACACAAAACAGAGAGAGAGAGAGAGAGAGAGAGAGAGAGAGAGAGAGAGAGAGAGAGATCCACGCAGCCAAGGAATCTACTAACAGATGCAATTGGAGCTTCAGTGTTGAGCTGGCACACGCTGAGCTTTCCAGTCGTCCATATGTTTGGCAACAGGAAGTAGCGACAGAAAGCTTTTTTTAATCACTTTGATCCGGCGTCTTTTACGGGCGCCTAAATCAATACTTTTAACTTTTATGCACACGCCGCCGATCTGAGCCAGGCTCGTTAGGATTTAAGTGAAGCCACTACACCGCGATCGGGAGGTTAAGTCCAACAGAGGAGTTCACACATCCTGACACTTTGATGTTTGAGTGTTTGTTCACAAGGAAAGAAATGTAGGAGAATAATGAATCTCAGGGCTAAGTCAGTTCTGCAACCTGCAGTGCAGTAAACGCCTCGGACCACATTTCACGACGTCTTATCTGCAAGGAATCGGAGGCAGATTTCGGCTGCGGCTCCCACAGAATGAATCATTAGTCTGACTGGAGCTGCTATTTGATGGCTACAAAAAAAAAACATACAGCTCCCTCAAGAGGTGGGCTGCTATAAGAATACATCCTTAAAAGTCTTCAGGCATCAATAGGTGCACTGCAGCAAGCATCTGTGCAAGTGTGTGTGTGTGTTTCTGTGTGTCTGTGTGTGTGTGTGTGAGTGTGTGTGAAACCCATCCCCCCTCACATTGTTATCTGTCCTATTCTGGTGACTTAGATACTTTGAGACAAAGAATGAATATTTCATTGGACGGTTATGGGGGCAATAGAGTCGACTGCTTCCTATTGGAATTCTGCAGTGTCACCGCGGCAAATGGAATTCTGTGTGGAGTGCGGGAGATTGGCCGAATCAGCTCATCTCAGAGTCCTGGAAAGCAAGGGGTTGATAGAGGGAAATAAAAAGGGGGGGGGGAGGGTGTGAGAGGCAGGAAGAGAGAGAGGGAGAGGAAGGAAGGAAGAAGATGATGATGCAGAGACAAGAGGAAGAGAGCGAAAGTTTTTAAGTGGCGAGAGGGAAGGAGAAGCCACACAGTCGTCCACACACACGACTCCAGAGCGAGAGCGGAGGCATGAGAGTGCAAGTGGGGAATAGAGGGAAGTGGCGCGCGAGAGAGGGAGAGAGAGAGAGAGAGGGTGAAAGAGATAGCTCTCTTACAGTTTCCAATTAAATGTCTCATTTACCCTCTAATTCGTCTTATTCAGAGCAGCGTTCGTTCAGATCTGTGGCGGCAGGACTGTAATTCCAGTGAGGTAACGGAGAGGCCACACCTCTGCCATCGCAGCACGCCACTGTTTAGGGACGATAATGGGCATCATTTCCGGGAGATAATTTCTCTATATAAAAATGCCTCCTCAGATTAATGTGTAGGGGGAAAGTGATATAAGCGATGGCTCCACGCTGGGTGAATTCATAGGTGTTTGGCTCGCAGTGATAACAAGGCAGAGGAGTTAAAGGGGCTCACGGCGGGTTGGATTGGGGCGTGTTTCGACATGTGGGTGGCGTGTGCGTCCGGTCACCTTGCTGAGCAGGCGGTCGCTGACGCTGCGGGCCAGCTGCTGGGTTTCCGTGATCTGGTCGGCGACTCGTTTCTGTTCGTTCAGCTTCTCGGCGAGCATCTCCAGCTCGGTCAGAGCGAGCTGCAGCGGCAGGCGGTCCACGTGGCCCTTGGGCGTGTTCTTCAGCATGTCCTGGGAAAGGTCACGAGGAAAGAAAGAACAATTTAAAAGAAAAACAAACCACCACAGGTATCCTCCAATTTACTGAATACGAACAAGTCCTGTGATCGTAGCTAATTCTAATACTTCCTTTAAGTTTCGATAAAAGACTGAATAAAGATGGAGGACATAAGGGCTTCCTTAAAGTGAGGCCGAAACATCTTGATTGCCCCCTAGTGGCTGGCTGCAGTATTGGTCATTTAACCACATCGATGTAACACTAATTTCTCAAAAGAAGGTTATTAGGTATGTTTGGATTTAATCAGTCACTTGATGTAATAAAAACGGGGTTAAATCGCAGATCCACACCATGATCTCTACCGAGCCGCTTCTGGTTCCAAATGAGGTGAAAAGCCCCAGATAGCAAAAACACAAATCCGCAATATTCCAGCTTAATTCTTGTCCCACAGGAATAAAGCTGGAATATTTCACGTAAAGACACAAGAAAAAAAGCCGTTGTGTGTATCCTCCAATAGGATGGATACGAACAAGTCCTGTGATCGTAGCTAATTCTAATACTCCCTTTAAGTTTCGATAAAAGACTGAATAAAGATGGAGGACATAAGGGCTTCCTTAAAGTGAGGCCGAAACACCTTGATTGCCCCCTAGTGGCTGGCTGCAGTATTGGTCATTTAACCACATCGATGTAACACTAATTTCTCAAAAGAGGGTTATTAGGTATGTTTGGATTTAATCAGTCACTTGATGTAATAAAAACGGGGTTAAATCGCAGATCCACACCATGATCACTACCGAGCCGCTTCTGGTTCCAAATCACGTGAGAAGCCCTAGATGGCAAAAACACAAATCCGCAATATTCCAGCTCAATTCTTGTCCCACAGGAATAAAGCTGGAATATTTCACGTAAAGACACAAGAAAAACAAGCCGTCATGTGTATCCTCCAAAAGGATGGATACGAACAAGTCATGTGATCAAAGCTAATTCTAATACTCCCTTTAAGTTTTGATTTAAGACTGTGAATAAACATGGAGGACATAAGGGCTTCCTTAAAGTGAGGCCGAAACATTTTGATTGCCCCCTAGTGGCTGGCAGCAGTATTGGTCATTCACCTACATGGATGTAACACTAAAAATAAGAGTACACAAGAATTCATATTTCTCAAAAGATGGTTTATGTTTAATCTCATTTTTCTGCTAAATTTGGATTTAATCAGTAACTTGATGTATTCAAAACCGGGTTAAATCTCAGATGCACACCATGATCACTACCGAGCCGCTTCTGGCTCCACATCACGTGAAAAGCCCCAGATCGCAAAACCCCAAATCCGCAATATTTCAGCTTGATTCTTGTCCAACAGGAGGAAGTAGAGATGCGTCCATCTGTATTCACAGTCCACAGTTTACTTGTGAGCCTCCCTGATTTGCAGCGTTGGCTGAAATCAATTTTGAAATCTCCAAACCATCAAACCGTCACTAACCACAGGCTGTGGCAGGTCCATGTTTATGTTGATATCTATGTTTATCCTGAATCTCTGACTCACTGAGAGTCCCGTGTTGTCTGGATACGCATCTCAGACGCACCTCCACGCCCTGAGCTCCAGTCCCCGGTAATGTAATGATTTCATACATCCTCTTCCTCTTTGGAGCGGCGAGTTGGGGCTGGGAGAAAAATGCCTGATTCACATTCATAACTTATCTTTTGAATTCATGGATAATCAATGCTTGCTGAGGGATGAAATGGGCTGCCGCAGATCTAGTCAAGTCAAGCTCAAATCCAAATCTTTGCCCGGAATAGAAAGAAAGAGGAGGAGCAGGAGATGTGGAGCCAGCAACACGGAAAAGAGCCGATGTGGCTCGCTGGTTGTATGTAAAAGTATGTGAGGTAAGACTTCTCGCACTCAAATTTAAAATCCAGGTAAAAGCCCTGCAGCTCTGCACCTTGATTAGTGCTCACGCTGCTGAATATTTAATCCGACGGAAGCCTCTGATGCTGGATGTGTTTGAGCTTGTAAGACAAACAGGAGTTTATACCTGCAGGAGCAGGATGAACTGAGGGAATCGCTGGATGGGCTTCACCATCAGGCCGTACAGAGTGATGCGGTCCACACTGCATGCCTGCTTCTTCTGCAAGTGCAAAAAAAATAACATATTAGACACAGACTCGAAAATATATCCCTGAACAGAAATACCATTATGATGAAACTACGCTCTTCCTACTTGAAGAGGCTCTTGTCAGGAGACTCTATAGAGCCGCGTGGGTGTGAGTGGGTGAATAAGTTATGAAAATCTGAGTCTGTTAGTCAGAGGAAAGAATGAAAGAGGTTTTGTTTTTTTTGGCATGTTTGGTCTAATGTATTACTGTGGGCGTAGGTCAGGAGAAAATATGGTTTCGGTGTCATGTAGAGTCTGTGGCATCATGACACCATCTGCATAAAGTGGTAAAAACCCACTGGACGCATTTGAAATATAGTTTGTTGGTAAAGGTCCAAGACTGAAGTCAACGTAGAGACACAGAAAACATAGGAAAAATTATAAAGATTCATCGGCTATAAAGTGCAGCAGCTGATATCATCTCCTGAGGCGTAAAGAAACTTTTTGCACTTGTAAGATGTCACGTAGATTAGACCTGATTATCGGTTTGATTTATCCTCTGTTTTTGAATTAATTGGATTGACATTGATGTTCTGATATTGATTGATTATTTATTTAAGCCTCGGAAAACACAATGAGGAATAAGACCCTCATTTACAATGGTGCCGAGGGTATATTGAAGAGTTGATACATTGAAGAGTTAATACATTGAAAGAAAAAAATAAATAATAAATAAATATGCATATACATACTACAAGGGAAAAGGTCATAAAACAATATTTTTTGGCGATTCAGCATATGATATAAGCAGATATCGATGATTGCAATATAATGACTCAGCCTGAATTTGTCTTAATGTTGCAGCCTATTAAATTCATAAATATTTGAGCTTATCTCGGTGATGAATGATGAATACGGTTAGTTTTTGGTCATCGCATTCACATTATTGGATCAGTCAGTCACTGTCACATACTCTATCATCACAAACCAAATTGCATCGTATTATATTAATAAAGTTTGTCAAATTCTTTCAAAAACAAACGATGAAAAACTTTTTTCCCCAAGTGCAGCAAGTGCAACTATGGGGTTGATAGACAGCCGTCACTCAAAAACTCAAGAGCCAGATTCTTAAACTCGACCATGTGAAAGGTTTTTTTGCCAGCGAGGCAAAGAAAGTTAAAAGCAGCAAATGAGAGTCGACACTGATGGAGAGAGGAAGAGAAGCAGAGGGAGAAGTGAACTAAAGAGTAAAAGACAATTTATTGCTTTCACTGCACTTGGTGTGAATGTTATTTGGGAGTATTTGATCCATTAAAATTGTGGGTGTGGAGGACAACGCCCCCTGCAGGAGAGAACGTGCACAGCTAAAGAAGAATCTGCCGAGTTATCCTGAATCCTTCTTGCCTGCAGAAGACAGTCAAATCTTTATGGATGTTTTAACGATCACCGGCGCAGGTAGGATTTCTCCCGGTGCTGCTGATGGTCAGTCTGACTGTGGGAGTGTGTGTGTGAGGGAGAGAAAGACTTCTTTTTGATTCAACTATAAGAAATAAACTGTCCATAACAAGATTTAGTAGCATCTTAAATTCTGCTCTTTTTCTCACAGGGAATGTGGAGATGGCTGAGAGGAGACGGCAGAATTGGCAGGTTTTTAAGGGGGATGGTATTTTTGTCACTGTGCTTTTAAGGTGGACGACTTCCTCTCTCATTATATCGACAAAAATCTGACTTGAGATCTCTATTGTACTGAAAAGGGACCATGTTACATCTCTGCAAAATGCAGCTCTCACATTAACTCATGATGTCTGACAACTGAATCCAGGCTCATAATTCATGAGTCCCAATCCCTGCAAATGTCCCTTGCAGGCTCATGGTCACGAGCCTCTACGATAATTTTAAAAACATAATGTCTGTCATTTATTCCGTGTGGTTGCTTTTTCCAGTCTGTGTCCTATCAATTTATTATTTGGTTTTTCTCCACGCTGCCAGTGAGAGGCTGCACCAGTCAGTGGGAGAGACAGAGGAAGCTTTCAGCAGACAGAAAGAGAAGCATGTTATCTGGAGGAACATGCAGGGCTGTCAGCTGTGTGATCTGCTTCTATAAATCAGCATTACAGCTCAATGATCCAGGTTCATACTCGTGCATGAATGCCGGGGCAGGCAGCGAATTGTAAACTCAGTATATAAAAATCAATTCTTGGCACCGTCTCTGCACCTCGGCAGAATGTTTCATTGACGGCTGTCCTTAATTAATATCAGTAATGTTAAGTAAACAGAGGGACACGTCATAATTGTCTCGTTGTGGAAAACTTTCCACTTTTCATATAGATTGGCCAGAGGCGTAAAATCCACTCGAGGGTTTGCATTTATCCATTTATCCATTTACCCATCCATTGCACATGTCGTGAGCTTTTAAAGACACATTATCAAAAGGATGCCAGACAGAGAGGGAGAGAGAAGATAACAATACAGGCCAGTTATTGTTAGATTCTGAGAATAATTTTGTGGACAACTTGAATACAGGCAATTTTCATTTCCAGAAAAACCTTGAGCATTTGCACACGAGCACAGTGAGTGAAAACCACATCACTAAATAAGGACTACAATATTTGTATCGAGCCATCCTTTATACAGCTCATCCTTTCAATGTTAATGGGGTCTGGAGCCAAAAAATATAAAAATTCAAATATTTCAAAATAAAATGTACTCTTTCATGAATGCAACAAACAGTGGTTTCCTATTAGTGAATTTAAATGACGGAGTATTAGGGCCTTATTGAAGTATTGAATAAAGTTGTAATAATACACAAATAAAGCCATTTAATAACCGAACAGTGATGGTATTTTGTGAGTATTTAGTTATTTCTGAAGCCTGCACTCAAGTATAAATATAAAATATGATCCACATTTCTCATTTTAACGCCGACAACTAATCTTCTGATAGTTCTCCTCTAAATTACACAAAACAAAAAATGTACCTTTAAGACGCCCAAAAGAGAAACTGAACATGAACTTTCATTTTTTTGTTTCCTGTTTTACACCTGAGATATATTATTGGAACTGGTTTTTCACATTCAGCATCTGCTGAGCACAAACTAAAATAGGAACAGAAAACTCTTATTTAAAACCTGAGAGGAGGAAAAACACTTTATGTTAATGGTCTGAAACTCACCTTTAAGAATTCCAGAAAGGCAGGTTTGGACAAGCAGGCCTTTTTAATTAGAGCCATGGCCCCGGTGAAGTTGTTCACGTACTCACTGTACACATCCAGCACCATCGACTTGGAAAACTGTGGAAACAAGACACAAGCATAATTACCTGAACTCCCGACAACAGCCCTATAATAAGCAGGTCTACTGCTCGGCCACGTTTGATCATTTTGTCTTTAAACCGGCTTCCACAGACGCAGTCAGGTAATTTCCTCTGACATCTTGAACGTCTGGCTAACCATCCTGTTCGCCGGGCGACCCGAGGGTAATTTCAATGAAAAAGGGGGGGGGGGGGGGGGGGGCTGGAAAATGGCCATTTAAGTATAGTGCTTTTAAAAAAATTGGTTTGTTTACCATCCCGGGTACTGCAACACCCTTCACGAGCCATTTAAGAGGTCGGGCAAGAATGTCTGCGTTTGTGTGTTTGTTTGTGCGTGTGTGTGTCTGTTGTGCGTAAGACATTTGTTCTCTCCACTCAATTAAACCCCCCCCAGGCGGCTAATAGTGGCGGTTTGAGGGAGCGGTGGGGAATTAGAAAAATCGCATTGAAGGAATTAACCTTCATTGCTCACACCCTCCTTTAGGATCCTACCTCGGAGATATGACTACAAGCCCTGCAGGTAGGGATACATCACCACATGACAGGGGGGGTGGGGGGTGGGGGGGAGCAGTCCCAGCACTTCCACTGGCCTCATCGCATGGCGGGTCTCAGGATATCAATGGAGCGGAGGCGTAATGGCCAGCGGAGAAGGAGAGGGTCGAATGCACCCCTCTAATAGGAAGATAATGAGTGGACCTTATGGATGAGCACACTGCAGACTCACACTGAACGGTAATATTCCCGTGCCACAATGTGCAGACACAATTTCCCACAGAGATTCATCTCGACCGTAATTGATTCCGTGTTTGGAGTAAACTATCCCCGTTTGCTCAATCTAAAAAACCTGTAGCTCATTAGAACTCGGGGGCAGCGGAGATTGTGTTACAACGCAGAGAACAATAGGAGTTTCCACCCAGAATGAAAAGCTTTAGTTTGCGCGTTTGCACGGAAACAAAAGGGAGAGATGCACACTAACACATGTTAATAAGCCTGGAGCTCGCCGTTTCTATTTCACACGTATATGAAGTGATGCACACGAACCGAGGCGACGAATAAGTCTCCAATCTTCTCGCTGCTGTCCCACTCGGCCACTCGAGACGCCAGAGCAATCTGGAACATGGAGTGGCACTGCGTGATCTCCCGGACGCGGTAGAAGATGGGCCGGATCTTCCTCGGACTCAGGATGCGCGGATCTGCTTCCATCAACGGCCTGTGGTATTCCTGGAGAGATTGGGAGAGAAAATTGGGTTTTTATTATTGGCGGTATATGTAGATGTGTGTGTGCGTGTGTGTGTGTGTGTGTGTGTGTGCTTGAGATGAATCTGCAGTCCATCAACCCCCTGTTGGAACTTCTTCTTTTCAGCAGCATAAATACACAAGTGAGAGGTAACTGACAAATATCCCATGAATCGGCTATAATGAGGAAATGTAGTCATGCTGCCTGGAAGCACATCAATCCAGAGGATTCGCCCGTACTGCGACAAGCAAACTTGTTCAGCACTCAAGGTGACTTGTAATCATAAAAGCCAGAATCATAATGGCAGAAGAAGCAGCTCCCAGCAGAGCTACAGAGGAAGAGCGACCTGGTGAAAGGGGCATTGACTGATTCTTCACTCGGCGCTCATGGGGGATATTAACGTAGGCTATAGAAACGATGTTGACAAGCAACCCAGTAAACATGACTTCGTGAGGATAATATTGTGTCAAAGCAAAACCAGACGGATGGAAAAACAGTTTTCAACACAAACATTAGGGCTGCAACTAACGACTATTCTGATAGTCGATTAGTCACCGATTATTGAAACGATTAATCGACTAATCGGATTATGAATGACACAAATTCTCAATAGCTATTATTTAGCAAGCAGCTTTTAAATTTAGCTTGAGGTTGTTCAAGGCATGTGATGACTGAAAATAAAGACAATAAAGATCGATACTTCATTATAAAAAATGTCTTTTAATAAACTTTGCTGCATATAAGGGTACTGTTGACACAAAAGCAAAGAAAAATCAAGTTTTTGTCCATTTAAAACCAAGGACAGGCAAAGTGCTAATAAAAAAAATTAATTTAAATTTAAGTTTCCCTTTTTACTGTGAACCAAGAAGGGAGGGAGTGTGGTGAGAACACAGGATGTTCTGCAGAGTTTTCCACTGCCAGCCCCAAAAAATACAAACTCCATGTGAGAATACAGCAGGATAATGTCCATTGACATTTTAAAAACAGAACTCAAACGTCATGTCCTGCCTCCTGCTGCTCCACCCAGACGCCACCTGATGTTTCACGAGTTTTATCTCTGCGAGCCCGAACAAACCGTTTCACAGTGAAAAGGTAAGTTACACGCCTCAGCGTCTAATTGTGCTCGTGACCTTTCATCATTTTATGTCTTTAACTCTCCGGAGACGCTGCCTTCACCGCTCGGCTCCAAACTCTGTGAGCCGAGGAGAGAGAGATTTCCAGAGAGCGTCCCCACGTAGCAGCAGCATCAAGTCTCTCCGCAACAAACCTGGCTCATCATATCCTGACAGTGAAGAAGTTTGCGGTGCATGAGGCAGCCATTGATTGCTGCTGATTGCATTTCAGTAGGTGCTCCTCTCATTTTGTGTGATTACGAGATAACAAGTCTCCTTTTCCCAAACCAGAAAAAACTAAAAAGGGCTGCACCGCGTCCTGGCAGCCTCCTTCTCTCAGCATCAACGCCGCGCCAGGATTATTTATACCGAGACACCTCTGTAATTTGATGGATATCACCGCATCTCCTTCCGGTGTGACTCATATTGGCTAAGTGGTGAAGGTATTGCATGAGGCAGAGGAGGACAACTCTCAACAACTCACCTGCAGGATTCTCCTGAGAGACTCCAGGTAGCTGCGCTCGCTCTGGATGATGGAGCTGAGGATATGGCGTCTGACAACCTGCAGAGGCAACACACCAGTCAGGACATCCAGCGCTAACAGGACATGATGCGGCAGCGGTGTGCAGTATGCTCTCGGTTTAAATGTGGTGCACGCTGATGGAGTGCACGAGGATCACGTGTTTGTCACAGGAGGAAAAAGAGTCAAAGTGGAGAGGGTCTGTTTGAGTCGTTGGATTTACTGCGTTGGAAAACGCCCTGTTCTGGCCGTGACATTATAAAAAATGAGGCTTTTCCAAACAGGGAAAAGAGAAGAATAAATTAAAATATATAATATTACAACTTTTAAACACGACACCCAGGTGCAGGGCATTAAAAACTTGCTTGTAAGGTTAAACATCTACTGCAAATCTGTCTGTTTGTGACATATCTCCAAAACTGTTCATCTCATCGACTTCAAACTTGGCTTTAGTATCGTTAAGGGACAAAAGGAAGTGCCGTGTTGAATTTGGTGGGATTTGGATACGATATACATACGATATTAATAAACTTTCAATACACAGGTGACTGCAGCAGGGTTTTTATTTGCCACAGCTCAATAACTGCAGGTCCCTCTGTCAGTCTCAGACAGAAAAGCTGCAACCAGCTTTAACACCGGCCAAGCAAACAGGCAGGTTTACACAGAAAAGAAAGAAAAATAAATATCTGCAGAAAGTGTGAGGTGCACCTGGTGGCTGGTCAGCCCCTCGGGCATGGGACTCAGCTGGGGGGGAGGGTGCTTCATTTCCGACACAGCCACATCCAGGTATCCTGCATCATCCTCCTCCTCTGCAGACAAGCAGGAACGAAGGAGAGAAATACAGAGAGGTTAAAAAGAGAAATGGTGTGTGTGTGTGTGTGTGTGTGTGTGTGTGTGTGTGTGTGTGTGTGTGTGTGTGTGTGTGTGTGTGTGTGTGTCAGACACAGAATGAGACAGAGAGGGAACAGCCGAGCAGCAGCCTTCAGATCTCACTGCAGCTGGAGACACTGCGACACACTAAGTTTATTACCTCTAAAATATGAAGAGACTTTTGTTCTCGCTGAAAAAGAGAATGAGGGAGAGAGAGAGAGAGAGAGAAAGAGAGAGAGACCCCAAAAAAAAAGAGACATTCAAAACACTACTGTATCTCTGTCGGAGTGAAGCCAGCACACGGGAACATTTCTGCAGAAACACACTCCGGCTCGTTCTCGTCTCTGCATCTCGGCACAAAGACATTCGACGCCATCACAAAAAAGAAAAAGAATAAAAAAGAAACTACTTCACGCCATAAAAGACACAAGATACCAGAAGCTTCCACCGTTCCAATTAAAGACCTGGAATGAGGATTGGTGGGAAAGTGATATAATGCTGCAGCGATTTCCGTCCATCAACACCTAAAAATAGCCTCACTGGCTTCTCTACCTCTTTGTGACGGCTCGCAGATTTGTTTGAGGCGCAGCGGGGGGGGGGCGGGGGTCTGGTATCTCGGTTCTTCGGAGCTGCTCGGTGCTAAGCTAATAGATGCTAATCTCCCTCTATTGTTAGACGCAAGGGATGTGCAGAAACCTACAGTGTGTAGCATGAGCTGCTTCATCAAGACTCGTAACTCGACAACATCATGCGTCTTAAAACTAAGACGGACTTCCTGTTTTATTCGTTATGGTTTTAATCAGTGAGAACTGTCTTTATTTTCTAAAGCGTTTTTCATTTCTGCCCCGAGGGGATTGTGCATAATAAAAAACTTCTTCCTCCATCTAACACGACTTTGGGTGAAACTGCCTCTAATTCAAAAAGTCAACAGGCAGGAGCAACAAAAAACAACAACAACTTCATAACCAATATCCATTATCAGAACTAGTGGTAGTGGGAAATAATCGATTCTGTTCAGTATCGCGATATTTTGCGCACGCGATTATATCGATACAGTAGCACAAAGTATTGCAATCTTTTTTATGTTACTCTATTATGTCTACTTTATGTTACTGTATTGTATTTAAATAATTGTAAGTTATGTGCTGGGAGCTCAGCGTTCATGTGAGAGGTCTCCTGTTCAAAAATACTACCCTTTCTTAGTAGTAGTATATATACTGTTGCTGCCATTATTACTATATACCGCTATTATATTGGTATAATTACTATCATATATAAATATATATTATGTTATATTATATACTATATATACTGTACTATTTTTATTTTATATACTGTCTAACAATAACATTACCATCATATCATCAGTACTATTACAATCATCTTGCCACTGCACCTTATCTACCTATTTATCTTGTGTTTCTGTTTTTATTCTTTCTACCTCAATATTTTTTATTTTATTGTATTCAAATAGACCGGCTGCTATGGCGACTTTATTTCACTTCGGGGATGAATAAAGTATCTATCTATCCATCTCTCTCTCTCTCTCTCTCTCTCTCTCTCTCTCTCTCTCTCTCTCTCTCTCTCTCTCTCTCTCTCTCTCTCTCTCTCTCTCTCTCTCTCTCTCTCTCTCTCTCTCTCTCTCTCTCTCTCTCTCTCTCTCTCTCTCTCTCTCTCTCTCTCTCTCTCTCTCTCTCTATCTATCTATCTATGTTTTTGCACTTCAGTTAATGTGTAGAAGACAATGTTGTTCACAGAATTAAATGTGACATTTGAAGTGAGTTGAGCAGTCTTAAGTTCAAAAAATGCTGTAATGCCTTTGAATAATATGGGGGACATGAATCGCAATATATCGCAGAATCAAATCGCAATACTTGCAGTATCGCAATATGTTAAGAATCGCAATAATATTGAATCGTGGCCCAAATATCGCAATACTATTGAATCGTCACATTTTTGCCAGTTCCCCCCCCTACTTAGAACAGTTGTAAACTTTTCAGACGAGTTGAGACCAGACCTTTACCCGATTGATCTTTCCTCTGCAGCTGGGACACTTTCCGCATGACGGCCAGTTTGGTCTTCTCCAGCCCGTCCTTCGTCCCGCTTCTCGCCGCCTTCATCAGCTGCTGCACCTGGGTGGGGGGAGCAGACACAGAGAGCGGGGGGGCGTTAGAGCACAGGACCCACGCCACGCGGCGGCGGAGTCTGGATGACCCGCGGCGGCGCTCCTCTGGAGGAGTGGCGCTCGCCGGGCTCGTCACGGAGCTCGCCATCTGCGGCTCCCCGCCGGTCGCAGGACGGCCTCTAATCAGAGAGTCCATGAGCGCGTGTCTCTCCACATTAAGGGTCACAGAGATCTGCAACCAGACTCCACGCACCCAGAATACACTCCGGGTGATAGTATTTTTAAATGATGATGCTTCGGGAAAGTAGGTCATTAATTGGGGGTAAGTTGCACTGGTGTTTATGGAAGTCAATACGCAGAATATGAGTAAATTATTCATGTGTCCCTTAAATGCATCTTGATATTAAACCAGGCAGAGAGAGAGGGAGAGAGGGAGAGGGGGCGAGCAAGACAAGTCGTGAAAAAAAGGAAAGTCACAGTTCCAAAAGGGAAAGGAGGGTGCAGCGAGTGAGTGAAGCCTCTGAATCAGCTCAGCTCCCGAACACTGCGGGTGATCGTGAGTCCTGGAAGCAAAACGTCTCCCCGGCTGCTTCCTGCTCTGCAAACAAGAAGGTTGTGAAGTCGCTGTGTTCACGCGCAGATATACCTTGACGTCATAGTTGTGTTTGCCAGACAGCCGCATGGCCACTTCCCGCTTGGTCCTGGCACAGCGCTCCCGCAGCCCCAGCCCCTCGGGAGAGAGCTAAAGGTGGTGGGTGGTGGTGGTGGACAGGTGGAAGGGGTGGGGTGGGGTGATGGGGTTGGGTTGGGGATGCAAGGTGGAGTTTTAGGGCACGGCCGAGGGCGGAGACAAAGGGGGAAACAAGAGAGGAGAGAGAGGAGAGAGGAGAGAGGAGAGAGGAGAGAGGAGAGAGGAGAGAGGGGAGAGAGGGGAGAGGAGAGAGGAGAGAGGAGAGAGGAGAGAGGAGAGAGGAGAGAGGAGAGAGGAGAGAGGAGAGAGGAGAGAGGAGAGAGGAGAGAGGAGAGAGAGAGGAGAGAGAGGAGAGAGAAGAGAGAAGAGAGAAGAGAGAAGAGAGAGGAGAGAGAGGAGAGAGAGGAGAGAGGAGAGAGAGGAGAGAGAGGAGAGACGAGAGAGCGGAGAGGGGAGAGAGAGGAGAGGAGAGAGGGGAGATGAGAGAGAGAGGAGAGAGGAGAGAGAGGAGAGAGGAGAGAGGAGAGAGGAGAGAGGAGAGAGGAGAGAGGAGAGAGGAGAGAGGAGAGAGGAGAGAGGAGAGAGGAGAGAGGAGAGAGGACAGACAGGAGAGAGGACAGACAGGAGAGAGGAGAGAGGAAAAGAGGACAGACAGGAGAGAGGACAGACAGGAGAGAGGAGAGAGGAGAGAGGAGAGAGGAGAGAGGAGAGAGGAGAGAGGAGAGAGGAGAGAGGAGAGAGGACAGACAGGAGAGAGGACAGACAGGAGAGAGGAGAGAGGACAGACAGGAGAGAGGAGAGAGGAGAGAGGAGAGAGAGGGGGAAACAATAAATCAAAGGGGAGGAGAGGAAATGGAAAAAGGGAAAAACGGAAAAAGGCAAAAGTGATCAAGGCAAAAAACACAAGCGACACAACATCGGGAATTAATCACAAGCAAAGAGAGTGAAATCTGCTCTATGAGACTAAAGGCCATTGATATACAGAAGGGGATGTTAGAGAGGGGGGGTGCAGGCATTTCATGGCTAATATCAAAGAAGCAGAACGAGAGGAGGACTCACTCGGGTGAGAAATTAACCGAGCGGGACTGATTATAAACGATGTGTTTTAGATAAAAACATTTAAAAAGAGTTGAGATTTCTTCATTAATTGTTGGTCCGGTGGAGCTGAAGAGCCTCTTCATGTTCTGTGGCCTGGCACAAGGGTGGGGGGGAGGGGGGGGGTTCACACCACACCCTCCTGTAATTAACACAACTCCTTTATTTGTTTTTTTTTAGTACCAAAGCATTTCTTTCTCCCTACAAAGCATCAACTCTGTCTTTTCTTAGTTCCAAGCACATTCATAAATCTGTAAACTGGGATGTGTAATAGTGTTGGAGGCCAGGAGAAGTCTAAACACTGATAATGATTCAACACCCAACACTTCTTTATTAGAATGACTCCTACTCCTTTCTTTTCCCTGCATCGATGCATGCGTGTTAAAGGCTGGTGGAGCTGGAGGAGAGAAGGCAGTATAATGTGTGAATGTGTGCACAGTGCCATCATGTGGAAGAGAGGAGAGAGAGGAGAGAGAGAGGAGAGAGAGAGGAGAGAGGAGAGAGGAGAGAGGAGAGAGGAGAGAGGAGAGAGGAGAGAGGAGAGAGGAGAGAGGAGAGAGAGGAGAGAGGAGAGAGGAGAGAGGAGAGAGGAGAGAGAAGAGAGGAGAGAGAGGAGAGAGAGGAGAGAGAGGAGAGAGGAGAGAGGAGAGAGAGGAGAGAGAAGAGAGGAGAAAGGAGAGAGAGGAGAGAGGAGAAAGGAGAGAGAGGACAGACAGGAGAGAGGAGAGAGAGAGGAGAGAGGAGAGAGAGGAGAGAGGAGAAAGGAGAGAGAGGAGAGAGAGGAGAGAGAGGAGAGAGAGGACAGACAGGAGAGAGGAGAGAGGAGAGAGAGGATAGAAGAGAGAGGAGAGAGGAGAAAGGAGAGAGAGGAGAGAGAGAGGTGAGAGAGGAGAGAAGAGAGAGAGGTGAGAGAGGAGAGAGGAGAGAGAGGAGAGAGAGGAGAGAGAGGAAAGTGAGGAGAAAGTGAGGAGAGAGGAGAGAGGAGAGAGGAGAGAGGAGAGAGGAGAGAGAGGAGAGAGAGCAGAGAAGATAGAGAGGAGAGAAGAGAGAGAGGAGATAAAGGAGAGAGAGGAGAGAGAAGAAAGTGAGGAGAGAGAGGAGAGAGGAGAGAGGACAGAGGACAGAGGAGAAAGGAGAAAGGAGAGAGGAGAGAGGAGAGAGGAGAGAGGACAGAGGACAGAGGACAGAGGAGAGAGAGAAGAGAAAAAAGAGAGGAGAGAGGAGAAAGGAGAGAGAGAAGAGAGGAGAGAGGAGATCTGAGGCTCCTCCCACAGAAAGGCCTCTCGTTTACCTTAATTTCACAATGGAGGCGTTAAACCCCAGACAGCTTAATTCCTCACTTTCTTTATAGTTTCTTTCTTCTTCTTCTGCACGTTAATAACGACGGCTGCAGCAGTGAAACATTCTCCTTGATTATTTTTGTGAGGGATGGAAAACCAACGACAACCTGGCCGTTTAGAATAAAGAATCATCCGTGACAGACAAATACATGCATCAGGAACGCACCTACACACACACACACACACACACACACACAGACACACACAATACCTTGCTCTTCGCAGGTACTTTGGCTTCATTATCCGACTGCTCGTCGTAGCTCTCGAACTCGCTGGAGCTCCAGCCGTTGCCCGTGCTCACAGGACCCGAGTCTCTCTGCACGTCTTCGTAGATCATGTCTGCGAGAGAAACGTTACAAGATTCATGTGCGAACAAACGTCGTAAACAAACAATAATCCCTGTCACCGGGGGGGGCGCTAACCTTCGACAGGAGACAGGGGGTCCTCGCCGGGCACGTCATCGTAGATCACCTCGGGAGAGTCCGACGTCGGGGGCTCGACTTCGACCGCACGAGAGGCTGGGGGGGGAAAACCAGCCAAGTTAGAAAAGTCAACAAACATTGTTTTTGAAATGGGAAAAATGGCTGATGGAGGTTTAGCCGCAAACTAAAAACAAACCTCTTCCGACTATACCTTAAATAAAAATAAAAATAAAAATAAAAATAAAAATAAAAATAAAAATAAAAATAAAAATAAAAATAAAAATAAAAATAAAAATAAAAATAAAAATAAAAATAAAAATAAAAATAAAAATAAAAATAAAAATAAAAAAAATATATTAACAATTTTTGAAACTTACAATTTAGTAGCACTCAAATGGCTCTTACTTTTAAGTGCTAACCCTCTGTTGTGCATTTTTCCACTAACTGAAAGAGAACATACTCTGAGATTTTCATTTTAGTTTTCTTCAGTAATTACGACTGTGAATGAAGATGAATGGAATTTTAGGACTGAGATATTCTTATTTAAAAAGCCTAGATAATTAAATTGCTTTGGTTATATAACAGTTTTGTTTTTTTTTAGCATTTTGTAGTTTTGCTTTATTTTTGTAGAAATTGTACTTTCTTGATTCTTGTTGTTCTTGGTTTGTAGCCTCGGGGTTGATGCACTTATTGTAAGTTGCTTTGTAAAAAAGCGTCAGCTAAATGTAATGTAATGTAATTTAATGTTTTCTGTCTTTTATCAACACTTCTGTTTGATAGTTGCACTTCCTGTTGTTGGATAATTTCTCCCACGACACACACGTCACACCAGACTACACAACCGGAATCCATCTGGTAAAGCAGAGAAGAAGAAGCCACGTTGTTTTTCCTCTGGTTGGGAATTCACCCAGTTGGAATATTTACTTACTTGTTGTTTGTTTGTTTGTTTATTTAGAAGGATCCCCATTAGCTCTACCCTAAGACAGAGCTACTTTTAGTGGGGTCCACATTTAAGACATACATACCAATATCAAACATTTAAAACAAATGTTAAATTACAAATATCAAAAGTTAAAATACATTCAAATAATGATCATACAATTTTATATTACAGATATCAAAAATTAATTTAGTGGTTATGCAATTTTACCTTTGTCATGATATAAAACACTGATATATCCAATTCCATGGAAGCGAAAACTGCAAACCATGTAAGAGAATACTACACATTTATGTACAGTACATCACAAGTATGCTGTACCCAAGTGTTTCATTATTTGCTTTTTGAACATACATTTACGTGTCACGTTTATAATTTGTATAACTTGTTGATATGTTACTCTGGGGGGGTTCGTCACATGTCAGGTGCGTGTGGCGTCGTCCAGGTAACGCCACCTGATTGCATCGGGCTTGTTTGAGCTCTTGACCCGTTCTATCTCTACGCTCGACAGCATTTGTCATTAACTGCTTTGAGAGTGTTTCGGGCTAATTTAGCTCAGTGAGCTTTATTGATTTGGTTTTAAACTGCGATTTATCTGCAACACTTTCCCCCTTATCCCCCCCGAACAGCAACAATCACTGTTTTCAATTAATCTGATTGGAGATGTGTATTCTGTCACGGATTATTCAGCGGAGTTAAGTCCGACGTTTTGAAATTACCTTGGGCACAATCCAGGAGACGAACAAAGGGGCGACTGTGCTTTCTTCCAAACAGGATTAGCTACTCAGATGTTCTTTATATCTCTCGCTGCCTTTTCCCTCACTTGTGCATTCAGAGAGGATTCGGTACAGAGAAGAAAACAACTGGATTTGGGCTATCAGTCTGACTATCAGCATATCTGCAAAGTGATTGGGCCTCCCGGGAACACGGCTTGTTATTCCAAATGTGGTAAACCGCAAGTTCCTCGCTCCGTCTTCCTACTTTTATTTAACTTTTCTCCACAGCAGCACAGTGACACTCTGGGAAACTCGTTCACTGGTCACAGCGAACGCAAAAACACACCGTCATTATGAATTTGTCTCATTTGTTGTGTAAAAAATAGAAATGACATAGCGAGCATTTAGAAATCAATGACAGACAATCACATCACAATGCGCGGTGACCACAATCAAGTAAGTGGCGGCTGCTACAAACAGGAAATGCTTCATTATTCACATTGATGAAGCGTGTTCTATGTTTGGAATGAGCTTGTTTGTTTGGCCTGTGCAAAGCTTTTCTTTCTCACACTGTAGAAGTGACCAGCAGTAATTAAGAGAGCTGCATCACAAAGAGCCGTTCACCTGATTATTCAAAGTCCAGTGGAGGACGAAGTAGTGGTGGGGGAAAAAATCGATTCTGCTCAGTATCGCGATATTTTGCGCCCGCGATTATATCGATACAGTAGCACAAAGTATTGCAATATTTTTTTTTTTTTTTTTTTTTTTTAATACTTTATTTACAATTATATATGTAACAGCCCCTGGCTGGCAAAGCATGATGAGGAGAGTTTCAGAGTTTAAAAGATACCTAGTGTGTATGCGGAAAGGATGTTCTCTACTGCAGGAGATATAGTAACGGTCCAGAGGAACTTTAACATCTGAGCATTTTGACCAACTCCTTTTTCTGAACAAAAATGCCAATATTCCCAAATTAATTTAACATTTTGGGTCATGACCTTGCAGCCAACTGGACTGGACTCTAGTAGTACACATTTGTTTATTTTTCTCAATTTGATTGAAGCTCTAGGTTACTCTTATTTATATGATTATTCTCAGGTTTATGTTACTCTATTATGTCTGCTTGATGCTACTGTATTGTATTTAAATAATTGTAAGTTATGTGCTGGGAGCTCAGTGTTCATGTGAGAGGTCTCCTATTCAGAAAATAATTACAAAGGTCCTGTGTCCTGAATGTTCAAGGACAAAGTTTTTGCACTTCAGTTAATGTGTAGAAGACAATGTTGTTCACAGAATTAAATGTGACATTTGAAGTCTGTTGAGCAGTCTTATTTTCCTCATTTTTTTTAAAGCCTTTGAATAATATGGGGGACATGAATCGCAATATATCGCAGAATCGAATCGCAATACTTGCAGTATCGCAATATATCGCAGAATCGCAATACTTCCCACCCCTAGTACGAAGCCGATAAGATGAGCGGATTGTCGAGTTGTGCGAGCCACAGACGGACAGATAAAGATTTCTGGAGTTAGCAGATGACCCATATTCAGAACATTCGGTCAAACTGGAACAGTGTCAACACAAAGAACCTCTGCAGGTTAATGGAAAAGCAGAAATGTTTCATCGAGTTTCAAATGTAAAAACACAAATGCAGCATTGGTACAGTTTTCCCATTAAGATCGGTGCAAACGTTGTCATTCATCTGAAGTTAACTTGCTTTGTGTGCATGTGTGAAAATACATCAGAGGGGGGGGGGGGATATAAAAAAAAAAAAAAATGCCGTGCAGCATTGCGGGGGCTCCTTTACATTTCTCATTTCTGAGCCACCTTCAAATAACAGCCGCGCTGCTGACGGAGTCAAAAATCCAAAAGCAATTTTCCCTCATGGAAATGGTTCTCTATTGATCCTCATCCTGAATTAATTGGATTCATGTCATGTCTGCGTAGGAATCAAATCATGGCAGAGAACGTGTGTGCGTGAGCCAGAGTGTAGTGTCGATCTGTGTGCACGTGTGTGTGTGTGTGTGTGTGTGCGGATTCATGTGTGTGTTCATGTGTCTGTCCATGTGTGTGTCCATGTGTGTGTCTGACCACCAGAGGAATCGATGAGCCCTCAGGTGGCTGTGAGTCTGTAATGTGCTGTTCTTGTCACCTCTGATCAAGGTCAAGAGACACGTTGTGCAGCACTAACACAATCCTGCTGCACACGTTATATTGCCGGTGTCATTATAGTGGAGTCCACAGTGTGTTTACGCAGCTCTGGAGGCCCTGCTGGTTTCCTATTGGATCCGTCTGTGATGTGAACACTGTAATACATCGGTGGAATGAGCCTGAATCCCAAGGCAGGCTCAGGTCTAATCTTTCTGCTGTGGAATTGAACCCTGGATCTTCAATATAAAGGTGCATCACTTCCCTGTCAATATAATTTAGTTCTGTACCTTCGGAGCCGTCGTCCCTGGAGCCGGAGCTTTCCTCCACGCCCTCGCCGCCGCGCCCTGCTGACTCAGCCGGCTTCTCCGCCGCCGCAGCCGCCACAGGAAGCCCCGCGAGCGCCGTGCCCGTACAAGGAGCCGAGGTGCCGGGCTCGTCTGCTGCTGCTGCCGCCACCACCGCCCTGGAAGGTTCCCAAACATCAGCACAGTTAAACAACAACCTCATTACAGGTTAATGGAGGTGGGGGGGTCGGTGGGGGGGTCGGGGGGGGAGTAGTTTGCTGCTATCCAAGCATGCAGAGGCACACTCCCTCACTCCTGACAGGGCACATCCTGCCGCTGAGAGATTACAAGCATGTTTGTGAGGTATTTCCATGCTGACAGATGTGCATTTTTTAACTCCTAGTAACCAATTAACGAAACCAAATAATAGATTTAAATGAAATTATGAAAGTTTCGAGCCGATGAACGATATTTGTCAGTTTGGTCGATGCAAAAGTTAAATCATCTTGCAGTTATCAACAACGCCCGGGACCCCCACCGGACTCGGACTTTTATTCCGCCCCCACACCTCAAGGATGTGATAAATTAACACATATTATATAATATTATACTGCATTACATTGCATATTGCAATTTGCCACTGTTCACTGTTTTGCATTTTGCATTTCACTTTTTATATCTTTTATCTTTTATATATATTTTTATATAGATATGTTTATGTCTAAATAAATGTTACTTTGTATAAATATTAGAAAAAGTGAGTAAATAAGAAGTAAATAGTGAGTAAATATATATTGTTTTTTTATTGTTTTTCTTATGTGTGGTGTATTTATTGTGTTTTTATGTTTCTATGTTCATTGTATGCACCAATAACCAGAGCAAATTCCAGGTAGGTGTAAACCTAGCTGGCAATAAATACCTTCTGATTCTTCTGATTCTAAATTCCATGATATCCTCTTTGATATCCACACTAGTGCCCGTTCTAAAGCTTCCTGGTTTCTATGTGAAACTGTAAGAGTGACCTGCAGTAATTGAGTCAGAACTAATAAAGACCTGCTGCTGGACTGCACAGAACCACCAAGCTGCACAAAGAGCCGTTCACCTGAAGCTTAATGAAGCTGGACTCAGTAAAACCCCAAAGTGGAGAATCAGTTCCTGTTGTGGTGAATGCGCTGCAGTGATCTAAAATGTCCCAGGAGTCACTGCTACAAAGAGCCGGTCGTCAAAGTCTCTTAATATTGAATGTAGGTGTAAATGTAAAGCTGATAAGATGAAAAGAACTCGAGATACATACAGACAGAGAGATTTGTGGAATAAGTTGATAGATGAATGTAAACGACCTTGTTTATATGAACTGTTTTCTGCACTTCCCATTTGGATCCTATTCAAAGTGAGGATGAAGCCTTTTATCTGGATTTATAATGATTTTCACCTTTTCACCATTTGCATGTGACCCACTGCACTTAAATGAAATGTACCTTGAACAATAAATCTAGTATTATATGTATTTCTATGCAGTTGTGCAGTCAGACACATATTCATAAACACAGGCTCCCTGAGGACTTTCATCTTTTAATTGTTGATGGTTTTTCTACGTCGGCTTCACAGGTTTTTTTTAGTCCTGAAACTTTCCACCCACACGGAACCTGGAGGCAAACTGATATCAGTGAATTATTCAGAATTACAAGTCGGATTTTTTCATTATTATTATTATTATTATTTATGACTATTTCTGCTTCTTCTTCGGTTATTTATGTGATAAAAGTGACACCTTCAGCTGGACGTGGGTTTAGCGGAGCTGATTGACAACTTTGACAAAGCCTCACACCTACTGCTCGTTACTTGCGTCACCTAATTTGCCCTGGAGCTGTGGAATCACGATCTGTCAGGCCTGCGGCTTACTGTAATCACCAGTGGCTTTGTGTGTGAAAACATGCCCTGAACCAGCTATTAAAAACAGACAGGGGGAATACTGTGGACACAGCTATCGCATGGCCTGTGTTGACGCTGCCAGTGAGGGACTGTCCTCCCACACACGACTCATAATGTGACAGGATCCGTCGTGTAGGAGAGACACATTTACACTAATTAAATCCGTCCCTGTGCTAAACACCTCAGCAGCTCTCCACGAAGCAGCAGCATCAGAGTGACGGGCGAGAGGCAGATAAACAACACGTGCAGGGGAAACAAACTTTTCATTTAAGTGGAAATAAAAGTAGATGTATTCAACCATCTTGCGTTTGTTAGAGTTCCTTGTCCAAAGCATTCACAGAGATTTTATTGTGATTTGTTTTCTCAAATAAAAACCTCATAAAATAGCTCCTCATGAAAATAAAATCATAATTTTAGAACCGTTTGCAAGTAGGGTTGCAAAGGGGCGGAGAGTTTTCGGTAAATTTCCGGAAACTTTCCGGAAACTTTCCACGGGAATATTAAGCTCGGGAATTTTGAAAAAAAAAAAACTGTGCAAATTAAACGCTGAGCAATAAAAAAATCATTTAAAACTCTATTTTAAAGATGTATGGAATGCAGCACACGCTGCACGTTGAGTTTCAAGCCTCCACTGTGCATTCTTCCATCACATGCACAGATAACTCCCAGCATCCTTCACTCTACAGCAGGGCTACTGAGGCCTGCTGTAGAGTGAAGGACTAGTCAGGTAAGTTTCCATGATATTACTGGGGAAAATATATTAGCATGCTGATTGAGGATTGTTCATCTGTTCATCTAGCCTATTTCCATTCATTTATCCATCAATTGTAAAATATGTTTACAGACGATTCCAATTGTTTGGCTAACTATTTATATCTCTGGCATTGCATTAGTGTTTTTTTACAAACTTTTTTCTCTTCTTATTCTACAGAACAAAGCCACATGCACTATCTCATGTGTGGAGACATTTCACCTCATCCAATGTAGAAGGAAAGGCTGTGTACATTTGCAAATACTGTGCAAAGACCTATGTTAAGAATGACACAACGATGCAGAAGCATATAGTCAAGTGCCCAAAGTTTCCTCAGGGCTCAAATCAGCCTATGACACAACAAAATGTTTATATTTATGTCTGTATATGACAAGGTAAATACAGTTAGTATAAATTTCCCACAACATTTCCAGTTTATTCCCGTTAATTCCCGTATATTCCCGTAAATTCCCGTTAATTCCCATGGAAAGTTTCCAACTTTGAATATTCCCGGAATTTTGCAACCCTATTTGCAAGTATTCAAGACCATATTCTGTTTTTAAAGATGGAGAATGTGTCTCATCTTCCTTCCATGGTTCAAAAAATTAAGCCAAACTATCCTGGATATAGATTCTGAAAATACAAATGAAGCCATTTAGAGTCTTAGAAGAAGCAATCAGGTTGTGGAGCTGTGATCTCGAGGTTCAGCCACTAGACACCAACCAATCACAAGTCGGCCTCACCTGTCAATCATGATGTTTCATCCTGTTTTCATAGTTTCTAATAACAAATACAAAATTGCCGGAACACTCGGACAAACTCCTGTGTGATAAGAACGACCTAAACCATATTTGAGAAAAACTAATTTGACGGGTTGTTTGTTTGAGGTTGTTCCAATGTCCCATGTGATGTCATGGAGCAGGTCGGGTTCATGACCTTTACTGGGAGTGCCTGCCGTGCACAAGATCTCTGGATCTCAGATATCAGACCAGGTTCTTGTTCATCTGTTACAAAGCTCCGCCTCCCTCCGTTGAGGAAATGATGAACAGAAACCACCTGAGCTAAAAATACAAGTGTCATTAGGCCTGAAAACTTCAGTCAATGCGATAAGTTCTTCTTTTTTTGAACATTTGGCAAAAACTCTCTCATTTGTTCCAACAGAATATTGAACATTGCACCTGAGTGCAGTGGTTTTTGCATAAACAAATTGCCGGAAACACTTGGAACATCTGTGTGATAAGAAAGACCTAAACTGACAGAAACCATATTTGAGAAAAACTAATTTGACAGGTTGTTTGTTTGAGGTTGTTCCAATGTCCTATGTGATGTCCTGGAGGAGGTCGGGTTCATGACCTTTACTGGGAGATCTCTGGATCTCAGATAAAGTGATAACCAGGAAATGATGAACAGAAACCACCTGAGATAAAAATTTCAAGTGTCATTAGGTCTGAAAACTTCAGGCAATGCAATATCTCAGTTCTTCTTTTTTTGATAGTTTTGCTAAACCTTTCTCACTTTGTTCCAACCGCTTATTGAGTGCAGTGGTTTTTGCATTTCGCTGCATCATAGATGAATCTGCAAAACCTGAAGGGGTCTGAATACTTTCTAAATGCACTGAGCAGCAGGTGAGGTGTGTGGTAGAGAGAGAGGAGAGCGAGCCCGGAGCAGAAGAGGATTAAAAACCAACAGCAGGCGTCTTGTACCTTTTGTTTAACCACAGACTAGAATACTGATGGGTGAGATTCATAAATATCTTTCCACACTTCCACATATCACAGGTGCTGATAGCGGCCATTTGGTTCTGCGGCGGTTTCAAGCCGCCGAGCATCACTCTGCTGCGTTCTCTCTCTAACGCTGCATCATTCGTCTCCATGGCGGCAGCTGGGAAACGATCTGCGCCCACATGAAAACAGAATAAAGAGCGATGTGTCAACACATTTCTGACAATAGGCCGCTCCCTCATCGTTAAAATGGCCTGTGTGGGAACGGCGTGGAGTCCGGCTCACGTGACAGGTTGTGAGTGATCTGAGCCGAGCGGCGTTCGATCCCGGCGAGTCTCTGTGCGTCGCCTTCACAACGGATCTGTGCCTGTGAGGCCGAGTGAGACGTATACAGCTCCAGGAGAGAGAGAGAGAGAGGGGGGGGGGGGCGGGAACCGTTTGTCAATGCGGTGGAAAGCGGCCTGAATGCAGATCTCACGCTGGTCACCATTCCTCTCGGTTCCTGTGCCAGGTCACAGATCACTTTTCCACTTATTTACTTTATTTTATATTGTTTTGTGTCCATTTACATTTCCAGTGATGGAAGTGTTATTTTTACTGTACTTTTTGGTACCCTTTTGAATCTAATGTATTGTATGGTTGTATTTTTACATGTCTACTGGATTTACAGATGAGCAGGAGCAAGAGCTTTTAAAGCTCACAACAAAACAAGTTTGCTTTTTTTATTTTCAACAAAAGAAAAATATAAATACCATTGTATTGATATATTCAACAGGTTATTTTCTTAAAGAAAAACATCTAAGGACTTAGGAATTTCATATGCACCTTTTTAAGCAATTCTACAGCATGCGATTCTAAGAGATAACTTTGACCTGGCACCTGCGGCCAGCGGGACATGGCTCCACCTGTTCTGCCCCCTGGTGTCTCCTGGGCGTATAGCTGCCAGACATTGTGCTGACCATACTGATGGAGCTCTGTTTGTCCTCGGGTCATAAATCTCCCAGAGTAAACACCGAGTTAAACCGTTCCCATGATGCAGCGTCATAAGATTGGTCTAATATACGTCTTTGCTTCATGTTGTCTCTGTATATTTGTGCGTTTTATTGTTGATGCAGCATCAACTGTTTTCTTGTTGCTCTCCCAGCACGCCTGGCCGAGGAGGAGTGCAACAGGCTGAGCCGGGTCCTCGCCCCATGAAAGATAAATGAGTCCTGGAAGCTTCAGGAGATGAGTTTCCTTGCCGGGGCGAATGTGTAAAGTTCTGCAAGGATCCAAAAGGTTTCGAAAAGGTGACGGCAAACAAAGAAACTTCAGCAGACGAAGTTCTACTCTTCACTCTGTAAATGAACCGAGACACGTACACGCCCACGTCGTCATGGTTTCTTCTCGTGTCCATCTGCTCCATGCCGTGCGTTTAATGAAAACTATCGGTCAAGGGGGCGAAGCGTGAAGCCACAAGTAAATGTTGGCATCAAACACTGGAGCCGAACAGACACGTTTCTGAAAGGACAATCCCAAAGTGATTTCTGTGAAGTTATTCTGAATCTGCAGATGTGCTGACGCTCTTCACACCTTAATGCTGGAAAACGCTATTGATAGCTCGTCTCTAGAAGCTAAAGTGGAAACGTGCACTCAGCAGAAATGTCCCTGGATGAGGAATTGCCAAGACCTCACGGTGACTCCATCACACACACACACACACACACACACACATGTGCAGTCGTTCATGCACATAGCTGCAACACACACACACACACACACACACACAAACACACACACATGCTCGCACCTTTGCACAAATACAGGCGTCTCTTTTCAGCACAGGAAAGCCCACAGGAATCCAGCCGCCACAGTCGACTGTCAGCAGAGGTTTCTCAGCACACTTCCTAGAAGCACAGGTGGGGGGGGGGGGCCGCGCCGAAAACCAGGACCCCTGGATGGCTTCAACGAGTTCTCGCAAATGGAACGAGTCCGGGAAAAGGAGGAAGTGCACAACTCATTTTATCGCCTTTATCACAGAGGGACGTTGGTTGCCACTCGCCAATAAAACGAACTAAGAAGAAGAAGATATATTTTTCCGGTCTATTTAATACCGAGGCGTCTCACACAAGCGCATTAACGTGAAACAAGAACAGCAACAACACGATGAAGATGTTACAACACAATGGTAACACAACCACACAACCTGCTGGCTAGCTTGTTCTTCCCTTTTCGGGTCCAACCACCTGAACTGCAACAACTCAAATACACAAGCAACACATTTAAAGCCACTACTTATTTTTCAAGGATTTAACAATCCACGGCTCACTTTGCTGCAGTGACTCAGCTTCTTTCAATGTCAACATCCATCCTGGTTCTGTTTCTGTTTTGTTGAGGCTTATCCATTCCTGTTTTCCGTTAACGTGCTTATCTGAGACGTCTCTGCGACCGAAACTTTATCTAACAACATTACAAAAGTTTGAATAATTACTTAACAATTAAACACCACATTTCTTAATTGCTATAACCGAGTGTTTCGAGGCATTCAGAACAGAAGCTAGGGCGTATTCCCTCCCCTGGTATGAATGTGGTAGAAGCTTTGCAGCTATAAAACCACACAGTGTTTATTTCATTTTGTTTTACACTGACTAATGAGATTCCAATGGTCTGAGCCATTAAATAAGATGGCAAACCTCCCTGTGCAGCCGGGCAGGAAAGAGACTGTTGCCCCTGAGGAATCAATCAAATATCTCATTATCATTTCCTGAGCTGAGACCTTGAAGCCTTTTTGATTGAGTGAAAGATGTTGTGTGACTCCATCAGCAGATTCACTTCACACCTGCACCTCCTCATCCCACGTTTTATACGTATATGTGGAGACTGCAGTTCACTGTATATAAAGAGTAGAGTTCACTCCACGTTACCAATAAACTCACACACGTCCATCAAGCTCCGATCGAAAAGTACAGCAGAGTGAATCTGCACCAACTTGTGCAATGTATATACTTTAAATACATTTAATTCTTGTACATAAAGTTTCCTGGCATTACTTCCAGAGATATTGATGAATGTCAAACACAGTAAAAAAGTAGTGGAATATTTTAATAACCAATTCAAATTTGGGTTTAACCAATAATGGCAAAAACACAAATCATTCTTTCCAGTCCGACATGTTGATGCAGATGTTGAGGCTTCATCTTCAACCATTGCTCCAGATTATGAAAGTATAGGTGAGAGGATATTGAAGTTTAATTGTAGTTTAATAAAACTGAATTTACTAATTTGGTGATTTGCAATAACCAGGGTTCATACACATTTGGACCAATGCATTTCCATGACTTTTCCATGACTTTTCAATAATTTTGAACCAAATTTCCATGACCCAACATTTTTGTAAAATCTCGGTGTGTACGTGTAAAAGTGACGAAATGTAGTATTTAAACTAACAATGAGAATTCCAAGGCATACAGTATACCTTAAATGACACAAACCGAAGTATGCCTGCTTATATTTTGAACGTATTTCTTTGAAAGCATGTGAATTATTTAAAACTCAGCGTAAGTGAACGACATGAAAATATGAATATAACAAATTTCCATGACTTTTCCAAAACTTTTTGTTTTTTTTTGTTATCATGACTGTTCCAGGCCTGGAAATAAACATTAAACAATCCATGACTTTTCCAGGTTTTCCATGACCGTAGGAACCCTGAATTACTGTGTAATTTGTTCTTACTGTTAGTAATAAAAAAGCACACAATCGAGTGAAAATCACCTTGTTACGAGGGAAACCTTAATTTATCAACTGGATTTTAATGTTTCCATGTGGAAGAAACATTCCTTAAATGCCGCGAGTCATCTCACCCAAAGCACAACAAACACAGATCCGCCCCAGTGGCTTCTGGGATACATCCACCAGGTGGGTTGGGTTCCTCTGCACAGGCTGAAGTTAAGTGGAATCATGTGAGGTCACCAGACTCCGTGTGCTAAGTTTAGAGTTAAAGAACTATAATGTAATATATAGAAGTGTAATTTGTCCCCTCGCTGACAGGAGAGTGAGAGAAACAGCCAGTCGGGGGGGGTGCAGGTCTTTGAACTTGTGCCGCCACCAGGTTATAATGATGGTTTAATTAATTATTGTGTTACTCAAATCAGTGAAATGGCTGAATCAACACGCCTCCTTCCAGAAACAAGGAGTAGTCATAGGAACATATATTCTGTAGACTAATAAGTTTCCAAGTCAATCTTATCTCAGTTTTTATCTAGTGCCCCTGTTTGCTTTTTTTAGAAGATCCGAAGCTTAGAGATAAATTGTTCTTTCTACTCTACTCAACATGTTTGAGAGTGAAACTTTTCCCACACACCAGATGGAATAGGCAGTCATGTAAGAACATTGTTTGATGATTATGATGATCTAGATCCGGCTGAAACAAGCAAGTTATGACAAGTCTGTGCAGCTCAGCCACTTAAGACAAAAGTCAAAGAATTTAAGGACAGTAAATTCCAATGAAATTAGTTCCCGTCTCCCTCCACTGTACTGGGAGGAAGACAGACTTAGGGATGGTGTATAAACAAGACTCATCTTATCTTTTTGTGTATGAATCATCATGAATTAGGCAGACCCGTGATTTCCCTGTGGAACCGGAGCAGCAGCATCACTTCATACTTGACGTTACCCCTTCTAGCTGCGGGTGGAAGGAACCATCTGGCGTCTCCGTGTTGTACAAACACATGTAGAGTAACATCCCTGTGTCTCATACCCACTGACATGATCTCAGACGTAATGACATGACACTGATGTGGCGTCGCCTGGAGTCTACTCCCCTCCACCGCCCTTTAGTGCTTCTCCCCCACAATGAAGAGAGGAATCAGAGGCAACTTACCGGCTGGGTGACTCACTAACCGGAGCATCTGCTGGAAAGAAGGGAAACAGCAGTGAGACAAATGGTTTCCCAAAGCAGAGAAAGTACATATTGGGAAAAATGACCAATGCAAGGACAAAAAAAGAAATTCACCCTCATGTTTAGGAAAGAAGTGAGTTAGGATGATTCATCTACTGACTAACTTTGTCTGGTCCGGTTCTTCTGACCTTTTTATTTAAAGGAATAGTTCACATTATCTACTCACCTCTTTACCGATGGAGAAGTGTTTGAGTCCTCAAAACACTTATAGGATATCAGAGGCAGAGGTGTCAAAAGTATTCACATTCATTACTCAAGTAGAAGTATAGATACTAGGGTTTAAAAATACTTTTGTAGAAGTTGAAGTATCAACTCAAGCTTTTTACTTAAGTAAAAGTGTAAACGTACTGGTTTCAAAACTACTTAAAGTATAAAAGTAAAAGTAATGTAAGGGAAACATTTTTTCCATTAAGGACAAACTCTTAAGCCGCGTCTCAGGGGCCTATAGTGCACTACCCCCCCCCCCCCCCTCCTCCAAAAAACACATTTTTCTAAAGGCCATTATGACTATAATGTTATATTAAAATGTTATGTTGAAAAATGTGGGATGCACTAGGCTACCCGTTTGAACTGCAAATATGCCCATTGAAAATTATAACATTTTATTACAATGCAAATACATATATTGTTTGAAGAGACCTTTGGACTCAACACTACCAATAATCAAACATGACTATGTAGAGGAAGTAAAAGTCATAACAAGGTCGTGTTGCCTTTTTTTGTGTGTGTTTTTGAACGATGACAAACCGGAATGAAAACAAGCCAAAATTAAATAGGAGTAACAAGGCTATTTTTTAAATGTAAGGAGTAGAAAGTACAGATATTTGCGTGAAAATGTAAGAAGTAGAAGTAAAAAGTCGTCTGAAAAATAAATTCTCCAGTAAAGTATAGATACCCAACATTTCTACTTAAGTAAGGTAACAAAGTATTTTTACTTTGTTACTTGACACATCTGATCAGAGGACATTAAGGATATAAACATGGTGTAAATGACCTTGTCCCGAGTCGAATGTGAATGTCTTATGGACACTTAGATGATCCCACAGGAGCAGTATGGAGGCATGTTGTGTTTTTAGGTTCTTTTTATACGTTTAAAGAAGTGCTCAGCAGTTCAATTGTATTGGATTCAGCTGCTTCAAAGTTTACCTCTCAGACTCCAAAAGGGTTTTATGGACTGTTTTATGGATATAATCTTTGGGTGAACTATCCCTTTAAGTCTGGACCAAGATAACTGGTGTGAAAGGTGCCTCGGATGGTCTTGGTCCACAGAAAACTGAACTTAACTTTACTCTATTTTTTGAAAGTTCAGACATTTCGATAAATTGCTGGAGGTTGAGGAGCATTTTATCAATAGAAGACTTTGCTTCCAGTCTTCTCCTCCAATGATATATTAGAAAGATGAAGATGCTCAGTTTGCGGATAGTAACGAATTTTACAAACCATAAGACTTCTTCCCATTGAAGAGACAACATGCTCACATGTCCACGCCTTTGTTACATCGAGACTGGACTATTGTAATTCATTATTATCAGGCTCCAGCAGCAAGTCGTTAAAGACTCTGCAGCTGGTCCAAAATGCCGCAGCACGTGTCCTGACGAGAACTAAGAAAAGAGAGCACATTTCTCCAGTATTAGCATCGCTACACTGGCTTCCTGTTAAATCTAGAATAGAATTTAAAATTCTCCTCCTCACCTTCAAGGCCCTTAATGATATGGCACCTCTTTACCTTAAAGAGATGTTAGTTCCATATCAACCTACTAGAGCACTCCGATCCCAGAACTCAGGTTTACTTGTTGTCCCTAAAGTCTCTAAAAGTAGAGTAGGAGCCAGAGCTTTTAGCCATCAAGCCCCACTGCTGTGGAATAATCTCTCACTTTCAGTTAGGGAGGCAGACACGCTCTGTTCGTTTAAAAGTAGACTCAAAACCTTCCTTTTTTATAAAGCTTATAGTTAGAGCTAATTTGTGCGATGTTCCAAATTTGATTAAATGGCAAAAACCCCTGATGATGCTAAGACGCACAGGGAATTTATGACACAAGACACACGGAGCTTCTCTTTCCTGCTTCTCCTTCCTTTTCTCCATATTTATCACATCAAGATAATTCTTATCTGATCAGTACATGTTACTAACTTGACCCCTTTTCCCGGAGTTTCTGTGCCTTAGCGCCCGCGGATGCAGGGCCACAGCTGTGGCCGCACCATGGATTATGATTGTGGATCGCGTGTCGGAGGTCGCAATGGTGGATCCAGTTCGGTGGATTCTGTATCGTGCCAGCTGATCGTCGTTGTAATGGAGGATCCTTTGTCGCGTTGGCATCGGATGATGAGGGACCACGACCGAGGCGGCAGCTGATAATGGATTCTAACTGGCGGCGGTGGACAATGACTGTGGATTATAGTGGATCCCATCCTGATGCTGGATCGTGGTCTTGCTGCTGGCCAGAGACTGTGATTGCAGCGGGACTGCCTGACACATAGTATTGAAAAATGTTTAGCCTAATGGATGCTGCTAAAAATCCTGATGATGTTTTCTTACACCTGACATCTATTGCACTTCTGTCCGTCCTGAGAGAGGGATCCCTCACATGTGGCTCTCTCTGAGGTTTCTACATATTTTTACCTGTGAAAAGGGTTTTTAGTAGTTTTTCCTTACTCTTGTTGAGGGTTAAGGACAGAGGATGTCACACAATGTTAAAGCCCCATGAGACGAATTGTTATTTGTGAATGTGGGCTATACAAATAAAACTTGATTGATTGATTGATTGATCAGACGCACACCAATGAATGTCAAGTTTCTTTAGATGTGTGTTACGATGTGAAACAAGAACTAACAAATATAAACAATATCACAAATGAACCCTGGTTTGTACTTTGGTTCCGACTTCCCGGTGTGTAAATATCCCACAGTCTGAGATAATGAACTAGGTGCTGCAGAGTAAACACAACTTCACACTGATCTTGCATTCCTCATGCTGTGTTGTCAAAGCAAAGGTGCGTCCAGCGAAGGTGCTGTTAAACAAATGCCATTATCGATTTCCTTTAGCTCTCACCATGTAAACTCATGTCATCTGGTGAGGGGTGTAGGGGGGGGGGATCTGAATCTCAGCTGCTCTCAGCCCTCGATTACATAACAGACCTCCAACCACACACTGTTATTAATGCCCAGAATTCCCCCTACGCATCCACGCAGCCCACTTAACGGATTATACCACACAGACGTGGTAAAAAGCTTTTTAATTAAGCACTAATCGCTCCACTTTGCCCGAAAGAGCTCGTCCAGCACCTTAAATCTCTCTCTGCATCTGTGTGTGTTTGTGTGTGTGTGTGTGTGTGTGTGTGTGTGAACCAGGAGCTGTCGGGCAACGCTGGCCGACCTGGTAGTAAATGTGTCGTAATTATATCAACATAAACCACATCCAGTTAGGAGGAAAGTTAACTCTGCTCTCTGAGATCTGTCGGCCGCAGGAAGCAACTGAATCCTGTTAATTTGAGATTAAAACCACACACAACTGGCTGAGGTCACACACACACACACACACACACACACACACACACACACACACACACACACACACACACACACACACACACACACACACACACACACACACACACACACACACACACGGTGAACTGATGAGATTACTTCAAGTGAAGAGGTAACAAAGTAGACACAGCTCAGCCAGGACAGGTACAGTTTACCATATGGGTTAAATGGATTGTTTCACCTTTGTGGACAAATTGCCAATTAGTAAAGATGATGCTACCTTATATTTCTACTTCATTATAAGTTCAGAGGAATTTTCTCCGTCTGCATTTACTTGTATGTTAAAGGTGAAGCCCCTGCACACACATTCCACCCACACGTGTTTTCACTTATTGTGCTAATTAGGCCTTCTCATATTTTACTTGGACTTCTACTACCTTCTGGGGGGGGGGTACTTCCTTCAGCCACATTTATTGGCACAGTAGTAGAGTTACTTCTCCTCTAAGCTTATGAATTCTAAACATATTATCAGCTTAATAAATATCATTATTATAAGAAAAATACAAACAAACCTCGACCAGCTACAACCTTAGAAAACCTACTATCCGACCTAACCCATCAAACAGAATTCCTTTGGTATTGACAGTGGTATATCACCACAAGAATTATGTTTTACAAGTATTGGCTTATGAATACTTGTGTTTTTACTCATAATGAATATTAGTAAAGTTAATACTGATGATCTTAGTTCATACATTTTCCGTTTATAGTATTTAAACATTGTATCTTCTATAGCTTCCTCTGTTCAGAGTAGCTCTGTTGATGCCTTGGCCAAAAACCGGGATTAATGTCAGTAGCTGACGTCCAAGCTTCTCATTAGCATCTTCTTAAAACAACATCTTATTTTTAGTTTCTACGGCTGCAGCAGACGAGTCGGTGTGAATTTTTAACCCTGAGTTAAATAACAGAATTATGTTTGGGTGCTGTACAGAAATATTTTAATATCCATCTTTGCAATGGTAAAACATTTAAAACTAATTTCCCACTAAAATCTGCACAAATAATTAAAGATATATCCCCATTTAAAATATCTGCTGCACGAAAATTTATTTAATTATTTAATTTTATTTAATTTTATTTAATTTAAATATACAAATTCAAAGAGAATTTGTATATTAGGGCCGAAACATTAGAGGAAATGATTCATTACTTTTTTCAATTTGTTTTAAACTGTAATTACTATTTTCCAGAAAGTTCTTCACCAAAAGTGTATTTTGATGCAAATCATACTTTTACTTCAAGGATGTTTTGAATCGAGCCATATGGGATTGGTACAATTGAAAAAAACTTGTCTCCCACTGCCTCTGTCAAGGTTGTCTGAAAAAAACTAAATCAATTCAGCACCTGTTTAAAAAACATTATTTTTCCTGTAAATGTTTTACCTGCAGGAGAAATTGACGCCTTGACCTCGGTGGAGATGCCCTCCTGTCCAGCAGGAGGCAACGTTTCAGGGAGTTTAGAATTGTCTGTTATTGTCTGTGATACGTTTCCTGATGTCCCACTGTCCTCCTCCTTCTTTGACACCTGGACGGAACTGACACAGTCCAAGCTGTTCCCTTTACTGTCCTCCTCCTGTTTCTCCTCGTCCGAGCTGTCGTCGAACACAAACTCTTCCCCCTGCTCCTCCTCTTCGTCCTCCTCATCCTCCTTAGGAAGTGGCTGAGACATCACGGTCGACATGATTCCTGAAAAGGGGAGAAAATATTCACGTGTAAATATTGCTGTCCATCACTTTGAATTTTAAGACGACACCTGTGCCACATTTTTACTGAAAAAGATAAAGCTCCTTAACACTATGAGGGAATAGTCATAAAAAGATTATTAAAGATTTACATGTATTATATTTGATAGAGACAGTGCTCATTAATCAACAGACAAAATAATGTAAATGAACCAGGCAACCTGAAATAAAATCACTTAACTTTAATTACTATAATTACAATTATCTATAGATATTCCATGAGAATTCCACACATCATCCAAACTAACAGCACAACAAACCTGTGAATACTAGAATAGAAAAAAGTAATTAACCCATGATTAAAATACATATTAAAGATCAAGCAATACAAGGGAACACTCATTAGAATACAAAGCCACAAATGTGCGTAATTCACATAAGATTGAACGATTACACATGATCACGAAATCTGTTTGTCTTAAGTTTGTATTTCTTAAGTTTGTATTTAAAGGTTCACATCCCCTCAACGTGTTTTCTACCACAAATCAAAAGCCCAAAAATGCCAAATCTCTTCTCGCCTCAACTCAATTTGAACCCTGGAGTTATTGCTTCTAATGGGACATTAAGTTTGTGTTATCTCTCCCCCCCCCCCTTACATAAAAAGATTGATTTGGATAAAAGGCAAAAGGGAAATTAGCTGCAGGACTGAAATGGATCTTTAAAAAAACACACCATACAGTGGCTGCTCGACAAAAACACTGGTATTTAAAATACCTTCAAGTTAGAAATCCGCATTTCTCTCTGAACTGAAGTGACCTCTTGAACCTACAGTGTGTTCACAACTAAATATCAGACTTAAATCCTCAGCCTGCATCCGTACACAGCGGATCCATGGGGCTGTTTCTCTTTAAAGTGCACAACAACAACCTGAGATGAACAACGTGTTCAGACACTTTTTGGCAAAAACAAACTGAATAAATCAACAATAACCACAGTCAGGCTGCACTGAGGGAGAAGCACTGTCGTATCCGACAACTACAAACATGACATATGGCCAGAAGGAGGAGAGGGGGGGGTCTGAGGAGGCTTAGTGGCAGATTAAAGGAGACGCCCACAGTCCCCAAACATTTCTGACCTCAGTGATCCGAGACTCTCCTCTCACCTCATCGATGAAAACAGGTTCAACTGCCAGGAACCATATTTTTTTTTTTTAAAAACAAATCAGGATTGATCAATGTTGTCGTGTCATAAATGAAAACACAGATTATTTTCCGAATGGTGTTGCAATCGTTCTTCAACAAAAGAGCATGTCATCATCCGTAACCATGGAGCCCAGATTTGTCCTTAGCATAGTTTCACAATAAAACAGCAATTTTTGTGCCCTCGAGGTTTTAAACTGCTGCAGCTCTTCCCATATTTCATTTCATAGAACGCGGGGGGGGGTGATTTTCTATGACATGCGTTCTTCTCTTCCTGAACGTGGTGGTGTAGCATTCCAGCACCCGGCTGAATCTGCTTTGCATTTTGATTAGCACTGAACTTCTTCCAGCGCTGGAACACTGTTGGGGCCTGGCGGGGGGGGGGGTTGTCGGGCTCCTTTGGGGAAATGACAGCATGGATCCGGGGGGGGTGGTGGGGGGGTGGACAACAGAACACAGGTCCGGCTGTGTGGGAAGACGTCCCTGAAACATGCTGCTGTTGTTTAAAATGAAATGTAGATAGCCTGTTATATATTTGAAGACCAGTGTCGTCTGTATGAATATGAGAATGAAAGAACAAGGAAATGTTTTGGACAATCTGAAGTGGTACATAGCTGTTAATATTGAGGTGAGATAATATATGGTAATTGTTGATTTTCAATCATAAATACTGACGTCTGTGAATACACACTTAAATATATTTCCCATATTATAACACTCATTCTTGCCAGAAGTGCCTTTTGAGTACTTAATGCTTCATGTACTAATTTCTAGATTTCAGGCGCTGTCACGATGTCACGGCTCCCATTCTCTTTTACTGCTGTTGGTTCCGGAGCAGTGACGGCTCCTGAATCTTAAATTGCCACCAAATGTGTTTTCACAAGTCTTTAAATAACAGTAGTAAAACAATTAAATCTGACTAAATGATTTCCCTGCTGGTTTTACAGGGACAATATGCCAGTGCAGCCTTTGGACCCAGTTACCGCCTCTGCACCACAAACAAGAGTTTCTCCAGTCGTCCCACTCGCTGGACAAATTAACAATGACTCTTTTGTGGAGTGAAAACTTCTGCTCGGCCTCGGCAGGCATTGTTTCTGCATTCGTCACTGCAGCACTGATTAGCTCACAGGTCGTTTGGACCGTGGCTGCAGAAGTCTACTGCCACATGCAAACTGTGGAAGAATGGAGGATTTTATGAGAAGAAAAACAGCTTTCTCTTTGAATGAATAGTCTTGTTCTTTAAAGAGAACTACAATGTCAGGTTTGATTAAAAAGACATTGGTCCTGTATTTCCATAAAAGAAAGCCAAGCTGACTGAACGATCACTCTTGAATATTCACAGGATTGAATCGGAAGGACAAACCAAGAGCGCCCTGAGATCTCAAACATTGTAATTGATCATTTCAAACTGTTAAAAAAACAGCTTGTGGCTCAAAGAAATGCTTAAAAACCTCCTGGCAAAAGATCTCAGGTATTCTGAGCAACTTTCCTTTTGACAAAAGCCATTTGGACAAGTCATCAAACAGACTGCAGCTTAGAAAAACAAAGAGCCCCGGGAGTGGCGCCTTGGTGAGAGCTATTCTTGAGGGGAAAATAAGATCCATCGCAGAATGAAGAGATGAAACCAACTCCTACACACCCTGTCCCTGACCTACATTCAGTAGAGCTCTGAAAACTCTCTCCCGCTGTGTACCCAACGTGGTAATGAGTGGAGGAAAGTGAGGAATGTGTTCACTCTCATGGGGGGGATCCACGGCAAACCGGGCCACACGTTCACCGACTCAAAGCATCAAACATGACATCACGTCTGGTTTTGAGTGAGCAGCTCCTACAAACGGAGATTCGTAGATCTGATTTCTCCGATTCCAACTCAGCTCCCGACTTGTGAAAGTGAAATGACAAGGGTTTAAAAACAGGAGATGAAAAAGGTCCTTAACAATATGAGGGAATAGTTATAGATAGAGACATTGATCGTTAATCAACAGACAAAATAATGTAAATGAACCAGGCAACCTGAAATAAAATCCCCTAACTTATATAATTACAATTATCTATGGATATTCCAGGTGCATTATACACATCATCCAAACTAACAGCGCAACAAACCTGTGAATACTATAATAAAAAGTACATATTTAAAATCAAGCAATACAATGGAACATACAAAGCCACAAATGTGCGTACTTCACATAAGATTGAACGATTACACATGATCACGAGTCTGTTTGTCTTAAGTTTGTATTTAAAGGTTCACATCCCCTCAGCGTGTTTTCTACCACAAGTCAAAAGCCCAAAAACACTCTTCTGCCTCAACTCAATTTGAACCCTGTGACATCACATCTCGTTTTGAGCAGCTCCTACAAACGGAGATTCGTAGACCTGATTTCTCCGATTCCAACTCAGCTCCCGACTCAATCCACTGAGCTGGAAGGAAGGATGTGTAATTTGCTTTGAAGAGAGAGAGTGAAATGACAAGGGTTTAAAAACAGGAGATGAAAAAGGTCCTTAACAATATGAGGGAATAGTTATAGATAGAGACATTGATCATTAATCAACAGACAAAATAAGGTAAATGAACCAGGCAACCTGAAATAAAATCCCCTAACTTATATAATTACAATTATCTATGGATATTCCAGGTGCATTATACACATCATCCAAACTAACAGCACAACAAACCTGTGAATACTATAACAAAAAAGTATTTAACCCATGATTAAAATACATATTTAAAATCAAGCAATACAATGGAACATACAAAGCCACAAATGTGCGTAATTCGCATAAGATTGAACGATTACACATGATCACGAGTCTGTTTGTCTTAAGTTAGTATTTAAAGGTTCACATCCCCTCAACGTGTTTTCTACCACAAATCAAAAGCCCAAAAACTCTCTTCTGCCTCAAGTCCTACTTCTAGCTCCCGACTTAATTCGCTGAGCTGGAAGGAAGGATATGTAATTTGCTTTGAAGAGAGAAAGTTAAATGACAAGGGTTTTAAAAACAGGAGAGGCTAAAAGAAGGAGTTTCCAGACCAGTGGCTGAATCCAAACTTTCTCAGTGAGGACTCTGTGAATCCTCCGGGCAGCACATTGAGTTCTGGCCACTGATTTACACCCGACTGTCTCGCAGCCATTGGTCAGTGGCAGTGGGTTGTATCAATAGACAAAGGAGGAGAGCAGCAGCTGGTGGTGACTGAATAAACACCATTGGGTAATCTAACAGAAAGTCACTAAGAGAGAGAGAGACCCTACTTTAGAGTTCTTGCTTTAACAGAAAATGGCCGTTGACGACAACAAGCAGTGCCAGGCCGGGGAGGATTCTGCCTCTGGCGCCCGTTCCGTCTTCGGCTTCCCGGAGGATTTCCCATGAAGAGATACGGCCAACTTAGGAAGCGCTAACGTCTCCTCGAGTACAGATGGAATACGTCTCTGTTTGGCTGTCAAAAGGCAGAACAATCTGAGTGGGAGGCTGTTCACAGGCATGGGAGGATTTCGTGGATTTGCTTTAACATCGCGTAACCTCACCAAAAGATCTTTAAACACATGGAGAGCCTAAGCCTCTTGCATTATACAGTATATCACGACAGGGATGGATGTTTTTTGAAATCTCGACTTTAAATGGAAGACTGTGTGCCAAGGGCCATGCCGAATATAATATCGCACTGTGAACACAACATGATAAGAGGTTTATCTCTGCATATTTGAGTTGATTCCTGCTTTTCCCCACAGGTTTGCTGTCATGTTGCCACAGTTAAGACGTTCAGGGGTGTTTTGTTCATTCAGGAGCCGGCGTGGCCTTCATTTGACCTCTGCTGCAGAGGAGGGCTCCGGTGATGTCGCTCCACGGCAGCAGTGATGTGCTGCTGCTGTCGCATTGGTCAAGGACACGGTGGGAGCAAACCTCCACGGCCCATCTGCTCGCAGGAGAATAGTTCTCTGGACTGGATGTATGCTGAGCAAATACTGCACAGAGAGATAGGAATGTCCTGAATGGGTCGACCAGACAAGGCTTCTGTTTATCAAGAAGAATGATCACATAAATCTATGTCCAGTTTAGTCATCCATGTGAATAATAAATTCAGGAACACACTTCTTTAGAATATGTCCTGTGAAATATATTATTAACTCAAGCAACACAGGGACCAGTATAACCTCCACCAGTGTCTGTTTGTTTATTTTGGTTTTGATGCAGATTAAAGATGGGATCTGAGATTCGTTTCACCCTAATTTCTTTTGTTTTATGAAAAATGAATCATTTAGGTTGCCAGACCACTTCCTTTATACTTCTAATGTAAGTAGAAAACCACGAGTTGTATTATTGGGCCTTGGTGGAGGTGCATCCTAGTGTTCTGTCTCCAGAGGCTTGACTGCAGACAATTCAATTCAATAGCTTTTTATGGGTCTGTGTTTCTGGATTTCAAATTCCAATCAACGAAGTCTTTTCCCTTCGTCATCCCTTCTTTTATTTCCAACCACACTATCATGCAAAGCCATTCAAATTTTTAGGGAACGTCAGGACATCTTGCTACCTCATGATTATCATTCAAATATCAAAAACCAAACTCGTCTCTTATATCTCCGGTCGATAGTCCTGTCTTCTGAACAAGCTGTGGGCATCAGATATTTAGGGCCGCATATGAGACAGAAAGAGGAACGGTCAAAACCAAACAGCTGCTCCTGACTTTCAGTTCCTAGTGTGGGTCAAGTTCCCAAAACAAAGGGTCCTACACTTTCTTTCAATGCAAACTGAGAGACCCGGTCCCTGGGGAGGACACGGGAGAGTCACAGGGGGGGGACGGAGGGGGGACAACCTCCAGGCAATGACGGGTGAAAGACAAGACAATAGTGGAAGACAGGTGAAAGGGACAGGTGTGTGTTATTCGAAATACACAACGGATGTTGGTTGCTATGGTTTTGGGTGATTGACTTTGCTGAGTCGGCACTTATCCCAGTCAGAGCTGCAGCCGTGGTTGTGAAACAGCTCAGAAAGACACTAAGGGTTTCTTTAAAAAACCCTTAGGGCCTCTGACTGCCACAGTTAACATGAGAAGCAAATCTGAATGCAAACTTTCTGGGAATCAGTGAGACTTACACTTTACTAGGACATGTCCGTCACAACTAACTGTCCATAAATCCACTCCAGAAGTCACAGAATGAACCGACCAACACATCCCTAGAACCATCACAATCTGACCTCAGAGTTATCGCATTAAAATCCCACAACAATCACGTTAAAATCCCACAATTGTCACTTTAAAACCCTGGAATCATCGCACAATAACCCCTGAAATCGCACATGTTGAAGCAGTCGATCTACAAACAGCATTTAGCCACAAAGAAACCACGTTGTCTTGATTTTGTCTTGGATATTGGTTGCTATGGTTTTGGGTGATTGACTTTGCTGAGTCGGCACTTATCCAAGTCAGAGCTGCAGCCGTGGTTGTGAAACAGCTCAGAAAGACACTAAGGGTTCTTTAAAAAACCCTTAGGGCCTCTGACAGCCAGTTAACATGAGAAGCAAATCTGAATGCAAACTTTCTGGGAATCAGTGAGACTTACACTTTACTAGGACATGTCTGTCTCAAATAACTGTCCATAAATCCACTGAAGAAGTCACAGAATTAACCGACCAACACATCCCTAGAATCATCACAGTGCGACCTCAGAGTTATCACATTAAAAACCCAGAATAATCACCTTAAAATCCCACAATTGTCACTTTAAAATCCTGGAATCATCGCACAATAACCCCTGAAATCTCACATGTTAAAGCAGTCGATCTACAAACAGCATTTAGCCACAAAGAAACCACATTGTCTTGATTGGGTCTCTGACTTTAAAAACAGTGACAGACTCCCTGAGCATGATTCATGCCTCTCAAACCTCACACCTCCAGGTTCAGAGCCGAGTCGTCACATGATTATAATTCTCCCAGACTTGACAGAGCTTGTCCAAAGCCACGCAGCTGTTTTTCCCAAGGTGAGCAATACCTCATGACATCACATGAACTCATCTTCACCGCAGGAATCCGGAGACGTCCCCTTTATTACACCCCACGCTCCAGAATATGCAGCTTTTTTTCCTGCTAATTCTTTGAATAGAAAGCTGAACAAACTCACTGTGCTTCTGTGCCTTTTTAAATCCACTTCATGAAAGACCGGCGTCAGCTCATAACTCAGCAGCTGCATGATTTCACCACCTGTGGCCTTATGATGGGATCTTGTGATTCGTCCCTTGTCCGCATTAAAAACCAGTAAAAGCTACGACTTAGTTGTTAAAGCTTTTCATTGTTTCCGAGTCGAAGCTGCAGGAGTTCCCTCGGAGTAAACCTCCTGCAGCCTGGTCTTACAACACCGGTGTTACTACAGCAACTGCACCTGGGCACTCAGAGGTCGATCTAAACCCGACCCAGACTTCTGAGACTATTACACAAGTACACACAACTCTTGAGTGGGACCACACCCACTGTCAGACCAGGCACTCCTCTAAAGTTTCACGACTCTATATAACAGGGTTGTAGAGAATCCCTCCCCAGTCCTCACAAGTGTAGTTCTCACAATGGGAAGTGTTTCCAGGACCAATCGCTGCTATGACGACACACAGACTCACAACAACTCGGTCACAGCTGCTGACCATTAGGTTTTTTGGGCTTGTGCTGTCATTACACGCTACAAAAGTTGTCAGACATGAACTCAAGTTACTTCCAGAGCCCAAATTATCTGGAGATTTGTTTTTCAGATATGACGAACAACAGCAGGAGAGAGTCGGAGTCACAAGGCTTCAAAACCACAGGAAGATTCAGGCGATGGGCGGAGCCTGGGAGGAGACTGGACATGACGTAGAGATTCTGCGTTTATAGCCAAAAGCTTTCGAATATCGTTGTGTTTCCAAGTTGACATCTTTGTCTCTGTCTTCCACGTATATGTCAGCTCTTTTTCAACCTGAGATAATCATGTTCTACCGTTCAAGTCCATCGATATCCATATCACAGACATCATCAAAAGTCGCTCACTGTGAATTTTCCGGACATCTACCTTCTGAATTCTCACGTGGGATCACTCAAGATACTTTCTGGACATTTTACTCGTAGCAACTGATTCAGACGTTAGCATTCTCACATAAAGCCTCACAAGTCAATTTCAGGACAATGTCAGGACTTCAGTGTACGTCCGAAGTACTTTATGATTCTCACAGCTAGTTTTAGCCTTTAGCTATTATGTTATTGAATGTGGATCTTCAAGTAGCATCAGTGCTAAAGAGGACGCTCCTTCAATAAGGGACAGAAGTCCGAAATCACATATGGAAATTAACTTCATTAACATGAACTCAAGTTACTTCCAGAGCCAAAATTATCTGGACATTGGTTTTTCAGATATGACGAACAACAGCAGGAGAGAGTCGGAGTCACAAGGGTTCAAAACCACAGGAAGATTCAGGCGATGGGCGGAGCCTTGGAGGAGACTGGACATGACGTAGAAATTCTGTGTTTATAGCCAAAAGCTTTCGAATGTTGTCGTGTTTCCAAGTGTCTTCAACGTATTTTTCAATCTGAGATAGTCGTGTTCTTAAGTTCCAGTCTATCGCAAATCACAGACATCATCAAAACTCTTCCAAACAGAATTTTCCAAACATCTACCTTCTGAATTCTCACGTGGGATCACTCAAGAAACTTTCTGGACATTTTACTCGTAGCAACTGATTCCGACATTTGCATTCTCACATAAAGCCTCACAAGTAAATTTCAGGACCATGTCAGGACTTCAGTGTACGTCCGAATGACTTGCTAGCTAGTTTTTTGCTTTGGCTATTATGTCAATGATTGTGCATCTACAAGTAGCATCATGTGCTAAAGAGGCCGCTCCTTCAATAAGGGAGAGAAGTCCGAAATCACATATGGAAATAAACTTCTGAGTTTAAAGAAGGACTGATAAGAACCAATCAGGGAAGCTCTAGCATCGTTTCCAAACATCAACAACCGTCATTAGCACAACGCAGCCCGGACGTGTTCAAGCTAAACCGGGGCTGACAACTGAAAGCTCTGGATTAGCGATTCCGAGCCCGAGTGATGCATCTTCAACCTACATCATAGCAGAGTGGACGTAGCCTTAACTTTAAGGCCCAATCAAAATCAAAGTACTTTAAACACAGGCTCCAGATATCAGGTAAAGAATGCTGTGTCATTCCTCAAACTAGTGCGTTGTCAGCAGAATATACGTCGAGTCATGTTTGGGCAACAGAGACGTTCCCGAAAAAAATTCCTTCTCCTCGTCAATTATCCAACATTCCCAGGAGGTGTCACAGCTCAGGTGAGTCATCACTGTCATGTGACTCACTTGACAACCACGTCCACTCACTTGACAACCACGTCCCACACCCCCCCCCCATCGGCATGTGGACGTATATACGGCAAAAGGCAGAGGGTCCCCATTGATAGAGAAGTCTTTGTGGTGGTCCCTCCAGGCCATGCATGGGTTGTTAATGTCTTTTGGGGGAAGTGGGAGGGGCTGTGACCAAGGAGGAGGGGGTCGGGGGGGGGAGGGAAGACCCCCTGATACAGTGAGTGAGTCCATGGAGTTTTCTTAGAAGCCAAAAAAGGCCTCTTGGACATCCGGCAAGTGCTTCAGCTCCAAATGCAAATGAGCAACATGGTCAAAGGTCTCTCCCTTCACTCCCCCCCCCATCCACCCCCCCCCCTCTTCTCCCCCCTTGTCTCCCTCCCTCTCTCTCCATTGGGCCCAGTGTAGCGGCAGCAGCGTGAAATCCATCGTGGGAGGAGCCAGTGTAGTGCGGGAAGCAAGCGTCCAACCGGAAGGGTCGAGACCAGGGAGCCTCTTCTTTCTTTTACTCCTCCTTTTGTAGAGGAGGTGAAGGAGGTGAAGGAGGTGGAGGAGGTGTGGGAGACTGGGATGAGCTGGCAGACACCCCCCCCTCATGCTTCCTGGTCTCAGGAACTGGGAGCTATCCCAACAAGGCCGGTTCAATGGTCCGTGTTGGTGTGGACTCTGCCATCTTCTTCTTCCTCTTCTTCCTCCTCTTCCACCTCTTCCTCCTCCTCCTCCTCCTCCTCCTCCTCCTCCTCCTCCTCCTCCTCCTCCTCCTCCTCCTCCTCCTCTTCCTCCTCCTCCACCTCCTCCTCTTCCTCTGCTGCTGCTGCTTTTTCTCCACCGGACTCTGGGCCAGTGGGCCACATGGGTATCTGCCATCATCCTCCATCCTCCTCTTTCTTCTCCTCCTCTTCCTCTTTCTCCTCCTCCACCTCCTCCTCCTCTTCCTCTGCTGCTGCTCCTTCTCCACCGGACCCTGTGTCACTGGTAGGGAGGCAAACAGAGAAACACACACCCACACCCCCCATCTACACACACACACAGACACACACATCTACTGCACAACATGCTGACCATGCTGAGGGGAGGGAGGGGAGGAAGGGTTGGGGGGGGGGTAGAAGGAGATAGAGGAAGGAGTCTGCAGGAGAACACAGAGAAAGCATCTCACCTCCTTGTCCTGGGTGGTGTGTCCTCAGAGGAGCAGCATGCCCCCCCCCCTCCTCTCCTCCTCCCCCTGGTGACCCCTTCAGTCCCTGCACCCCCCCATACACCCCCTGCCCCCCCCACCCAGCCTCTCTAGCTCTCCGCCGGGTGCAGCTCACTCATCCTGATGGTGGAAACCTCCTCTCGGCTGTTTACTTTCCCACAACTTCTCCCCCTGCTGCTCCGTCTCCCACAGCTGAAGATCCCACCCTCTCCTCCTTCCTCTCCTTCCTCTCTGTCTCTCTCTCTCTCTCTCTCTCTCTCTGGTTCTCTCCTTCCCTCTCTCTTTTCATCAGATGGGTCCTTCTCTTCCGTCCTTGTCTTCCCTCCAGCCTCTGTCTGTCCTTTCTTTCTTCGCTCTGTCCAGACTGTCCAGGCGGGGCGACGGCTTCTCAGAAAGCAGCCGACCAATGGGAGAGCGACAGACTCACGCGTTCAGCCAATAGGAAGCCCGCAGGCTGGCGTCAGCACCAATCAGAGGAGCTGTTGAGGAGAAGAGGGCGGGACAAAGGGAATTAGCACTTCCGCATCGGACTGCAGGTGTGTGGTCATCGTCATTCAATTTAAATTATTGTTATATCATAATTGGGGGAGACTAAGCAAATGGTTTTATGTATATTAGAGAGATTAGATGTAGATTTATATTTAAAAATATATTAAATATTATTAAAATAATATTACATTTTTAATATACTTCAAACCTAAACTTTACTTGATATAACATTAAAATATTTTTGATTAAAACAGTTTTTTTATATTATAATAAATGAAATGGAGCAATAGATGTTAGCTTTTTATTTACATTTTACTATATTTTATTTATGTTTTATTATAGTACTTCTCTTCATGTTTTTATTATTTAGGAGTGTTGGCAACTCTGTCTGTTTTAAACGTTCTTTATAAATTGTTTTCATCTTCATTCCACTGTTAAACATTGCATTAAAACAAATATTTCATATATCATATGAAACATCAGAAACATATTAGGTTTGGATCCTTTATCTGCTCAACAAGCAGCAATAGGATGATACAAACTTTGTATTTAACGTCTTACTTCACCAGAAGACTACAAGTATTCAAATGTATTCAATATAGAAATACACATAAAATGTAACAAAATGGATAATCTGTGATATATTTTTATAATATATTAAATGCTTCTTTTATTTTCCTGACATTTTCTCAAGAATGTAAAACCGCAAATGTCCGAGTGAGTTGCTCTGGACATTTTCAGAACTTGTCCTACCAGCCCCCTTGTTAGATGTCAGTGAGCTAATGAAAATTCACAGAGTGTGAGTGGAATGCGTTGAAGACATTTGTAACGTGTGACAAATGCAAAGCTGGAAATACTAAAATCATATAAATATGTTCGGATGAAAAACAAACGCCATAGAAGACACCAACAAATTTAATTTAGTAAAACAACATTCTAGATTTGAGTACATGTGCTTTCAAACAGGGGATTTTTTACAGTGGAATTTATAACGTCACATCCTGCCTGCTCAGAGAACCCCCCCCTCTCTCCTAAATAATCCGGAAATGATCCCAAACACTGACTCAAACAATCTCCTGCTGCATTCTTCAATGTGAAAGAGAAACTCTGGGACATCTTCTGTAGTTCATGTCTGAAAACTGCCTAATTGGCATTTTTTTTGCTGTACACTGCATTTTAATTACACGTTCATACCATATAATATATATCCAAACTATCTTTAATCTGATTTGACGCTTTTGTCTCTAGTTTATTCTGTGGCCGTTCTCTTTTAAAGGCGTTACTCTGCTATTTCTGACCTCACTCTACCTACAGCAGTGTTTCTATTTCTGCCTCTAATCACATTTGCGGCGCTGCAGCCTCAAGCAGCTCGTGGCGTTCAGGAGACGCCGCCAACACGAGGTAACGTCAGAGGTCAAGTCCAGATTTAAATCTCAATTCCTCCTCGACTCCAACTCAATTACTCACAGGCACATTTAACTTATCTGATAGATAGATAGATAGATAGATAGATAGATAGATAGATAGATAGATAGATAGATAGATAGATAGATAGATAGATAGATAGATAGATAGATAGATAGATAGATAGATAGATAGATAGATAGATAGATAGATAGATAGATAGATAGATAGATAGATAGATAGATAGATAGATAGATAGATAGATAGATAGATAGATAGATAGATAGATAGATAGATAGATAGATAGATAGATAGATAGATAGATAGATAGATAGATAGATAGATAGATAGATAGATAGATAGATAGATAGATTACTTTATTCATCCCCGAAGGGAAATTAAGTCGTCATAGCAGCCGGTATATTTGAATACAATAAAATACAATACAATAGAATAAAATAAAAAATATTGAGGTAGAAAGAATAAAAACAGAAACACAAGATAAATAGGTAGATAAGGTGCAGTGGCAAGATGATGGTAATAGTACTGATGATATGATGGTAATGGTATTGTTAGACAGTATATAAAAATATTACAGTATATATGGTATATAATATAACATAATATATATTTATATATATGATAGTAATTATACCAATATAATAGCAGTATATAGTAATAATGGCAGCAACAGTATATATAATGATAATAATAATAATAATATAATAATAATAATTATAATTATAACATGTACACATGTATAAATATGTGTATATAGACTTATATATACAAAGAATATACAGAGAGTATGATATAATATATGATATATAGTGGAGGTATAAATATAAGTATTTGACTATACAATTGAAAATATAATATACTATGAGTGTAAGAATATGTAGACAGAGTGTGCAAAAGACAATATTATTGTATAAAATTATACGTTTATACGTGTTTACACACAGGGGGGAAGAAGAAGAAGAAGAACAGATCCCTGTGTCACTGTTGTCCAGAAGATTTATTAAAACACATTGAACAAATACACAGAATACAAATAAAAAGATGACAATTCACTTTTTTTTTCATTCGGTTTGCTATACAGAACAAATATCGGAACCATAACACTGCTCGGAGCTGGTGGTCTGTAGATGCTAGATCCACGACCGCCTCCAGGAAGTGAACCGTCAGACGCTTCACATGCTGCAACAAAGGTGCCTCTTATCAGGGTCTTTTGGTAGCTTTAGAAGCCATGTTAATAAGCATGTACATACATTGTTAACATATTTATAGTATTAGACTGAAGCCTTGTTTTTCTAACAGACATTACATTCGTACCGACTTCAGTTTGATTGCATTTCATTGCAGGATGTTTTTGATGTCGTCTCTCCCGAGGGGAGAAAGGACGAGATCGTGACTGATGAGCACGTCGAGTCGCACACTGCAGTTCTGTGGCAAACACCATCCAGCAGACATTCAACTTCTTCTATTTTCCAGTTTGATACGCAAATCTATAGCAGACGGACTTATCTCTGAAAAAAAAAATCGTTTCAAGTATTTACATGTTTCTGAGGTTGTATCTGTCCAGCAACCTAATAATACATGTCATGGTCGAGTAATCGCTGACGTGAGAGGAAAACACGGCGAAACTGAACAGCACGGATTCACTCTGACAAAGAATAGCGCAGGAATAACCGATATGATGCACTTCAGGAAAAATGATTCTGCTCGTGTTTGAGTTGAGTCAAAGCGAGTCGGAGATCTGAGGGGGGGCCAGGCTGCAGTCACACAATCAGAGTTAAGAGGAAAAGATGAGAGCTCCTCAGGACAATCATCGGAATCGTCCAAGAGGAGAGTAAGAAAATACACTTCCCACTCAGTTTAGATTAGTCCAATCACAGTCGTCTTCCCCATGATGTCGAATTAGTGCTGCGGAGAAGACACAAACTGAAGACGCCAAAGAAAATGTGTCAATGTCGAGAAGAATTTTCCCTTTGAGACCAAATATTTGAGCTAAATAAATTGGATTGGACTCACAGAAGATTGCTGTACGTAGTGGACAGTCACTTTAGTGCAAGATAATAACAGATGGATATGTGGCAGCAGCACACTTTTCTAAAGAAAATAACCCATAACTGAGGAAAGTGTCAAAGTGAAGACATCAGCTTAGAGTTGATGTTGTGCAACACGGGTCCTTAAAAGCTGATAAATACACAATATTCCTTCAAATGGACGTTTAGACGGCGACGAGAACAGTTCCAGTCGTCACCTCTAACTTCACCAGATCATCTTCTTCTTAATGGCACCAAATACATCGAAGGTTACATAGAGAGAGGCAAAGTAAAGCTCGAATCAAGACTTAATGTTCCATCGCACCTTGAGAACTCAACTTGTTGGTCAGTTGTAATCAACAGGGTGGGGGGGGGGGAAGGGGGACTGGGAAAGTCCCTGGGACGTATGACAGAATGAAAAAAGTCACTCTCCACTCACAACTCTGTGGGTTTGACCCTGGATGTGGATGTGGACCAGATGTGTTTTTGTTCATAGTGCAGTCCAGGGGAGTAATTCATAGAAGGCAGAACAGGATCCCACTATGTTTTACTGTAAGATCATGTTATATATATATATATTAAAAACTAACCAATCACACAGCCTTCAGGCACTATGCGTACGGTGGAGTACTGGGGCCAAGTTGAAATAAGAAAATTCAGAGATTTGGAGAATGAATTAAGTTGTAATTGGCATTTTTACAGTAGAATATATCAGAAGATCTGTCGCCTGCGATAAGATGAGCAATGTGGAGAATCTTGTCAAGTCTCACAAATAATATGAAACGTAATAATTTGGCACATCAGCTCGAAATGAGACATAAGCATCTGGATTATACTGGTTATGGTCTGAGGGTTAAACCTGATCACATCTGCATGTCAATCAAAGAGGTTTCATGGGTTCACAGTGAGATTGTTTGAAGAGTTTGATCCATAAAATTACAACTTTGTTCTCGTGCTGTTTTCAACTTTATTCCTAATGTCTCTGAATTTTCTTTTTTCTCATTCAAACCAAGTTGAACATCCAAACTCAAAAAACGGCCCCAAATGTCCAAATGTCTTTCTAAAGTTAGCTCACGTTATAAATATTCATAATGAGATCATGTTGGAGTTTCAATATTAATCATTTCCTACGAGCACAGTCGTCTCGAATAATTTCCAATTCATGAAACCTTGAATATCTCAGCATTTAGTTCAGTTTGGAGACTGAAAGTGAGACAGAGAGAGAGAGAGAGAGAGAGAGAGAGAGAGAGAGAGAGAAAGAGAGAGAGAGAGAGAAGGAAAACGACCTCCCATACTCTGTGTACAGTTCATTTAATATCATAATGTAATTATAGCCTGAATGGGGTCAGATAAATGTAGTTTCAATAAATAAATACATGACTTTTAACCATTTTAACAGTTATATGTTATTAAAGAAGAAAGTGTATAATCATAGAAACCCCACGAAGGCTATAATTCCATTATGTTTAGAAGTAGTTTCTCTCTCTTCGTGAAGGACACAGATCAAATTCATTTAGAGACATGGTGTCTTACCTCGTGTCGGGGGTATCAGAGAAAACAATAATAAATCATAATCCTGCCCCACCGGCCTCCAGGGTTAAGCTCTACCGCCACAACTAACATTCAAATATAGAAAGAATCACAAATATCGTACCATACACGGGAAATACTAAGTCGTCTCTGAAATGCATTAAAAACCGCCGGCGTCTGATTTCCTCCACGTATTGTTTCACGTCTTCTGACTATGATTATTCCTATGTGAGGTAAAGTAAACAGCAGTCTCTGAGTATATACAGTACAAGAGGCCGACCCTCCCAGGGAGCTGCAGCCCGGTGCGACTGCAAGCGACCAGCAGGTGGCAGTCTCACGAGGATTCAGACAGACCGTGTCCAGCTACTACTGCATACATGATAATAGCTTCTGATGCATTCAAATTAAAATACTGTATCCACTGGTTACTACATGAATGACAAAAAAAAACACACATATTCATTTTGAAGTAACGATATTGGCCCCAATCGGTAAAAACAATCTCTTCAATCAAACTATGAGTGAAGACGTCCTCGACTCGGCCTCGTCTTCGCGGAGGAGAAGCTCCAGTGGGGGGGGAGTCACAGTGTACAATGAGTGGGGGGGGGTGGAGAGAAGCAGCAGGGCGCACGCGGAATCAAACAGTCGAGGCTGGCACGAATTAAACACACATTCCAAGATTAGATTGAGTCCCGATCGAGAGCATCGGGAACCGAGTTCTGCCTCAGTCAAGGGAACTGCTCCTTTCTCCCTCCTCCTCCTTCCTCCCCTTCCTCCTCCTCCTTCCCCTCCTCCTCTTCATCCTCCTCTACTGGAATACTTGTGTACGATCCTCAAAAGGTAAAAGTGCAAATTGTTATAAGATAGATACATCTGCGTTAAAAAGTGAATCGCCTCGTCCACGGACAGCAGAGAGCTTGATGGTTGTAGATTGGAAAGGAGCGGGCGGGGGGGGGCGAGGGCGATGAAGCAGAAGGAAATGGGCGGAGTCTCAACGCTCGTCTAGTCCTCGATGCAGATGACATCACTGGGTTTGCCCGACTTGAGGTCCGGCGTGACTGCGTCTCTCAAGGAGTCGAGGGACTTCTTGTCCAGATGGCTTGTGGGGGGGGGCGGGCCGTTAGAGGACACTGAGGAGGACGAGAGAGAGGGAGAAGGTTAATGTTTGTCCCAGTGGAATAATTATCAGTGTTTAATCTTTCTCTCATGATTCAGTGACGAGCAAACAGAAAGAACAATGTAAATTCAGCAAGTATTTAACTTGTTAACATTAAAAACTGAAAGAGAGCAAACACAGAATCAGAAAGTTGGTCTGGAAACACAAACACAATGTTTATACCCCAATGAGGATATGGGAACTTATGTTAAATGTCATAATTCAATTTCATTAATGATGACAAGACGTAATTTTTCCTGATGACGAATGATAATCGTCTAATCCAGACAAACTGATTATCTTGTCTCTAATGTTGTTGTTTGCAAAAGGTGATGAATGGCTGAACTGCATGATGTTATTTTCTGATTCAATAAAGATGTCATTCCTTCCATTTTATTATAAATGATATCATATCTGAAAAAAACAATTTGTCAAAAGATGACTTCACTTGTAATGTGATGTCATGTGATGAGGGAATAAATGTAATACATCAATATATCAAACTTAGCTCCGGATTTTCTCTCTCGTCCAATTATTAATGCAGATATCTTGGAAAATGTGGTTTTCTGATCATATTTCATTCATTTTATCCCACTAATGCCTGATGGTGCAAATACTACACATACCATGAAGGTATTGTTAGTACTCTGCCGCCATCTAGTGGTCGGAGTGGAGAATACATACTAGCCCCTTGGTACTGTGCAGCAAAGTTATTTTGAGGTATTAAGCTGTATTTGAAATACTGTGCTGATGGAACAGCAATGATTGTACAGAAACATATGTTGTTATTCATTTTCAAGCAAAAGCAGCATCAATATAATAATCTACATACCAGAGACTGGAAAATTTGTTAAATTACGTTTATGCCCCATTATGCCCTAATGTCGCAAATTTGCCTCATACCTAAATTTTATATCTATTGTATATGCTATATTGAAATTAACAATCTCCACTTAATTTAGACTCTGTATGACAGCCAAAAACACAAATAATATTTTTTTTATATAATTGGAAATTAATTCATATAATAAGGGGTTAATTTTTTACTTATAAGCTCCAAAAGTTAATGATCTGGAGAAACATGCCCAAGTATTAATCCCACCAAGTTTGGAAAAAATCTGTCCATGCATTTTCGAGTTATATTGTACACACACACACACACACACACACACACACACACACACACTTGTTTCAAATCACCTGTTATCCACTGCAGATGTTGATCCTTACCGCTGACGTAGGGTCCCATCGGCATCTGACTGTAGTTCACCATGGGCTGCCCCCCCGGGCCTCTGAAGCCCCCCCCGAAGCTGCTTCCGTACATCTGGGAGCAGCCGAACGCCCCCTGGCTGAAAGGCTGAGGGACAGACATGAAGTTAACCTGCTGTGTGTGTGAGAGATTCACAGGACCGACAACACAAGACATGGTGATCAAACAACATGTCATTCAGATACATTTCTTTCCTGCTAAAAAAAACCAAGAACACAGAGTCGGATCGGCAACAGTTTCCCTGGTAACAACAGGAGCTGAGCATAGCAACCGAGGAAACGCACACATGATGAATATATAACCTGTTGTATAAGTGAAAATAAAACACACACTCCTGCTGGAGAACAGGTGCAGGAGACGAGAAAGTAATCCTCCGGGACCGAGACGTGTTGGAAGTGAAGAACTACTTGTCTGGACTTTGCACCTGAGGGAAGTTTCCCACCGGGGACAGTGAGTCTCCACAGGTTCCCTCTGCAGGAATCATGTGGGCGGCGAGTCGTGACTACACAAACACTTCAGGGTTTTCAGACCGGAGCCGTTTAATTTGACCGAGTTCTTTAACACGTTTGACTCACAATCGTTTCCTCAGTAGCTAGAAAACATTGAAGGTGCAGAGGGGAACTAACTTCTTTGTGTTTGAGAAAAACTGTTGCTATGGTCTGTTGCAGTGGTGGGAAGTAACGAAGTAGAAATACTTTGTTACTGTACTTAAGTAAATTTTTCACATATCTGTACTTTACTTGAGTATTTATTTTCCTGACAACTTTTTACTTTTACTCGTTACATTTGAGAACAAATATCAATACTTTCTACTTCTTACATTCTGAAAACTGTTTATAGTTGATTCTTTGTTGTCTCTATAGGAGTTCAGATGCGCTGGTCCATTACTATTTGAACCTCAGCATCTAGGGTTCAAAATTGGTAAAATGATACATTATATACATTATATTCATATTGTTGTTATAATTTTTCAGTCAGTTGAGATAAATCTTGAGGAGAAACATTTTGGGTTGTTTTGTGTCTGTATAGGATTACTATAAAAAGCACTTTGCATTTTTAATTTTGGTACTTGTACTTTTACTTTTGATACTTAAGTACATTTCAACAGCAGATACTTTTGATACTTAAGTACTTTTAATATGAGCTACTTTAAGACTTTTACTCAAGTCATTTTCTGACGGGTGACTTCTACTTTTACCGAAGTCACTTTCAGGTAAGATATCTGTACTTTTACTCAAGTATGGCTTTCAAGTACTTTATACACCACTGGTCTGTTGCCATCGTGGTTTACTACACACAAAGAGTTAGAAACCTGCTTTACTTTCGGCCAGCAGCAGATCACGTGTTATTGTGATGATGCAATACTCGTTAGTGTCACAGTCTCCATGTCATTGTTTCTGTTATAATCTCTATGAACAGATTTTAAATGTGAATTTGCAGAATTTGTAAGCGAGGGACAAGATCTTGGAGCCGGAAGCTTCTGGTTTACGTTTCTGGTTTGACCAATCACGTTTGAGCAGGCGTTGAGTATTGATATGAATATAAGAGAAACATTCGACTCAAGTACGAAAAGAAACGAGTCGGACTGTACACGATGCACAGAGAACAGAAGAGAGTCTTGACCCGGTTATCCTCTGTCTGCACAAGGAGCCCACACATATCGCCCGATCTAAATTCAAGTTATTATTAAGTCCCGAGCACTGATCAAAGGTCAGGGAGGACCCTATTGTTATTGTAAGGATTATTATTATTATTCAGGCAAATGAATTGGCTTTTTGAGGGCTTTAACATGCTCAACTTCTTACCAAAATTTACATATTCTGAAGGAATTTTCAATGGGCGTCGCAAAATGGCTCAACGGTGCCCCCGAGACCCCTGGAACGTGTTCGCATTGACCTGTCTTCACAAAAATCGATATACAGGTTTATCATGACCAGACAAACAAAAAAGTCTGTAGGTGCAATTGGAAAAACACAACAGGAAGCCTGCTATTTTGCATTTAGTGGCCATTTTGGCCATATTCCACATTTTTACTTTGATGTACTTGCACCAGGGTTTTCATTATGATTATTATTATTGTGAGAGATTGACGTGTTTGCTTCCTTCTCTAAAGTCACGTGACCTTTCCTGAACATCTCACCTGCTGCGGCGGCGGCTCGCTGCCTCGGCTGGTGAGGCGGCTCAGGATGCTCCTCTCGGACATCTGCAGCCGCGCCGACACCGGTGGGATCCGGCTCAACATGTTGGGCAGGCGAGTCACATCGGCTTTCATGTCACTCAGAAGCTCCTCCAGCTGGTTCAGCACTGAGAGAACACAGAGCACGGAACACACGACACGTCAGAGAGAGGAACACACAACACGGAACACACAACACATCACAGAGAGGTACACACAACAAGTCAGACAGGCGTTTCACTTCTGTTAAAAAAAAACGGCAAGTCTGGTGTCAAATTAGTGAGAAAAACACCACAACTGAGACTAAAAGCAGAGAATGGTTGAGAGAAAGCATCTTTAAAATTCAAGAGCGAACTCAAATCATTAAAAAAAATAATTGAAATTGAAATTAACAACTGCCAAAAACTAAATGCCATCAAATCTTCCGGTGGCAGATGAATCAGCGAGAGTCACAGACGGAAACATTTTTAGACTTTCAACTCTTCAGTGTTTCGTCTTGGCCTCGACCCAAACTTCTTACTAATGGCTGTCGGCAAGTTGATTTGACGATTAGGTAAATTAATATAAAACGTCACGTCAACTAACCTATTTTACCACTGTTAAAAGTTTTCAAAGATCTCAATGATTTGTAAGATGTCGTTATCAATCCCTCATGGCACAGAAATGTAATTGAGGCTTGATATATTATAGTTTTACCATCAATTTGATTATAAATAAATATAAAACACAAGAAAACACAAATACAAACAAATGCATATAATGTAAATTCAGAATCCTTATGAAATAAAATGTACTAAATATAATATTCTTTTAATGAAGCATACAAATAAATGCACATCCTTTCTGCATTGTTTATTCTGTAAAATAAAAGTTTTGAGTCGGTATCGAGTAAAAAAATAAGTTGACTTTCATTTGAATCAGGTTTTTATAAATTACTTCATTAAAAGATACATATTTTGTGTTGCTACAGTAATTACAGAACTATTAAGTTAAACATATATTATTCCAATCGATAAACATAGTGGTCAAAAAATTATAAATCAAGATATTGATACTTCTGGGGAGATTTCAGCAGACACATTTTTAAACATTCATTTCATGCAGATTTTGTTTTGGAGCCTCAGGCAGACGAGGCCGAGGTTCATTACATCTGTTGCTATCTCTGAGACCTTTGTGCAGCACGGCGTTGGCCGGCTTGTTCCCGGCCAGGGACTCTTTGGACAGGTGCTGGTGGGACTCGGCCAGACACTCCACCTCGGCAAAGCGGGTGTTGAGGGCCATGGCCGGGTGGCCGGGGTCCTGGGTCATGTTCAGGTAGGCCGCCCGCCGCAGCTGCTCCTCGATCACCAGGGCCTGCTCCAGCAGCTTCAGGGAGAAAGAGAGAGAGAGAGAGAGAGAGAGAGAGAGAGTGGGAGAGAGAGAGAGAGAGAGAGAGAGAGAGAGAGAGAGAGAGAGAGATGGCGAAGGGCAGAGGGAAATATTCAGACAAAACAAATCCTCTACTCCTTCAACTCGTCTGTTTTTGCACTTGTTTTGATTTTAATTATGAAGACTCAGCGATTTGCCTTGAAGCGGCGAGCCAGGAACTTGTTCTTCATCTCCAGGTAGTTGCTCTTGTGTATCTCCGTCTTAAAGGGCTCGTTGAGGATAGCGTAGCGGGGGTCATTCTGAATGTCTTGCCAGCGAGCGTAGCCGTGTCTGAGGCGGATTCGGGGTCAAGAAAAACAAACACAAACAGAAGCACAGAAAAAAACCTCATGAAAGTTCTTCACATAAAAACAGCGAGACGCCGACACTCAATGGGTTAAGGAAGTTCTTCACAACTTAAAGTTGGAGAGATTTAGGTTTTCCTCTCTGAGGAAATTTGCCAAAATCTGGAACCCCTTGTTGTTCATTATCAGAATTGTAAGATAGAGTGTGAACAGTATCACAGAGGGTAAGCACAATTAGTACACCAACCTTTCCAATAAACAGATGTTGTTGCTTATGATTATTACTAGTAGTAACATCTGTAGAGGCATGAGTATGACCAGTAGCTATATCTGCTTTCTTTATCAAAATGGCACAGCCTAGACATTGAGAGACAACCCATTGCGTGAGTACTTTTACTTTTAATACTGTAAGCAAATTTAAAAGTAAGTACTTTTAACTTTAACCTAAGTAGGATTGTTGATGTAGTACTTTTACTTTTACTTAAGTATATATTCAGTCAGATATCTGAGTTCTGCTGACGTACCACTAAAACGTACATTCCCAAAATGTTATATATTTTTCTTAAGTTTACTCTCTATGTGTTTTTTGTTTTGTTTCTTTTTCTCTTTTCTTTTCCCTTCACCTAGAGACAGGTCGGGCTGGGACCTCTACAGGGGAAGGAGGTGTGGGTGGGTGTGAGCATTGTACAGTATCTCTTTTATGTCCTCATTTTGTATCGTTGATGCGCAATAAACATAATATAAAATAAAAAAAACAGCGAGACGGCTCCGTGGAGTTTTAAATTGCTCCTTCCACCGCACCCCCCCTCCGGCCGTGAGCAACCCCATCACCGTGGCACAGATGCTCTCTCGCCTCTCGCTCGCACATCTGGGGGAAAAGGATACGTTACGATGCCGGCCAGCAGCCAGTAGTCATGGCGACGGTGCCAGATGTCGTGCATCTTCCCCGAGGTCAGCGCGGCCCGCTCCTCGGTCTGCCACAGGGTGTGCAGCTCTGACGGCAGCGAGTCAAAGACAGAGGGGGGGTGTTTTTAAACAGAAACACAAAGTAGGTAAGTGAGAAACACACGAGAGCACATTAAACAACACACACACAACACACAACAACTTCATTACGGCACCTGAAATAAACAACCAGTGTTCAGAGAGCACAAATCCAGGAGACATTAAACAAAGTCTGGCAGGAGGATGTGATATTATTAAACTCGGGAGAGAGTCGTGAAATCAAAATCGTTATATTTAGGAGAAAGCGCTTCCAGCTGTGAGGAAAAACAAGTTCTGAGTGGAATCAGCTCGAGTGCTGTCGTCCCACTTCCTGTATTCACTGCTCATTTGTCTCCAGATCATAACTGGCTCATCCTCCGTCTCGTAACGACAGAGAAATCATTTAAGTTCCCCGATTAAATCTCAGCCGCACAATAATACACAACATTATGGAAATGAGTCTGAGCCTTTGAACAACACATGGTTATGTTTTTGTCTTCTTTCAGACCAATGTCTAAAATGGGATTCATGTTTATTCTGACAGATTTAAACAGTTAACACCAGGTTTAAATCTAAAATAATCAGACATGTCATGTTTGTTCACTATGATGTATTGGGGCCATATTCAAGAAATTTAATTCAGAGATTTCGAGAGTAAAGTCAAAATATTACGAGAATAAAGTTGTTATTCAACAAGAAAATTGGTAATTGACAAGAAAGTTGTAATTTAAGAAAAAAGTCGTAATATTACGTTCTGTGTGGTTCTTTCTTCAGAGTTTCATACAATAGACTTACACAGACTAGACTTATACAAGTATAAATTAAAGAGATGCTCCACATTCCTCATTTTAACTCAGGTGATTTTCTAATATTCCCAGATAAAATAACATGTAGCTTAAAATTCTCTCCTACATTTACAAAATATCTTTCCCTTCTTTAATTGGCCCTAATACTACGTTATAGTTAATGAGTTAAGTTACATGAAGACCAATTAAACTTCCATTTCTCCATGTGAGCGAATTATTCTCATAAACATGAAAACACATTGCAAACCCTTAATACCATAATACTCTCATAATAATAGTTTCAGAAGCTTTGACACATTTTCTTTTAATAGAACTTAACTTATTCTTACCTGTAAAACCTCCGTCAGCGATATTAAACATGAACTTGGCTTTGAACCCGTTCCTCTCCTCCTTCCTGCTCTCGTCCAGCTCCTCCAGAGAGTCTTTGTCTCCGTTCAGCCGTCCGTCCAACGCCTCCTCGCTCTTCACGTCGTCTGCAGCAGCGACGACAGAGCAGTCGATTCAAAAGAGCAACAAACACCACAAAGGAAATATCAGCGATGCTTCACAGATCGATAGTTACCTGGCTTGTTCTCCTTGTCTTCACTTTTGGCCAGAGGAGAATCGTTATCTCCTTTTTCTGACTCTCTGCAGGGATCCGCTGAGGACACAAAGAGGCATTTCAGGTGAAATTAAAAAAACCTCACAGAGAAAAACTCCAAACTCTGCAGCTCCCGGATGGTGCACCGCTCACTTTTAGGTGAGATTTGAGCGGATGACAGCTCGGCCGGCTTCAAAGCCGACTCTTTGGGGTTGGCAGATGGCTCCGTCTTTGTGGAGGGCGCCTCGCTGCTGTCCCTCTCATCTCCCGTCTTCTCCTCTGAGCCGGCCTTGCTCTCCTCGCTGTCAGCCGCCTTCTCAGGTGCAGACGCCGGCTCCGAGCTGGAGGTCTGTCGAGGGACAAGCTGCGAGGACGGAGGAGAAGAGGAGGAAAGTTGGCAGAGGGCAAAGAGACGAGTTGAAAAGGTGTGGAAGTTTGACAAAGGCGTCTTCAGAGACAACAAGTGTGGTGGTTTGAAAGCGTAATGAAGCACGGGAAGACGGACAAGACGCCGGAGGAGAGCAGGATGAAAGAGACGTCTGGAGGAGGAGAGGACTCACCTCCTGCTCGGACACTTTCTTGCTGTCCTGCTCTGTGGTCTCCTTGTCCTCCGTGCTCCCCAGGAGGGACTCGCCCTTCTCTGCAAGTCAGAAAACAGCAAAAAACTCAAACTTACATCTTATTTTTTTTTTTAAATCTTTCTGAGCTTAAGCTTCAGAGAGAAGTGAAAGTCTCTGTTCTGACCGGGGGGGACGGGGGTCCCGGGCTGAGTGGCCACGGGACTCGCCGGCACCGGCGTGTTGGGATCGGAGGAGACGCTCTCCGTCAGCTTCTTCAGCTCCATGCCGATGGGAATCAGATCCGGAGAACTCAGCTTCCCGTTCACGTGCTCGAACTCCTGCACCTGCACAGAGATTCACTCAAATGAGATCTGTGATATCATTTTATTTTATATATCATATTATATTAATTATATATATGATATTAGATATATTAATTATATTATTCAACATTAATTTGCTTTTAGTTCAGAATTAGCATAGGTTTGAATTCAGTGAAGATGAAACAATCAGACTACGTTGTTGGTTTGTTGTTTGTTTGTTCGTCAGCAGAATTACACAAAAACTGCTAAATGCATTTTCATGAAAGAACCCATTAAATTTCGCCATTTGTCTTTATTCAGCCAATAGAGGTAAAAAAGCTGCAACTACAACTAGATGTGTAGATGAGATCATGAGGATTGATTTGATTTGTATTTTGTATCAACCTGTCACTCCTCCACAATGGAAATTATGATTCCGTGACTGTTTTGATATCTTAGCGATAAGATTGAAGTTGAACTATTCTCGCAGCTTCTCAGATGAAATGGAAAATATCAAAGTGATGTGAATGTCACTCTGAATCTGCAGACACCTGCACCGACTAAAACTAGATCTACTGGGGAACGGATCTTTTTCCCAGTGTCTGAGTAAAGCGACGTTTCTTCATAATAATTTAACTATTAATCTATTATCTCTGCTAAATTGTACGACAACTCCTGCACCTGCACAGAGGGACAAGTGATCATCATTACATTAGTTACATCACATTGTATGAATTATATATACGATATTAGATATATTTAACTTACTTATTCAACTTTAATTTGCTTGTAGTTCAGAATTAGCATAGTTTTGAATTTAGTGAAGATGAAACAATCAGACTATTGAGTCATTGGTTTGTTGACGGACTCCTGACATTTTCTGTTGTTTGTTGGTTCGTTGTTTGTTTGTTCGTCAGCAGAATTACACAAAAACTGCTAAATGAATTTTCATGAAAGAACCCATTACATTTTTACCATTTGTCTTTGTTCAGCATATAGAGCTACAAACCTGCAACGACAACCAATTTGTAGATGAGGATTGATTTGTATTTTGTATCAACCTGTCACTCCTCCACAATGGAAATTATGATTTTCAGGACTGTTTTGCTATCTTAGCGATAAGATTGAAGTTGAAATATTCGCCCAGGTTCTCAGATGAGATGATTTTCTGCTTTTCATTGGTAAATATCACAGGGATGTGAATGTCACACTGAATCCACAGACACCTGCAACAGCTAAAACCAGATCTACTGGGGAACGGATCTTTATCCCAGTGTCTGAGTAAAGTGAGGTTTCCCCTTAATAATTTAACTTAATCTATTATCTCTGCTAAATTGTACGACAAACCAAAACAACACAATAGGCGTATGAAGGTGATGATGTCACATATAGTTTGATAAATATAATGAAGTCCATTAATTGATTAGTTACTTTGCTGGTTGAAATATTTTTTGAAAGATGCCAAACATGGATTCCAGCCTCAAATGAGACAATTTGCTGCTTTTCTTTGGTAAATAAAACCGTAATCTGAATATCACAGGGTTTTGTATTTTGAAATCGTAACCCTAATTCCCAGAGAATACACAAACCCTTTTCCTCTCCTGCGTCTACAGCCTCACAAAGCAAACAAACATCTGAATCTGTAGTTTGAGTGGGAAACAGCTTCTTGTCTGCAGCTGCCTCTGGATGAACAGTTTGACCCACTTCCTCTAATCTCCCGGCGCTGCAGCGGAGAACCCGGCGTTCGGTGTTTTACCTTCTTCCTGACGAGGGACATGACCCCGATCCGGGTGAGGACGTGCTGGCGAGACAGACCCTCTCGCGGGACGCCATCAGCGAAGGTCTCCGCCCCGTCCGCCCCCGGCTCACACAGATGTCTCATGAACAGAGACACATAGGCCCTGGTGAAGAAAACACTTAAGAGTTAGAGTCCTCTGAGTTTAAAAACATGGCGTTGGTGCTGTCGACCACTGGGGAGAAAAGCAGTAAAGGCAGCACTTGTATCATTAGTAGCAATTAGAATGTGGTTATAGTGGTTGTTTGTATAAATCCAGGCTGATCGATATATTGATTGGATGATAATATCGGCCAATATGACACAAGTCAGCGTTTATGTTTCACGTTTCTTAATTGAAGTTGTATGTATTGTTTTTGTGTTTATTTGTGTTTTTCTTGTTTTTATTTATATATATGGGTATTTTATAAGCTTATTACAATAATTCTAAACTGGATCCATATTTAAATTTGACTACTTTATCTTTTTAAGGCTTTAATTTGTCTATAGTAGTTTTCTATTCCTGTGAGTTTGGAGAAGGCTTTGATAGAAGCATTTAAACCTTAATTTTTAATTAAAATTAAACATTTAAATTAAACATTAATTAAACATGATGTAAGATCCAACTGAACAAATGAAATATGGAGAATACAGAACAAATAGAGACTAACAACCTTTTTAAACTGCTGTTGACACCTGGGGAAAAGCAGTAAGAGCAGCACCTGAAGTATTAGTAGGAGTATTGTAATGTGTTAGTAGTGGTTGATCATGTAAGTCCAGGCTGATCGATATATTGATTGGATGATAATATCGGCCAATATGACACATATCTGCGTTTATGCTTGTCGATATGAAAACTAAGATGCGCATTCACGTTTCTTAATCGTAAATATATCTATTTTTTTCTTTTTCTTTCTATATATGAGTATTTTATAAGCTTATTGCAATATTTAACTGGATCCATATTTAAATTTGACAATTTTACCTTTTTAAGGCTCTAATTTGTCTATGGTGGTTTTCTATTCCTGTGAGTTTGGAGAAAGCTTTGATAAAAGCATTTAAACCTTAATTTTGAATGTAAATTAAATATGATATAAGATCCAACTGAACAAGTGAAATATGGAGAATACAGAACAATTAGAGACTAACAACCTCTGTGTCTGTTGAATATTCCAGTAACAGTAACAGCAGTCAGACCAGTAGAGCCAGTAGTGACCGCAGCAGCACCAGTGGTGGTTAAACTTTATTAGCTCGTATTTTGATTGACAAATAACAAACAGAAGTCAGGGCTACAAAGATTGTTTGTGCAATGTTTGGGTTTTGGTTCATTATGCAGAGAGAGAGAGAGGGGACCCTGGAACTGGCAAGGCCGACTTTTAAAGAGTTTACGAGAGAGTTCTGGAGCTTTGCTCTCGGCAAACCAATTAAATATGAGAAGCCGACAAAACAGCCGGGAACTGCTTCTTAACTTGGCAGGAAAAAAAGCCCCTGTGTGAATAGACAGTTATGTGTGAATCATATAAAACCATCACACTCTCAGTGTAGAAAACTGAGGGAGTCTCACCGGAACTCGCGCTCGCTCTTCCCTCGCAGGTCCCTGACCAGCCAGTGGGAGTTGAAGGCGTCCTGCGGCGGCATGCCCCAGCGCATGATGGCGTTCAGGAAGGCTTTCCTCTGGCGGGCGTTGAACCCCAGGACCTTCGAAAGAGAAAGAACAGATCAGAATGAGGATCTCAACCAACAACCAGAGCACGTTACTCTGAGAACTACAAACGACAGATTGTACTGAACTACCTGGTGTGTGTACAGTCATGTGTTATGTGATGTATTGTGTGTTTTATAAAGTAACTAGAAGGTCATTTAGCAGATTATGATACCTTCAGTAGGGTTGCAAAGGGGCGGAAAGTTTCCGGTAAATTTCCGGAAACTTTCCGGAAACTTTCAATGGGAAGTTTAGCTCGGGAATTTTGGGAATTTTGAAGAAAAAAAATACGCAAATTAAACGCTGAGCAATAAAAACATCATTCAAAACTCTATTTTAAAGATGTATGAAAGGTTGAATTTCAACCCTCCACTGTGCATTCTTCCATCACATGCACAGATAACTCCCAGCATCCTTCACTCTACAGCAGGGCTATTGAGGCCTGCTGTAGTGTGCAGGACTAGTCAGGTAAGTTTCAATGATATTACTGGGGAAAATATATTATCATACTGATTGAGGATTGTTCATCTGTTCATCTAGCCTATTTCCATTCATTTATCCATCAAGTGTAAAATATGTTTACAGACGATTCCAAATGTAACTATTTATATCTTTAGCATTGCATTAGCATTTTTTTACAAACGTTTTTCTCATCTTATTCTACAGAACAATGCCACGTGCACTCTCTCATGTGTGGAGACATTTCACCCCATTCAATGTAGAAGGAAAGGCTGTGTACATTTGCAAATACTGTGCAAAGACCTATGTTAAGAATGACACAACGAGGCAGAAGCATATAGTCAAGTGCCCAAAGTTTCCTCAGGGCTCAAATCAGTCTATAACAAACAAAATGTTTATATTTATGTCTGTATATGACAAGGTAAATACAGTTAGTATAAATTACCCACAACATTTCCAGTTTATTCCCGTTAATTCCCGTTAATTCCCGTATATTCCCGTAATTCCCATGGAAAGTTTCCAACCTTGAATATTCCCGGAATTTTGCAACCCTAACCTTCAGCAACACTTACTGTTTGTGTTTGTTATTCTGTCAGAGGATTGGATGCCACCACATTCCCAGAGGATCTCAGCATTTACTTTGGTGAATACAACTTTATTATGACCCATTATAATAATAATGGCCAGAAACTACACAAAAATCTGATTTATTGTTATAGAGCGCACCCCCCCAACAGTCCCCTTATGAAACTACACTTAAATTCACTAGATCCCGAATTAACACACTCGTACATCAGTCCCATAAAAATGGCAGATCTTTTTTCCAATCAATATCCAAAGATATTCCCTGAGGAAACTTTGAAAACTTTAAAAACGCACTCATAAGTTAATTTTAGTGAGAAAAATAAATCCCTCCATCTGCCAAAATTTGAATGGGTTATTTTCTTGCTTCCTCTAAGTTTTGTGGAATTTTACCAAGTTTTCTTTTTGCTGACAGACACACAATCCAGCCCACAAAGCAACGTACGGGGTGAAAACATTAGTGAAGGTAACAACAAAGCAATCATTTATTGATCTTAAATCACAGAGTAGTGATCGATTACACAGGATCAGCTGGGGATTGGTGGTGTTTTCTTGGGCGTCAGCTTCTTCTGATGCTAAATGTTGGTCCCTCATCCCAGAATGTGTGGCCTCATACCCAGTATATGTTGAAGAAAGGACCTCGAGCCCTGACTCACCTCAATACTTCCTCCAACACGTGCCAGTAACGGAGGCAGAGGTTTGTCTCTCTCGCTTTTCATCTGCCGACGAGACTGTCTGCGACCTCCTACAACGAAACAAGTCAGATCCACCGTCAGAAGGATGCTTCCCTCGGGTGTAATGTGATGTCACCACTCACAGAGAGGCAAGACCGCACGATGATGATGTCATAGGCTGACTCCTACCTTCAGGCCTCTCCTCGAAATCTTCGTCCTCGTCCTCGGACCCCACGGAGTACTCCGACTGATTGTCTGAAAGATCAACCCGGCCACTCTGAGCACATACATCACAGAGAAACAGTACTTTGTGTTTGTTCCCGCTGGTGGCCACTCGAGGGCGCCACGGCACCGCAGGTTACCACAGACCACCACAGCCGGGGAAGGCTGGCGCTCTGCCGCCCCCTGTCCTCTGGAAGTGAGGTGAGAGGACACTACTCTGCCAGACAATCACTCCAGACTGAGAGAGCACTCTGAGCCGTGAAGTCTCTCAGTCGCTCGGCTGCTGTTGAACTGTGGCGGAGCTTCAACAGCAGCCGAGGAAACTCGATCACTGAGACACCTGAGAGCTCCAGGCCGGTGGAACGCTCCCTGTGGAGGATCTGATGGAGGTCAACAGCTCTCGCTCACACTGGGTGATTCACTCCTGTCCAGTTTTTGCTTAAATTGAAAAAAAAATCTGCGTTAAAGGGATAGATCACAGAAAAATGTAAAAAATGCAATCATTCTCTACTCTCCACTATGCTGATGGGGGGCTGGGTGAAGTGTTTGAGTCCACAAAGAACTTCTGGAGTTTCAGGGGTAAACTTTGTTGCAGCCAAATCCAAAAAAAGTGAAGTTATTGGTGACTCCTTCTTCAAATGTAAAAAAAAAACCTAACATGCCTCCATGCTGCTCCTGTGGTGTCATCCAAGTGTCCGGAAGCCCCGACATTCATTATCGACTCGAAACTACGTCATTAACATCATGTCTACTCTGATGATTGTGTGGCTACATCAGCTAGCATAGCCACTTCCCGTCCTGGACCTTTAGGGTTAAACGCTGGTGTAAATTACTTTGTTTTGAGTTGAATTTGAATGTCTGGGCTTGCAGACACTTGGATGACACCACACGAGCAGTATGGAGCCATGTTGTGTTGTTTCTGTTTGTTTTAATTCGTCTGAAGAAGAGTTCACTTCGGCTGCACCGCTGTTTACCCCTGAAACTCCAGAAGTGATCCGTGGACTCAAACACTTCACCCTTCCCCTCCATCGGCCTAGGTGTGAGTAGAGAACTTTCCTGTCTGTGTGAACTATCCCTTTAAGTCGCTCACGAAAGCCGAGCATGTGAGGAAACAGCAGCAGCAGCTTCCGTGTCCCTGTTCTGTTATTGAATTAACAGGATATCACACTATCGATCTCAGCGCTTGGTGCACGAGAGCTGCTGACGTGCAGAAGCCACAGAGAGGAAGCTCCACTGGTCTGTGCCACGATGCCATCGACCAAACCAATCTCCTGTTTCTGCAAAGTCTCAAATGACTGCAAGGAAACGTCACATGTTGAGTTGAGCTGTTACACAACTATGGTTGCAAAGGGGCGGAAAGTTTCCGGTAAATTTCCGGAAACTTTCCGGAAACTTTCCACGGGAATATTAAGCTTGGGAATTTAAAAAAAAACAAAACTATGCAAATTAAAGGCTGAGCAATAAAAACATCATTCAAAACTCTACTTTTAAAGATGTATGGAATGCAGCACACACTGCACGTTGAGTTTCAACCCTCCACTGTGCATTCTTCCATCACATGCACAGATAATTCCCAGCATCCTTCACTCTACAGCAGGGCTATTGAGGCCTGCTGTAGAGTGCAGGACTAGTCAGGTAAGTTTCAATGATATTACTGGGGAAAATATATTAGCATGCTGATTGAGGATTGTTCATCTGTTCATCTAGACTATTTCCATTCATTTATCCATCAATTGTAAAATATGTTTACAGATGATTCCAATTGTTTGGCTAACTATTTATATCTCTGGCATTGCATTAGTGTTTTTTTACAAACTTTTTTCTCATCTTATTCTACAGAACAATGCCACGTGCACTATCTCATGTGTGGAGACATTTCACCCCATCCAATGTAGAAGGAAAGGCTGTGTACATTTGCAAATACTGTGCAAAGACCTATGTTAAGAATGACACAACGATGCTGAAGCATAAAGTCAAGTGCCCAAAGTTTCCTCAGGGCTCAAATCAGCCTATGACACAACAAAATGTTTGTATTTATGTCTGTATATGACAAGGTAAATACAGTTAGTATAAATTACCCACAACATTTCCAGTTTATTCCCGTTAATTCCCGTTAATTCCCATTAATTCCCGTATATTCCCGTTAATTCCCGTTATTTCCCGTTAATTCCCATGGAAAGTTTCCAACTTTGAAAATTCCCGGAATTTTGCAACCCTATACACAACAAACATGCTTCCATTTTGGCGGCTGATTGGCAGATCGGCCTCAGGATCGACCGACTTCTTCTAAAGATCGAAAAAAACGTTTTATTTTCCAAATCCATGAGCTTAAGTTTCAACAGAAACACTAAATTCTGTGAAATATCAAATGTGTTAATCTTCAATCTCATCATAATGGGCAGCAGCTCCCAGAATTTAAAACACAGCGTTTAGTATCGACTGCTGAGGCCTTAATACTCTGCTTAGCTGCTAAACTGCGTGAAGATCATTTGAGGCTGAAAACAAACGGATCCATATTTGAAAGAAAAGAAAAAACAGGAGCCTGCTGAGTTGTTCTTTGGAAAATTGAGTCTTTTCTTTCTCAGAAATTTGATTTTGACTCGTCTGCTACGAACAAGCCACAAAGCTTCTCCTGCATCATCTCTGCTCTTAAATCAGCGATGAGGCCAAATCCTGGAGCTAACTGGTCAAAAATTTACAATGCCTTAGAACAACATGGCAATCTTAAAGATTAACACTTTATAAATTAGTCTCGGTGAAGGCAAAGCGACGAAGCCGGTGATGTGAGTCCTGTGTGTGTGTGTGTGTGTGTGTGTGTGTGTGTGTGTGTTGACGGAGCCTACCCTGATCCTCCTGCGTGGTGTCGTTGTAGTTGACCTGCTTCCGGATGCGTTTGCCTTTTCCCAGGTTCCGAGCCAGATCCTCCTGCTGCTGCTCGTAGTGGTGACGGAGGAGCTTCTCCCAGTACTCTGGATCCACGTTCTCCTCCTGCTTGATGATCTCACGCTCCACCTCCTCCTGAACACACACACACACACACACACACACACGCTAGTAACTCCTATAAATGAGATTTCCATCTTAAAGGTCTCTTTTTCCTTTGTGCGACCCCACTCGCCCTGACTTTCACCGGCTGAGGAACACGAGTACTCCCTCACCTCTCCCTCTTCCTCCTTCACCACGTACTGAGCCACCTTGAAGGAGCTCAGGTACTCGTTCATGTTCTGGATCTCCGTGTCCTCGCTGACGCTGCGGTTGCGGTCCAGCAGCTTGGAGATGGCGTCGTCGTCGTAGTGAATCACGTTGCCCTCCTCGCAATCTTTGGTTTCACCTGTTGACGAGAAGACGAGTTCATCTGTTGATTACCAGGAGGAGCAGATAAAAAGCCCGTTTGACCGCTACTGCAAAGGAGAAGTTTTGAAGGAACTAGCCAAACCATAATTATATGGATTCACTGGCGTTTAGGGTTTTTTGTCTCGTGTCTTTCCGTGCCCTTTCTGAGATTAACTCCACACTCAGTCACTACGTTTACATGATGGCATAAACCCGATTTCGGCTGAAGCCCGGTTTCTCTATCCATGGGGGGTTAACTGCTCTATCTCAGGGTACATGGCACTGAGAAATCCGACTCTTGTCCGAAAGCATTTCATACCCCACTACGATAGGTGGCGCTGTTTTCATTACAGCTAGTGGTGGTACAGCCATTTCCGCTTGACCTCGTCACCACTACCAACAAAAAACAACAACAGCCTTCAACTCAGCATGCGAGAAAGATGACGAACGGAGAGCAAGGTGAAGCTACGTCCCTCTACATGATGTTGTGCATGTTTACTCTAGGAGTACTGCGAATGCGAACGGCGCATTTCCGGGTCACGGCCAGGGGGGGGGGCAGGATCTCAAGCATGCGCAAAGACGTCATCTCCAGTTGTTGTCTAGCTTCCAGAGTTACATGCGCGCGTTGTCCGATATACAGCCAAATCCGATGTACTTATCTGGGGGTGGTTATCCGACTTCAGTCGGACACAAGAAATCTAGATTTGTGGAGTTACATGACATGGATCTTCGATTGAAACCCGACAACGCCAGAAATCGGGTTTCAATCGGACACATGTAACCGCAGTGAGTGTTTTACTTTGTGAGTCACTGACATCTGCACAGCTGCAGCACAAACAGAGCAAGAGGAGGAACCATTTCTGCATTTGCAAGGATCAGGGTGAATCGAGAAGTACTTTTGAGAAACACAAGAAGTGTTTAGTTATGCTTTGGCAGACGGAGAACCAAAGGAAACTTCTGGACACTGGACTCACCATCAGACCTGCCCATGGCCCGGGCCGCCTCGATTTCATCTTTGAAGAGCTCCTCTGTGCCAAACTTGAGGATGTCGTCCAGCTCCTGTTTGGACATGGATCCGGTTTTGGAGCCCAGGCCCGGCCGCACCACCAGATGGGTCAGCATCATCTTCCTCTTCGCCACCTGAGTGATCCGCTCCTCCACCGAGCCTCGCGTCACGAAGCGGTAGATCATCACCTTCCTGTTCTGGCCGATACGGTGGGCCCTGCTGAAAGCCTGGGGATGAGGCACAGCACCGGTAAGAAGCAACTACAACAACGGCTGAATAAATCAATCAAATATGCAAGTGCATCGTGATTCGCTACCTGAATGTCGTTGTGAGGATTCCAGTCGGAGTCGTAGATGACCACAGTGTCGGCGCTGGCCAGATTGATGCCGAGACCTCCAGCTCGTGTTGAGAGCAAGAAGCAGAACTGCTGAGCCCCCGGTGCTGTGACGGAAACCAGAGCGGAGAGTTGATGTGTGCGTGAACTGGTCAGAAAACACACACACACACATGTAGGATAACACATCATGCATCGCCACTAACTCACCATTGAAGCGGTCGATGGCCTCCTGTCTCAGGCCTCCGGTGATTCCTCCGTCAATACGCTCATATTTATAACCTTCAAACTCCAGGAAATCCTCCAGAAGATCCAACATCTTTGTCATCTGGGTAAAGAAAGTTTCACAGCTGCGATCAGACTAATTGTTAAACATCAGAAAAGAGTGAATCTGCTGAAATATCTGGAATTTCAGTCGATTCTCCACCGACAACTGACATCGGCTCTGGAGAAGCTAAAATGTGGATTTCTGGATTTTCTGGATTTCATAGCCACCGATCAGACACGATATCCACTGGACTCTTACCTGAGAGAAAATGAGAACTCTGTGTCCCTCGTCTTTGAGTTTCCTCAGCATCTTCTGAAGCAGCGTCAGTTTCCCTGAGGACTTCACCAGCTGGTTGCCGTCATAGGACCCGTTGGGCAACACAGGAGCTTCCTGCAAAGAGGAAGAAAACATAATTCCAGATAAATGCATATTTTATTGACGTGGTACAGTTCTGAGTCGTGGTTGTGAGCTGTTCTCACCACAGCAGCCACTGGGAACAGGTAGGGATGGTTGCAGCACTTCTTCAGGTCCATCATGATGTTCAGCAGCGACACCTGGTTCCCTCCTCCTTTGGAGTTCAGAGCCTCGAAGTTCCGCGTCAGGATGAACTTGTAGTATTTCCTGAAAGGTCGGAGGTCAGAGTGATTCAAGAGGAGTGAGACACAAAATCATATTTTCTTTTAATTAGCACCACACTATTAAATATGATGTTCAATTTACTTAAATGTATTAAAGCAAGTGGTTGCACAAAATACATTTATTTAAATATTGACAGTTGAGTGTACATTTATTTTTATTATAAAATCATATTGTTAGATTTAATAATAATAATGATACTTTTAGTTATTTGAAAATAATGACATTTATGATTTACATAATTTTTAAATTAAAATTACTTACGTAGATTCACCTCAATTAAATTTTTTGACTACTAAATTAAGTTTAATGCTAGTACATATTTTAAGCAGCCCCCCCACCACCACCTATATACTGAATTTGCATAAACACAAAAGTCATCGTTTATGCAGCGTAACACCAACAAGACGTCTTCATACAACTTCAGATAAAAGCTTCTTTAGACCATATTAAAGTTTTTGTATCTTTTGAGTTATATGGTCTTTTGAAGCTCTTACTTTTTTGTTTAAAAAAATATGAACTGTGGATAAGAACCATGTTTTATCAATTGTCCCGGACCCCAACAATGCACACGATCAACTCTTACTACAACCACCATCAGTTTAATGTCTCCCTCCTCCTGGGCCTTACTTCTGCATGGGGCTGAGCTCCACCCGGACGATCAGCTCCGTCTTGGCCGGCATGTTCTTGAACACGTCGACCTTCAGCCTCCGGAGCATGTGAGGGCCGAGCAGGTCGTGAAGCTTCTTGATCTGGTCCTCCTTCGAGATGTCAGCGAACTCCTCCAGGAAGCCGTCCAGGTTACTGCACGGGTCACAAGTTAAAAGTGAAAAGATGGAGAACGAAATAAAAAAAGCGAAGGGGATAAAGAAGATGGGCAGAAGAGAGGAAGGTCTTACTTGAAGCGCTCTGGGGTGAGGAAGTTGAGCAGGTGGAACAGCTCCTCCAGGTTGTTCTGCAGAGGCGTCCCAGTCAGCAGCAGCTTGTAGTAGATCTTATACCCGTTTAGAATCCTAAAGAACTGGGCAGGACGAAGAATGTACAGAATATGATTAAAATAACTGGACCAACATTTCTCATTTGTTTCTGCTCCTTCTGAAATCCAACCTTTTAATGGATTTGACTCTTTCGAGGCTGTTGTACCTTTGATTGGTTGTTCTTCAGTCTGTGGGCCTCGTCCACCACCAGACAGGCCCAGGTGATGGAGCCCAGCACGGCTTGGTCTATGGTGATCAGCTCATAGGACGTCAGCAGCACGTGGAACTTGATTGGAGTGTCTTTCTGCAGGCGGAGGAACAGAGAAGATCACAGGAGCGTTTCATATGTGGCCCGATTTAGACGTAAGATCCTTTTGTGAAGGAAAGTTATTTAAATACTCAACTGTCGGAACAAAAATCCAACTCTTCTGTCAATTAAAGGTTTAAACTGGAGCCCGACTGATATGGAGTTTTGGGGGTCAATGCCAATAATGATATTAGGGAGTAAAAAAATGATATATGTGTATATACACATTAAAAAGATGACAAAGATAAGGAAGTAAGGATTTCTATTTTACAACAGTAAAGTTTATTATAAATAAAAAGAAAATACAAACAAATATGTAGAGCTTGAATTAAGAAATTGGATTTTTTTTTTAATATAAAAACATACATGCACATCTTTTCTGCAGTTTTCATATTCAAAAACTTGAAAGCGAAATGTCTCTGAAAGGCTCTTTTATCAGCCAATCGATGAATTCCCTCAGGCTCTAGTTCAAACTCAAGTATTTCACGTGGGTGTGGTCTCGGAGCAGCTGACCTCACCTTCATGCGAAACACCTTTCTGCCTGATTTCACTGCGCTGTCGTCGAAGGTGAACTCGTTCTCCCGGATGGTCGCCCTGCTGTCTTTGTCCCCGGTGTACGTCAACACGTAGAAGTCTGGAGCCCACATCTCGAACTCCCGCTCCCAGTTGATGATGGTGGAGAGCGGCGCACTGACCAGGAAAGGCCCCTTGGAGTGACCCTGAGATAGACAGACAGATAGATAGATAGATAGATAGATAGATAGATAGATAGATAGATAGATAGATAGATAGATAGATAGATAGATAGATAGATAGATAGATAGATAGATAGATAGATAGATAGATAGATAGATAGATAGATAGATAGATAGATAGATAGATAGATAGATAGATAGATAGATAGATAGATAGATAGATAGATAGATAGATAGATAGATAGATAGATAGATAGATAGATAGATAGATAGATAGATAGATAGATAGATAGATAGATAGATAGATAGATAGATAGATAGATAGATAGATAGATAGATAGATAGATAGATAGATAGATAGATAGATAGATAGAGTACTTTATTCATCCCCGAAGGGAAATTAAGTCGTCATAGCAGCCGGTATATTTGAATACAATAAAATACAATACAATAGAATAAAATAAAAAATATTGAGGTAGAAAGAATAAAAAACAGAAACACAAGATAAATAGGTAGATAAGGTGCAGTGGCAAGATGATGGTAATAGTACTGATGATATGATGGTAATGTTATTGTTAGACAGTATATAAAAATAGTACAGTATATATAGTACATAATATAACATAATATATATTTATATATGATAGTAATTATACCAATATAATAGCAGTATATAGTAATAATGGCAGCAACAGTATATATAATAATAATAGTAATATAATAATAATAATAATAATAATAACATGTACACATGTATAAATATGTGTATATAGACTTATATATACAAAGAATATACAGAGAGTATGATATAATATATGATATATAGTAGAGGTATAAATATAAGTATTTGACTATACAATAGATAATATAATATACTATGAGTGTAAGAATATGTAGACAGAGTGTGCAAAAGACAATATTATTGTATAAAATGATATATAATATCAATATGGTTTATATTAGAGAGGGAGAGAAAGAAGACGTTCTCATGAACTGGATAATCAATGTCCCACATGTGATTCAATGGAGAGTAAACATGAGGACCTTCCCTCACCTCCTTGTACAGTGAGTAGAGGAACACTATGGTCTGCACCGTCTTGCCCAGGCCCATCTCGTCGGCCAGGATGGTGTCGGTGCCCTGAGCCCAGGAGAACCTCAGCCAGTTCAGGCCCTCCAGCTGGTAGGGGTGCAGCGTTCCTCCAGTGGCGTTGATGTACCACGGCTGGTGCTCGAACTTGATGGTTGGCTGAGGACATGACCGTAGAATGTTAATAAAGGTAGAAGGAATAAAGGCACATGACATCCTACAGCATCCCTTCTGAGAGGTTGACGGTAGAAAGCTGCTGCAGAAATCAGCCAGAAACCCTGGAATTCTTTCACTAAACAGAAACATGCACCGCGGTCGACTCATCGGCGCCTAAACATCCCGGCTTACATCGATGATGGGAGCGTCAGGAGGGACCTCCTTTTTCTGATGGTCCTCTTTGAGTTTTTGCCCTTTCCTCGCCACCAGGGGGCGCTGGTCCTCCCCTATAATTTGCTCCCTGATATAAAAAAGAAAAGAGAAAAGAAATTGCAGCAACATGATGAGCCAAACAACTCAAACAGGGGAATCACACAGCTAGAGGGCAGGGCAGAGGAGGAGAGGCAGTCAGCCTGTGTTTATATTCATATCTTCACTGTGGTCTCCAGACCCTGAGGAGACACTGGAGAAGTGAACTGGTTTAGAAATGCTGCTGAACCCACCTGTGGTCCCAGTAGAGAGCTATGTGACTGTCGTACTCTGGGACGTCGAAGTCATCCACCTCCCAGGTGCACTGGTCGTAAGGCAGGTCTCTCCATTTGATCAGGTAGTGCACATCGCCATCTTTATCAAAACTACAGGGAAGAAGAAGCATTAAAAAACAAAGGAAACAAATGATGATTTTTCCAGTTTTCTTTAATTTAGTTAATTTCCTTAATTTAGTTTATAAAACCGGGTAAAACGATCATAAAGTCCGATATTTCCTACAATCACATCATCTGGAGTTGATTATCTGGCCAATCAGAGCAGACTGGGATGCATCAGGAGCTTAAAGAGTCAGGAGCTAAAACCAAGTGTTTCAGACAGAGGCTGAAATGAGGAGCTGCAGCAATGGTTAATATGCATGTTTATTTTTGCTTTTAATATCTCATATATGTCTGTAGTGAAACCCATGATTTGACTTAATACTGAATCTGTCTCGAGTGAATTTCTGAAAAGTTTGGAAACATGTGAAAATTAACGTTTTGGTTTTCGCTTTGGATAAAAACAACTTTCTGTTCTCTTGAAACATCCATCACTAAGTGTTCCCTGAGACTTGAGACACGGTATTTCCCACGTTTCCACATTTAAAGCCTCTGTGCGGTGAAGAATAATCTCCATCTATAAAAAGCAGGATTACAACGAGCATAAAACCACTGAGCACCAACTCAACGTCCACAACCGCAAATCTGCAAAACATCTGGATGTGAGAAGCGGTGAGCAGCCACCTGTGGTTGACCACCCGGTGGATCACCATCCACTCGGGTTTGATGCCGTAGCGGTAGAAGCGCTCCTCCATCACGGCGTACTGGGGGTCCTTGCTCTTCCTCTTCTCGTTGTTCAGCTCCTCCTCTCCGGAGCCGTAGTCGAACGGCGGCGGCTCGTCCATCTCGTTCTTGCGCTGGTAGTTCCGGTACATGACGGTGTGATACAGCTCCAGCTGCACAGAGCACGAGAATCCTGCTTAGTCTCATCCGCACCAACTCTCTGAACCAGTTCTCAAGAATGTAGACTATTCAGCCAAAGCATAGAAACTAATTGGATTCAGAGCTAAAAGTTTCAGAATCTAATGAAGGGAAGAAGGTTATGAAGTAAATTAGGAAACGCGTCCCGTTACTAAAGAAGAGATGAGACTTCTCATTGTTCTATCATCTCTAAATTAAATGTCAACTAGGTTTGTGCACTGAAATCCTCACTGCATGTCTTTATCCTGGAGACTGACAGTAAACTGGCTGTGTGATTATTCATTATAATATTATCTTTATTCCTTAAAAATGTACTTTTGCATATGTATAACATATACTTATTATATTATTCCATATGTATACCTCTAATTCACTAATTTACATACGTTTTTACATACCATATTCATATTCATAATATTATACTATACTATATTATCATTTATATTAATATATACATATATCTTTGTATTAGGGCTGGGCAAGTTAACTCGTTTAATTTGATTGTTTATCCGCCAATTATTTTCTTTTTTCCTGTTCTGCAGCAGTCAGCAACAGACTTTCACAAAATAAAAGCCTGACTTTCACAATAAAACAATAAATAATCAAACCTGAGTTAATGCGAGATAAAATAATTAATCGAGTTAACTCATCACTTGAGTTAACTCGATTAAAACGAGTTAACTTGCCCAGCCCTACTTTGTATAGTTATAATATATAAAGCATTCTACTATTAAGTATACTACTGTCAAATTATACATTTTTATACTTTATGTACATGTATATATTTGAATACTTAACGATATACATGTTGTGTTTCGTATCATATACTTATGGCAGTCTATATATGCATGTATACATTTACTTCACTATCTCCTTATAGATAATGCACAAACACATTCACATACTCAAGTACCTTTCAGTCGGTGTATCTCATATACATATTTACTATATTTTTATATTTTTAATTGTAGTCTATTAACTTGTCTTCACATTAAACCACATGAGGTCAAAGATCCTCTTCTGTGTTTTCCATATTGAGAGAACTCCTTGTTCCAGTGGCTAAAGCAAGCACATAATATTACATACTATAGTATATTACCATTTATATGAATATATACATACATTTTGTATAGTTATAATATATATAGTATTCTACTATTTAGTATACTACTGTCAAATTATACATTTCTATACTTAATGTACATGTAAATATTTGAATACTTAACGATATACATGTTGTGTTTCGTATCATATACTTACGGCAGTCTATATATGCATGTATACGTTTACTTTACTATCTCCTTATAGATAATGCACAAATACATTCACATACTCAAGTACCTTTCAGTCGGTGTATCTCATATACATACTTACTATATTTTTATATTTTTAATTGTATTCTATTAACTTGTCTTCACATTAAACCACATGAGGTCAAAGATCCTCTTCTGTGTTTTCCATATTGAGAGAACTCCTTGTTCCAGTGGCTAAAGCAAGCACATAATATTACATACTATAGTATATTACCATTTATATGAATATATACATATATCTTTGTATAGTTATAATATATATAGTATTCTACTATTAAGTATACTACTGTCAAATTATACATTTCTATACTTAATGTACATATAAATATTTGAATACTTAACGATATACATGTTGTGTTTCGTATCATATACTTACAGCAGTCTATATATGCATGTATACGTTTACTTCACTATCTCCTTATAGATAATGCACAAACACATTCACATACTGAAGTACCTTTCAGTCGGTGTATCTCATATACATATTTACTATATTTTTATATTTTTAATTGTATTCTATTAACTTGTCTTCACATTAAACCACATGACGTCAAAGATCCTCTTCTGTGTTTTCCATATTGAGAGAACTCCTTGTTCCAGTGGCTAAAGCAAGCACATATTACATACTATAGTATATTACCATTTATATGAATATATACATATATCTTTGTATAGCTATAATATTTATTGTATTCTACTATTTAGTATACTACTGTCAAATTATAAATTTTTATACTTTATGTACATGTATATATTTGAATACTTAACGATATACATGTTGTGTTTTGTATCATATACTTACAGCAGTCTATATATGCATGTATATGTTTATTTCACTTTCATCTCCTTATAGATAATGCACAAACACATTCACATACTCAAGTACCTTTCAGTTGGTGTATCTCATATACATATTTACTATATTTTTAGGGCCCGAGCACTGACAGGCACTGAAAGGTGAGGCCCTATTGAAATTGTAAGGATTATTATTATTATTATTAATATTCAGGCAAATGAATTGGCTTTTTTAGGGCTTTCACATGCTCAAACTCTTATTTTATATTGTATTTTAATTGTATTCTATTATCTTATCTTCACATTAAACCACAAAAGGTCAAAGATCCTCTCCTGTGTTTTCTGTATTGAGAGAACTCCTTATTCCAGTGGCTAGAGCGAGCACCAGTGTTAATGTGACTTGTGACCTCTCACCTGCAGCTCGCTGACCCAGGAGCAGTGCCAGTGCGACAGCCCCCCCCACTTCACGAAGAACTCCCTCTCTGCCCGGCCCTTGAGGGGGGGCTTGGTCAGCGGGTCGTTGGGTTTCCCGTCCGGGTCGTCGGGCAGCTCGGCCGGCAGCGGAGGTTCCCCCCAAGTCCAGTGCAGGATCTTCTGTACTTTACCTTTCAGCGGGGGACACTTAACGGAAGAGCAGAAGAAGAGTGAGAGTAAATACACAAATATCAGATGAATGTAGTTCACATTAATATGCAGATTCATTCGAACACAAACATCCTGATGAAGAAGCTCACATCTAAAAAATTACTTCCTGTATATTCAGAAACCAAACTTTACAAATCATTACCGGATTCAAGATGACACTGGTTTTTAACTCTCACCCTCACAAACTTTCTGATAACTTTACCGAGATGATCACTGCCAACGTCTGTGGCCACAGGCACTTTGTCTCTTTATAAAATATAAAATACAGACTTATTTTTCACATCTTAGACCCGAGCTTGTTTTTCTCTCCTATGACTCATCAGCACATTTTCCACCGACCAGCTTAGGTCAAATAGCAAACTTGGTTTTTTGAAAGATTCGAAACTAACCATATTTTTGCAGTGATTGTTACTGTAGAAATCATAGAGATATATATTCTCTAGAAGTTTAGGAGGTGAGTTTAAGAAGTTGCATCACCAATAAGCCTAAGACTTTGGGAGTGGATGCATATTTGTATTAATTAACAGTCATTCCATCCGTTATCTTTATGTTGTGAACATCTTTTGAGGGCTCATCAGGGGGCCGGAGACGATCCCAGCTGACCAGAGCCAGGCTGCACCCCCACCAGGTTTCCAGTGTATCACAGTGTCAACAACATACAGAGACAAAGAACCATGTGGAACCATTAGAGTCTCTAATTAACCTAATCTGCATGTTTAGGGGCAGGAAGCAGGAAGTACCCTGAGACAACCCCCACAGACATGAGACTCCACAGAGAAAGGGCCTGGTCCTGGTCGGGTTAGGGGTTAGTGGTTAGGGTTAGAGACCCCACAGGTGCTAACCACTGCACCACCGTGCCCCTTCAGCCTGGACTCACCATGCACCGCGGACACAGCCACTCTCCGTTGGGGATCTCCGGCAGCGGCGGGTTGAGGCAGTGGATGTGGTAGGAGGACGGGCAGGTGTCACAGCACAGCAGCTCTCCTCCGTCTTTACACACTCTGCAGAACTCCAGGTGGTCGTCTTCCTCCTCCGCCACCACCTCCTCCTCCTCCTCCTCCTCATCTTCATCTTTGGCCTCCCACTGGATTCCCTCTTTCTCCTGAAGGAGACGCAGTTTGCACAAGTGGTTTCAGCAAGGTTACACACTGACGGATTGAATTATCCCACCTACTGTTTGTATAATAACCCTGATTATTACTATGAGGCCACATTAGGATATATGAGGTAAAGTGTTTGTTGTTAATACTTAGTGATCAATAGTCTTAGATTAGATATGTAAAATAATGTGGATGCAGTGACGTGTGACTTTACAGATTTACAGAAGAATATTCTGGATATTTTCACATCATAAAACTCAAATGAAAGAACTTGAGATAAATATGATTTTATATATTCATATCTATTATTGGATGATTTCATCAACATTAATATGTGTTTAGGTTTCTCACGTATGTTCCCCTCGCTTTTATTTCTTTCACGTGTTTATAAAGGCACAATTGAATTACATAGTGATCAATAGTGCACTATAAGATATGTAAAATAATTCTGATGCAATGACGTGTGACTTTACAGATGCTGAATAGAGATACGACACTAAGGAAACGTTTTGTCCACAGCATTAACTTCTTTAACTTCTTAGCTTCTTTTGTACTGTTCTGAAGATCATGAGAACAAAAGTTCCTGCTCAAGAAAAAAAGACTATTTTGGATATTTTCACATCACAAAACTCGAAAGATTTTATATATTCATATCTATTATTGGATGATATCACCCACATTAATATGTGTTAAGGTTTCTCACGTATGTTCCCCTCGCTTTTATTTCTTTCACGTGTTTATAAAGGCACAATTGAAAAGGTGACGGTGGCTGATGTGAAGTTGAGATACTAAAAAGTTGAGCGTTAAAAAATGTCTCCACGATTGTTTGCGTGAATAAAAGCATAAAAACTGTAAAAACAAATATATGTTTATCGGGATAATCCAACTGGTCGGCTCACACAGTGCGGGCAGCTCCATTTGCCCTCGGGGGCCTTCTCCAGCTCGGGGTCCAGGCAGACCAGGTGGTACGCTCTGGGACACGTGTCACACAGGATGATCTCTCCGCCCTGCTGGCAGACCTCGCAGTAGTCCTGGTGATCGGTCTCGTAGCCGTCGCCGTCCTCCTCTGCAGGAGGTGAGGGACGAGTTACAGAACATGACACAGGGTGTGAGGGAAATAACCAACGAGAGAAAAAAACGTTCTTAGAATAAATAAAGCTTATAAATACACTTTGATTTACTCGTGAGCTGTAATCAGCCTGGGAGATTTTTGTTTGTGAGTGTGGAGCAGTGGTGTATAAAGTACTTTAAAGCCATACTTGAGTAAAAGTACAGATATCTTACCTGAAAGTGACTTCGGTAAAAGTAGAAGTCTCCCGTCAGAAAATGACTTGAGTAAAAGTCTTAAAGTAGCTCATATTAAAAGTACTTAAGTATCAAAAGTATCTGGTGTTGAAATGTACTTAAGTATCAAAAGTAAAAGTACAAGTACCAAATTAAAAATGCAAAGTGCTTTTTATAGTAGGTCTATACAGACACAAAACAACCCAAAATGTTTCTCCTCACGATTTATCTCAACTGACTGAAAAATTATGACAACAATATGAATATAATGTATATAATGTATAATTTTACAAATTTTGAACCCTAGATGATTGAGAGTTAGAGAGAGAGAGAGAGAGAGAGAGAGAGAGAGAGAGAGAGAGAGAGAGAGAGAGAGAGAGACAACCTCCGCTGCTCAAGTAACGAGCCAGTTTGAGAATGTAAGAAGTAGAAAGTACAGATATTTTTGTTCAAATGTAACGAGTAAAAGTAAAAAGTTGTCAGGAAAAGAAGTACTCAAGTAAAGTACAGATATGTGAAAAATCTACTTAAGTACAGTAACAAAGTATTTCTACTTCGTTACTTCGCACCACTGGTGTGGAGGAGAGAGAAAACACACACACACAAACACACAAACACACACACACACACAGACACACACACAGACACACACACCGCGGAGCGAGGCGAGTGTGAGACGGTAAACATACTTTTCCTTTTTTTCCGCCCACGCCGGGCCTTTTTCTTGGTGGCGGCCCCCAAGGTATCGGAAAGCACTGAGGCACTGTGGATGCTGATGTCATCAAAGTCGGACTCCTCCAGGAAGTCCTCCTCACTCTGGAGGAGCAAACAAACACACACAAGAAGAAGAAGTAAAGACCTCAGAGCCGCAGGAAGAAGTAAAAATCACACAGCGTTCGTAGTAAACGCCGTCAACAGAGTGTGTGAGTGTCGGTGAAAAGAAGAAGAGGAGGAGGAGAAGAGCGGAGAGGAAAGTAACGATCAGATAAAACCGGTTGTACCGAGGAGGCTTTCTTCTTCTTCCCACTTTGGGCCGACTTTGATTTGGTCTTTTTCGGCTTGGGCTTCTTCTTCAGCTCCTTCACAGACTTGCTTCTCTTCCTGACTCCTGGTCCTGCGACACACACACACACACACACACACACACACGCACACACACACACACACACACACACACACACACACACACACACATCCAGACGAGTTAATCAAGTTGTACTCCTGCTACGAGTTTAAAAATATGCGATCTGCCTAGGGCTGGGCAAGTTAACTCGTTTCAATCGAGTTAACTCATCACTTGAGTTAACTTGATTAATTATTTTATCTCGCATTAACTCAGGTTTTTATTTATTGTTTTATTGTGAAAGTCAGGCTTTTATTTTGTGAAAGTCTGTTGCTGACTGCTGCAGAACAGGAAAAAAGAAAAGAATTGGCGGATAAACAATCGCGTTAACTCATCACTTGAGTTAACTCGATTAAAACGAGTTAACTTGCCCAGCCCTAGTTCTGCCACACTCCACCGAGCCGTACCCTTTCCCTCTTTGGTTTTGGCTTTTTTGACCGGCCCGGGCACAGAGGTCGGCTGGCTGCCGCCGACAGTCGCCGGCTGTGCCACGGTCACCGTCTCCACGGCGGCGGCCACGGCGGCGGCCACGGCGGTGGCAGATGCGCCTTTGAACGGGTTGTTGGCACTGAACTCTCTCCACTTGGCCCCTAACACCGTCATCATCTTCGACATGGGAATCTTCGGGTTCTTCTTGGCGATGAGAGGCCTGAGTGAAACCAGGGAGAGGGAAACAACAACAGCAGCTTTATTATGTCATTCCTGTCGCTGTGATTTCCTCTTCCCTCAGCACTGAGCCGGCTCCTGATTCGCTGACACCCCACGGCCCCTTAGGATTCTCTTTCCCCCTGCCTGCTTCGCTGTGTGTATGTCATGTTTGTGATTTGTCAGGCAACAGCTTGAGGTTTGGCACGCTGGCCTGTGAAGGAGAGTGGGTCAGAGCGCCGAGCCCCCCCCCCCGAGCCTCCGGGCTGTCACCGGCATCCAGTCGGCAGCTGACTGCTCACAGGGGGCACGGCAGGAGCTCATGCTCCACTTTGTCGGAGCAGAGGCTTAGCCGAGCCAGACAGCCCCAGGTGAGGCAGACTCTTTATACCAACAGCCGAGCTTTCGAGCTCAAACAAAACGAGCAGTGTTTGCTCGCCGCTGCGGAGCTTCTGTTGGAAGTCTCTCCGTCAGGGACTCCGACGGTTCTTAGAAACAGATCAGAGCTGTTTTGACACGGAGAGAGAGCGCAGACATACGATGAGACGCTTGCCTGAGGAACTGGCTGAAGGCCTTGTAGTTGGTGATGGTTTTGTAGTCGTCCTCGGTGAAGCCGTACTGGACGTCTTCAAGACCCCACTCCTGCATCAGCTGGCCCGAGGATTTGGGTTCCTGGAGAAATGAGTGAGGGCAACAAATGAGGGGTCTGTAAATCTAAATTAATAAAAGTGTTAAAGATCTAGTGTGATGATGTCGTTGTTGTCTTCACCACCATTGCTGTTGAAAATCAGCCGCAACTCAGTCAGAAATCCTGATTACGTTTAATTCACGTTACGCATAATAATAATTATACGGATCCATTACGAGTGATCAATTAAAATAGTGGAAGGAGAAAACCGCTAAAATGCTAACCTTTCTTTATACGTCTGTTTTTATAATATTTGGAGAGATATGAGATCTTTAACTTTTCATGCATTGGACCTTGGTGTGTTCTTTCAAGAAACATAAAGAGTAATAAATATATGTAGCTCTACACATATAACAGATTTATATTAATGACACCTCACAGTGTTGGGAATCAGTGAATGTAAGAACAGAATAGAATTATATTAATGTAATGTGAATATAATATGTATTACTTTCTAGAACATCCTTATTGACTCTGCAATGCAGAGACAATTTAAAAAATGTAATCTAACATCTCGTTTTTTGGCCCTTTGTCTTCCTGTCAAATATCCTGAGGACATTTGAAACACATAAATTAATTTAACATGATTAAAATATTAGTATAAAATGAGAGGATCTAAGACAAAAATCACTGTACCTATATATAAGCCCTGTGGAACAAGATGTGATCATCAGTACACCTGCGTCATGGACCGTCACTTACTTTCGAGTTACCATCATCGTCGTCATCATCTTCATCTTCCTCATCTCTCTTCTTCTTCCGGGGCTTCTTCTCCTTCTTCTCCTTGGGTTTCTTCTTCTTCTTCTTGGTGGGACCGTACATGCTGCTCTCGCTCCCGGAGCCGACCTCCGGACGCTCCCGCTCCACCTCCACCTCCGAGGTCTCCTCCGGGTCGCTGTCCACTCTGGGCTGAACTCCTCCCTGCAGGCATTCGAAGGAGAGAGGGACACGTGTGCAGTTTTTAGGTACGACTACAAATAAGGATTTCAAACCGACAGACATAAAAAAAAAAGGGGGGAAATCATTAAAATTTTAAACTTATTGATGAAGGGAAAGGCATTAATTTTGCCAGTGTCAGGGATTGGAGCTCCCACATGAGGCCACCTACGCACTAGAGAAGCTCTCAGTGCACGATAAAAGCTTTGCATTCATTAAACCACATCATTCCACATTCTCGTGTCATAATTCCGCTGCTTGTTATGAACTCTGCATCGATGAGGAGTCGAGTCAGAGGCACGTTCACCTTTCACACTCGTCTCAGCATCAAACCGAGCAAAGAGGCAGAGCGCCCGAGGCGGTGCAGCTGATGTGTCGACCGAGCCGCTTCCTGCCGCTGTGACAGGAGGCGTCTGGCCCGGTGTGTGTGGATGTCACAGTAACCAGGTGGTGTGTGTGTGTGTGTGTGTGTGTGTGTGTGTGTGTGTGTGTGTGTGTGTGTGTGTGTGTGTGTGGTGAGGAGTGATGCATTCCAACAAATATATACTGGTCAAAGTCTGAGTGTATGAGTCAGAGACAAGCAGAGGGAGAAGTATTGTGTTTTTGAATGTCTTGTTTGTGTGTAAGTGCCTGGATACAGTACATGTACATGCATCTCTTTGTGTGTTGTTTTTCATCTCACACGAGTTTGTGTGCGCGTCTGTGTGTGTAGAGTGTGTTTGCATCTGTGTGAGAGTATTTGTGTGCACATGAAAGTATGTGTGTGTGTGTAAGTCAGAGAGAGGGAGAGAGGAGAGTATCTGGTGCCTGTGTTTGTGTGTGTGTGTGTGTGTGTGTGTGTGTGTGTGTGTGTGTGTGTGTGTGTATGTGTGTGTGCGTGTCTGTCTGTGTGTGTGTGTGTATGTGTTTATGTGTGTGTATAAGTCAGAGAGAGGGAGAGAGGAGAGTATCTGGTGCCTGTGTGTGTGTGTGTGTGTGTGTGTGTGTGTGTGTGTGTGTGTGTGTGTGTGTGTGTGTGTGTGTGTCGCATGAGTTCATTTTCAATTGTGCATGTGTAGATCTTTTTATGTTTTTAAATGCTCACGTGTGTCTGTTCATGGGTGTGCACGTGCCTGGATACAGTGTGTGCACACGCATGCATCTTTTTGTGCGTTTGTGTGCACGTCTTCATGTGTGTGTATGTCCAGTGTGTGTGTGTGTGTCCGTGCACGCTGCCTGTTGCTCAGCCGGCCTGTTGGATCCACGGAGAGACTCGCAGGCGTTTCACTCTGCAGCGCAGTGGAAAGACTCACGTTGCCGCAGCGCCCGCCAACCCGACCAGCAGCCTGGCTGTGTTGCCATGGTGACCAAATTTGAGCAGTGTCTGGCTCCAGCTCTCTCTTTCTCTCGCTCTCTCTCTCCTCCTAGTTTTCTCTCTTTTTTTTCTCACTCACTCACATGCACACACACACACACACGAGTTCCTCTCTCTCTCTCACTTTCTCTCCCTCATATCTCAAAACAACCCCCCCAATATTATTTTGTCTCTCACTCTCTCTCTAATAACTGCTCCCCCTTTCTTTTCCTCTCTCACTCCCTTTTTCTATCATGCCACCCAATCCCCCACCACCCCAGACAAACACACACACACACACACACACACACACACACACACACACACGCACACACACGCACGTGCACACACCATCACAGTGGCAGCCAATGGAACAACGCCATCCAATCAGAGGCGTTTGCATAACGAGCTTGTTATGCAGAGGCCTGTGGTTGCAGAGCTGGTGCTCCAGCACCCGTCTAGACAAATCTCATGCATAGGGAGAAGGAGAAAGGGAGAGGGGGAGAGAGAGAGAGAGAGAGAGAGAGAGGGAGCGAGAGGGAGAGAGAGAGAGAAGGATAGAATGAGAGAGAGAGAAAGATAGAATGAGAGAGAGAGAAAGATAGAATGACAGAGAGAGAAAGATAGAGCAAGAGACAGAAAGAGAGAGAGTAAATTAAAGATCGTGGATGGGGGATGGGAGTGGGGGTGCAGATGGAGGAGGGAAAAGCAAAGAAGCAGAACCTCGGTTTGAGAGCAACTGCAAAGAAAAGGTGGAAAACTGAGCAACAAGCTGGTCGTGGTCCAGAGTTCAGAGTCGCTCTCGTCCCCGGATCCAAGTGGACGCTGGCAGAGACCGGGGGGGCGTCTCTACTTCCACAGGGAGGGAAATCAGATAAGTGCTGATAACGTAATCAAATTAGATGTTTTCCCATAATGGCTCTGCCTCGGGGGGGAAAGATGGCAGGGGGGGGTGCCACGAAAAATATGAAACGAGCAAAGAACTGGATATTCAATATAATCTAGTTCAACGAGACGAAAGTGCTGCTGTAAAAAAAAAGGCTTTGTGGTTTAACAACGGCCTCTTCTCCCCACCCCCCCCCCCCCCGGAAATAAGCAACAGCTCCTTGTTGACTCACAATCGCAGAGAGGATATTGAACTCAATAAAAACAAGACAGAGGCTCATCTCAAATAAACTGTTTTTCAGCAATAAAGCCACGAGTGTGTCGGACGCTCGGTGCCGGAGCAGTCATCGGACTTTTCTGGCTTTAGTTTCCAACAACGTGTCATGTTAGCTTTCAACGCTAAGGATAATTACAAGGGAGCTGGAAGGAAACTCAGTCATACCTCCGATAACAGACAACCTGTGAAACCACATTTTAAAATTCACTAGAATATTCCTATATACATATACTGTATACATATATATATATATACATTCTAAAGGTTCTATTGTATGTACTTCTGCTGCATAGCGTAGGCTGGCTGGGGGTGGGTGGGTCTTATTGTGGGTAGGGGTATATCCATCAGATTTGTGATGTGTATTTGTATAATTGTATTGTATAATTGCATCCATCCATCCATCCTTCTGTCTATCCGTCCATCCATCTATCCTTCCATCCACGCATCCATCTATCCTTCCATCCATCCACGCATCCATCTATCCATCCATCCATCTATCTTTCCATCTATCCATCCATCCATCTATCCTTTCATCCACGCATCCATCCATCTATCCTTCCATCCATCCATCCATCCATCCCTTCATCCTTCCATCTATCTGTCCATTTATCCTTCCATCCATCCACGCATCCATCTATCCTTCCATCTATCCATCCATCCATCTATCCTTCCATCCACGCATTCCATCTATCCTTCCATCCATCCATTCATCCATCCATCCATCCATTCATCCTTCCATCTATCTGTCCATCCATCTATCCTTCCATCCACGCATCCATCTATCCTTCCATCCATCCATTCATCCATTCACGCATCCATCTATCCTTCCATCTATCCGTCCATCCATCTATTCTTCCATCCACGCATCCATCTATCCTTCCATCCATCCATCCATCCATCCATCCATCCATCCATCCATCCATCCATCCATCCATCCATCCATCCATCCATCCATCCATCCATCCATCCATCCATCATCCATCCATCCTTCAATCTATCCGTCCATCTATCCTTCCATCCACGCATCCATCCATCCTTCCACCCATCCATTTATCCATTCATGCATCCATCTATCCTTCCATCTATCCGTCCATCCATCTATTCTTCCATCCACGCATCCATCTATCCTTCCATCCATCCATCCATCCATCCATCCATCCATCCATCCATCCATCCATCCATCCATCCATCCATCCATCCATCCATCCATCCATCCATCCATCCTTCAATCTATCCGTCCATCTATCCTTCCATCCATCCATCCATCTATCCTTCGATCTATCCGTCCATCCATCTATCCTTCCATCCACGCATCCATCTATTCATCCATCCATCAATCCATCGTTCCATCTATCTGTCCATCCATCTATCCTTCCATCCACGCATCCATCTATCCATCCATCCAAAAAAATTCACTAGAATATTCCTATATACATATACTGTATACATATATATATATACATTCTAAAGTGTCTATTGTATGTACTTCTGCTGCATAGCGTAGGCTGGCTGGGGGTGGGTGGGTCTTATTGTGGGTAGGGGTATATCCATCAGATTTGTGATGTGTATTTGTATAATTGTATTGATTACCCAGAGAAAAACAATAAAAAAGTGTTGAACAGAAAATTCACTAGAATCCAGATTTGTATCTGGATCTGCACCAAATTACAAACATAAATAAAAAAAACGCCTTATTCCTCAATGTTAAAGCACACACACACACCACAAAGCACTTTCTTCATGCTCGACGCTGGCCCCATTCAAAGTGAATGAGCAGCGTTTCTGTTGAAACCTCCAACGCACACGAATCCTGCACCACAGCTCTGAGGAAGGTTAATTGTGGCCAAACCCCGAACCTCTTACTCTATCAATAAAGTGATCTCACTTCTATAAACTGTTCCCTGGTTCCTTTGTGAAGCGAAGGCCAAATAAACCTTCATGCCTTTACAGTTCCTTTGTGTCCCTGCAGATGAGAGGAGGTGCAGAACATCTCTCCCTGGAAACCATTCCTCCCACCAGCAGCTCCCACATCGGACTGGTTCGTGTCACCGGTCGTCTCCGACCTCACTCGACTTCTGGCCCCTGTCTGACACCGACCTCTGGGGAGTGATTGGAAGTGAATTACAGCAGCGACGGCTCCTCAGAGGGAGGGAGGGAGGGAAAGATAGAAAAGAAAAGGAAGGGAGGAAGGGAGGAAGGAAGGGAGGAAAGAAAGAATGAAAAGAAACAAAAGAAACAAAGAAAAGCAGCAGCATCACGATCGGAGCAAAGTGAGGTGATGCGTGTGAGACAAGAGGAGAAGGGAAGAAAGAGGAGAATACAGAGCAGAGTGTGTGAGGGGGGGGAGAAGAGGAGAGTGTTAGAGGGAGTCCCCCTCCTCTTCCTCCACCTCCTCCTCATCCTCAGCTCAGTGAGACCCAGAGCTCAGTGTTTACCACCAGCAGCCAAAGGGCCGGTGGCAGCCTGGCCAGCCAAGCTCCTCACGGCACTGCTGGCATCGCCCCCCCGACAGAGGGGAACATCCCGGTGGCTGAGTCACTGACACTGGTACAGCCAGAGCAGCTCAGGTGGGAAACTGGCACCGGGAAACCGGGTGGATTCCAAAACCATAGCTTTCCAGATAAGATGGTTTCTCAGGACATTAACATTGTATGCATTGCAGGAGAAACAGCTGCACTGATCAAAACACAGCGTCGACAATAGATCAGATGTTGAAGCCATTTTCTAAAACTGATTTACAGAGATTTTAACCACTTGTAGGTCACTGTTTGGTTTTTCCCAGTGTTGAACCATAACCCTGTTACTTTTTAGTCAGGGAAGAGATCTTGTTCTGGAGTCTTCCTCCCCTTTGCCATGGGCTCCCAAAAATGACCAATCGGGCCTAAATTAAGGGGATTTAAGGCCGATTTATGCTACTCCGTTTTTACGGACAGATAGGAACGCCCTCTCCGAGCGCCTCGGAGAGATTTTCATGCACCTGTGATTTTCTAACTATACGTGGATATTTCGGATAGCCTACGGACAGTCCTTGGCTGTGATTTGTCCGCTAACGACATAATTTCCGTACGACGTCATTTCCATACGACGTCATTTCCGGATTTCACATTTCCGGACCTCAAACTCCCGGTTTTCTTCCGGTTTTCTTCCGTATATCATAAGACAGCCACGTTAAAATCCAAACACAACTACGATACAAATATGGATAGCAACATTGAAGAGCGTCTAGTGGAGTCAGTGTGTGGGAGGCAAGCCGACAGAGGTAAATAAACACACATGGACTTCTTCTTCCCAGAAATGGGGTAGGCATCTCTGAGCTCGTCTTCCGTTGCGCCACCTACTGTTTTTGCGGTGAATTGTTTTCAGACGGACGGTTGTCGGAAAAGCATAAATCAAAAAGAGTCCGTGGTATTCGTGCGTCCCTCTCCGCGACACGGATACGTAGAAGCATAATGGAGCCTTTAGGGAGAAAACCCTTCAATGCAACAGAGAAACTCATCAACACTTTTTTTTCTAAACAATCAAAGGCAGCTACAGGCACAGCACCACGAGAACAACAGACAAAGCAATCATCTGCTATTACCTTTACAATAGCAACATGTTATGGTCCAGTCCTGAGACCAACACAAATAGACTCAGGGAAGCAGACGCCAGCGATTAACTACAAGACCTGATTTTATATGATTATAATATGTAATATTTAATCAACTTTAAAGCAACACTTTAATAAATCTTTAATTGTATTTCTCTGCTGAATTCAACACTGGGTTTCTGCATATATATATATATATATATATATATATATATATATATATATATATAGCTTATGCTAGTTTGTGGTAACTTATTTCAGATAATGTAAGATATTTTCGAGTCCAAGAAAATGTTTGTGTTAAATCTGAGGAAATTCCCTTGAGAGGTTGCATTCGAGAGGCAGAGAGCTCTTTGACCTTAGGATGTATTACATAAACAATGTTTTTTGAAAATAGTTTTTTTTCGTTTGGCCAATGTCCCATAGGTTAACACGGATGGGGCAGGGTTTACGACCTATACTCCCGGCCACCACAAGGAGGTCAAAATGTTTCGGGAGCCGTCATATCGTCAGTTTTTATTTACAGTCCCTGGAGCTAAGGGACCGATAGATCGAAAACACGGTGCAAATCTAGTTAAATAAAGTCACTGGTGTAAATACTGAGAGCAAATCAAACCTCTGACCTGACGTCTGAGAGACTGAAGGCTGGGAAGCTACTATAAAAACTACTCTTCCGTTAAAACCCGTTCTTACTCCCTCTGTTCGCCTGGCACAGACTCTTCACGCCCCCTCTGACCATCAGCTCCAGCTCCACAGGCACAAATCGTCACTCTTTAAACGGGCACTTGGTGTCCACAGCTTACACTGGCACAGGTGGGGACGCTGCTGCCAACCCCCCCCCTGAGCCCGAAACACTCCACTGCCCCTCGTTCAGATTACAGAGGCCGTCCAGCAGCCAAAACACACCTCTGATCCAATCGCACAGACATCAAAAGAGCGATGGGTTGAGAAATGGAGAATACAGAGTGCAGCCGGAGCCAGAACGCCTGCCAAGCTGTGGTGCCCAAGGTCAGGACAGATGGGAGCGGAGGGAGAATTACACCTTACCTCCTTTTTCCGCTTCTTCACTTTGGGTATTTTTCCCTCTTTCATCTTTTTGGGCTTCTTCTTCTTCTGCTGTTTGAGGGGGTCTCCGTCGGTGAAGAAGGTGTCGAGGGGCGTGAGGGGGACGGCGGTGCGCTCACCTTCCTCATCCTCATCTGGAAAGAGACAGACAAGGATGAATCAGCTCAGGAACATAAAGTACAGAGACTACTCAGGATAATACATTTAGGAGATTTGGCCGATCCCCGGAGTTTGTCGGCTTTACAGCCAGTTGAGTTTGTAATTGGCCTGAATGTGAACTGATGAATGCAGTTTGGCTTGTAAACTGTGAGTGTGAATATCGATTAGCAGGAGAGTGATCGACAACAATGTTCACAATAAATTAATAGTTTTATTTATTGAGGGAAATGTGAGTGGGTCAGTTGAGTTGGTTGCAAACAAAACAAGCAATGAGAAGCAGTGATTGAATTTAATAGACAAAATCCTTCCATCTATCCTTCCATCCACGCATCATCTATCCTTCCATCCACGCATCCATCTATCCTTCCATCCACCCATCCTTCCATCTATCTGTCCATCCATCTATCCTTCCATCTATCCATCAATCCGCCCATCCTTCTATCCTTCCATCCATCTATCCTTCCATCTATCCATCCATCTATCCTTCCATCCACCCATCCACCCATCCATCTATCCTTCCATCCATCCATTCATCCTTCCATCCCTCTATCCATTCATCCATCCCCATCCATCCATCCATCCGTCCATCCATCCATCCATCTATCCTTCCACACATCCATCTATCCTTCCACGCATCCATCTATCCTTCCATCCATCCATCCTTCCATCCATCTATCCTTCCACACATCCATCTATCTTTCCATCCATCCGTCCATTCATCCATCCATCCATGCTTCCATCTATCCATCCATCCATTCATCCATCCATCCATCATCTATCCTTCCATCCATCCATTCATCCATCCATCCATCCATCCATCCATCCATCCATCCATCCATCCATCCATCCATCATCCATCCATCCATCCATCCATCCATCCATCCTTCCATCTATCTGTCTATCCATCTATCCATCCATCCATCCATCCATCCATCCATCCATCCATCCATCCTTCCATCTATCCATCATCCATCTATCCTTCCATCCATCTATCCTTCCTTCCAGCCATGCACCCATCTATCCTTCCATCCTTCCATCCATCTATCCTTCCATCCATCCATCCATGCATCCATCCATCCATCCATCCATCCATCCATCCATCCATCCATCCATCCATCCATCCATCCATCCATCCATCCATCCATCCACCCATCCATCCATCCTTCCATCTATCCGTCCAACCATCTATCCTTCCATCCACGCATCCATCTATCCTTCCATCCATCCATCATCCATTCGTCCATCCAAGCATCCATCTATCCTTCCATCTATCCATCCATCCATCTATCCTTCCATCCACGCATCCATCCATCCTTCCATCTATCCATCCATCCATCTATCCTCCCATCCACGCATCCATCTATCCTTCCATCCATCCACGCATCCATCTATCCTTCCATCTATCCATTCATCCATCCACGCATCCATCTATCCTTCCATCTATCCATCCATCCATCTATCCTTCCATCCACGCATCCATCCATCCATCCTTCCATCCATCCATCCATCTATCCATTCATGGAAAACCAGAAAGGACGATTGACTCCGTTCCCATTGCCAGTGCATCATGGTACATTTGCCTCCGGCTGTTTCCATGAGAGCCAAAGCAAACCTGCGTCTCTTTTAACCAACAGGAAAGTTGCTCTTCAGAGACAAACAACCATTCACACCTACACAACCACTTCAGAGTCTCTAATCAACCAAACCTCAATTGATTTGAGCCGTGGGCGGAAGTACCCGGAGAAAACCACACAAACACAGGAAGCACATGCAAACTCCACGTAAAAGGCCCCAGATGAACCAGGATTCAAACAATGCTACCCACTGTACCACCATGCCGCTAATAAACAAAAAAGGTTTATTAAAAAGAGATTAATCAATGATGAAATAAATCATTAGTTGTCAGCCGTGTGCACAGTCGGATAAACAGATGAGCAGTCTTTTTGAAAATAAAAATGATGAATCATTGCCGGGGCCAACGGGAGCACTTGGCAAAAACAAAACCTCCCGGATCACACATCATTGAGTGTGGATCAACTTTACCCGTCAGACAACAAGTAGACGGAGGGGCCTGCCCCCCCCCCCCCCCCCCCGCCGCCAAATGGAAACTCCCCTGAGGAGCACCGAGGTATACTGAGCATATCTCCTGCCTTTAATGCTCGCTGGGACTAAAGCGACCTGCTGCTGGTTGTCAGCTGCAGCGTCTCCGAGCCGCTGTGTACAAACGTCCTGACTGCTGAGCACAGCAGCCTCCACTGATGCCATAGTGGGTCACAGAGGAGTAAGTAAGCCAGAGAGAGAGCGAGAGAGAGAGTCCCACACAATACATCACATTAAAGAGACACGAGGAGAGACACGCGCAGGATGCAACCTCCCCTCCGCGCCTCCGACTGTCTTTTCGTCTCGTTCGGTCCGTCTTTCGGCGCGTCTCCCTCTCGCAGACAGGCTGGAGGCCATGAAATATGCATCACATGTATCAGAGTCAATCAGCCAACACTAGCCCTGCAGTCTACCGCTCCCCTGGGCAGGCTGAGTGAGAGATTGGGGAGGAGGGATTCCTGTGTAGTAGACAGACACACACACAAACCTCACCAGGCACTTATCCTCGATTTGGCCAAGCTAGCAGGAGGCATCCCACGCACACACCAACAAACACACCTACAGTATATACACGTTAATAACTTCAAAGCTTTGTTTGGTTTCTTCCGTCCAACGAATGATATGCGGCGCCCCTTCTTTAGCACTAATTGGGGCTTTATAAACAATTCTTTAAATAACAAAGTTGTATCCATCCATCCATCCCTCATCCCCATCGAGAAGGTCTGTCAATTTGTTTGTTTTTTGGTTGATTATTTTGTTTTTTATTCGTTAAAGGATTATGCAAAAACTACCGAACATATTTCTATCTACGAGATTCGATGGAAGGATGAGACAGGATCGCAGAAACTGAGCAGCATTCTTTAGTTTAGTTGCTGTTTACGTCTCGGATGTGTGTTTGACTCCTGCCAAGAAAGTTTTGAAGACAACACACAAGATTTGAAATGGCACAAATTGGCCTTGTACACTTTTCTCGTTCTAAATAATTCAAACAATGATTGAAACTTCGTGATTGCAGAGAACATACGGGAGGTGATGTAAGAACTAGCAAACACCCAAACTATCTCAGCTTCCCTTTGTTCACTCAAAGGGTTTTCCCTTAAAAGCAGATCAGCCGACGACAGTCAGTCAGTCAGATGGTCGATGGCTACGTGGACGGTGAAAATCCATTAATGAGACATAACGATCCGATCATCTTTGCGTTGCCTTTCACAGGAACGAGGCTTTGTTTAGAGTCAGTGTAACAGCTCCAGTCATAAATATGCACCCATGGCAACCCTCAAACCACAGAGCAGCAACACAACGAGCCTCTCCACTCGCTGACAAACACACAGATGAGGACACGGATCAGATGCAGATGGAGACAGCTCCGAATTACAGGAATCACAGTCCATCGCTCTGCACCTTTCACATGAACCATGACTGACAGTTTGACCACACGTTACTAATGAGACACGTGTGTCCCCTGCTAAGTAAATCACCCAAAGTGACAGAGACGATACAGCGTCACCGATGAAGGGTTGGAAAGTTCAATTACATGCACCTGATTCTCTGGACTCTGGAGGATGTCGGTCTCTCCACCAGTTTTGTGCAGACGTCCATTGTCCTCAGATGTTGTATCCTACTGATCCTCTTACTTCTACTCTCCTCTTTGTAGTTTATAGGGAAATCTTTCGACAAAAATTAAATTACCTCAAAATTTGAGACCCATTTGTTCCAACAAACACTTTGACCGAATCATTTTCCTACAGTTTGTGTTTTGTGCTAATTAGCTAATGTGGGCGAGCTAACAAGCTAAACTATGCTCCATCATTCCATCTATACCGCTTATCCCTTGAGGGTCACAGAGGGGGAGCAGGATCCAATCCCATTTTACACCACACCAGCGTATCACAGGGGGAACATACAGAGACAAACAGTTAGTGTCTCCACAGTCTTTGGCCTGTGTTCCTTCGAGATCCTCTTTCCCAAGTCATGCAGCTACGAGTGCAAGGCTCGGTTCTAAAAGAAATGGTACGAGCACAAGAAGAAAGTTTTCTGACTGTTGTGGAGGACTTGGAGAAAACCCACGCAAAACACAAGGAGCACATGTAAACAAAATGATCTGAACCAGGATTCAAACTGAGAATCTTCTGTATGTAGAGAAGGCAACACTGAACCATCATGAAACCACTAATAACTATATGTGCTCATCTTCAGAACACAGTTGAAAACAGTGTTGTGACTCTTTGAGCTGCAAGCATAGAGACCGGTAAGAAAAAGGTTCCAGCAAACCTAGAACAAATGTCGAGAACAGACTTTATTTATAAAAGGGTTTAAATACCCTCACAGCAATGTGATTCATTGAAAAAGCCCAAAAAACAACTATCTGTTTAAACCTGCATCACCTTATAATCCTAACCCTGTGGTAAGTGGCCTGTGAGGTCTCCGGAGGGAAAGCCATCAGGGGGTACGATAATCTTTCTGCTCGGTGGGTGAACCAGGCGGTGCCAGGTGTTGGAAGAGGGGGGGTCGCTCGGTCATGTGGCACAGACGGGTCTGGCACCAGTTAGGAACCGGACCAAAGCTGCACTTGGCAAACAGGCCTCCTCCGAAGCTGTGGACGAACAGACACAGACACAGATCTGACCTTCCTGCAAGGGCTTGGCCACCGGACTGACCCATTAGAGAGGGAGATTCACGAGCGACTCCCCAGTGAGAAAGCTTGAGATTACTGGAAAGAACATTAGCCCTTTCTCTGTTGGCCCCTGAATGGCAATGTGCACTTAATGTTGCCCAGCATTGCCTCGCCACAAAGGAGGCAGGACGGAGCCAAAGGGTTTCCTTTCTTCATTGATTAAGTGCTTATTGCTCAGGCCTCAAATGCCTTCAGACAAAGACTATTATTAGAAAATGAAATCATCAAAGTGATGGAAGGATAAAGCCCAAATGGCATCATTAAAATCATATCTATTATACACAACGTATGCACAAGATCACATTGGTTCGATATAAAGCAGATATATAAAACGGACCAGAACGCAGAACCCCTCATCTGCTAATACACATCGTACAAACAGCATCCTTCGTGCTTTGCCTACGTGCACGCGCGGCAGGGAAAAATGGTGTCAACCTTCGCAGTAAAGGATCCAAAAATAGACCCTGTTCCAATTGGGGATAACATATGTAGGCAAACAACAGCCCCTGATAATCTTATAATTTTAAGGGACGAACAAAACAATTAAAGCATGAAAAACCACAACGGAGCAATCTGTGACAGTGTGAGAACCCCGGAGTGAAACAAAGGGAATTAGGACACTTTAATGTGCCACAGCAAATAAAAGCTGTGATGGGACGGCGTTTAAGGGTTTCTACGGCTCCACGGGGACGCAGCTTCTGCATTGTTGCCTTTTAATTGCACGGGAGCGTCTCGATTCGCCGGGAAAAAAGGTGAAAAACAGCTGTGATCTGGATTCCTGACCTTGTCTGTCAATCTGACGTCTGTCGATGGAGGTCGTAAACCGCTCCGGAAAACTGCTTCCTGTAGCGGCAGCATAAAAATAACGGCTCCGCGTCTCTTTATCCCCTCGTGATGTGACGAGTTAGAATAAAAAGACAACAGAGACCACGGATTGTATTGAGAGAACAGCACGGAGGGTATCTTCATTTATCTACATCGTTTTTGTCCGTTTCTTTTGCTCTTTATTATGAGGGATGACGGCATTAACAGAGTTCCACTGGCACATTTACCGCCTAAAAGATTCGATCAAAGCACGTATGAAGCAAATGGGACTGACACATGAAACTATTGTGTTATTAACACCGGATTACAACCCACATATCTTCACTCACCTGCCATAATCAATCGCACCTTTCCTTCCTCATACATGTTTAAGCGGGCCCTGGGTTATTGGGGACACGCATCAGTGCCCGTGTTCTCCCTCAGGCTACGGCTGGCAGACATAGATGATGCCTCAACTTCTCTCTCCTTCTCCCTTTCCCTTCCCTCCCTCTGTCTGCCTGTCTTTTTTCTCTCCCTGCTGAACACATTCACAAAGAAGCCTGCAAGTATTGATCTGGCTTATCAAAGAGATAATATATATATTTATATATATATGTGCCGGGTTTAATAATCAGCAATGCTATGTCGTTTAACAGGAAAAATAACTGGGTGGAAAATGCCTTTTTTTGTGTGAAAGAAATATGAGATTTAAAGGCTCGAGACCTTGAAAACAAACCGGAAATATGAGCCAACAAAAAAATCGATGAATTCACAGTCATGTGACAAAACCGAGGCAGTGTGATTCTGCAAAGGCTTATTGTTGCAATACTCCAGCCTGTGTGACTAGACTGTGTGTCTTCAATTCAGGACTGTATCTAAATGTGGAGTAGAACTGGAACATTTTGGACAAAACTCTCTTATTCAGCAGCACTTAAGCCCTTTGTTTGCATTGAGCTCCTCGGGTCACTCAGTATCTCAGTATAACCAGGAAACTTTCTTCAGGCAGGAGTGTGAAAGTGAAATAGAGGGCAGAGCAGCATCTCTGAAGTCGTGCCCTTGACATCAGACCATTAAATAATGTGAGCTGCAGGGGGGGGGGGCACAAAGAGAAAGTGACATGTCACTCAACTGGCTGCACTGGACCCACAGTGCAGAGTCACAACCTGGAGTCTCTGTCCAGTTCAGGGGCAACAGTGGGAAACATCTGCTCCTACCATAAGGAAACCAGTATAGCTTTTTATAGAGACTGATGATGATGATGTCACTGATAATTCTGATACCTGATATATTCCTGATAATTATATATATACGATTCTGAAGATGTTGTTATCAATTCCTGAAAGAAGTGTGGGCATTGATATTTTACTCTTTTGTATAAATAGCCATGAATAAAAAGAAAACACAAATATAATCCAATAAATATATATAGAACTTGAATTAAGAAAATAAACATGAATTAAGATATTTTTTTGCATAGTTTATCCTGTGAAATACAAGTTGGTATCTATAAACATAAACAACGATACCAATATTTCTGTGAGAGGCTCATAACTCTTGATTTTGGTGAAGCAGACTGATGGGTGACAAACCATTTCACGGAAACTACTTGAGGACCTCAGAGTTTATCCCACTGTTGGTTTATTTTATCACAAGTAGGAGCAGCAGTCGTATATTTTATATTTATATAGTCGGCACAACATAGAACTACGATTCCCAGAACTAATCAGGTGTTTGGTCAGTTTCCCCAGGTACAGTCCCATTTTAGGGACCATTAAGAACCACTGGGGACCAGGACACATGCCTGGAACACTATCACGCTAAAGAAAACCAAATGGACACAACGTTGAAAGAAAGGAATCAAACATCCTGTGAGTTTGATATTTCAAGGAAAGCAGCAGATTCGTTTCCCAGGCAGAGGAACTCGTCTGCTGCCCAGACTCTGGTTTGCGTGCAGCCACCATGTGAACTCGATGAGCTGCGTCCCAAGAATGTGGGTTAGAGCTGAATGGATGTGTGGCGAGTGACCCACCCCCCCACCCGAGGTCATCAGCTGAGCTCGGGGGGCCGGAGACGTGATGAGCTGTGTTTACTGTGGTCGGTGCACGTGGCTTCCACACCTCTGAGGCCAGAGGATGTTTTTATTTTTTTAAGTTGTGGAGACAGAATGAACACGGATGTTGTCACTGGAGCCTGATTCCACACGCATGAAAGAAACATGTGAACAGAAGTATGGATGGAATATTCTAATTGCAACTGATGTTACCATAAATCAGGGTAATCAATGTCTTACTCAGAATAACGTCAGTTGATTGATATCCATATATACCACAATAGTTGATATTCATATCCATTTATAGAATTTGTATTCATGCAATCATGGAGGGGGACAAACAACATAATCACTGCATTGCACTGAAGAAGCTGACATGGTTACACACAGCAAACTTGTGGTTGTCTAGGGGTTTGAGGTAAAGACACTTCTACACACACACACACACACACACACACTGATTGATTGATTGATTGATTGACTGATTGATTGAGGAGGATAAAGAGCCATCACTGCATTGCACTGCATTGCATGGTTTCTCCCACAGCTGTCTGACACAGAACTTGTGTGTTTTGGGACTTGAGGTAAACACATTGACTTGTGCACAGCATGCAGGAGGAGAAGAAGAAACAGGAGAAGAAGAAACAGCCCAGAGGAGAGGGGGGGTGGGGGGTTCATCTCCAGCCTCCGGATGATCAGGCATGTGAGGACAGCCTGGGGCTAATCCAAATGTTAAAAAGAGAAAGAAAAAAGAGAAAGAGAAAGCCTGCTTCCCACCTTAGAGACACTGGGTCGTGCAGGGATATAACGGCATGACTCTGCTGGCTGCACCCCACCCCTCCACCTCCTCCTCCACCTCCTCCACCACCTCCTCCAGGAGCAGGACAAGCCCTTTTCCCCGCATTCAGGGGCGAAGCGGCGCAGAGACACACAGTGAAGGACACCCCGCCCCCCCCCCCCCCCACACCCCTCCCTCACCTGGCAAATCGTCTTCAAAATCCATGTCGTCCTGTCCCTCGTCTTCATTACTCAGCGACCCCGGCATCTCCAGCTCATAGCCCCCCAGTCCCCCGCGGTTTTTCCGGCTGAGGAGACTGAAAGTTTAACCCTGCAGCCGCCGCCGCTTCTTTTCTTCACCTCCAGAAAAAAAAAAAAACAGCAAAAAAAAAAAAAAAATCTGCAGGGTAGTCGTCGATGATTTTCTTTTTTTTATGTTTTTTTTTTTTTAATTCCTCTGCAGGATTAAAAAAAAATTAATTAATAATAAAAAAAAAATCATGCATGTATATTTTCTTTTTTTCTTATATTCCACTGATCTCTATCCAGGTCCTCCAGTCTGAAAAATAAGAAAGACGAAAATGGAACACACATGCCCAGATTGTGACGTCTGGTCTGTTGCCATGACGATGCATCCCATAATTTCACCCACAACTAGTTAGTCACGCTCGCCTTAGTTACCAGCTCTAACCAACTAGTCGTGCGCGGAGCAGAAGAGAGAGAGAGGGAGAGAGAGAGAGGGACACGCACCGTGCGGCGACGCCACGCATGTTTTTTTTCCCGCGAACGGGCGGACAGCAGTCTTTTTTTTTCCCGCGCCCGTCGAGTGGAGGAAGTCCAGAGACACGAACTTCTGCAGCTTCACTGTTCATTCACAGTCTCTGCTGCTCTCCATAGGAGGGCGTGTGTGTGTGTGTGTGTGTGTGTGTAGGGAGGGGACACCCCCCCCCCCCCCCAATTTAATAATTTATTGACTTTCCCCCCCAATTTGTATCAAATGCCTGAAACCAGACTCTAATATTTTCATCCTTTATTTTGCCAACTTTCTTCTCCTTTCCCCCCCCAACACACACACACACACACACACAGAAAGAGAACTGCAGCCTAATGACTTCATGCTGAGGAGTCCTGCCTGCCAGTGGTCTAACTGTTGTCAAGGTTACCACAGCTGGATGCCCCACAGAGAGAGGACTTCCAGCTTCACTTTCACTTATCACAAGATACACAAATCCAGCAGCTGCGAGTGCACGTCCATTTCCTTTGTGTTCATTGTTCAGAATTGGAGCCGTTTCATTTATCGTGGCTTGTTTATTGCATCTCCCCCAGTATAGCTGTTTTTAGTCAGTTTTGGTCATTGAAATACCACAATTACCCACTTTTAAAATTGTATGTTCCCAGAATTTAATATGGTGCCAATTTTCACATATAGGTTTAAAAAAAAAACAAGTTAGATTTTCTCATTTGCAGTCCCAATTTGGATACAAGTACCTTAAGACAAAAGTAAACCGATAGTTTAGTCGGCTGTGTTACTGATACGTGGCCACTTCAATTAGATTGTTTTATTATGGCTCTAAAAAATGTTAAATTATAACGAGTTTTGAGCGTGATGTCATCTCTGAGGAGATACTAAATGTGAATATGCAGAATGAGCAAGAGGGAGAAGATTTCGGATACAGAAGCACTTTAAAAAACAGACTTATCAGCAGGTTAACAGTCCCAAAGCTAAAAGAGGCAGAAAACATTGACTGCAATGTCGCAGCTCCCTGCTTTTCAAATGTATCTTTATTCATATGACGCAAGTTGTTATGAATTTAAATAATGTCATCAGGACCTAAAACACCTACAACAAGTATCTGTGTGTGGAAACGTTCATATTGTCATAAAATAAACTTGTCAGGTGATTAACAGCGGTGTGGCTAATGGAAGATGGTTTTCTTATCCAGCGTCTACATCAGAATATCGGACGCTGCCCCCAGAGGCCAGTTCTTTGCCATGTGACACCCGATGGGTTCTGATAGTTTGTGTGTGTGTACCAGGGAGGAAATTAAAGCAAACCATTAAAACAAAACAAAAAGATTGGAGGAGACACTTTTTCCACCTTATTTTGAACTTTTATTAAAAGTGGTCTCAGGTTTAATCTTCCTCTTCCTCCTCCTCTTCATCCTGGTTGATCTGGAAGTAGCGCAGCTCATAGCTCTCCTTGGTGTTGGCCACGACTCTCAACCAGTCCCTGAGGTTGTTCTTTTTCAGATACTTCTTGGTCAGATATTTCAAGTACCTGAAAGAGAATAGAGTGGTATAATAATGAACAGAGAGTTATAAGAACATGTAATATACAATTTAATATCTTTTCAATTGTGAATCGGCAAATTTTGACCTCATATGCACTAAATTCAGGACTCAATTTTTTTTTTTTATATTTTAAACTTAGCTAAATGTATCAAGATCAATTACGTGATATTTTATCACATTTAAAGCTTTGTAAGCTATACAATTCAGATTATTGAATTGCAGACAGTTAAAAATATCTTAAACTTTTCCTATGTTTTAATCGTACAGCTTTGATAAATGTTTAACAAAAGCTGTTTTATTTTGTGTGTAACTTCATTTTATTCTCCGACGTTATCGACTGACAATCTCTTGATTTAATTACTGGCCTTTAAACTCCATGTATTCTTTGTGAGCCAAATATCATTTTTGTAAGAAGTTTTATACAAATAAAGTTTACTTTACACACATTACTAGTAGATCCCTGACATCCTACTGGTAAATATGAAGTGGGCCATGTAAGAATCAAAATGGTAGCGTCACCCTCTGGTGGTGGTGTTCCCAACTTGTGTATCTGTGCTTTGTGGTTTGAGAATAAAGCCCAACACAGCTTTTTCTATTACGTAACAAACCACAAATATTTCACAGCCACATGTGAAGTGAATGGTTTGTGTACTCAGCAGACATTTTGGGCAGCATCACCATTATTTGTACTACAAAAATAAATCCGTCTTTGTTTCGCGTCTTTTTATTTATTTCTGTTACATAACTGTTGTGGATACGTCAATGATGTTAAACATAAAGGACTTTTGAAATCCCTGAAAATACTGCATTTTTTCCAGGGAAGCTTAACCTTCTCCTCTATTACATACAAAACTGCACTTATAGTAGCAAGCTTTGCACAGAGCAGTTGTTGAGAATTTCAAACGTGACTGATTAGGAATAAAAAAAGGACGTCAACCAATCCAAAATAACTGAGAGCCATGAGTTGCAGTTTATTTTGTACCTCTTAGAGAAGGGAACCTCAGAGTTCACAGCAATCTTGCTCTTGCTCCTCTCGATGGAAACCACTCCACCTCCGAGGCTTCCAGCTTTGCCGTTCACCTTGATGCGCTCCTGCAGGTACTGCTCCTGTAGTCGCAGAGAAAACAACAAGTCACACACCGACAGAAGCAACTGCCATGTATCAGTGTATTCAGACACCTTGAACGGAATAAGATCGTACTCAGAATAAAGGCTGCTGCACACTAGCGGATAATCAGGCTGATTTTAGACCGGATTTGTCCCTTCTGACAACAGCCGACTGGAGGTTACTGCTACATATTTTTTTAGAGCCGATCCCATTTCACCCCTTAGCCCTTCGTGTCTCGCCTTCAGGATTGGGATAAGATGTCCCTATACCTGTTGGTACGGGGGGCTAGGACTAAGGTGTAGGGCTTTATACCCCTCCAAATGGAGATTTTTCAGACCCTCACTTCCAACGAAGGGGTACCCAGAATGCCTTAAGAGTCACCAGCAAGATGGGAGAGAGAGACCCACAAATGTAGTATTTTCTCGACTGATACGGATTTAAAAACTATGACAATGAATGTAATCTTAGTTTAATTTAATTTTATGTATTATGGTCACTTTTCTCACAAAAACCTTCAAAAAAAGGATCGCGAGCGGCTAGCGTTAGCATCCTAGCGATCCTTTAATTGCATGATAATCCCGACTTTTCACATAATGTAATGTTGCATCCTGATTACAGACACGTGCTGTGTAAAACACTCAAGTTGTCAGCTCAGCAAACGTGACCAAAGCTGAGCCCAAACATAATTCAACATTTTTTTTCCTAACCCAGCTGCCTTGGTTTTTAATGTGAGCAAGTGGTAAGAGGTAATGTTGGCTTGAGAACTCAGACTATACTCTTTGACATGTAAACAGAAATATGAATGGAATATTCTAATAGCAACTGATCTTACCATAAATCAGGGTAATGTCTTGTTCAGGATAAAGTCAGAAGATTGAGATATATATCTATCACAATAGTTGATATTCATATCCATTTATAGAATTTGTACAGTGATGGTTTAAAGACTAAAGTTTATAAAGGTTGTTTTAGTTGACATTTAGTTAGTCTCCATTTAACCTAAACTGGATTATAGTTTGATCGTGATGAACAGACTGGACATCACCTCCAGTGACTCATGAAGGATCCCACTGATGTGACAGCCTTGTTTATCACTGTGGGCTTGTGTCTGACAGCTGCTGTTTACTGATCAACAAGCTGTCACTCTCTGTGGGGTCTCCAAGTCAGAGACCACTACCACATCTAGGTGAATGGGACAGTGGCCTCCTACTGTTACGTCTGAACTGGTTTACTCACAAAGTTGGCAGCGTCCATGATGCCATCTTCCACCGGGTGAGTGCAGTCCAGGGTGAACTTGAGGATCTGCTTCTTCCTCTTTCCACCCGTCTTCTTGACCACCTGTTTTTTCTGGTGCGAGTGAAACATGCAAAGTGATTAAAATCCACAGAAACGACCACCACATCACAGGTGACTCATAACTGTGAATCTTCATGTATATTTACACTAAAGACACTGTGCAGATTGACAGATGGATAGAAGGATAAAGAGATATAGATAAGACAGATAGAGATAAATAGACAGAAAAAGGTCTATATACATATATATATATATAAATAGACAAGATTAAGAGATAGATGTATGTATAGACATATAGATATACAGATGGTTCCAAATATTTTATTTATCATATGTACAGTCCTGACATTTCTACTTTGCCTTCTGCTACAAATACCGTGCTTTTAGAGTTATAGGAAAAATATAAATATGTGTAATGAAACCTCAGTAATGCAATAGATGAATTTATAGTGATTTCTGTATAGATAAAGACAGAATTCCTCTTTCCAGCCTGTTTCTTGACCACCTGTCTGCTCTGGTACGACTGGTTTTCCAACAACCTGCATGTTGGTTATCAAAACTCACTCAAACGACACGTCACATCACATGTGACTTCAAACCGACAAGTTAACTTTATCCCTATATAACTTTAAAACTAAAAAGTGAACTCGTAGCTGTGCATGTGGCCCGTTTAATCCCCCATAACACTTTGCGACATGTAGCACACGGCTAACCGCTGCTAGCTAGCGTTAGCACGGGGAGCTAGCCCCAACGTGGTGCTCAGTGGACAGAGGCAACGAGCCGGAACTACGGGTTCGAACCGGCAACCACAAAGACAGTAGACATGGTGGATCGACCAGAACCGTGTGGATGTGGACTAGAAGCGGAGATTCACCGTGTGAGACGGTTTATTGGACCGGGAGTCTACTCACCAGCGGGGCCATGGCGGACACGTTCGGCTAAAAGGAAGGAGAGAAGCTGCGCAGGAGGTTTAATACCGCGCCGCACAGTCGATCGAGCGAGCGAGCGAGCTCATCGAGTTATCTGGGATCGATTGGGAAGCGGCTCCAGTGACAGGTAGGTAGGAGCTTTGTTAAACGCGGTTTCGAGGCTACACGCGTGAATTAAGACGCATTTTTTTAGATTACAAACTTCACTGGTGTCTCAGTCGGTTTTTATAACAGGACAACAACTTTCGAAATGTTGTATTTTCTGGCTTATTGCCAGTGGTGGGAAGTAACGAGGTAGAAATACTTTGTTTCTGTACTTAAGAAGATTTTTCACATATCTGTACTTTACTTGAGTATTTCTTTTCCTGACGACTTTTTACTTTTACCCGTTACATTTGAACAAAAATATGTGTACTTTCTACTTCTTACATTCTCAAACTGGCTCGTTACTTGAGTTACTTTAGCGGAGGTTCTCTCTCTCTCTCTCTCTCTCTCTCTCTCTCTCTCTCTCTCTCTCTCTCTCATCTAGGGTTACATTTTTTTACATTATATACATTATATTCATATTAATGTTAAAATTTTTCTTAAATCTTGAGGAGAAACATTTTGGTTTGTTTTGTGTCTGTATAGGCCTACTATAAAAAGCACTTTGCATTTTTACTTTTGGTACTTGTACTTTTACGTTCGATACTTAAGTACATTTCAACACCAGATACTTTTGATACTTAAGTACTTTTAATATGAGCTACTTTAAGACTTTTACTCAATTCATTTTCTGACGGGTGACTTCTACTGTTACCGAAGTCACTTTCAGGTAAGATATCTGTACTTTTACTCAAGTATGGCTTTCAAGTACTTTATACACCACTGCTTATTGCTGCCAAAACAGGCATTAATCAACCTGAAGATAATTAAGCAAATTTATGTAATCAGGTAAATTAGCATCTCTTTTAAGATTCAGGAGATTGTTTTTGTTTGTGTACAAATACAATAAAATAATATGCCGACTCTAGAAGCCTAATCGGAAACACCCATTAGTGAAGGCTTTAAAGTGAAAACTAATTTGAACTAACAAATACGTAAAATAAAATAGAAATAAGATATAAATATGAAAATACAAAATATTGAGCTTTAATAAATGGACCACACTAATATGTGCCAAGTCATCTCCATGACAACTAGATAGATAGATAGATAGATAGATAGATAGATAGATAGATAGATAGATAGATAGATAGATAGATAGATAGATAGATAGATAGATAGATAGATAGATAGATAGATAGATAGATAGATAGATAGATAGATAGATAGATAGATAGATAGATAGACGGAAAGACAGACAGACAGACAGACAGACAGACAGACAGACAGACAGACAGACAGACAGACAGACAGACAGACAGACAGATAGATAGATAGATAGATAGATAGATAGACAGATAGACAGATTGACGACAGCATGATAATATGACAATAATAGTAATAGCTTAGCATTACTACAGTAGCAGTTATATAATGATAAAACATGTCTTTATGACTTACATCACATTATATATTATACGCACTATGCCAGGAACGTAAAATTATTAGAAAGTAATCACTTTCAGTTCTTACATCTTTTGTTTTATAGCAGTGAAATTAACGTCATTGTTTTTATGCATCACAACCAAACGTTTAATTTATGTAGCTCTTTGCCAACACACTTTACAAAGTGCTTGAAAACAATCCTTTATATGACAAGTTGAAAGTAGTCCTGTTAAGGAATTACAGTAAGTACACTGCTGTAATATCCAACCCCTGCCCTCCATTCACTCTGATCTGGTGTCCAAGACTTAATAACAGACATTAGTGGCAGGACAACTGTATTCGCAGTGATACAAAAAGTATGGGACAGCAATATTGAATGTCCCTCTTGCTCTCTGGCAGCACTTGGGGGCTGGCATTAGGTGGGTGCTGTCAGCTGCCTGGCAGCGGGACCCCCCCGGCCTACTATTGAAGAGTTCCTGCATAGCTGTCATTCCAGCTGGGGGTAGCTGATAGCCTCACTGAAAGGTAAGACAGTGGCTCTCTGCTTCCTCCACACGGACATACGACATTTACAGTAAGTTTTGTTCAAATCTTCAGTGTGGATAATGTTTGTCATGTTATTTTCTTGCCATCTGTGGACTATGTGTTGTCGTCACTGAGGGTCTTGACCACGTAGCACACATCTGAGAAGGTAAATGAAGAAAGAAAAAAGTTCCTCTTGTTTATTTTGTCTAATATATGAGTCTCTTGATCAAAGTGTTTCATGTCGTGTCGGCTTAGCCTCTCTTCTGTTTGGACTGTAATTCAACACCATGCTGAGGATTCCTTGTTTACTGATGGGATGATGTGGCCTTTTAAAGAAACGTCAATCACTTGACACACGCTCGCAGTCTTTAAATATTCACACACTGTGTTTACAGATGGCCGGAGGAATCTTCACCAGTTTGGATCATCAGTATAACGTGGACTGTACGAGCGTCCACCCCCTCATGTGTCACCTGTGTCACGAGCAGTACCAGTCCCCGTGTCTGCTGGACTGCTACCACATCTTCTGTGCCCGCTGCCTGCGAGGCCGGACCACTGACAACCGTCTCAGCTGCCCCCTCTGTGGGTAAGAAAGAGCACTGGGAGGTTGAGGAGGAACCACTTATAGTCCAGGCAAAGTAACCCATTTTGGAGCCAAAAATAAAAGTAATTGTAAAATAATTTTTTTCAGCATAGATTATTTCTATGAGGTGTCCAGAACAACATACTAAAAGTCCTAAGAAATCATAGTTGAGGAAATATGGGTTTCTGGGATATTTTAGCTTCATTTCTGTATAGTGGCAAGAAGTGGAAACAAGTTGGCCATCCTCACGTAGTCAATAGTTTGGACTAGTAGGCAATGTTTTTCGGCTTGAATTGTCCAGAATTCAAGACTTTTCCATTGCTCTCATGATTGATAATTTACATGCAGCCTAATAGTCCAGGCAAAGTAGCGTTTTACGACCGACTAATTGTAAAATAATTTTTTTCAGCATAGATAATTTCTATGAGGTGTCCAGAACAACATACTAAAAGTCCTAAGAAATCGTAGTTGAGGAAATATGAATAATTCTCATCAATGTGTTTCAATAAGGCCCGGCAACAATACACCCCAAAAAGACTATTTTTTTCCTTTACTCCTATCAAAATGAAACTTTACACAATGAAAGTAGCCATGAAACGTAACATTTTTTGTATTACAAGTTTCTTTGAAAATGAATTTATGTATGTATTTGTAATACATATGAATGGTGTTTGCCTACGCAAATTAGGACATATTCAATAAGTGTGGAGCTCATGTGCTTGTCAAATTCATTTCAAAAGAAACTTGTAATACAAAAAATGTTACGTTTCATGGTTACTTTCATTGTGTAAAGTTTTATTTTGATTGGAGTAAAGGAAAAAAATAGTCTTTTTGGGGTGTATTGTTGCCGGGCCTTATTGGCACACATTGATGAGAATTAAACATATTTCCTCAACTAGGATTTCTTAGGAATTTTAGTATGTAGTTCTGGACACCTCATAGAAATGATCTATGCTGAAAAAAATTCTTTTACAATTAGTCGGTCGTAAAACGCTACTTTGCCTGGACTATTAGGCTGCATGTACATTATCAATCATGAGAGCAATGGAAAAGTCTTGAATTCTGGACAATTCAAGCCGAAAAACATTGCCTACTAGTTCAAACTATTGACTACGTGAGGATGGCCAACTTGTTTCCACTTCTTGCCACTATACAGAAATGAAGCTAAAATATCCCAGAAACCAACGCTGCACAATCGGACCCACACTCTCTCGAGCATTAGCAATCAGGGGACGAAACCGAGGTTGTGAGGTCCTGTTGATACACATTCTCGACCAATCACGAGTCAGTCTCAGCTGTCAACCATGACGTCTATCCCCCTTTTTATATAACATCAAATAACTCATTAGAAAACATGAGACCTTGAAAATACTGTGCATTAGTGTGATAACAACAACCTAAAATGACAGAAACCAGATTTTAGAAAGAAACTATTTAATGTGTACATTCATTAAGATGGAGGAGGCGGGATTTACCACCTATACTGCAGCCAGCCACCAGGTGCCTTGGTTTTACATTTGGGGAGAATCATGTTGTCTGTTGTTATGTTCAGTCTATGATTCATAATAAGTTAAAGAAAAACCACAGTGTTTATTCTGAGTCTTGATATCACACCTGAAATATGGAGGTCAGAGGTCAAGGATCTCCCACAGCTTGAACTGTATCCTGATGAAATTGGGGATCTAAAATTGTTCAAACGTGGCTCAGCAGATCAAATTCCTGGAGTAAAATAATGTTTTTCCAAGAGAGAGGGTCAAACTCTTCATGTACGAGGCCATATTCCTCCCTCAGGCCCCAGTCTTGGGCGGCGTGGCTCAAAGGGATTTGTTCCGCTTAAGGTGATTAGTAGATTGGTTCGGTTCATGCGGTAGATTTGGGGAGAATCCAATTGGTTTGCGAGAGAGAGTGGAATCCCTGTGTTTCTGCTCAGTGACCCCCTGCTGGCCTGGCGTGGGCAGGGCAGCACTGAGTGGCTCTAACAGCTGCAGGGTCATCCCGTGTCTCTGATTTAGCCCTTGGCCTCAACACCACTAAGACCACCAGTCACACAGCAAACAAAGCATTCTGGCATTTGCCACCGGTGCCAGCAGCTTAGGGCAATCAAAAGCAGTCACATGATACCAATCTATTTCATCCCCTATTAAGGAGGGACTCGTGATTTTACAGTCACCTTCAGGTCTCCGGTGATAACTGGCACCCATCGAAACACATGGGGATGTAAATGACCTATAATGCACGATGTTAAATCTGAAGTATTTGCTGCTGCATCAGTGAAAATGTTCTGTCTCTACATTTTTCTCAGTTGTTAATTTCAAGTTTCTTAGATATGGTGATGCCCAGTGGTGGGAAGTAACAAAGTAGAAATACTTTGTTACTGTACTTAAGTAGATTTTACACATATGTACTTTACTTGAGTATTTATTTTCCTGACGACTTTTTACTTTTACTTGTTACATTTGAACAAAAATATGTGTACTTTCTACTTCTTACATTCTCAAACTGGCTCGTTACTTGAGCGGCAAAGGTTGACGCAGCACGCCTATACGCACGGCGCACCTCTCTCTCTCTCTCTCTCTCATCTAGGGTTCAAAATTTGTAAAATTATACATTATATACATTATATTCATATTGTTGTTATAATTTTTCAGTCAGTTGAGATAAATCTTGACTAGAAACATTTTGGATTGTTTTGTGTCTGTATAGGCCTACTATAAAAAGCACTTTGCATTTTTTATTTTGGTACTTGTACTTTTACTTTTGATACTTAAGTACATTTCAACACCAGATACTTTTGATACTTAAGTACTTTTAATATGAGCTACTTTAAGACTTTTACTCAAGTCATTTTCTGACCGGTGACTTTCACTTTTACCGAAGTCACTTTCAGGTAAGATATCTGTACTTTTACCCAAGTATGGCTTTCAAGTACTTTATACACCACTGGTGATGTCCTACGAAGAGATTATGTTTTTCGTCCCCGTCAGTTTATCTGTTATCAAGATTATATAAAAACTGCTGAATGGATTTGCAGGAATTCTGGTGGAAGGATGGAACATGAGCAAAGAAAACACTGATTAAGTTCTGTGAAATCTGGTATTTTCACAGATTACTCATTGAATTATTTATGGCTCTTGATGATAAAAATCATTCACGTTTAGGGGACTGATATCTATGAGAATGTGAAATGTAATGCTAATCAAACTAAAAATCTGAATTCAACAGATTTAAATGTGGTTTCATAAGCTGGTTATTGTCATCCTTCTGCAATGGAGATTATGATTTCATGATCTGAATTGTTTTGTTAGCTTAGCTTTAAGGCTTCATTGAATTTAGGTGGACTGCTAGTGAAGGCATGCAGCTCTTCTGAATGTGTCAGTAGACGCAGACTTCAGACTGAGAACTGCTTCAACACTCCCTGAGCTTCTGGGTTCAGATTGTGCTAAAAAAACAGAGATGTCTTCTCAAAATACAGGATATGTTTGTTCTTTTCCCACTTCCACAGGCTTAAGTATTAACTACATTTTAAAACTACATCATAAATGATTCAGACATACTACGACTGAACCTCGGGCGACCTCCCCCCCCCCCCGTCTGCCTCACAGCTACTTCATGTTCACCTGTGTTGAGGTTTTCTATATGGAGATAGTCCAACGGGCTCAGAGTCCGGGGCTCAGGCTCCAGGGGCCCGTTGCCTGGCAGCTACTATTTCCATCAGCAGCTACAGCCCCGGCTAACAGCTGCTCTCTCAAGAGCCGTTTAATCTAGGAATTCACTACTGTGCTATAACTAGAACACAATAGATCCATGTTGCTATGAAAACTAGATAAAACACACAGTGGGGGGGCATCAGTACAGCTGAAACACAGTTAGACAAACAGCTGATATCTTTGGATATAGTTCAATCAAATTAGGAATCTGAGGACCATGCCACCCTTGACAACTTTTATTTTGGTCCAAATGTTCAATCTCCACAGGAAGTGTCGTACTTATCAATAAAGCAAAAGTTACCAAAAGATAAATAAACATAAACATATGAAAATCAAAAACATTTCGGCTGAAACAACAGTTTATTACATCTACCTTTCATACTCAGAATTTAATTCAAAAAATATATCCATTAACTTATTTTTAAACATTTTTTAAACTTGCAAAGTGTTTTTTAGCACCTGATTATATTTACAGGTCCACATCCTTTTTTAAATGTTTGACCTCACCCTTGTTTTCTTAAACCTGCCTTTTCCCCGGAGCTCATAAAGGTTCTTAAAAAAGATTCAAACAAGTCTTTGGAAAAAATTGATAGTTAAAGCAGCTTTTATTTACACCATAAATCCAAACAAACACCAATTTTTTAAAGAAGCATGTGGTTTTTGAAGTCTGCTCACAGAGAAACTAAAATTCCAGCTTTTTCTGACGACTAATTAAGCAAATTAGAGCAGAAAATGTGTCTTTTAAACCTAAAACTCAAACCACATCTGCCGTCTTTCAACATCTGCCAAATCAAAGAGCACAGCTAAAGTATCAATTACGATATCGCTTTATTCAGACAATCTCATGCTCGCAGGTGAATAAGAAGATTACTTTGGTCACACAGTGTGTGGTCCACTGAAAGAAAGGTGAGGGCAGAGCGCCATCTTCTGGGATGAAACGAGAATGCAAATAAAACACCTTTATCAACAGCTTGCCTGTGTTTTTGTACAAATTAGGTTACAGATGTGTTTTTATCATAATTTTTACATACAAATGCATTCGGGATCATTTCAAATTCCCTTAACGGCTCAATAAACACAACCGCTCGGCCCGTAATTACATTAAACTTAAAGTGTTTGAAAATTATGGGGTAAGATAAATACACAGGGTTTCTATCAAGACGTCATGTAACGACTTGGTCAGTCCGTTCACTGAGTGCTGGCTGTTGCCTCCTCTTCCTCCTGGTACCCCTCCGTCTTCATGCCGTCCAGACCCAGATCTGAATTCTGCTCTTCCGTGCGAATGTAGCGCTCGTACGTCATCTCCGGATCCGGATCGGGGGCGTACACGTTCTGCATGTAGCTGTTCCCGGCCGGGTCGTCCAGGACCAGGTGGACGTCCCTTCTCACCGCGATCACGTCCTCTATCTTCTCTCCGAACTCGGCCAGCTTGGACATGCGGTCGGAGGCCACGCTGTCGCCGCAGATGAAGGGGTTCTTGGAGACGATCAGGTCCTTGATGTCCTTGAGGAGACCCTCCAGGGTGGTGAACTTCCCCCCGAGCGCTGCCATCCCCAGCTCGAAGTCCAGCTCCGGGATGAGGACGAAGCAGGTCTCCGACTTGAGCAGGTCCCGGCTCATGTCCGAGACGTCGGTGATGTGCAGGGTGATCCTGGTGCCCTTGTCCTCCGTGGCGCCCCCCGACTTCACCTCGTTGGTCCGGTGGCCGCAGCTGTCGCAGTTGGTGGCCATGATGATGACCTCCTTGAAGTGAGGGATCTGCACCAGCTTCATGTTGGTGGAGGCGGGCGCGTTGCATTCCGGGCAGTTGGTGTTGAAGACCAGCACCTCGTCCCTCATGGTGTCCAGGTCGTTGCCCGCCGGCTCCTGGTCCAGGTCGTCGTCGGCCCGGATCCCCAGCTGCATCTCCTGCTGCATGGTCCTCTTGAACCTGGTCAGGGTGAGGGCCTCATCCCTCTGGGGGGCCCGCGGGTTCTCCACGAAGCTGTTACCAGAAGGGTCCGAGATCACCAGCGTGAACTCGCTCTCCATGTCCTTCAGCTTCTTCAGCTTCTGGACGAACTGGTCTATCTTCTCGGCCACCTCGGGGTGCTCGGCCCTCCTGGCAGCCTGGTCCTGCTCCAGACCCGCGGCCGCCCGGTCCAGCAGACCCTCGATGGTGGACAGGGAGCCCTTCTGGGTGAAGGGTGGGATCTCAAAATCCAACTCGGGGATCCTGGCGGTGGCGGAGTCGGCCTTCACCACCTCCCGGTCCAGGTCCTTCACGCTCCGGACCTTGAGGGTGTAGCACACGCCCTGGTCCTGGATCCGGCCCGCGGACTGGATCTCGGTGTTGGACCAGTTGCAGTGGTCGCAGCGGAAGGAGCTGACGATGACCTCCTTGAAGAAGGGGATCCGGGTGAGCAGCAGGCGGGTGGACCCGTTCTCGTAGCAGTTCATGCACAGGGACTCGATCTCGGAGGGCTGCCAGTCCTCGTCGTCCGCGCTGAGGTCTTTGAAGACGGATCCGCCTCGGACGTTCTCCTCGTGGATCACAGACATGGTTTTAATACGTTTCACTTCCGGTGGAGGGACTGGTCACCTGCGCTGTGGAGTGGTCGCTCGCACTGGGAACTGTGGGGTCCGGAACTTTCTAGATGTCGAAGCTTCAGCAGCTGCGCACGTTTGAGCAGAGTGTGTTGTGTCACACAAGTTCCGGGTCTTCTTCTTCGACGACAGTGGAGCGGCCTGGAAAGTCCCGCTGCTGCTGCTGCCCTCCATCTGTTTTGTCATGGTACTGCATACAAATGAAAAATATTTAACGTGATTCAATGATTTAAAAAATAAAAAAGTATTATATCTGAAATATTACACGATCACTCAGAGTTATATGAGTGATGTCAACATGTTACAATTTATAATATCCAACATGTTGAGTTTCTCCCTCAGAAAGAGATCACACAGGGTTTTAAGTTATTAAAATAACTAAATTTTTTCTAACATTTTTCCGATCACACAGGGTTTTAAATGATAAAACACTATAAAAATTTCTGTTTTTGTATTTAATGTATTGTCATAGATGTTAGGACAATAATTCCTCTCACCTGGATTGAGGGTGAATTAGGTGAGGGGGTCTGGAATGTAGTTAATGAATTATTTGAGATGTAGTCATAGTTAATGGCTTTGTTGTTTAATTTTTGCTTTTTTAATATTGACAATTTTGCGGCCCTGTAGATGTGTCCTCTACTGGGGAGCTTGCAGAATTGTGAGACAGAGACGTATATTTGCTCTTGGTTTTTGTTTAAATTCCTCTTGAGAAAATTGAATATACTGCATACAATTGAACAATATTCAGGGTTCCTGGGGTCATGAAAAACCTGGAAAAGTCATTGAATTTTTAGATGTTTATTTCCAGGCCTGGAAAAGCGCTTGAACAAAATGAAATCCCAAAAGCTTTGGAGAAGTCATGGAAATTTGTTATTTTCATATTCATAAGTGTAGATTTAACCAGGCTTGGCTACAAATGGAAAAGTTCATGTGATGAGTTACAACAGACAAAAACCTCAATCAAACTATTGTCTCATTCATTTGTGTAATTAAAGGTATAATGTATGCCTGGATATTCTCATTATTAGCTTAAATAAAAAAATTGGTCACTTCCTCATGTATTCATGAAAAGTCATGGAAAAGTCATGGCAATCCATTGGTCAAAATGTGTATGAACCCTGAATATTTAAATTATACAAAAATAATATTATATCTGACATATTATACGATCACACAGAGTTTCCCCCTCTGTTTTGTCATGGTACTGCATACACATTTACAATATTCAGGGTTCCTAGGGTCATGAAAAACCTGGAAAAGTCATGGAATTGTTAGATGTTTATTTCCAGGCCTGGAAAATTGCATGAACAAAATTGAATCCCAAAAGCTTTGGAGAAGTCATGGAAATTTGTTATATTCATATTTTCATGTCGTTCATTTATGCTGAGTTTTAAATTATTCATATACTTTTAAAAGCAATACACTCAAAATATAAGCAGGCATACGCTCTCGTACTAATTGAATAGTTTGGTAGGGAATAATGCACTATGGCAGGGAAGTGTAGATTTAACCAGGCTTGCCTACAAATGGAAAAGTACTTGTCATGGGTTACAACAGACAGAGACCTCAATCAAACTATTGTCTCATTAATTATTAATATTAATTAAAGGTATACTGTATGCTTTGGAATTCTCATTGCTAGCATAAATACTAAATTGTGTCACTTCTTCATGTATAAACTGAGATTTAACAAAATGTTTGGTCATGGAAATTTGGTTTAAGTTATTGAAAAGTCATGGAAAAGTCATGGAAATCCATCTGTCAAAATGTGTATGAACCCTGAATATTTAAATGATAGAAAAATAATATTTTATCTGACATATTATAAGATCACACAGAGTTGTAAAGGTTACAATTCATAATATCCAACATATGGAGTTTGTCCCTCAGAAAGAGATCACACAGGGTTTTAAATTATTAAAATAATTACAATATCGATCATGTTATACGATCACAAAGGGTTTTAAATAATAAAACATGTATAGCTACACTACACACTTTTTTGTTTTTGTATTTAATGCATTGTCATAGATGTTAGGACAATAATTCCTCTCACCTGGATTGAGGGTGAATTTGTTGAGCGGGTCTGGACTATATATAATATAATATATAGTTAATCAATTATTTGAGACGTATTCATTGTGTGTTCCTTTGATGTGCATCACAGTCAATGGCTTTGATGTTTAATTTTTGCTTCTCTAATTTGGACAATTTTGCGTCCCTGTAGATGTGTCCTTTACTGGGGAGCTTGCAGAATTGTGAGACAGAGACAGAGACGTATATTTGCTCTTGGTTTTTATTTAAATTACTCTAATGTTGGTCAGATGTACGGAGACATCTTTGTTTCTCAAACTTTAGGTCTGTCACTGCCTTTAAAAACAACCATTGCACACCACTGTCTTGTTATTGAGTTTTTTTGTATTTTCTAAATGGCACAAACATCATTGGTTTATCTTATTGTCATTTTGACACAGATATCCATCCTTAGTAAAAGGGAATAATGCCCTCCCGCCTGAAGACCGTCTGCTCAGGTTTCTTGTTGACAACAATGCAGACACAGAGGAGACGGTCCCGTGTGCCAACTGTGACCAGGAAAGTAACAAAAAGGTACTAATACACTGTTGTGTGTAAATGTTTAGTGACATAACTGCATCAAAGAACAAATAGACAAGATACAGACATTAGATTATGTCATATAAAAGCTTAACCAAGGAATTTTAGTGACGCACATTAACAGAAAGAACATGAAGAAAACTTCAGATATCATAATGACAGCACATGACTGCTGTTAATTTGTGTCTTAAGATATCAAAGCGGATCAAAGGATCAAAGTATTTAACAGTGATACATCCAGAACACACTAGGAACCGTTTGTTATGTATTTCTGTTTTTGTAGATGACATAGGGACACATGCACTTTGGAAACCTGCTGTTGTAATTCAGGACGTTAAAACCGCTTGTCTTGATGGAATTACAGAGTGTCTCAAATTATCTTGGTGGCTAGAAACAAAACAAACCTGAAAACAGACATTTCTTTTTTGTTTCTGTACAGGAAACCGGACTGATGTACTTCTGTAATACCTGCAGCCAGCCACTGTGCGGCGACTGCAAGGAGCTGACTCACAAGGCCCGAATGTTTTCCCATCATGAGATTGTCACCTTGGCCAAACGCACTAAAGCCAAACACAGGAAGTGCTGTGAGTGTCACCTGTACTTCTACTCCTGAAGAGTTACAGGCCAGCCAGGTTTTATTACACCATGGGTAGAATGTTCAGGAGAACTGTTGTCCCACCTGGAATCTCCTGGGCTACATGTCTATCATATTCTACTCAAGTGTCTTGGTTTTATATACGTTCAGTTACTTGCATCCTTTGGGCTGAAGTTAAAAAGGCATCTGTGTCTCCGCAGCTCTCCACGAGGAGCCGTACATCCTCTTCTCAACAGAGAACAAGTCAATGCTTTGCATCAAGTGCTTCAGAGACATGCAAGTGTGAGTGAATCCATCACATACATCACTAATAAAGTCTGTCTCTTCTCCTCTCCTCTCCTCTCCTCTTCTCCTCCACCGTCTGTCAGTGACTTGTCGTTTGTTTACCGCAGGGAGAGTCGTACTCACTGCATTGATACTGAAACAGCCTACATGCAGGGCTGTGAGATGCTGGACCAGGCTGTGCTGGTGAGAGAGTCCTGTCTGTCCATCTACACTGACATCCTGCAATGCAGCATAGGTCTATGCAATTTAAATATAGTTTTTCAAAATAATACTTCAAACACTTTCAAATTGAATAGAGATAAATGCAAATTACTTTTGGGGAGATTCTACGTGTGGGTTAGGATTAGGGGTTTGAATACAACAAATATTTTACTCTCAACGTTTTGTGTCAGCTCAAGAGAAATAAACTCAACACATAATTATACGGTAGAAAAAAACGACCCCCCATTGAGATATTCAAATCTGCTTGATAAAGATTTTTTTTGGGGAACTGCAGCAAATTGCAATCACCAATAAATACAAGCCCTCTAAATATGCATGGTTTAATGAATTCAAGATCCGCTCATTAGTCTCTGAAAATATATAAAAAGAACATATGTTTCAATATTTAAAAAAGTGAAAATAAAATCCTGCATCTGTTCCTTAATCTCACCAAAATGTAATAAGTTCTTCTCACACTCAGGCTCCATTCCTCCACTAAACAAATCGGTTTCATAGTTTTTGCATAATCCTGCTGACAAATGAACCAACAAACAGACACGTGGTGAAAACATAATCTCCTTGGTGGATGTGATTAAAGAGAATACAAGAAAGAAACGTAGAGCAAGCAGATTAACACAACAAGAAAATATTACAACCTAATTAAAAACGTCATTGATTGAGTCCTAAGATGCAGGAGAAGCTGTAATGAAGTCAGAACAGGTCGGGAAGTCTGATGACATTTGAATCTGAGTTAAGTTTCCCACAGTGACAGGGAGCCGCCTCCCTCCCTCCCTCTCTCTCTCTGTAGGTGGTGAAGGAGCTGCAGACTTCAGCCCGGGAGGCGATCGTCCTGCTGAGATCAATGATAGGAGAAGTGTGTCTAAATGTGGAGGAGGAAGAGAACGCGATCTGCAGTCTCTTCAACAGTCTGCAGGTTGTACAACGATCCTCATGTGATAGAAACAGAATATATGTCCCTCAAATATTCATCGGCTGCAAACCACCACATTTATTTTAAATCGACGGCTGGATTCCACACAGGCAAACATCTCATAACAATAAATATATGTATTTCACTAGAGAATCTTATACATACATCCTATTTCTTCTGTTACCATATGCTAATACATCAACAGTGTGTTTTCATTGAGACGATAGGTAGCTATCAACAGCAAGCTAATTTAAAAATACTGTCTTAATATCTAAATGATGTCTCTCTCCATTTATCTCCGTTGAATTCTGACCTTTTGACTGTAAAGATGTAAAAATTCTCCCTGTGGAGAAACAGGTTGATCACCTCCTCTTCCTCCTCTTTCTCCTCTTGGTGCAGCTACACGTGTTCAATGCCGACGTGTTGAGTCGGTTTGGATTCAGTGCAGGCATTTCTTTTTCTTTTTAATCAATGCTGGTTTCCAATGGCCTTGAACACTACATGATATGTGTGTATAAAGACACTGCTTCTCACACTCCTGACCAATACAGGAGCTGACATAAGCATTTCAAACAGTGTCTGATGTTGCAATTACAAATACATTTCAACTGCCCTTTGGTATTCCAGGCAGATTACCTGCTGTTTTAAGGTTCTTTGAGGATTCTGGTGGTCATTATATATAACATACAAATCCATAAGCACATATTCCTCACCACATAAACTTTAATTTGTTATCCAGCACAGGAATACATCAAATTAACAAACAAACAAATAAAATCACCTGTAGCAGCCGTCATAAATATCATCGCAGTTAAAGCAGACTTTGAGTTTCTCCTCTAATTCCTTTCTACTTTGCTTTATGGGAGAATTGCACGTATCACTATTTAACTCAATAATCAGCCACATAGAGTATGCATATGTAATTACTTATTATTTTATTGTTTATTGAGAAAACACACAACACACTTAAGCACTCACTAGAATCTGTCTGACTGTAGTGGGCCGTTAAGTTGCTCCTTTCTCCAGCAGTAGCACAGTTTGGCCACTGGGTGTCTCTGTTAACCTTCCTCAGAGGGACAATCCAGGAGAGAGCTAAAACACCACACTGTAGAATTCACACCTACTTTTATTCCACTATCTTGAACATTCTTCAGGCGTTAAGAAGTCAAGGCCGTTTGCACAGCAGTGTCCGGAATAAAAGAGGCTGTTTTCTCTGTTTCTCTCCTGACAGGAAAAACTAGCAGAGAGGAAGAAGATTCTGTTAAAAGCAGCTCAGAGGTAAAATGGAATATACAAAGATTTACACGTGGCATCAAAAAAAGCAAATCTCACTATTTACTAAATTGAATGCTTTAATGCTGCTGTCACCGGGACACTTCAAACGTTTTCCCTTGTTATTATGGAGCTGCATTGTACTCTGGGTGATGAAAAGCTGCTGCTTGCTTCCCCTGAAATAATCTTGCTCTCAAAGAAACATGTTTTCTTGGGGTATTTTCATTTGGACAAAGTGTGAAGCTGAATTAGAAACACTTGAGCGGGATCTCAGTATTCAAGGACACGGCGGCAGCTTGTACCTGGGTCCTGTCAGTGAACAATGAAGTCAAGTGAAAAGAACTGGTAATTATAGACTTACACTGTCAACAGCAGCAACATGGATGCAATATGTAGATTTCCTATTAGTGTTACATCAAAACAGCACATTCTCCACCAAACTGTGGGAGCTGCAGTGGCCTCTACTGTCATGTCAAACCTTCTTCAACACTTTTTGATGTAGCTGTTTACGTTTGCAGCCACAAGACTGTAAAGTGATAAATAATGAAGAAATTACCTTTTATTGACAGCCTCACCAAACCATTAATTTAATATTAAAATAATGAAATAATGAAATGTTCACCATCCCTTGAGGGATCATTAAAGTTTGATTTAATGTCATCCACCATTGGCAACTAATTAGTCGTTAAGAACAAATTATTGCACATCGGTTACATTTCATGGAAGATTAATGAGGAACCAGTTTGAGATAGATACGCTATTTTAAAATAAACACATGTAGATGTTTTATCACTGCGGTGAAGCTAGTTTAAGGTTGGATGTTCACTTAGGGACCATCAATAAGTTTCTGTTTCAATCGTGTGATTTTTTCGAAATAATACTGTTCATGTAAAAATCAGAAGCACTAAATTCTAGTAAAACTAACTTGGTCCTGTTTGTCTATGGCAGAGTCCTGCACCAGGTTGCAGGTAAAATATAGATTCATATAGATTCACAGGTACTGGCACAGGTATAAATGTAAACAAACATATGCAGGTTTACTGATTGAGAACTGAAGTTTGTTTGTTTCGGCAGAAAACAGAAGTTACAATGATTACAAATCGAAATCAGCTTATAAGAAACCTAATCAGCGGATTTGGAGTCTAACATGGAGGCTATAGGAATTTCTTGATGGTCCCTAAGTGAAAGCCCAGTGATCCAGAGTGAGAGTTTTTCAAATAACCAGCTTAAATCTAACTTCTCTGTGGTTGCTTGATTTCTCCAGTTTTCTATGAGGCTCTATTTACATATAACATGCAAAAAACAAACGAGAACCATTTAGGAGCACTTTATTTTTTCCCTTTGCGTTCCATGTATACGTGTGCACGATTGAATCAGAACAATTTAGTGCGTGTGAGTGAGTGAGTGTATCGAGTTGCACTCTGTGGGGATCTTTAATGAGATTTCTTTTGTGCCCATGGTCCTCCATCTCTCACTCGTTGCCTGGAAGCCGTCCGGTGGCCGGGTTCCCGGAAGGGCTTTAAAGGCTATTTGTGTCGGGCCCTGTGTGTCCGGCCCTGTGTCTCTCTGCTCATGTGTTTGTTACGCGAGAAGACGGATAGATTAGCTTCTGGAAAATATGGAGTAGTTGGGTTGTTCTGCAGCTGCACCGCCTGAACTGAATCCCCTGTGTAGCTGGACACGCGTGTGGAACTGAAGGTGTAGCGTTACATGTTCATGTGTTTGTGTGTTTGTGTGTTTGCAGTCAACATGAGGAGAAGGAGAAAGCACTGAAGGAGCAACTGTCACATCTTACTGCGCTTTTACCAACCCTCCAGGTAGAGTCACACAAAGGCCTTGTAATAAACCAGAATGGCATCAGAGTGCACACCTGCCCCAAGGCCAAACAGGCGCCCTGAGTTCAATCAAGCTGCACGAATTTCAAACTCCGATATCAAAGATAACAGTTCCAGAAATATGGTGGATTGCTTTTTAAAGGGTAAAAAGCCTCCTGCAATGAAAATAACAAATTCCTGGATACAAACCAAAACTAAATTATAATCTTATCGTATTTTTTTAATATGTAAAATCTTAATCTGATCAGAGAAAAGTTGTGGAGTATTATTGGTAAATGGTCTTTTTTATAAAGCACTTTACAGTAAAGTGTTCAACCATTCACCCTTTTCACACACACACATTCATACAGGACATCTATGGGCACTACTTTTCTATAAGGGGCAATTTTGAGGTTCAGTATCCTCTGACACTATGGCAAAGTGGGAAAGACTGGGATTGAACTGCCGAGCGTCGAGAATACAGCTGATTATATTCATCCACAACAATGACAATAGTGTTGGGGGCCCCAGGTCCCTTTCGCCTGGGGCCCTTAAAGTCCTTTGATTTGCCCCTGAGCTTAATGTAGCACAAGTAATATAAAGTATCTCAAAACTATAGTAGAGTAAGTGTATTTAGCTACTTTCCACTGCTTCTTTACTTTGTGTAGTTTATTGTGGGATGAATTAAATCCAATTTGATATCAGTGTTGATCCATCATGGTCTCTGTTTGAGGTCTAACTGTTAATCTGTGACATGTTCAGGTTCATCTCGTCACGTGCTCGGCTTTCCTCAGCTCGGCCAACAGGTTTGAGTTTCTGGACATGGGCTACGTGAGTACACAGCGGGAAGTGGAGGAACGTAAACGCAGAACTACGTCTATTATAACAATTACATACTGTAAATAAAGTGTTTTATGAATTCTAACAGAATCACTGGACAACAGATAAGGAGAAAATAATTCAAATAACAAGACCAATCATTTAGACCAGGGGTTTTCTACCGGGGGTCCGCAGCGAAAAATGTGTCTAAAATAATATAACGGTGCTGGTGATCATGAGGTTAAACTTCAGTAGGCCTCAATTGTTTGTGTGATATTGTATGATTATCATTTGTGACATATTCTGCATTACTTTGTCATCTTCCCTCTTCAGTTGTAGCCCCAGTTTATGTTGATTGTCATGGATCACCGTTACTTTAATGTTCAACATGTCAGCTACATGTCTGTACATTTAAGTCATGAACGTTATATATTGATGTACATATGGATCTGAGATGCAGTACAACTACAAACTGCATTTTTAATTTTGTTTTCAATTCTTAAGCACTGAAAATCAACCGTTTCTGTTGTTTTTTACACATATTCATTTATTTATATACATTTTCTAGATTTGTTTGAGGTTTTTAAGAAGATATATCTAAATTTGTTTGAGGTTTTTAAATAAAACCATAATTGAAAGCCAAATATTAAAACTTCCTTCTATCCACATGCACGCACACACACACACACACATTGTGGGCCGCGGATTACTTTCCAGTCAGAATCGTGGTCCCTGGGACAAAACCAGTTGAAAACCCCTGATTTAGACTGAATATTGTAACCAAACATTAATCAATTTAAGTGTTGAAGAGTTTGTAGTTTGTAGTTTGTTCTGAAGGAGTTGGTAGAGAGAGACATCTCATATCAGCTGGAGTGAATTGGTGTTGAAGTGGAGTCTGTCTGTCACGCCTCAGCGAGGTGCAGCGGGTCACTGACTCACATCCTCATGTTCTTGCTCACACAGCAGCTGATGGAGCGGCTGAAGAGGATCGTGAAGCTCCCTCATCGCCTGAGGCCGGTTCAGAGCAGCAAGGTGAGTTTTCACTTGGAGCTGGATGAGGTTACACTCAGATCGGGATCCTTAGGAAGACGCCTGATTAGTTGTGTCACTAGTTCCCAACTGTTTCACCAGATTCTCATCTCTTAGCTCGAAAGCCCAGAACCATGTGATTCTGTATTTTGTCTTTTCTTTTCCTCATTTCTGTAGTTTAATAGCTGTTTGTTTTGGAAAGCATAACAAATTATATGAGAGATGTCCTGTACTGGAAGAGAATTCCACTGACCTCACTCTATGGTCTAACCCTTGATAAATGATTCTGAGATGTACAGTAAGTGCACATTTTCCACCTGTTTTCACAGAAGACTAAATGACTTGCTCTCTGTCCGTCTTCCTCCAGATCAACACAGACTACCGGAGCGAGTTCGCCCGCTGCCTGGAGCCCCTGCTGCTGCTGGGGCCGCGCTGCCCCCCCTCTGTGGCCGGATCTATAAGTGCTGCAACCAGGTGAGATGAGTTTATCACCAGTGTGGTGACTAATTGATCCTTTCCTTCTGCGATGCGCCCCGGATCTCACCGCAACATCCTCTGGACTCTTCCAGGGAATTAGAAAACGTCCTGGGCAGAACATTTCACACTTGTTGGGCATCCAAACGCTAGATCCCCCCCCCCCCCCCCCCAAATGGTTTACAACTGCAGATGGCAGACAGCGATGAGTGCAGCGAGAGGAGAGGAGGCGCCACGCTGAGTCCCACTATGGCAGTTATCCGGTCTGTCAGTCTGTCTGTACACTGGCATGTTTAGGAAAGTCACCTTGTGGCACAGGGACTGGCAAGGAGGCCGTGGATCCTGTTTTAGAAAGGAAGTCGTGGATAGAGATGCTTTCTGTTTGACGTCTTGAAGTTATATAGAGTAAATAAAAACATCAGGAAATCTTTAAACATGGCAAAAACTGTCTTTTAACTCACTTAAGTCCTGTAACAGTTGAGTGAAATCATGAGGAAACACAATATTTATTTGACGACCTATCACAATAAAGGTTTTTACATTCCTTTACCTCACATCCCTCCACGTACACCCCCACCTCCCTTGATCAGTATTGTTTTTCCACATCATCACCCACTAGTGTCAGCGTTCTGACAACTCTCCTCTCCAACTGGTTTAGTGCTCGGCCAGCGCCAGTGCAAGACGCAGAGAGGGCAGCAATTGGTGGGCCGGGGGGGGGGTTGGCACTATTTTTATCATAATTTCACAGAACTCTCTGGGAATGCGTCTGGAGCGGTTATGGGCCGCTGTTGTTCCAGGCCGCTGATGTCACGGCTTTAGCGCGGGCAGAGACTTTAATTGGCGTCACTGGTGGGAGGACAGGGGCCGGGTGACAGAGGCTGACGAGTGTGCAGCAGCAGAACCAGAGGAAGACGTGTTATAGACAGGTTGCATCAACACTGGAAAAGGAAGGAGAAAGAGGCTGCCACAGGTGAGTGGATGTGGATGTTATTATTTTTTAGATCTTTGCAGTTTATTCTCTTATGTAGTGCAGTTTACACATTCAATACATGTAGCTTGAGATATTCTCATTGGGATAAAGGCTTGAGGAAATGTGTTTTATCAGATGTGCTATCAGAGGTCGGTTTTCCACTCTTTTTGGGCAAATTTCTGTTTAATCCTGCGGCAACACAAGAGGAAATATAGCTACATGAATGTGTATCTTATTATTTGTTAGATCTTTGCAGTCTATTCTCTTATGTGGTGCAGTTTACACATTCAATACATTTAGCTTTTTCCAGTTGCATGTCTTGAGATATTTCTCATTGGGATAAAGATTTGAGGAAATGTGTTTTATCAGATGTGCTATCAGAGGTTGGTTTTCCACTCTTTTTGGGCGAATTTCTGTTTAATCCTGCGGCAACATAAGAGGAAAACACGTCTGTAGCTTCATGAGATTCTCGACTCCACAGTTTGTCCGCTTCAGGAGGAGGAAACAGGCTTTTTCTCACCGTATGGTCGTTCAGAAAACCGCCCACATGGTGTGTAGTCTATTATTGGGCTCAACTGAACGTCTCTCAGTGTCTGATTCATCGTCATTCGCCGTCTGAAAGCTTCCACCACCACTTATCAGCCATTAATGCAGGATGCAAAGCGGCCAGCTGGCTGACTGCACTTTTATCACAATTTCACAGAATAGAAGTTGTGCCGGTTTCTTTCATGCAGCCGATGCTGCTGCTGCTGCTTAAATTGGCTGTGCAGGGACACAGAGGACAACATTCACAAATTATATAGAGAGGGATGTTTTCACGACTCAACTTCGGGGAAATAGATTCAGGTTCCGTTTGGGACAAGTGCTGTTAGAGCCCAGATAGATGCAAGTTTATCTAATAGGTTGGTTTTGTGCTAGATACACATTTTAACACGCTTCTTGAAGGTGACTCAGGAGATGTGAGAGATCAGAGTGACGCTCATTACACATGGAGTAAGAATATTTACTTTTATTTTCAAATCTGAATTTTAAACGTATTGGACAGAAAATGATCAGATCCCTCACTTGGATTTAAAGTAAAATAGAAACTTGGAGAATTTGGAAATACTTTTCGTGTTTAGGCAATATTTACTTTATTATGGAAAGATAAACAAACCACCATCAAGGTTGAACTTGACAGAAGCACTTAGCTGAAGCTTAGCAGCTCAGGGTCAAGGAGTAGAGATGTTGCATCAACATTATTTTTGTTGACTGAGAAAAAGTCTTTGAGGCCTTGAAACAAAATCTGATAAAGATCAAGCAGAAAACACATTTAATTGGATTTGATATAGAGAAAGTTAACAAAGTTATATAAATCTTCGGTGTAGTTAAAGGTAATATGTGACATTCAATAATAGAAAACCTAGGATCTGATTTTTTGCAGACAGTGAACACACAATTCCCCACTGACAGCAACAGGAAGCTCAGGAAGCCAGAGAACAGGCTCAAAACAATCTGAATATTCCACTGTAGGATCTCAGTGTTTTGATCTGTGCATGGAGCAGAGCTGCTCATATACAATCTATGCAGCCTGAGCAGAGCTGAGTGTGGAATTTATTTAACATGAAGCTTTAATCCTCCCGTGGTTTAACAGACAGAGCTCAGCTACAGGTTATAGAAAGCTGACGGCAAAACAAAGGTCATAAAATGTTCAGAGCACAGTTATAAAGGTGAGAAGTAAAGGCAGCTCTTTGATTCTTTGATTTCCTCCTCAGGCTCCAGTCGCCTCTCTCCATGTCCTGCCGCTCGCCGTCTCTCAGCGAGATGCCTCTGGGCTCGGTGCTGGGGCGAAGGCCGACGTCTCATCGCAACATCTGCACCAAGGTCCTGCTGGCCGAGGGGAGGGAGACGCCCTTCACCGAGCACTGTCGCAACTACGAGAACACCTACAGGGTGAGAGCTCTTCACCTGGCATCTGTACACGGATCGAATCTCTGAAACACGTCTTTAATATCGTGTCTTCTGAGGTAAAAACCTGTGGATGTTTACAGACCCTCCAGACGGAGATCCAGAATCTAAAGGACCAGGTCCAGGAGCTGCACCGAGACCTGACCAAGCACCACTCCATCATCAACACCGAAATAATGGGCGAGGTCCTGGACAGGTCGCTGCACATCGACGGCCAGATCACCGCCCAGTACTCCACTGTGGAAACTGTGAGGGTGGTGTTTGAAGAGGTGCGTCTGCTGGAACCTCCATGTTTTGACCTTTTTTTTTTTTTTTTTTTTTTAACTTATCTTTTATTTAGTTTTCAACCAAATAATATGCATTTTCAGACAGTTACTTCCTTTGTCCATTTTTCAACTGTATACAATATAGTTATACATGGTATTCAAGTACAGTGTACAATGCATAGAAAGAACAACAAACATCAAACAGTGCTCACTCCAAGAGAAAAAGAGGGGGTGTAAGAATAAGAATAAATAGTTGATTAAATGCATAATTTATTAAATTAAAAGAGGAAAGAATAAAGAAAAACAAGTAAAATGAAATAGTAATTGTCCACTCCAGAATGTAGTATCATATATGCTATATATGCTTTTTAGAGAGTATGGTGTATAATGTATGTGAATAGGGAGAGTTGACAGATAACCTCTCAACCAGAGGCCCAGAGCGAGATTAATTAGTAACCCTCATTGTATTAATTACGCAGAGACAGGACCCCATGGTTTAGTAAAGATAAACTTTTGGAGCCTTAATGAATATGTGATTTGCTCCATTTGGTAGATGTCCCATACTTTTTGGGACCATATATTGTATGTGGGTGGGTCGGGTTTTTGTTTTGACCTTTATCGTTACTCTGCCTCCACCAGACACAAACAAAGTTTCTACAGTTCTCCAAGCTTCGCACTAACTAGTTTTACTTACCGCTGTAAATGCAGGTTGCTGACGATGCAGAGAGAAACGAGGACAAAGTAGTAAAAATGTCAAAGTCTCCCACGAGTCGACTGCGGTTCATCTGTTTTGCTTTCATGAGCGTATTCATGTTTTCTTCTCAGATCTGGGAGGAAACGTTCCAGCGGGTCACTAACGAGCAGGAGATCTATGAAGGTTCGTCCTCAGCAGCGACAACAAGGAGAACAACTGATGCTTATTCTGTTTGACTGTTTAAATATAATTTTTTCTTTGTGCGCTGATTCCAGCTCAGCTTCTGGACCTGATGCAGCTGAAGCAGGAGAACTTCTCCTTAACCACCATCGCCAAACAGATCAGCCCGTACATCTTATCCATCGCCAAGGTCAAGGAGCGACTGGAGCCCAGGTGCTGATTCACAGGGAGTTTGTCCATCTGCTGCCAAACCTGCTGATTCATGACACCTGACTGAAATCCCTCTTGCCTCCACCGTTTGATATGAAGCACCACTCTATGAATCATTAGTGTGTACAAAAATGTGAAGGACAACAACAACAGAAATTAGTAGTTTCGTCATCATCATAAACACGGGCAATGTAGATTAATCAGTTTAGCAGCGTATAAGTATTACGCTGAGAAAATTGTCTCTAAATACACTTTTAAAAATGAAAATATATATTTGTGACCTGTCTTCGAAAGATGGTCATCCTCAGGACCCAAATACTGAGAGAGAGAGAGATTCAAACATTGTTGGATTTGTTATTCTTGTATCAGCCTTGTTTTTAACAGCTCTGACAACTTTATAAAATGACATATTTTCAAAATATGTTTTCCAGTTTTCAGGAGCCGAAGGAGCAACATGACGACCGCACAGAAACGATGCTGAAAATCTACGAAGACAACTCGATGACAAAGCAAAGTCACGACAGGTATCAATACACGCTGAGTGCAACTGTAGTTTCTCTACGTGTAAACCAAAACCTGGTCTTAGACAGAATTATAACTATGAAGAAATAGAGTTATGAGGATTTTGATTGTGATGTGATCGGGTCCAGACTGAAAACTCTTTAAAGAGAGGGGGGGAGAAGTAGTTAGAAAACAGCTGCAATTAGAATACCTAGGAAGAACAACCCCCCAGATGTTAGATAGATGGATGGATGGATGGATGGATGGATGGATGGATGGATGGATGGATGGATAGATAGATAGATAGATAGATAGATAGATAGATAGATAGATAGATAGATAGATAGATAGATAGATAGATAGATAGATAGATAGATAGATAGATAGATAGATAGATAGAAACATAGATAGATAGATAGATAGATAGATAGATAGATAGATAGATAGATAGATAGATAGATAGATAGATAGATAGATAGATAGATAGATAGATAGATAGATAGATAGATAGATAGATAGATAGATAGATAGATAGATAGATAGATAGATAGATAGATAGATAGATAGATAGATAGATAGATAGATGGAGAGATGGATAGATGGATAGATGGATAGATGGATAGATAGATAGATGGATAAATAGATAGATAGATAGATAGAAAGACAGATATAGATAGATAGATAGATAGATAGATAGATAGATAGATAGATAGATAGATAGATAGATAGATAGATAGATAGATAGATAGATAGATAGATAGATAGATAGATAGATATAGATAGATAGATAGATAGATAGATAGATAGATAGATAGATAGATAGATAGATAGATAGATGGAAAGATAGATATAGATAGATAGATAGATAGAAAGATAGATATAGATAGATAGATAGATAGATAGATAGATAGATAGATAGATAGATAGATAGATAGATAGATAGATAGATAGAAAGATAGATAGATATAGATATAGATATAGATATAGATAGATATAGATAGATATAGATAGATATAGATAGATAGATATAGATCGATCGATCGATCGATCGATCGATAGATAGATAGATAGATAGATAGATAGATAGATAGATAGATAGATAGATAGATAGATAGATAGATAGATAGATAGATAGATAGATAGATAGATAGATAGATAGATAGATAGATAGATAGAAAGATATATATAGATAGATAGATAGATAGATAGATAGATAGATAGATAGATAGATAGATAGATAGATAGATAGATAGATAGATAGATAGATAGATAGATAGATAGATAGATAGATAGATAGATAGAAAAACAGATATAGATGGATAGAAAAAAAGAGATAGATAGATAGATAGATAGATAGATAGATAGATAGATAGATAGATAGATAGATAGATAGATAGATAGATAGATAGATAGATAGATAGATAGATAGATAGATAGATAGATAGATAGATAGATAGATAGATAGATAGATAGATAGATAGATAGATAGATAGATAGATAGATAGATGGATACTTTATTAATCCTGTGGGAAATGTAGGTCATCCAGTAGCTTATACATTTATACACTTATACACCTAACCGACATACATACATAAATCACAGAAACATAGGGACAACATATTACAGATACATGAATGGGTCTGACCCTATGGTTCAGAAAACAGTGATTGTCTCAGTGTCAGTATGAAAGTGTTGAAAGTGTTCTTGTGCTGCTGGAGTGGAAAGTACAAAAAATATATATATTAAAAACAAACCAGTTGACCTCTGTGTTGACCTCTGCTCCTTGTTTGTTCTCTACAGTGACAACCAGACGTGTGTCTCCGACCAAGACAGAGACGAGAACCAGCGTCCACTGGTCCTGGAATCAAGGGACAGCTCCGTCCAGGCCGATCCTCCAGGCAGGCCGAGGGGGGGGCCCACAGAGACGTCCAGCCACAATGAGATGCCTTCGTAAAACACTGTGTCCCAGGATGGGATGGGACTTCTTCGGCTGTTTCCTCAGCAGATGTCAACGGCTCCAAAGTGACGGAGACTGAACGTGCACACGCGGAGGTCAACACCGAAAAGCCTCGGGCGGAGATAACGATATCGGAAACACTGCGATGACGTTATTGAAAAAAAACCCCAGGGACGGCTGTAACGAGAGAATAATCTCACTTCTCCAGACTGTTTGTGTTTGGACTGTTAAAATGATGAAGTGTGTTGAAGGTGTGACCGATCGCGTTCCCTTTTGTCTTTATATCTACAGTGGGTGTAGAATTGCTTTTTTCGCCGTATCTGTTCTTTGCATAAAACATTTCTTTCCGGTGACTGAAGCCTGGTGATGAATGAGCGATTCCCTGCAGCTGAGCCGGGAGCAGAATGTGTTTGTGATTCCGGGTTGTGGGTGGGCAGGGGGTCACGTATCGATTTGTTTCATGGGTATCGTCTCATGCATTTAGTCTCCTGCAGAATGAGGCTGGATGGTGTTCACTGCAGGTTCTACATCGTCATGCAAACGATAAAAAAAATGGATTTACAGACGTGTGCGGATGTCGGCCTTCACCTCGAAACTCCAATTTTAATTTTTTTAGACTCAAGCTCAATATCCCGGGCGAGCGAGGATCTGCTGCAGGAGAGATATTCCTCCTGGTTCGCCTCTGAAATCCACTGCAGCATGCTTGGAGGCGTTTGCCCTGCAGGACATCAGCAGGTAGCTCTCCGGGCTTTGCCTTAATTAATCTTGTTAGTAGTAAAAGTAGAATCTGTGTAAATTACCAACAAGAGGGAAGGAACGTAAAGATGTTTATGGTCCCACTGCAATGGGAGGGGTGATCTCCAAATTAAATCAATTCTCTCTTGTTTTCTGTAATAGGGCTTTTTTTATTAAGCCAAAAAAAATAACAAAAACATCTTGGAGAAACACACACAGGAGCGTTTCAAGGTGAACACACACACTCACACACAAACACACACACATATGCTACAGAGGCACAGGTAAGCTGCAGCTTCACGGGAAGATATCGGGGTCACGGCGGCCTGAAGGAACCGTGGAGGAGTCCGAGGTGAGGAGTCATTAAAAATACATTTGTGACAGCGGAGTAACGAATGGCTGTGCCTGTGCTTTGCTCCTGTTCACCGTCCCCATGGTCATTCATCATCTGCTCTCTCTCTCTCTCTCTCCCTCTCTCTCTCTCTCTCTCTCTCTCTCTCTCTCTCTCTCTCTCTCTCTCTCCCTGCCGGGCTCCCTCACCTGCTGCTGGAGGGAGAATTCAACTCCGAGGGTTGTTTTACTGCAGGGAAGAAAATAACTGGTATTTTTTTGTCCTGGCACATTTAGTTCATCAACTGATTTCTCCTCATTTGTTTTTTTTATGCCCTTGGCCACACTCGTGCAGATATTTCGCAAATTGAATTTTCTTTTCAAACATTCTGGTGTCTGTGTTTCCGTGTTAAACTGAGTATTTGGGAAACGATATCACAGTTTACTCCACACATGTTGGTTTGTGTAATGAGCAGAGACACCAGACACAACAAAAATGGCGGCTCTATACCGGTTCTTCTATGTTTGGGATCACAGCTAAATTAATGTGTAGTCATTTTTTCGTGTGTGCGTCTGAATGGAGACATATTCTAAAACTCAAGGTTGTGCTGATGGAGATCATCAGGGGCGGATCCAGGGGCGGGACTGGGGGGGACTGGCCCCAGCTTAAATCCAATTGGCCCCTGTTCATCAATAGACTTAAAAAACGGAACTTTGTAACAATAAATATGACATTTTATTCTCTAAGCTTTTTTGAAGCACACAATTACTTTAGTTCCTAAATATAATTGATACGTAATGTAGAAATATCCTATAGAATAGCTCAGGCTTAAGAGCGGACAAACCTTAACTCCATTCACTTTACATTACCACAGAGGACACACCAGAAGAACTAGTCTGCCTCCAAGGAACCATTATTCGAATGTAAAGTCGTCATCATCATGAAATTGAAGAAAAAAAAACATTAAAGACAGAAGAGAAAGATAAAGATCAGATGAATGTTTAATGGTCTCCATGGGAAAACTGGGTCACCGGAGAAATAGAAGAAAGTACAATTAGACCAGATAGAGCAGATTGAGATAAAACCACAAATGGTTAAATAATGAGGATAAAAAACACACGGACGTCTTAATCGTGCTACACAAAACTGCAGCGATGAGCCGAGAGATCTGCAGCGCTGCAGTTTTACAGATTAATACATTTCTGTAGACTTTGATATAGATGGGAGCTTTAAAAGACGATTTTTAAATAAAAAATGATATTAGTTCTCTCTGGTTTGTTGCCAGGAGCAGGTGGTGGTGGTGGTGGTTTGACGAGAGGTTGAGTCGCTGCACTGACTCACTGTCGGAAAGTGACAGGACAGACTAACTTAAATTCTGTCAGAGCACAGAGGACGACATGGTAGCTCCCCGAAAGTGAAGCCAAAATATCTTGATCGCCCCCTGTTGGCGGGCTACAGTATAGGTCATAAAACCCACCTCCTAATCATTATATTTCCAAACATGATTTCTGATTTATCTTATCTATAGGCCCTTTAACCCCTTGTAGATGAATGTCGCGAATTTGCCTCAAACCCCATTCCTGTCTTTTTATCCCACTAATGCCTGATGGTGCAAATACTACACATACCATGAAGGTATTGGAAGCACTCTGCTGCCATCTAGTGGTCGGAGTGGAAAATACATACTAGCCCCTTGGTACTGTTCAGCAAAGTTATTTTGAGATATTAAGCTGTATTTGAAATACTGTGATGATGGAACAGCAATGATTGTACAGAAACATATGTTGTTATTCAATTTCAAGCAAAAACAGCATCAATATAATATCTACATACCAGAGACTGGAAAATTAGTTAAGTTAAGGTTATGCCCCATTATGCCTAATGTCGTTAATTTGCATCATACCTAAATTTTATATCTATTGTATATGCTATATTGAAATCAACAATCTCCACTTAATTTAGCATCTATATGACAGCCAAAAACACAAATAATATTTTTTTTATATATTGGAAATTAATTCAGGCAATAAGGGGTTAATAAGTGGAGTAGATATATGGAACTGAAATTCAGGAGAAAACCTGGATTTGCTCAAACTGAATAACGTCATCTTAGCTTTGGTTTAGACAGAAAGAATGTGTATATACCTTTAAATACAATTTATGTGTATATACCTTTAAATACAGTCTATGTGTATTTACAGACATGTGGAGTTTAAAAGACGATCATGAAAGGTTTGAATGAAAGTCGCCATTCACTGCTCTCATTGGAGGATCCAGTGTTTTAGGAAATCAATGATTTCTCAGCCTCTGCCTCTTTCATGACGGTTCTTTTGTCATGAATTTACAAGAACCCCCCCCCCCCCCCCAGGAGACAGTGTTAACAACTGCAGCCAATCAGTCCTTTGCCTAATGTCGGGGGGGGATTTGTTGCCCCCCCTTCTCTGTGGGCCGCCGTGCGATTGGAGGGGAAATGGAATCAATGGGCGATGGCGTTATCACCGATGGCAGATGGACGAGGCTACAGTGTGAAAAGGTCACGGGGGTTGAGAGAGCGCCCCCCGGGGGACTGGAGATGCTCCAGGCATCAAAATGTCATCCCCGGAATCAATATCACCTGCGAACACTGGTTTCATCTCCAAGGGTTTTTTATGATGTTTCTTTCTGTCACAGCTCCAGATGTTTAACAATCCTCCTTCACCTCCACAAACATCTGCCCCCCCCCCCACCCAGAGGAGACGGGTTATTTCTCCTGTGCATCTAAACTCAAACACAGACCTGTAGGTCACGGCATGTCAATATATTTCATCACTCGCTGCCCGGCGCTGAATAATTGACCCAGAAGTCACAGCCAGAGGTTTCAGTTTGATCCCAGCTGCTCTCAGCTTCATGTTTGTACCCCCCCCGCCCTGTCTGCTCTGCCTGCATCGGGAAGTGCGAACGAAAACTAGCTAATTGCCGTTTCATTGTGTTCATTTATTTAGAAATAATTGGGAGTCTGCACACAGTCGGAAAGTCTGGTTTATATTGACTTCATGTTTTCTGAAATCAGATAGAAGACACAGCGGTGCACTGGAATACTGGAGGCAAATACAAATAATAAAGTGAAGTAAAATTAATTAGATACAAATGCAGTCGAATAAAAGTAAAAAGTAAAGTGAAAAGTACAGATTTGTGTTATAAAATAATGATAAATGATGAAACTATTGAATAAGAGAACTTTAGAGCAGCAGTTAAAGGTGGAGATGTATAAACAACATTAACTGTGGCTGCGATGTTGCTAGGCAACACAAGCAGCTCGTTATCGAAGGTCTCGTATTTAACTCTCGTCTCAAGTCGGCACCGCGGAGGACGAACCAAGGACTCGAGTCACATGACATGAAATCTGACTTCAGACGTGCTTGATCAAGACAAATGATTCCACCCGAGTTTTATTTGACTAAATATTTACTTTTTCTGAATAACGAGAAGAGTTTTGTTTTGATTCAAGTGAGTTCTGGCGACGAAACAGATAAACGGCGCCCAAGGCAGAAGGCGGCTATGGAGTGTGTTCTGAAAATGGAAAAGTCTTAATTCTAGATTTTGTTGGTGATGAACAAACATGTCGGAAACAGAATTTCAGCATTTAACGTTAAGCCAGACGCAGTATGAGCTTGATGCCGACTCCACATGTGTTTTGTTTTGGGACAGTTTCTGTGGTGGTGCATTAATTCAGATCTTTTCACTTGTTTCCTTCTCAAACCGTCATTTTGTGTGAAATAGAAAATACTCCAAAAATATATATACTGATATAGAAAAAGATAAATAACTTGTAACTTGAAACTTGTGAGTTTCTCACCTGGGAAAATAGAAAAATCCTACGAAATAACTGAATTATGAGCAAAGCAACATAAGGAAAAAAAGCAATATCAAGGTATTGAATCAATACTTCATATGAAACCCTGTGAGTGTTATTGCCTGTGTTGAATCAACACTGTGCAGTATCGATTCTGATCAGTTTAAAGTTTGATAAAGAGGCAGAATGTTACTTATTTGATATTTATCTCAAACACCAGATCACCTGTGCAGTGGATTTTCTTTAAAAAAATGAATTAAGCACTAAAAGTTGTTAGTTTCTTCAACGAATATGTTTTTCTGGAATAAACATAAATTAGATTTCCAGAAATATTAGTCCCATCTCGACGCTGTAAATAAGACATCTGCAGCTCTGACGCCCACAAACTCATTCTTTCACAAACCTCTCCGGAGGATCGACGCTAACACAATAACAGAGCTGACAAATTGAGTTCCCTTTTTATTGCGTCCAACAACAATGGCAGCGAGTGAGCGTGTCCTTGAACGGGAGGAGTCACAGGTGTGAGCCCGAGGACGTGTCAGGACTCGGGGGGGGCGAACCCGGCGGCTGCTTATTAATCAGCAGCTCGTTGGCTTCTCCACCATCGTCCTCCCCACAGTTTGTTTTTCCATTCCACAGCCCCGGCCTCCCAGGGTGGTCACAGGCTCTGAGCAAATTAATCATTAACACAGGTCGCCTGCTACTTAGGATAGAAAGGTTAGATATCCAGCATGTAAATCACTACAAAATATTGGTTATTGGGATTATTTTAAGCGATTTTAAGTGTTCCCTTGCTTTTTGGCAAATTTGGCCTTGTTACTGAAACATCTCACCTTGTCAAGATGTGATTTTACTTTATTAGAGGAATTGATGTCAACTCAGACCTGCAGGCAGAAAGGTGGACCGACACTTGTGCAGGTAACAGGAAACTAACACAGGCAACGAGGTGACAGGCCGGAGAGTTGACCACAGCACAGAGGGAATCCAAGTGAGACACGCAGGAGGAAGGAGGGAACAGACGGAGGAGAAATCTCTGGTATAAATACAGCAGACGCAATAAGGAACAGGTGTGTAGGTGTGGGGGGGGACGTCCCAGTGGCTGCTGGGAGCATGAGGACATCTGGTGCGCTGGTGGAGTATGACGGGATTAGGGTTGCAAAGGGGCAGAAAGTTTCCGGAAACTTTCCATGGGAAGTTAAGCTCGGGAATTTTGGGAGTTCTGAAAAAAAAAAAAAAAACTACGCAAATTGGACGCTGAGCAATAAAAACATCATTAAAAACTCTATTTTAAAGATGTATGGAATGCAGCACACTCTGCATGTTGAATTTCAACCCTCCACTGTGCATTCTTCCATCACATGCACAGATAACTCCCAGCATCCTTCACTCTACAGCAGGGCTACTGAGGCCTGCTGTAGTGTGCAGGACTAGTCAGGTAAGTTTTGATGATATTACTGGGAAAATATATAAGCATGCTTATTGAGGATTGTTCATCTGTTCATCTAGACTATTTCCATTAATTTATCCATCAATTGTAAAATATGTTTACAGACGATTCCAATTGTTTGGCTAACTATTTATATCTCTGGCATTGCATTAGTGTTTTTTTACAAACGTTTTTCTCATCTTATTCTACAGAACAATGTCACATGCACTATGTCATGTATGGAGACATTTCACCTCATCCATATATTCCCGTTAATTCCTGTTTATTCCCGTTAATTCCCATGGAAAGTTTCCAAATTTGAATATTCCCGGAATTTTGCAACCCTAGACGGGAATAAACACATTCAGTTTAAATCCAATTAGAAACCAGTTTAAGATTCCAGATAATGGCCTTCGAGGGCACTGTTTCTGGTTTACTCTCCAGAAACGATGTGATGTTTGTTTTGATCACATGTCTAATCTGCTGTGTGAATTAAGATTCTCGAGGTCGAGCTAGAAGTTTGTTAGAATTGATAAACTTAGAAATGGTCCAGTGCTGCTTTATATTTAGCTCCAAATTACATCTGGATGTTCAGAGGAAATTGAAAGCATTGTGTAAGTAAATCAAATTACTGACCAATTGAATGAAGCTCGATTTAACTGAAAGAATTCAGAGACGGTGTGAGACACAAACTCTTGCCTCAAATTCTCTCATCTACGTCCTCATTATCATTCCTCTAGATTAGAAAAATCAATAATCAGAGAACGAGCAGATCACCTCTTGTTGCCGGAGACGCTGGAGGTAACAGAGGCAACTTTTTATCCTTACATTCCCTCGGTCTCTCCACTAAAAGTGACTGGAGCTGGACTCAGACCCTGAACATTCTTGTTACTGTACAATCAGTGGAATGTTAGCACACGTTCCTGCATCTGGACGTGTACAGGATCTTATCTGCCGCTGCTGCACTGACACAGTTTCGCTCCGTGCCTTCTCCAGAGGCCCAGGAGGCTCCACCGTATATAAAGAGTTAACAAGGCTGCAGCCTCGAGTGCTCAGCGCTCCTCAACCCACACACTCCAGGACAATGGAGCATTCAGGCTGACCGGAGTCAACAAAGAAAGTCATCAGGAACATAAACCTTGACTCAAAGTTCACATGCTCTGTTTACTACTGTTCTGAAATGAATTAATGAACAGTGACCCTGACCTGCATGGGTGAAATATGAAAATCTGGGGTTTTATATTGCAGGTACAAGTATTATTATCTACTTACGCTTGTTGTATATTTGCAGAAAGAGAAAAGGAGAAAATACTTAATTTTCACGAGGCTCGTTTCATTTAGGACGAGCACACAGGTGGCGGTGTGGTTTGTTCCGAGTGGGGGGGAGTGAGGTGGGTTTTGACAAGCTCTCGCTGAAAATGGTTTACGGCTGAGGGCTGGTGTGTCTGTGGGAAAGTGCACAGCGGAGTGCGAGAAGAGGAGGAGGCCAGAGGACGAGAGGACGGGAGGAGCGGGAAGATGAATGTGTGTTCTGGCTGGATAAATAAAAGCAGGCAGACAGAGGGATGTTCGAGAGGAGCAGGGTGAGAGCAAACACAGAGAAGAAGAAATGAATTACACATTCACATGAGAATAATTTAAATGATTCAAATATAGAAATCCAATTTAACCTGCACATAACAGATATCGGTCTATTTTTAATTTCCAAAGAAATAAAGAAGAAAAAACAAGGTGCAAACAAAACATTTAAATTCAGCACCGACCTTGAAATGAAAAAGAATTAAAGCACAGATGCATTTTCATGAAAACACCAGAACTTAGTGAAACTGTGATCACAGCAGCAGGCGAAACAGTCTTTGTATCTTTGAAGCAGTTTTATTTTATCTTGTTCAAACCCAAACTTTCTCAGAACGAGTGTCATGAAGCTGAAGCTGCTACAACGTCTGTTTTATTCAGGATATGTTCACATTTTCATGAGGATCCAGAAGAAACAGCACGAGAAACAATAAGTATTTAACAGGGATCAAGTATTTGAACTCACAGCAGAATATTATCTATGAAATTAAATAAAAACTGAATTAAAGATCAGTCTGAGTAACTTTCTCCTGGTGCAAAGATGGAACTTTTAAAATTAGCTTTATCACGAATAAAATGACAAAGACAAGGTTTCTCAACTAAAGACTCTATAAAGATGGACGACATGATCGCTCCCAAAAGTAAAGCCACAGTAGGGTTGCCCCCTGGTGGATGGCTGCAGTAAAGGTTATAAATCCCGCCCCTTTATGTTAGCAGATGGGACATGGACCGAACAAAACAGGTCCCGTTAAATAAATCTTCTCATCTTATAACACTGATGTTCGTTTCTCCGTTTTCTTCGTTATTTACAGTCTATGTTCTCTATCCACAGTCATACAAGAAGTAGAAACGCACATTATTGTTGATTGTGTAACTTCAAAAAAATAAAATTGCAACAAACTGAAGTTTAAAGTTCTGACCTTATGTCCTGTTCTCACACCGCTGAGCAATGATTGCTTCACACATCCCCAGTGTCATATCCATTGTTACCACATCTCTGTTCTGTCACTTATGCTAATTGGGATTTCAAAACAGGAACTTAGAGTTTGTCACACTTTCAAAAGAGAACCGAGTGTTAAATATCAAAAAAATCCAAAAGGGGAAATCGCTCAGTGAAGTCTGCAGCCACAGCTCTGACCTCAGTGTTCAACAGAGAGAGCACACTTCATGTACTCTTCAGGGAATGATCTTTCCATGAGCTGCTGCGAGAATATAAAGATTCCAAGTCACGTAACATTTGTGATGTTAAATCAATTCCTCATATCTGCTGCTTGTACATTACAGGAACATCTTCCAATCCACAGTTTGTCAGGATCAGGACTGAGAGGTTATGTTTTCACCCCCTGTCGATTGTTTTTTGTTTGTTGATTTGATTGTCAGCAGGATTTACACAAAAACAACCACACAACACAAAGAAGAGTCAAAGAGGATCCCAATAAAAGTAGATATGGATCTGGATAAAGGGGACAGACACAGGACTTTCAAAAATTTCACAATTTTACCATGCGGCACATTTAGGCAATGGATACCGATGAGTGTGTGCAATCTAATGCAGGGGACTTCTGGTATTTATCAACCTAACTCTAATGGTTCTTACAAAACTTACAAGCCAGACTGTTAGGAAAGACCTGATATATCAATTTGAGCCTTTTAGGGGACATTTCTTGGACGGGTGCAGTTGTCCCATAGGATTACATTGTAGCCCGGATTCTGACGGAGACTTTCTACTGGACTGATTCTGAAGATGTTGTTTTTGTAAAGTACCATTCATTTACACATCGATAAACACAGGGCCCAGGTTGAAAAATAGCAGACTTTCCCTTTAAGGGGACTGTCTGTACGTCCTTGTAAAAAAAGAGATTAACATTATATTAAGGACAATCTGGGAATGACACATTTGAACTGGTTGAATATGTTGTTTTATATACAGAGAAGAGTCGTATTCTATGTTTAAGAACCGTATATTTCACACAGTGCTGTTTTCTTCAGGATTTTGCATAGATCAACACAAACAAACCAATCAGACTCCAGCTTTGGTCGTTTAGACTTGACACACTCCTGTGTTAAAAACTGTCCAGAGCTTTGAGTATTGCTGCATCATAAAGAAAACACTAACAGGAAAATAATCATTTCCTACAGCAGATGACAAGTCTTTAAACATTTACAGAAACACAATTGACTTGTAATGTCTGTAAACGTCACATTTGTAAAAAATAAACGATTCACTTGGGAAAAGTAAACCAGTGAAACTCCTACAAAACAACAGTTCCACTAAAAGTAGCACAGCACAGGATTGCTGGAGCCACTATTACCTCTGTATTTATTCAGCAGTGATGAATGAGCTCAGCAAAAAAAATAAAAAACATTCCCACCTTCGAACACACAAAGTTACGATGGGTTTAATTACGCCACATTTCATTTTAAAAACCCAGACCGGGCTGGTTTACCATAATAAAGGAATTCAATTTGTTTTCCAGCGACTGAACGGAACAAACGGACGGAATTGATTAGTGAGAGTTGCCCCTGAGCGCTGCTGCACAGAATGTCAGAGGAGAAACCGTGTGTGGTTCACTCAGTAAGTGCGGACTGCAGGTTTGCTCTCCTCGGCCTGGTTGAAGGGATTGGCCGGGGGGGAGGGCTCGTCCTGCTGGTCGATGGACTGGTAGGCGTCTCGGGTCCGTGCTACAGAGGGAAAACCTGCGGAGATAAACCAGAAGTCTTCAAACACACACACACACTCAATGTTTCCCTCATCTAATCTCATGTGATCAACGCTCTTGATTTGAAGAACTGTTTTATAAAGATATTAAAGCTTCTACAAAACTTCCCTCAAACACACAATCATGACAAAGTTATGCAGATTTCCTATCCTGAGCACGTGGTCCCGTCTGGATTAATGTGGATTACGCTGCTGGAACCTGTAAATCTCAACTAAACGTCTCCTCGAGCGGCGCTAACTGTTCACACTGAAAACCTGCACTCACACGAATTCTGTGGAGGTTGTTTAGTGTAATAATCCATTTGTTACGTCTTACAGGACAAAGTGTGACGCTCTGCAAACATCTCAGACTCTGACATGGTCACAGTCACCACGACCACTGACCTACAAGTTACTTAACTTCAGTGCAGAGATTGGATAATCCTTTTATTTTATTAAAGGAGACATATGATACTTTTTCAGTTTTTCTCCTCTTGTGTGTTATGTTCTTGTTTTTTTTACTTTTATGTAAAAATTTAAAAAGCCAAAGTCGGGTAAACATTTCCTGCAATGCCAGAAGCTGTTGACCAATCAGAGCAGACCCAGGAGGAGGGGGGGCTTTAAGAGACAGGAGCTAAAGGAGGGTTTCAGACAGAGGCTGAAAAGAGGAGCTTCAGCAATGTACGAAAAATGTGTTTTCTGAACATTACAGCATTTAAACATTTTCAAGCAATCGCCCAAATTAAAAAGACGAACCTGAATATGAGCAGAATGTGTCTCCTTTATTTATGCAAACTTTATTGATAACTATTTTAAATCGTCTCTCTTCCTCTAAGTGCACATGAAACCATGTTGCATTCATTGTCTATTATGAGTCAACAATATGTTGACTTTAATTAGGCTGATTTGAGAATGTGCACCATCATGCAGCGCTGCTTTAAATATATGCAGACACAATCACTAATGAGGCGTCTGGAGAGTGAATCAAATGAATAAAACATTGATTTCAGAAACACATCAACATATAATGGAATAGACATGAATACAAACACATTGAAACACAGCTATGAAGACAGGTAATGGAAGGTGGTGAAGACTGACGAAGGTGGGAACAGACAAAGAGAAAGAAGAGAGTCTTTTTTCTTTTTGGTCCAGCAGCTTTGTGATCTTACTTCCTGTGTGGAAGGGGATGGAAGAGGATGATTGGAGGAGAGAAATGGTAAAAAGGGAGCCGGGAATCAATAGCGGCGGCCAATAAAGAAACTGTCAGCACTGTCCGTAGTGCAGCGACTGTCCACTGAGGTCTCTAAGTCTGAGAGGTCGAAGGTCAGCAGCGGAGGAGAGGAGAGAGGAGAGAACAAAAAGGTCAAATCACAACAGGAAGAGCAGGAGACAACAGGAGAGGAGACATGACAGTGCAGTGGGACAAACAGCGACAGGGACTGGGAGGGTTCGAAATCAGAACATGCAAGAAAACCAGATTACACACAGGAATCATCTGTGTGACCACGAACCAGATGAAAACATGTAGCCCCCCCACGGTGCTGGTTGTGACCACTGAGACTGACTCGTGATTGGCTGAGCACGTGTGTCAGTGGGCGGCTCCACTCCACTATGACTCAAATGACATCACCAGCGCAAGATGGCAGCTCCGGTATTTGGGATATTTTGGCTTCGTGTTTGTGGGAGGAAGTGGAGACGTGTCGTCCATCTTTATTTACAGTTTCTATTACAGTAGAGAAACACACTGTTGTATCCACTTCTTTAAATTTAGATCAAGATAATAGATTAAATCGATATTAAATGAGAGATCACTGTGTTTTGCAGCCTTTATCGTATCAAGCAATGATTTTAACCAGCGTAAAAAGGTTGTTAGTCAAAGTTAAGGGAGCGCTGGAGCCTTGGATCCACATTTCACCTGATTACCTGCGTCTCCCAGTGAGCCCAGTGCAGCAGGGAAACCACGTTAATACCAGCGACGCAATCAGACAGCGATTAAAACCCACATCGTGTGTCACTAACTTCTGCTGCATTAATCAGTCGCCGCACAATCACAGTGTGATGGATCGACCTGCTGAGTCTGTGTGGCGGTAAAGTAAAACCACAGAGATCAGATTCAACAGCATTCAAGTATCTCCCAGATATTTGAATCAGGAGATGAAGGTTTTTCAGATGCAGGGATGAAGTTCGATGACAAATCCAAATATCTGGTGTAATAGATTACATCATAGAAATCTGGGTCCCTGGGCTTTGGAGCGGGCAACCTGAGAATCACAAATTTGTTTTTATAGACTTCTTTTCATGTCATGACGTCTTTTTTAAATCATTTTCTTATCACCTTTTATTTAATTAATTCATTCATTCATTCATTCATTCATTCATTCATTTATTTATTTATTTATTTATTTATTTATTTATTTATTTATTTATTTATTTATTTATTTATTTATTTATTTATTTATTTATTTATTTATTTATTTATTTATTTATTTATTGTCATTGACCTTCTACAGTTTTTATGTGATCGAGTTTTAATGTGACCTCAACGTTATTATCTATATATAGAGAGATTTTCAACATTTTCTTTGGTTTATCAAAGAATAATTCTTGGATCTTGATGACAATCCAAAGCATGTTTAAGGGACTGATATTCACGAGTGTGTGCAGATCCAAACTGAATATGAATTGAGTGAATTTAAATGTGTTTTCATGATTTCTTCTTTTTCTGAAGGGAAACACTGGATGAGGAAGACAAGCTCACTGGCCTCTGCATGGAACCGTTCTGAATCTACCATCAATTCAATTAATGAGTATAAACACACACAGTTAATCCATGGAGCTGAATCCACGAAACTAAGGATTTAAGAATCAAGCTGGAGCTGCAGCTCTGTGGGATTTCTGATAGAAAAACTCTCATTGGTCCACAAATCGATGGCCACACACGGTTAATCAAAGAACATCATCTTCAGAATCTCCTGGCGTCTCCGTGGAGGACGAGCGCTTCTCGTTTGTTTGCTCACGAGCAGAGAGAGAGAGAGACCGGCTCAGTGGTCAATAACAACGTCTTCATTTCTCTGCTCCTCCTCACATATGTGCCGAGCTACCTTTTTCCCATCATGCTTTTCAGATCAGTGTCTTTCGGGCCTCCGAGGGTTTAATGTGCTCCTTCATGCAGCGTGAACTGGTGACCAGGACGACACAGATATTACAAACAGCTCACGCAGAATTGATTTCCTCGCCCGGCCGAAACCACGGCTCGGACATTTAAAGTCTTGTGACTGGAACTAATGAGTTTGACTGAGGGACTTTGCAGGAGGGCGTTCACAGCAAACAGCAGAAGACAGAACAGCCAGGACCTGGAAGCTTCTCCTGGACTCCAGCGTCTCATCGCAACTCAAAGCTGTGGATGTTTGTCTGAGGGACCTGGAAAAACCTCATCTCTCAGCTACTTTAGAATAAAAGTAGATCATGCTCCAGCTTTCTGGCTGTAATTTAAAATAAACTGTCAAATATCTGTTTTCTTCCTGTTGATATATGTCGATTTGAGAAACATGGGAGACCAGGTACACAACAACATGTGTAACCGATATTCATCTTTTTACCGTGAGAACTTGGGAACTCACACAAACTGGCGTGATTAGGGTTGCAAAGGGGCGGAAAGTTTCCGGTAAATTTCTGGAAACTTTCCGGAAACTTTCCATGGGAAGTTTGGCTCGGGAATTTTGGGAATTTTGAAAAAAACGAACATACGCAAATTAAACGCTGAGCAATAAAAACATCATTCAAAACTCTATTTTAAAGATGTATGGAATGCAGCACACGCTGCACGTGTAGTTTCAACCCTCCACTGTGCATTCTTCCATCACATGCACAGATAACTCCCAGCATCCTTCACTCTACAGCAGGGCTACTGAGGCCTGCTGTAGTGTGCAGGACTAGTCAGGTAAGTTTCCATGATATTACTGGGAAAACATATTAGCATGCTGATTGCGGATTGTTCATCTGTTCATCTAGCCTATTTCCATTCATTTATCCATCAATTGTAAAATATGTTTACAGACGATTCCAATTGTTTGGCTAACTATTTATATCTCTGGCATTGCATTAGTGGTTTTTTACAACCTTTTTTCTCATCTTATTCTACAGAACAATGCCACGTGCACTATCTCATGTGTGGAGACATTTCCCCTCATCCAATGTAGAAGGAAAGGCTGTGTACATTTGCAAATACTGTGCAAAGACCTATGTTAAGAATGACACAACGATGCAGAAGCATATAGTCAAGTGCTCAAAGTTTCCTCAGGGCTCAAATCAGCCTATGACAAAACAAAATGTTTATATTTATGTCTGTATATGACAAGGTAAATACAGTTAGAATAAATTACCCACAACATTTCCAGTTTATTCCTGTTAATTCCCGTATATTCCCGTATATTCCCGTTAATTCCCGTTAATTCCCATGGAAAGTTTCCAACTTTGAATATTCCCGGAATTTTGCAACCCTAGTCGTGATCAAACTTCACTTCAGAAAAATAGAGCGACACTTGCGAGCAGCCAACCCGAGCTGCGCTGCTCTGATCATGTGACCTGCCTCACCCTCGACAACCGTCTATCAAACACCTCCTCCCAGTATGCCGTTTTTTTAAGCTGCACATATTTCCCATATATCCCATTGGCTGTAAATGCCTCTGCTGCTCCACGTCAATGTGGATTCAGCTCCTCCAGCCTCCAGCCTGCAGGCTCTCACACAGGTCAAAGATATTTGCTCATCACTTGAGCAAATATCATCCAGACGTCTAGACGCCAAACTCCCATTTCATTCTGCTGCTGCAATAAAACCTTCCAAACGTGAGTTGTCTGAACGAAACCACAGAAATGGAGTCGGTCCGCCGGCTCTGTCAGCTAGCGGCACGTTGTTTGGTAACGATTTGCAAAAACACATCTGGTTCCAAACACAGATACACAACATCTGGCGGGTGACACTTCCTGGTCAGCTCGCTCTCATTGGCTAATGCAGGTTAATGCTCACTCGTCAAATCGCTGTTCCTTTCATAATACTTTTTTAATACTTGAATCATGTTTAGAATCTGAGAGACTCCGATTCAGAATCAGAATCAGGTTTTATTGCTGAGCAGGTTCTTCGCATACAAAGAATTTGCTGTGGTGAATTACTATAAATATAGAAAAATATAACAATGGGGGGACAAAATGAAATAAATACTATAAATGGGTTAAATTAGGATTGTGTCAGTGAACCTCTCACACAACAAGATCTTTGGATCCGCCTCAGGTCTGAATTTATTTTAACATATTATACTGCATAACATTGCATATTGCAACTTGACACTGTTCTACTGTTTTGCATTTTGCATTTCACTTTTTATTTCACTTTTTATATCTTTTATATATTTTTATATAGATATGTTTATGTCTTAATAAATGTAACTTTGTATAAATATTAGAAAAAGTGAGTAAATAAGAAGTAAATAGTGAGTAAATATATATTGTTTTTTATAGTTTTTTCTTTTGTATGTTGTGTTTATTGTGTTTTTATGTTTCCATGTTCATTGTATGCACCAATAACCAGAGCAAATTCCAGGTAGGTGTAAACCTACTTGGCAATAAATACCTTCTGATTCTGATTCTGGTTCTGGTGTGCAGCAGAATCAGTGACACTTCTTCAACCTTCTTCAAAAGCGACAAACTTCCAACACTGCACTTGAGTGTGAGTCCGAACGGCTGCTGTCACTCACCGAAGTTGACGTTGTAGTCTCCTCCTCGCTCGCGGTACATTTGGTAAACGAAGAAGCAGGACACGGGTTTGAGCAGCAGGTTGAGGATGGCCATTCCTGCGCTGAAGTGTAACAAGTCCTTCGCCCGCAGCGGCAGCGACTCGTTCATGTCGTAATAAATCCCAAAGTGGATGATGTCGGTCAGTATCGTCAGAATCATCCCGACCAGGAACTACAGAGAAATGACAACAGAGACAGAGGCTTGATACAGAACATGTGAAAACACCACGGGGGGGGGAAGATCCTTTCATAGAGGAAATTAGATCAAAAGTCTAACTGCAAGTCACATTGCAAGAGAACATAATAACTCTCAATTTAGAAATCCCTCTATTGCCTTTATTATCTCACATCCTGGGATCAGTAATTATTCACCTAAAGGAACCAATCACTGCCTCGTGGTTTTAGGTCATCGACGACCAATCAAAATGCAGGAAATATGACCAGTTTCCCTTTTGTTCCTGAGCTCTGGTGCTTAAACAATGTTGAGGAAAAAACAACAGGTCCCAATGAAGGTGACCTTTGACCTTTTGGATATAAAATCACTTCATTAATTTAAACTCTTGGGAATTCGGTAGGAATTTGTGCAGAGCTTGTGCAAAATTTCCTCAATTGACGACAAGATAAATAGAAAGAGTCCCAGAGTGAAACCTGGAGTTAATTGAGATGTGTCTCTTCAGTTTTCTCATCAGAGCTCAGGTGTCACTGGAAAGTTGCTCTAAGGTCAGAGTTTGCATTTGTCATTTTCTGGCCTTTAAATAAAACCCCATTAAATGCAATTACACTTTTGTAAAACCCGCCTCACTGAACTACTGCAGACACCACCACTGTTCTCTGGAGCTGAGTTAAGGGGGCTGAGTTATCTTTCTCTGAGGGACGCTCGCATGTTGCCCTAGATTCCTCAGACAAATAGGTTAGCACTGAGACGCAGTGCAGTGCCTATAGTTAGACTCCGGGGTCACGTGACGTTGGGATCTCAGGCCGACACTCACCATGAGCACGGCGTCGATGGAGTCCCGCTGAGCGATGGCCCACACGCCCACCGCCAACACGCTGAAGTTCCCCCAGGAGAAGGAGGTGGGCAGCCACGCCATGCAGCCCCTGCAGGACACACACGGGTCAGACCATTCTTACACAAGGGTTAGTACCAGACGTGGAGGTTACAGAGTGTGTGTGTGTGTGTGTGTGTGTGTGTGTGTGTGTGTGTGTGTGTGTGTGTGTGTGTGTGTGTGTGTGTGTGTGTGTGTGTGTGTGTGTGTTGTGTGTGTGTGTGTGTGTGTGTGTGTGTGTGTGTGTGTGTGTGTGTGTGTGTGTGTGTGTGCGTGTGAGTGTGTCAGACGAGGAGAGAAATTCCCCAGCTCTGTGAAAGAAACAAAAAAACTCACACTCACCATACTGTAAGCAGCCAGTGCACCAGGACTATAGCCTGAGACAGAGAACAGGAGACAGGAGTTAAATACACGATTGTTTAATATCTATTCAACACTTTATGAAGGAAATTAATTATAACCTATAACTGATGATTAATCATGTTAACAGCTGAAGGCCAGAGTTTCGAAGTGGGTGAAACAATAAGAGACATTTTGACTTTTTGACATTTTGTTAATTCGTTCATATTAGAAATACTAATGAATACTTTACACTTCATTAACTATTTTATGAGTATTCATAGCCCCAATAATTAGTTGCTTAATCCGAAATATTAGTATAAAGGAAGGGTAATTTCTAGATAATAAAAATAAGATAATTAAATATATAATATCTAATAAAAAATACTATAGATAATCCTAGCCTTGGACAATTTTGACAAATTGTTATTTTGCAACCATTTACTACTTTTAGAATATGTATTGCCCCATTAAAAATGATTTAATAAAAATATGAATACACGTAGAAATAATAATTTATTTGAATTCTAATTAGATGTTATTTGTCATTATGAGGGGTGATTATAATTGTGCATCCTTTGTTTAATCTATGTGAACTCACAAAGTTCAAGGTGAAGAAGCTGAAGAACTAAAAGTCAAACGGAATTTAATTGATTTCATGAAAATTGTTCTTCTCACTTTTGATGTAAAGTCAAAGTTTCCAAGTTTTGAATGAGTTTTGTTCAAACTGCTTTTACACTATGAGGCCTATGGAAACAGCACAACGACATAATTCAATTTAAAGGCTCTGGCCTCAGCAGGCATCAGCTCACTTACAGAAAAAAAGTTTCTCTAATAGAAGCTTAGTGGAGAAACCAGAAATAACTGATACGATATTATATAAAAACACATCTACGCTATACACAGATTGTCATATAGTTCAAGTGATGAACTGGTTTTGGCCACAACCACCAGCAGATTCACTTCAGATGAGTTTTCAGTTTGATCTTAATGAAATCACACAGATATCTGCTGCACAATGAGTCGATTCATCACCACCTCTGCATGTCTCACCTCCCACAGCGGAACTCACCACATGTCAGCTCCTCACCACTGAAAACTCAGCTCTGTAAACTTTTAAAATACTTTAAAAAACATAATGTTTGATCATCTTTGGAGTCTAAATCCACTAAATAACTTTACCAGCTCAAGGAAAGCCGTGCCAGAGAAACACAGAGCCTGTGTTCAGCCTGTGTTCACTGGGTTGTGTGTCCCCTTGTTTTCACACAGAGGAATTAGACATTGAGCAACAGAGTTGACTTCATCACACAACTGAACACCAGGCTTTAAAAACAGTGACCCGATGCAGAGCAGGAGTCTCACCTTGAGGTTGATCGCTGGGATTTCCATGATGACCCGTGAGTTCAGAGCAGCTCAGCTTCAAACTGCTTCTCTGCTGCTGCCACTTGTTGAGGAGGCTGCATGAAAGAAGTTCAGATTTCCTCTTTACACAAACTTCCTCCTCCCCTCACATCAGCCTGCAAACACGAACCATGTGACTCCAACCTGACTGCCACCCATGTGACTCAGCCCCTCCTCACCCCCCCCCCCCCCCTCTCTCTGTTCCTGCTGCTGTGGTCAGAGAGAGAGAAATAAACCACATGAGCATCAGCATCACTCACAGTAGGTTTTCTTATTTAAAGTTTGTTTTAATTCCCAGCTCTCAGATTCCCTCCAGTGGTTCAGGGAGCGTCTGCAAAATAAACATCGAACTTTCTTCTCTTTTTAACCGACAGATTCCTAATATAAAAAAAAGAGCAAATGATTAAACCTTAAACGAGATGAACGATTATTATATTTTGCTATTTTCATTTGTCATTTGAACAGAAAAACCAGCAGCAGGTTGATGATTTTGTGATTGTGTGTTTTTTATAGAAGCATTTTGCTGCCAGGCCAGAAAGAGAAAAGCATATATATATTAAATATATATATATATATATATATATATATATATATATATATATGTTTGATTCTAGCATAAACAATGTTGTAAATATATATTTGTCACTTTATAAACTGATACTTTGATGTTATAACATGATGTTTTCACGTTGTTGCACTTTGTAGAGTAAATTACAAATGATTCATCCTTAAAACCCAAAACGTAGGTTATAACTTGTAAAATAAATATTATTATAACCCAAAACTCATGTTTGACTGATGTAAAACCTGCTGATAAAATTGATGAATATGTCTCATTAACCAGATATAGTTTCACCTTTGGGAAACAGTCATGTCGTCCATCATTAAATACATCAACTGATCTATTGTAATAAACTGGAATGTCCCTGAGAGAAAACTCCTCTGTGCAGGTGCATGTGGAGAATCGCTCATTTTCCTTTTTCCCATATTTCTGGTCAATTTCTAATCGTTCATTCTCCGGCCGGTTGTAATTACATAAAGGTCACATGACCAGATCCAGCTGATGAAGACCATGACGTGCAGCAGAAAGCTCCACAGAGAGCTGGTGGAGCCCGAGTGGACTTTATTTGATCAGATTTGCAGAGTTCTCCCGTCATCTCTCATTCTTCAAGGCACAGAATCATGAAGCACTTCTCAGTCCCGGAGCTTTTAGAGACATTTGCACTTGTCATGTACGTGCACATCGAAGGCCTGAGCTCAGTGAGAGTCGCTGTGCACCAGAGCAGCAGCAACATCTTTAAAATGCTAATGTCATTTCCTCTCTGTGTGGTTTTTTTTCTTCTTTTCTACAGCTACAGCTTCTGTCCTCTCGTGTTTGAAAGGAGCTGTGACCCGTGGTGTGAATCAAACATGGCAGATGGCCGCGGCTCCTCACTCTCCAGCCTGACCTCTGACCTGCGGGTGACTTTTCCCTCTGATTAAAGCTTTTATGCTTCCGAACACGTCTGACTCAGCTGAACGTGCTGGGTTGAAGGTGTTTGTATGTAGTGTAGTGTGTGTGTCTGTGTGTGTGTGTGTGTGTGTGTGTGCCTTGACGGACATGTTATATAATTTGAGGTGTAATGACTTTAAGCACCGATGGGAAACTGCTGCTCGAAGCAGTAAATGTAATTAGAAACAAATGATCCGTTTTACGTCCTGACCTGCAGTGACGGACATGACAGGTGATTTACAGAGATCACAAATGTTGTTATTTAGATCGTGTGAAAGATTTGTCTTCCGTTGTTTATCATATTAACTGTCAATACTTCTATCTCTACAATTATCACTGCTCCTTTTTATCTCTGTCTCTGTGAAAACTGTCTTTAAATGTTATTTTATTTCTCTCTCTCTGAAGTTTCTACATGTTTTCCGCAGTTTAAACGTTTTTTTTTGTCTTGGTGATGATTGATTGAATACTGCTCATGAAATTATTTAAATTATGGAAGATCTGGTTTCACCGCTGCCCTTTGTGTTGGGTTGTTTGTTTGTTTGTCATTCTGTTAGCATGATTATACAAAGAATTTAGTTTTAACTTGAGGGAAAGATTGGACATGAGCCGAGAAAAGTCCCAATTAAATTTCGGTGCGGATCAGAACATATGGATGGATCCAGGAACTTTTTTTTTTAACATTGTGAGATGAGGCTACTTTCTTTTTTTTTGGCTTTCTCACAAATGTGCTGATGATAAAAAGCAATTTGCTGCAGCTTGATTACATTTAAGGAGACTCCCGGGACTCGAGGCGATACGAGCTCTCCTGAGAGACTTGAGAGGATTTAGCAAAAGCTTTTTTGACATTTTCCCCAACTCCCCAAAGACAAATACATTAGGATTGATTTTTCTTTTTTAATCCTGTATAATTAGAAGACTGATCACTGGGGTTGATGCTGCAACATGTCCTGCACCTGAGTTTCCTCTGATGTAAACTCCTGTCACTGCTCCGCCTCTGTTCTGGAGAAGTGGGTTAAGACACAAACTTTGGTCGTTAATAACTCGGGGACAGCTTGAGGTGCCTGTGTGGTGCCGGCGATGAGGATCTGCAGCTCTGCCGGGACGCGTCCTGGTGCAATCTATCACCGGGCTGTAGGCCACGTTCCAACAGGCCTCTCCACCAGGGCCCTCCGTCAGAGGTGAGCACTGAAAACACCGTGGAGGCTTTTATTCTGGGGCCGTAAATCAGGATCCGCCCAATCAGAGTCCGGCTGAGCTGCTGCTTAGGAAAGAAAATATAGTTTCCCTGTCTCTCCAGCTAATCAAATATTGATACGGATGGATTTTTCAGACGCCTGATCGGAGACACACTGGATGTTATCGCTTGCTCTTGCTTCGACGTGTCGAGAGCTCGGCGTTAAAAGCCTCTGACACAGTTCGGATAATGAGCTTCAGAGACCGCACTGTTGGTTTTATCACACAGAGAAAGATCCGCCTCATTACCGACTCTACACTGAGTGTTTGGAGAAGCTCTAGCGTGACAAAAATCTGTTTTGAGAAAAGGTCACGGCTTTTATCCTCCTGTGGCTCCACAAAGAAGATTCCCCTCTTCATCAGGTGAGATCACGAGGGAGGAAGAGTTTGACAATGAGACGAGCCATCAAAGCTTCTTTAGAATACAGGAGGATTAGAAAAGATTAGACCTGCACACGCACTTTGGATATTTCTGCTTTTCACAGCTAACGTGTGAGTCGTGGGCGGAGCCATCAGAGGGATTCTCCTCTCCAATCTTCACTTCAAACGACTGATCGAGGCCCAAAGTTATACATTTATTCACGATTTCACAACAAAAGCAAATATTCAAGTTTAAAAATTTAAATATCAGCTTCTTTCCCATCCCATTAATCACTTCATTACCAGATTCATGCTGTGACCCTCTGTTTGAGATCCACTGGAATATACTGTAGAGCCATAAATCATTATATTTGCCTCAGTAAAACACTAAAATGCTGCTTTGACATTTTAATACTGCAATAAAAATAACATAATAACATGGAAATTCAATACCAAATAAAACCTGTTTTCATAGTCTACTCTTTTTCATATTCTCAGTTTTAAGATGTTTTTTTTATATTCTTTTATTCTCTTATGACTCGTGAAGCAGATACAGACTTGTTTTTGTCATCATAACAGAGATAAGATATTAATCACTCAGAAATCAGAAATCACTGTTTCAATTAGTTTTTTAAGGACAACTCAAAAATAAGGGTGGACATATAGTTTATAGATAAATGAAAACCACATCACGTATTGTTTATCGTAGTAAGTGTTTAATCATGAAAACAAAACAAAAGGCAGAAAAACACAATATAGACAAAGGTCTTGAAGAACAATATAAATAAAACATATATTAAGACATTTATAAGGAAGGTCGAACGAGCATCTTTGTTTATCTTTCTACTGTTTAGTACATTTGAACGGTCTCAAAATCTAAAAAAAAAACGAACTTTTGGCAATTCAAACACATTCATATTTACAATACTGTTCAAACAGCATTTACAGAAGATGTTAAGTGTTTGTTTGGAGAAGCAGGTGAGAGAAAAGAGAATTTTCATTTCTGTGAGTGATGCAAATGGTCCTGAAGCAAGAGAATAATCCACAGGTCAGTTAGCTCAGCACTAAATGAGTGATTTGTAAACACTGTTCCACTCGGATCGGGACAAAAACATCAAAGATATCAAATGTAAATCAAATGCATGAGAAATGGCGAGAGGTGTTTGAAAAGGCGTTTTTCAAAAATCCTCCAATTGTGTCTTTTCCTCAAAATTTTACGAAACCAACAGTAACTTTGTTGAAAAGTCAAACGTAGCCTCTGGCAATGAAACTTTTCTACCAATTAAACACTAATTTATAATTCATTTTCAAAAAATCTGGAGTTTTAAAAAGTCTGTCTTGTCATTTTCACCGAACAAATCAATGGCTTGAAGATGGCGATTTGCTGGGTGAGGATTCTCCCACAATGCAACACTCATAACGCAGGACTTCCCAGTTAAACTAAGTCTACTTAAGATGGAACTGCTGGTTTTGGTATTCAGATTCTTTACTGTCAGAAAAAAAGAAAAGAAGCGTCAGTCTGAAGAGTCATGTGATGTCTTGGGGTCACCGGGTCGTCGTTCGTCCTCTTTCTCCCTCCTCTCGTGCGCCTCCTCCTCTTCATCAGATGGTGATGAAGCCTCCCTGGTCGCTGCTGACCGACTCCGGTGCCACGCAGCGGCCCCGCCTCCTGGTGACGCGCCGCTTCCGGTGGAATTTGGCGTAGCAACGAAACCCTTGATTAGAGACGTAAATAGATTAGAGAGATGTGGAAACATTAAAAACCAGTAGAGCTGCTATAATATAGATTAATATAATAATATAGATTTGGGCTTCACATTAAACAACGCATCCCGATGTGACTCACCGTCCTCACACATGCAGTCGTCGTAGCACTTGTTGTTGAGGCCTCGGTTGTGAGCTTGGCACTCGTGTTGTCTCAGGTCACAACAGGAACCTGCAGCGGAAGCAGAACATTCAAACACGTCTCATTCCCCACGGAGAGAAACAGAAAACTAATGAAGTCATTAATCATCGTTTCCCATCACGAAGACGAACAGACACTGGTGAGGAGTTCAGATCGGATGATTTCATGTCTGCAGGACTCGACCAAACGGCTTTGAGGGATTTGTGGTTTTGTTTTTAATCAGCACAGGGATCCACTCATGTTTATTAACCATTATGTGACAAATGTTTAAAGCCTGAGGAGGTAAACACTCAGGAAGTCACAAAAGGAAAAGCAAAGTTTCAAATCACAGTGATGAGCAAGACGACAACTCCATTAAATGAACCACAAAGCTAAGATCAGATACGTTTTCAGAAAAGAGGAGTTTCAAGGCCCAGGTGGCAAAAGCTCTTTCCCTTAAGTTTTCAACCTGGTCTCTAGAAAGTTAGGGTTAAGTCACAATATCTTTTCAATATCACAGCGTTTGTCTGGGTTCCAGATTGCGACTGACCGGGGAGACAGTCCAGGTGGTGGTCGCACGGCTCGGTGGCGTCGGCGTCTTCCGTCACGTTCCCGCTGCTCAGGTTCTTACTCCGCCTCTTGTCTGCAGCAGGAAAACAAAATAAACAGATCGATCCTGTTTCTCCAGACGACACTTTTATATCCGTTATCATCCGGTGGAGCCATTTTATTTATATGAGTGCAGATTTGTGGAGAGCAGATATAAATAAACCCTTGTATAAATAAAGATTATTTCCTGATTCAGAAAATCTGTGAAAATGTTTAAATTAGTCAAATTGACAAGTTAAGCCAAAGTGTATCGATCGCCCCCTGGTGGCTGGCTGCTGTAAAGGTCATAAACCCTGTCTGCTCCATGTAAGTAGACTAAACTAAAATGTTTCTCAGAGAGGAGGTCAGCGGTTCATTTTTCCAGTTTTAAGTTTGGTTTAGATTGACAGCTGAGGCCGACTCGTGATTGGTCAAACACATACAGGAGGAGACATGTTGATTATTAACCTTTCTTCCTGGAGGCCGGCCAAGCGTCCACAGGTTTCATGTCCTCGTAGTCCGTCCAGTCAAAGAGCGCCATGTCCAGCGTTGGCATCACCTCACCTTGTCCTTTCCCCCGACCGGACTTCTGAGGGACGGAGACAAACTGTTAATAAAATCATTGAAACACTTTGCCACCACTGTCAGACATTATGAATCTTCTATTCTTCAACGACTGTTTTAAAGGATAATCCACAAACTGAGTGTGACTCCGAAGCCGCGGTGGAGAACACGCTGGAGGGATCGATTCTGTCTCCTCAGATAAATGTGGGGTTGCTCCGGTGAAGCTCCGGCAGCAGCAGCGGGGGTGGGACGACTGTTTGATTAGTC